>NC_090706.1:40650147-41275147 GCF_040954835.1 Lepisosteus oculatus | reverse complement strand
GTTGTTGTGGCGAGTCTCGTATGGGCTTTGCTCGGACGTTCAGATGGCAGAAAGGTCGTGGCGATGTTGTGTTTCACGCCTGACCTGCTCTTCCAGGTGGTGTGGTACTGACTTGCCCCTGGACTGGGCTCGCTGGCAGACAGAGAGAATCGCCTCAGCTCCCACCTTCACTTCGTCACTGTTTTCATCCCCTGCAGTTTATGATATCAGTCCTCGGGCATCTTTCATTTGATCCCAACATAGAGCCGCAGTGCTCTGTGTTAAAATGTTCTTCAATTTGGTCTGCTGATGATCCCCATGCTGTTTGGATGAGCACGTGACTAGGAAGGGCAATCAGGAATTCCTGTTGGGAAATGGCCTTTTTATTATTCAAGTACAGACAGAATTCCCCTTGTGACAGAAAACCCGAATACGTATCATAAAACAGCACAGAGGGGAATGATGATTCATGCAGAGCACAGAATGTATGGAAAGGGCTGCCATAAATTCCCCTGTAAACAGCGTGAGTGTCTTCGATATTCAGAGCAATACACCATTTGAACGCACAGTAGCTTATATTATAAGCTATTATATTGTAATATTATATTATATTAAGCTTAACTGAGTGATTTTGTTAAGCTGGCAAGTTGCAAAAAAAGAATTCCTGCATTTTCTACAATTAAAAATAATCACATTATGAATGACATAAATCCTGTTTACCTGTATCTAGCTGTACATAGTAACATAGAACAACATGATGTAACAAAAGAGATAACATTTGTACAGGTGCATCACAGACATCCACAGATGTATGTACGAAGCTGTTGGTAAAGTTTACCCTAAGTAAACAAGCATCAGCAAGAACCTGGATAATATCTGAGGCACATTTATGTCAGGCACACAGCTTGAACCATTACAGCCCATGACCTGCAGTTCTGTCCACTTTAGAGTAGAGTCTAAAGGTTATTTTCCTATTATTAGTGATTGATAATGATCTTGTGCTTTTGCAGCAGGTTGTTCCCTGTGTAAAGTGGTATTTGACAGTTTACAGTAAGGTGTTAGAGTGGAATATTCTATTAGTCCTCTGGATCAGCATGTGCTTCCCCACTTAGTCTAGCCAGCTGCATCTTTCTCCAAAAAACACTGCATCATTCTCTTTCCTTTCTGATTTTTATGGTATGAAGTGTGTGGATGAAGATTCCTGACTGTTTGACTTTTCTGATCCATGGACCAGGGTTTGTTCCCTGTCCACACACACAGGGTAATGGAACTCTTTCATCTGGTTTTCCACAACTTCGGTCTCTTTGGACTCAGACACCAGAGATAAACCAGCCCATTGTGACACTGTCACTATGTTGTCACCTCGGCTAATTGGTGTAACATTGAGGTAGAGAGAAGTGCAACATTTCAAAGTATAAGTATAATTCAATGACGAGGACAAGCGCTGCTCTCCACCAGTGTGGTTCAGAGCACCAGAGCGATTCGATCAAAAGCCTGTCTGTCTCCACCAAGTGTGTCAGTAATCTGCTTCATGCATTGATGATTGCCATTGTAAAACATGTTGTGTTTTATTGGTGTGAAATGGGCTTTATCAAGTTTCCAGTTATGTCCCATGTCTTCTCATTCATCTTAATTTGATATATCTGCTAGGGGTTAACCTTATTTATTCCTTTTAAAATTTAAAAGTAAAATCTTCTCTTAGACATCTTAAAATGAGTTTGAAAGGATTAAGTTTCTTCATCTGTTTTCATAACATATCTCCTTAAACCCTGGGATTAGTCTTGCTGCTCTTTTCTGGGTGTTCTCTGGGGTTTCTTCAAAGAGGAGACCAGAATTGTGTGCAGCTGTGGTTTAACTAGGGCGTTCCACAGTCCCAGCTTCAGTTTCTGGGCTGTGTATTCTGTACTCTTGTTATGTACCCAAGCATTCTGCCTGTCTTTCTCACTGCTTCTGTTCATCCCCCAGATGCTGACAGTGAGAAATCTGCTGCAACTCTTAAATCTTATTCCCACTATGCCCTCATTCTCTGCTAGGAACGGTATAATTGCCTTACATTTTTATTTCCTGTAAGGAAAGCTTTGCGTTTTACATAAATTAAATTTCATACATCTGCCTGATTATCATTTTTTATCCTGTATTTTTGAAGTCGAAGACCACTGCCTTTCAGTGAATCAACAGATGTATTGCATTGCGAAGTTTTTAGACATTAAATGTTTAGTGTTTTGATATATTGTGCTGTTGTGCTTTTTGATAAAAGGTTTTCTTTCTGCTGTGCACAGATTTTATTTACACTAATATCAGTGCAGCATGGATGTACGTTGAGCAATGTCTTTAAAGAAGAGCCTACAGGTGTGTAAATCCCACTTGAGTTTCCAAAAGAGAGCAGGTACTGATATTACTGAAATCAACTTTATGTTCTTGTCCATTGGTGTAAGAATAATATCCCAGGGCAATAAAAGTTATTGTAAGTAATGTAAGTTAGGACAAAGGACATATACACAACCAGTACAGGATAAAGAGGTTAGTTTACGTCATGACATAAAACAAGCATCCTTGTTCTCTGTGGTTTCAGATAAGGACTTTATTTGTCAGTCTGATTGTCTGGCTGTTTGGTTGTTTTTAGAGCACATGATGGTTAAAGAAACACTCAGAAGCAGAATTTCTCCCTAACAGACACCTGTGCAGTTTCTTCTTGTCTGTGTCCTGCACAGATAATAGATCCTCCTAATATTATTTGTTCTAGTTTTCAGAGGTTTTAAAAGTGCTTTTCTTCTGCTGACTGAAAAGCCTCCTGAAACACAATAACTAATTGATCTGTGTGTGTTTTGTTTCCTGTGGAAACGGGAATCAAATGGTAGCATTGCGCTGTAATGAAGCATCCCCAGCTCGAGTGTCTGTCCATGAATCCGTGTACTCATGGTTACGTGGGCGGTATATTATTATTCTTAAGGCTCCTTTGATGCAGATTTGCTAGGCCGGGAAATGACAGCACGCTTCCTCCCCCGGTTCTTATAAACTGGCTGGGAAATTATTAGATCTGCGCGATGAAGCCTTGGAGACAAGCAGCCCCCCATTAAAATTCTGCTCAGAGCCCAAAGGTAGAGCACTTGCAAAGCTGTGTCTCCCTGGAGAGGCCTCTGTAACGAGAGTCTCTGGAGAGAGAAAAGTGCCCCTGCCTGCTGCCCCATGACTCTGGGCCTGGGACTGCTCAGTCCTCAGGGGCGGGGCTCCCCCTGTGCCTGAGTTGTGGGCTTCTCCACCTGCAGCGGCTGTAAGGGAGAGAAGGCCATTCGTTCCCTCAGTTTCGCTCACATGAGTGCAGGAAATCTGCTTCTGCCACATGGCTGGCCAGTCTGTCCCACCTGCTCTTTACTGTGCTGACATGGCCCCTGCTCCCAGTCCTAACTGCACCCAACTGATTCAAAGGGCTGCAGGACTCTGGAAGAAGCTATGCGGTCACGCTGTCAGAACTGACACCTTTACTTCTTTCAAGAAATCCTGGGATTAATCATCTACTAGTGAGCAAAACAGCTGTTTGGGTCCAGTGGCCTTTTCTCGTTTGCAGCTTCTGCTTTGACCACTTGTGATTCTGGGCTGTCTCTTATCTTTTTTAACTGGCTCAGTGGTTAAAGGCCCTGAGCTCTACGATCGTGGGTTCGAGCCTGGCTCATGTAAGGGGCGGCCTGTGACTGTGGCAGCGGATAACTGACTTGAGGTTGATCCTATTGTGATAGCCATATGACAGCTGATAATCAAAGGGAGCATGACTGAGTTTCCCGTGGATGGTACAGAGATGTACAGGCTGCACTAAACTAAATAGATCATTTAGAACAGTGACCAACAGTAAGAATAGTCCAGCGGGAATACAACATTTCTATTGAAAATGAATTCTGGATTCCTTTAAACACAGCCTTGCATAAAATCCTATGTGTGTTGTGTCAGGTAGCTGAAACCCCTTCACTGCAGAGCCATCTGTTTTTAAATCTGTTACCAATTACGGGTTACCATCTTAAAACATGATTGTCACATAGTTTTTAAAACTTCAAATAGATCTTATTTTTGTACAAACATGCCTTTATTGGAAGTATATTGTCTATGAAATACAGGATGAATATGTTAATAAGTAAAATTTCAATAAAATAATACTTCAATTAAGTGAATTTAATTTTGCATGACCTTTTGATTTTAGATATTTATAAAAAATCAATATTCTATTTGTTTTGTTTTCTGAATGTTAGCTGTATTTCAGGATTTTCAGAGAAGAGTCATTCCAGGGTTTAAGGAGATGAGTTATGAGGTCATGCTGCAGGAATGTCATCTTTTCAGTCTTGGGACAAGACATCTGAGAGGAGAACTGAGTGAACTTTCTCACATTTTAATGGTTATCATTAAGTCAGTAGTTAGTAAAAATTTAGTTCAGTAAACAGAACGCAAGTATTTATCTGGTCCACACTAATATTAGGAAATGCTATACCTGTATGCTAATGTGTGCAGACCAGGCACAGGCTTGGTTCTGCGGGCAGTTCAGTCCATGTTAAGGAAAGTAACAGGCACGGATGGCCTGTTCTCAACATCAGCTCCTTCTGTTTATGTTTGATTTGCTGGTTTGCCCTTCTTACTGTTCCATCCTCCGGCGGAGAAGTGATCCAGTGATTCATGATTGTGTTGCCTGTGGTGTTTAGCAGAGTGAGCAGGGAGTATGGTCACCAGCGTGCCACTTTTTGACAGGGAAATCGTCCTAAAATTATCAGTTTAATGGAAGGGTGTTATGAAACCAGTGCTCATTGCAGCTGTTCCCATTGATGTCCTTCTTGGCTGCACGTAGTTTGTTTAGAGATGTCCCATCGCAGTACAACTGCACTCTCCTCGACAGTCATGAGCAGGTTCCAGCGTGACTTTCCTTCTCCACAGTAACAGTCTTATCGTGCAGTTTCACCAATGAACAGTAACACAACACTCCAAGCATAAACTAAGGCCTCCTGACAATAAAATGGTTAGAAGCTGCCATTGTATAATTCCCTATTTTATAACTTTTTTAAAACATTGAAAAAACTCCATTGTATAATTACCTATTTCTGTGAGGTTCTGTTATTATATAAATTGAACATTCTTGCTGTAACTTACAGTACATAGCATATCGCATCCATCGTCTAACTGCTCTATTCAATAGGTCGTGGTGTTGTGGGACATGTTAGTATTATTTAATTGTTTGTGCCCTAGAAATACTCATTCTGTCAATTACACATTTTACTCAGGGTTCTGGGTGAAATGTTTCTGGTCCTAATAACTTTCTCCCACGGACCAAAGCCAAGACGAAAATTAGTACTGCCCTTCCAAAAACAAGCTGCCACAGATGTGATGTATTCATGAGTTAAGCTGTTCTTCCCAGATTCAGTTACAGTCACAGTGAGCCCCAGGGCTGAAAAAGATGCTAATTATTAATTCAATATTCCATTCTTCACTTTTTGCTCCCTTAACGTGTCTGAGAAGGATTGCTACTGGCAAGGAGGGGGATGGTTCCTGCAGTCTTACAGTCTTCACACTTTTCATATATGAAATGTACAGTATATCCATACTTTACTCAGTCTAGAATTATCTTATAGTACTATAGTTATTAACACTAATACAAGATTTGATCTTTTCCACTCGTTGTTGCTATTATTCCTCCTGAATGATCATTTCACTACTCTAAATAAGAGCTACATAATGAAAGACCACTACAATCCTTTTAAAAATTGTGGAGCCAGAGGAACAAGGTTGAGCTGAGACGGGCTGTGGCTCCAGACTCCCAGAGGTTCACTCTGCAAAGTCCCATCAGTTCTGCGTAGCGTAACAAAAGGCTGCGTAGGCGGATGGCCTTTTCGCTTCATTGATTTCCTTGTGTTCGGTGATCTTATGTGAAAGATCGTGGCCACTGTGCTTGTGAGTGGCAGACAAGACACTTGTGTTTCTCACAAATCTCCAAAAGGCTTGTTCCCTCCAGCTCGATAGCTCCTATTTGAACGTGCCTGAAGGAAAAGAGTAATAATTAATCTTTCAAGAACAAAGAGCTTGTTCAGGGCAGTATTGACCACAGGAAGGGATGGGCTGAGGGTTGAAGGCTTTTTTGAGAATAACAGAGACCCAAGACCTTTTCAGAATCATTGGGTAGCAGGGAGCAGTGATGAGGAGGTGATGAATTTATTGTCTGGTACTGTGTTTTGCCAAAGCCTAGAATATTAACAGTCTAATGACCTTTTGCAGTTGAGATCCTGCCTTTTGTGAACCTGGATGTAAGATCAGGGCTCTGAACAGATTGTGTTTGTTGCTATATTAGATATATACTATCTAATATATTAGATAAATACTGTATACTGTATTTGTGGTGCTTCTCAAAATATAGAAAACCCAGCCTCTCATAACTGCGGGTGATAAAAACGATTTTCTGTTGATTGGTCATCATCCATCAGTAAAAAGAAGACTGTTTTTTTTTCATGGTGATGAAGAACGATTTTCCTCCTCACAGTACCCCCGTGAAACCCAATTCAATGCACATCAATCAATTTTCTCGAGTCCAGTAGCTTGTTCTTGAAGAGTGGTGTCTCTTCACTGGTGGGATGGGCACAGCATGTTAAATGCCACCATCTGCTGGAATGAGAACTGAACTACAGAATTAGTTCAAAATGCTTTTCCACAGATGGAGCAGCTCTTGAAAATAATAATAATAATAATAATAACAATGAGCATCATAAATTAAAATAATTTAACATGCTTTAAGCAAATCAATAAGCTAAAGTTATTTTTTTTCTAAATGCTCTGGATCTTGGCAGGAAAACATGTCAACAGCAATCAATCTATCAGTCTCTTTCATATCTATCTCTCTTAAAGATCTGTATAATTAATTTAAGTTTATGGATAAAAAGGTCTGAACAAAAGACCAGCGCAAGTGTTTCTGTCCATGTTTTAAGGAATAAGAAGCAGGAAGGTCTGTAGCCGTAGCCAAAGAACTGAGGCCCTGTCTGTTTCAGGAGTCACCTTCCGACTGCAGAGCCCTGTGTCATGCACTGCTGTACACATCAGTGCCAGGCCAAGAGAGTGATGCTGTGCCCTCTGACTGGCACTGATTAAGAGGAGAGAAGGGCTCCCCTCGGCAGCTGGGAAGTGGTCACTTTCTCTTCTGTGTAGCTGTAGTGGCCTCCTTTTCCTTCTTTCGGTTTCCTCTGCGCTCAGAGACAAAGCAATCGGGCAAAGCTTGGCATTCCCTTCAGCCGAAATATGAAACTGGAACAAAAATAAATGCCAGTGGCCATGAAACATTATTTCATTATTATACTGCAATTATTTGTATTGCAGTGTAATTATTAGGCTTGTTCTTTCAAAGGGTTCATTTTTAAATCCTTTCCTCGCCTTTTAAATGCCTTGAAAGTGGAACTCCAGGGACTAATTTAAAAAAGTCAAGTGTGTCACCGACTGCTAGACCATTGCTTTTGTATGTGATTACTTTCACTTTCTCTCCTGCCAAATTATATGTTGTCAGTCTCTGTCCAGCACACAGGCTGTTACACTGCATTGCTGTACAAGCCACTGTAATTTAGTATCCTAGCAGTTCTTTGGATATTTTATGAAGACTTTTCAAGGGTGACCTGCAGTAAAATAGATTTAAAAAGTCTTAAATGCAGCAGTCTCTTTTAATGCCTTGAGAAAGAACAGTCAGTGCTCTAGCCTGAGCACATACTGCACACTGCAGCCCCAGTTCTCAACTGGTTTCCAGTTCAGCTCGATTTTCAGCTGCTCAAGTGGACCCTTCCTTGAACGTATTAATTTCAAAGTGAATTGTTGTGGATAAAATAAAATCCACAAATTTGGGGATTTAGTTGAATTAAGGGTTTAAAGAGGCCGGTTGGAGTAGATACTGGGGTCATAAAGACCTAGGATGGCTTGATGTAAGTGATCGATTGACTGATTAATTTCTTGGAATTATAAGTGTTATTTCCTAATAATTATAAGTATTAAGAAGTAACATGTAAAAGGAGAAAGCAACTTAGCAGGAACTGCAATGACAGAAATAAACACATAAAACTGACCGAGAAGGCATCTTGCTGAGCATGTGCTCTGGTAAATAAGGATAAATAATTCAGCCTGGTCTCCTGGACTCTTCTGTCCTGGATCTTTGTTGCCTGTAGCTGCGGTACTGAAGTACGAGAACAACGTGATGAACATCCGGCAGTTCAACTGCTCACCTCATCCCTACTGGCTTCCCAACTTCATGGACGTCTTCACCTGGTCGTTGCCCTTTGTTGGCGAGAAAGGTAAGTCAATAACAAGTCGAGAGGACAGTACTGGTTTTATAAAAATATTTGAGCGTTTTCTCGTGTGGACAAGGAGCACGCGGCAAACAGTGAGGTGCCAAGGTGCTCACGGTGTGTAAGTGCAAAAGTGAGGCAAATTCAGGCACAACCTCCTCATCCATTCGACAAACACATTGCATTTTCCAGAGCCTAAAAGCTCATTGCAGTCTATTCCGCTGACACAGATCCTGCTGCTCTTTTTCAAATTAAAATATATTGCTTGAGACTCTCAAATATACTTACTGTCTTTGTAATTCTCACCAATACTGTTAACATCTCTGAAATCAATCTGTAACTAATTGAGTCATTTTAGCAAGCCTAGCATGATTCCATAAAAGATTAGCACATAATACAATCAAATAAAAACACACACATGTAACCACATCATCTGTTGAATGGGAGTTTAGAATGATACAAAATAATGCTTTTGAAATGCTTTCTGGTTTTAAAAGCCAGATGACATGTTCTAAAGGTGGCAGAATTTATTAAACAAACTTTATTTTGGACTACGTTTTGTAATTTTGCCAGAAAACATTTTCACTTTTCCTGACTCTACATCATTGAACATTTTTCTCTCCATCTGAATTACACTCTATTACATTGTCAAAAATTACATTATTTTTTTTCTTTTGGAGGTTCC
Source organism: Lepisosteus oculatus (assembly GCF_040954835.1). NCBI lineage: Eukaryota > Metazoa > Chordata > Actinopteri > Semionotiformes > Lepisosteidae > Lepisosteus > Lepisosteus oculatus. The sequence continues at coordinate 41,266,201 of NC_090706.1, read as the reverse complement.
AAAGATTCCTTGCAGTGTTGAGCTTATTTAAAATTAATTTTCTTATCACTTCATATTTGTTTCCATTGCATTAAAAAGTAAATCTGTTTAGAATTGAAGAGTCAATTGTGAGGTGCTGGTGTTTGATACTTGATGGGATAGCAGTGTCTGTAGATACTGGGAGAAACCACCCTCACTACTGTATGTCTTGCTGTCTCCTTCAGTTACAGAGATGCTGGTGAATGTCCTGAATATTTGCTCTGATGACGAACTCATGAACGACGGGGATGAAATATTTGATGGTAAGAAAATTGTTATCCCACTCATTTCCTTTGGAGCTGATAGAGATCAAATAGATGAGCCTGAACAGCTGGTCAACTTTCTACATAAATTAAACAAAATAATCTTTCTACTGTTAGAATTATTATAATAATATGTTTTTCATATTGTATTCTTATTAAAATCAATTACAATATATAAAAACATGAATAGCAATCTTAGTAGACCCTTATCCAGCTGCTTGGAATCAACACAATAAGTGGACCAATGGAAATACTGTATAACAACACGCCTGGGAAGGAGGTGACCTGCAGGGACAGCTGTCTCTCCCACAGTGCAGGGGAGTCCAGGGGCACGGGGCAGCGCAGGTGCAGACAGGGCGCCGGGAGAGAGGGGGGCTGCCGGGGCAGGGAGAGGGGGACACGGCGGGGACACGGGGGGCCCGTTCGGAGAGAGGCACAGCAGGGCAGCATGAGAGAAACGGGCCGGAGAAGCGAACAGCAGGGCAGCGGTGCTGGGCCGGGGGCTGTGGGTTTGAGATGGTGCAGGAGGCCCTGCTGGAGGAGACAAAGAGGGAGATTAGAGGACCTAGCGAGGAGGCCTAGAATCTGACTTACTTTATACTACCACTTACTTACTGTTCCACATTTACTCTTTTCACAAGAGCTTCAAAACCACATTGTGGGACAAAATAAGATGATGCCTTGTGTGCAGCAGTAACTCAGCCCTACCCAGCAGGGCTTAAACCCCGTTTCTTTACCACAGTTAAAATCACAAGAACTGCTCCTAACCAGAGCCACACTGTGCTGATAATGGTAAATAAGCCCTGTTGAAGTGGACTGCTAAGATGCCTCTTGACCATCATCTCCTTTGTTTTTTACAGCCAATGCTGCAGCTGCCCGGAAGGAGGTCATTCGAAACAAGATTAGAGCTATAGGAAAGATGGCCAAAATGTTTTCAGTCTTGAGGTGAGAGCATGGAAAAAAACCTGTCCCTCTGTTGGGGGTCCGTCCCCGATCAGCCAGGTCCCAGTGAGAATGGCCACCTGGGGCGTCTGTCCAGCTCAGAAGCTGCCCTGACAGAGCGTAGCCATCAATCCAGACTCCAGCTTTGTCAGCTCGGCCCCCTGAAGGATGAAACACATCTGTGTTTAAAAGGACCACAGTCTCACACCCTGTCACAGGACACAGTCCTTTAGGGCAACAGATTTCCAGCTTTCGATTCAGACGTTCTCTTTACTGCATCGTTGTAGCAGCTCTTTCCCCAGAGACCCACAGAACACGCTGTACTCTAACCAGAGCTGAGGCGCACTGGTATATACACATCTATGTTCAAAATATGTTATAACCCAGGTTGCAAATTCTAGGTATTCTAGGCATAAAAAGGTGAAATTGCCATCTTTTCTTTCAGTAGATTCTTGTGGCTATTTCTCACTGTAAAAGTGAGACTCGAAGCTCCGTGTCTGATTTGTACCTGGTGTTAACGAGATTGTCGTCTGGCTTGGCTCTCCACAGAGAGGAGAGTGAAAACGTTTTGACACTGAAGGGCCTGACTCCTACCGGAATGCTTCCCAGCGGAGTCCTCTCTGGAGGCAAGCAGACATTACAAAGCGGTGAGTATTGTCCTCCTCTCCGCCTCCCACCTGCCAGTGTCCTCACCTCACCTTCCCCCATCACTCGCGTCTGAGATCACCTAATGAGCTTTTCCTTCTTCGGCACTCTGTTCTTTTTCCCTGCGAATCGAGGGAGGACAGCTGCCTTCCGAGTTTCATTCCTCTGCATCTCCGTATTTCCTTTTTAACCGGCAATTCCACCTGTCGGGCCCCGGGGGGTGCAGACTCGGCGTGCAGGCCGAGCCCTGTGATGTGGGCAGCACAACCTGCGCTCCGGCCTGAGAGCTGCTGGAGCTGTGCAGAGGCAATAATGGCCCTTGTGATGTCCGAGGAGCAGTGCATGACACTGACTGACTCCACAGCACAGCTGGATACCCTCGATCGAGAGGGTGTAAAAACACAGCCAGTTCCCAATTCAAAATATGCAAGGACTGCTCAGCCTTTTTGATTAGATCACTGCTGTCTGATGAGGATGAACTGACAGCAAGTGTTACTGCCAAAATTGGTCTCTGCATTTAAGGCAAGCTGCATGCAGACGCTGCATAAACAGAGTGTGAATTCATCATCGTGTGATGTGGAGACGCCTTCATAAGCTTAGTGAAGTTGTAGCTAGTGGGGTACAGTGCGGGGTCTTGGGAGGAGCCAAGGTGAACACCAGTAAAAGTCAACGCCCCGGTGTGAGAGGGAAAGAAAGGAAAAAGACAAATGCACCACTTGGAACGGCGGCGTCCAGACCGGACTGTCCCTATTGAGCAGCGTCCAGACTGGAGAAATAGGGGAGCGAGGCCTGAAAGCAAGGCCTGCCCCAGTGAACTCTCACAGCGGGACAGGAGAGGAGAAAAAGACAACAATAAGAAACAAAAAATTAAATCCCCTCCAGGACTGGCGCTATAATCCTCTCCCCCTGCGGGGGCGGCAGGACTGGAGTTCTGCTTGCTTGTCTCTCCAGGGAAGTGCTCAGTGTGTCTTAAAAGGCCTCGTCCTTCATTGGCCAGGGCAGCTGCGGTTTCTCGGGCAACGTGTCACCCTTAATCCAGGGCTCCGCCTCCACACTGAACACGCCCCCCAACGCCCCCAGACATCGAAACCAAAATGTTTTTCATTGCATATGCTGGTAAAACATATCTCACCAAATCCCACCATGCAGTTTCCTCTTGCCTGTTTTTAAAGAATGAAAGTATTGTCTCATCCAGTCAGGATTCAGGTATTGTCTCATGTATTTTTAGGATCCCTTTGCCACTTGAAAAATATGCATTAAAAATTAATAACAAAAATCTCTCAACATTAACAATACAATCTCTTTTTGTTTTAAAATGTCTAGTTCTGACTATTTTGCAATTTTGTTTTATACTTTTTTAGGGCATGAGTACATCACAGTGAACATTTCACTGCGGTCTGTACAAATAAGTGTTTTGCTTCACAACGTGTGGGATAACAAAATTGTTTTGAAAAGCCTATCTTATGAATCCAGTTTTCTCGGCACAAAAACATTTTTCTATCCCTATTTAGAAAAGATGGTGGATTGTAGCCTCCAGGAGTTAAAGTGTTTACTTTTAACTGACAAAACAACTTGAAATCATTTTATAGAACACATGTTCTTTTTTTTCATTTTTTTTCAATTTGTCAGTGTCACCAACTTTTTCTAAAAAGTGTAAAAGGAAAATAGGTCATAGGAACTAAATGCATTTGGCCTTGAACATAGACGATTACAGGGGGTTTGAACGAGCAACTTTAAAGCTGGAAGATCTTAACTGAACTTCAGGAGAGATCACAGCAGACAAGTCAATCTCATCCACCTGTTTTATATTGCAATTATTACTCTTGTAATAATAGCTCTTGCACACGCCTCTTCTCCCATTTTACATCACACTCCTCCCTCCTCAGCCCCATCAGCTTGTAGCTCCCCCTTGGCTAACTCCACTCTCTGAATGGCTGGGCCTTAACCAAGAGGGTTCAGCCAAAACTCTTCACACGGAAATACTCCAGAAACAGTGACAGAGCCTCCGATTCCTGGGCCGTGAGTCCCCCCCAAGGAAACTGGACAGTAACCCGCTCCACTGCAGTCAGCAGGATGGAAGCAGGAAGGATGAGAGCAGGTTTATTTCATGAAGTCTGATTGTGTTCCTGGGTCGGCTGAGTTACTAGTGACCGAATGAGCTGAGGTGCCCTGGACTGCATCTGTCTTACTGTTTTTCCATGTTCCTCTTGCTCTCCTCAGCCACCATTGAGGCTATTGAAGCCATTGAGACCGTTGAAGACGGAGAAGGTAAAACCTCCCTTTTTAAACACAGTTAAAGGTGTTAAAGGCCTGTTAAAGGTCTCTGTATTTGTACAAATGTTTAACTCTGAATGCAGGCTGAAAGTGGTAAGAACCAGAAGGCCCCAATCAGTCATTTCTTAAGCGACCCTCTCCCCACGGCCTGTGGCCTGTGAGGGGCTCTCGTGTAGAGAGGCTGTCCTGTGCCTGAGAGTTCGTCCTTTCCACTGCCTCTGTTTTCCAGGGTGTGGTTAACTCCTACACATGCAATCAAACACACATTTAGAACATCAAAGTCAATGTGTTTTTTTTACTGTGCAGTACATGACCTTCAATATCTGCTTTCTTCTTAAAATCCTCGGCCTGGTACTGTATCTCCACGCCCCAGGACCAGCTCGTGGTGCTCGCAGTAGTGGAAAAGACACTGCACCCTGGAGTCAGCAGACAGTCATATGAACGCCACAGTCTATTAATTAACAATACAATTCGACAAAATGAAAATAAACTGCCTTAGGTTCTTTGGTGAGCATCATGCCTGTCTGATATTCCATTTGTTGAGCTCAGTCTCTAGCTTGTGCGGTGGAAAACCACACAATGAGATGAAATCTGTTTTACTGTATGGTGCACAGCAACATCATATTGTATTTACCAGTTCGACAGGCTGTGCTGGAAGATTCCAGTCTGCCTTTTGATTCTTCAAAATCAACCTGTGGGCAGAAGAAGAGAGGGCTCTTATTATGGATCCTCCACTGCTTGGACCAGGAGAGAAACATGCCATCTGTTGATCCCTGTTTAATCCTGTCCTCCAAATTAGCTCTTTCCATAAAGGACGATCATATCTTAGACACATGCCATCTCCAACTTTATAATAATTAAAAAAAAAAAACAACCCAAGTTTTTGAAAACCTGGGTACAATGTGGAAGAGACGTTTGGAATTCAGGAGAGTAAGGAGGCTGTGTAGGAGAAGAGCACAGATAAAGTCAGAGTAGTCAGAAATTTGAGGTTACAACTGAGTCCCCAGTCCTCTCCCGGTTTCCTGCTGTGACAGAGGTTACAGGATGCGCACCCTCACTCTAGCTTGTGCTGTGGTTACTTTGCCCCCCCGGGAGTGATCTCTGGAGATGCCCCCCTCCAGGGCTGCGACCCGTTTCTAACCCGTCTCCCTTCCCGGCAGCGATCCGCGGATTCTCGCCGCAGCACAAGATCAGCAGCTTCGAGGAGGCGAAGGGGTTGGACCGCATCAACGAGCGGATGCCGCCGCGCAAGGACGCCGTGAACAACGTGGGCCACTCCATGGGCAAGATGAACATGTCGGAGTCCAACGGCACGGACGATAACAGCAATATTCAGTGATCCCCCGGCGTTAAGACTCCCACACACATCCCCGGCGGAGCGTCACGGAGATCCTCGCCCCTCCCCCCGCCCCTGGTTTCCAACAGACAAACCTGCTTGAATCGATCATTAGAAACACAAACCACGCCGCCCTGAATTAGAGCCCCGCAAGCCGACGACAAGCAAACAGACAAGCAAGCGACCTCTCTGGGGGCTCGAGCCCCGGTCAGGAGCGCGCCCGAGACTGCGTCCGCCACTTCCTGTTTCCTGCCCGCGAGAGCCCGGGGGGCTCCGCCCTTCCGGGTACTCGAGCCAATCACGGCGTAGCGACGCTTCGGGAAGGCGCACCATCGGTACCGGCACCGCACGTTTTCAAACTTCATTAAAGGTTTCGTTCGTAAAACATCTTATAAGAAAAAAAAAAGATCTTGCTGTTGAAAATGTTTTGCTACTAGTATTAATAAAGAGAATATTAAAAAAATGTAAGTCTTATAAAATGTGTACAATTTCAAGATATTTGCAATGCAATCTTACCTGAAATTCAGTTTTTGTAAGAGGACATTGGCCCCTGATTCATTCTGTGTGCTAGGTTAATCATTCTTTTAATAAGCCACTGTCGACCACGTTGCTCTGAATAAGTAAATAATGCAATTTGACTTTTGTTGCTACCTTGTCACAATATACCTGATCGTTTCTCACTTGCCTGTAATTACAAATGTACACAGTATGTTTTGCAAACTGATTTACCATTGCAGTAAAATAAAAATAGACAATAATTTGTACAGCATCTATAGAACGCATCTATGCATGCGATTAAGTTCTTTATTGACACGTGAAATTATATTTGTGCTGTGTTTCAATATAGTAGGTCTGAATTATTTCTGCTTTATATTATATTTGTAAAATTATATTTTTGTTTTTTATTCTTATTTTTTATCATTTTCTTTTTCTTTTTTTTTTCCTTTTTTTTTTGGCTGTACAGGCACTGACGTTCTTTTCAAAATGTTACTTTGGACTTTTTTTCCGTTCTGTTCATGTACAGAAGTTGTTCAATAGTGTGAATGAACATATTATTCAGTGAAAAGCAACAGTCTGGCTGCCAATGCATGATAGCATGGTTTATTAAAATGTAAAACAAATTAGGCACACTCCTGTGTGTGTCTCACTTTTAAAAGGAAAAAATATTATCATTCTTAATATTCTTACTCTTATTATTGAGCTTACTGTTCATTTTCTTCCACTATTTTATGAGCCTTGTTTTGTCCTGACGTGGTTTACTTTTAAAGGAATTTCATGGAATTTAACTTGTGACAATTTTCTTGTATTTTTCTCTGGAACTACATTTTCGCATATGATTCTTAAACACAGACATTGTGCGCATGCCCTATGGGAGGATACCTTTTTTTACTCTTGAATAAAATATGCATGAATCATTTGTGTTTATGGACTTTTTTCAACGTTGTATTTATTTTAATATACAACATGTTGTGTTAAATGCAATTTAAATAAATTGCATTGGAAAATAAATTAATGAAAATTACTTTTTTTTTATCAGTGGACCACAAAGCTCAGCGGCTCTGGGGGGTAAACTGTGTACAGTATACTGTAGCATTTCTGATGACTAGCTCGGGAAGGTTTCACCACAGTTCATTTAACCCAATATGAGCTTTTGCAACTGTATGGAAAACTACTGAAGCTCAGTTCTCCTAAGATTATTATTGCTAGGGGTTTGAGAGGGTACAGCACAACAACCGGTCATTACAGTCTGATCATCTGCAGCACATCATGCAGAGCACTAAGGGGCAAACCTGCTTGTTCCTCACAGGAACGCGAGAGGGCAGGCAAGCTTTAGCAACCCGAGCCCCAGCTGGCGTTGAGCTGCTCTTTGCACTTTCCTCCCTCTTTGCTGCCTCAGTGACTCCGTGCTCCTCTGTGGGTGAACTTGCTCTTACGAACAGTACATGGGGATGGACTTTGCTTCTATGAGTCCCCAGAGTTCCTTAGGAAACAGTGGGAGGAGGAGGTGATGGAGGAGATAGTAACTCCTTCCAGCCTGGAAATCTGCTGCTGAAATAGGCGCCTATGGGTTTATTACCATCACCAAAACAGACTTTCATTAACAAGGTGTCTAACATTTAGGCCAGAGAACCTCTGCTGAATCAACAAGATTATTTAATTGTTTGACACAAAATATTCCCACTGTCTGCAGTACTCCACAAATTGATTACCGTCATGCCTGTCCTCGCGGGGGCACTGCAGAGTAGGCCAGTTCTCCTGCAGCAGCTGGCCACGCCCCTCCCACCTGTCAGTCAGGCCGGTTGCTGTGGAAACACAGTCAGACAGGAAGCCTGCTTCACCTGTGGGTAATCACCTTCTGCCTCGTCTCCAACTGAAGCAGGAGGGTCTGTCCGAGCAGTGTTCTGTGCTCTGTTATAACGATAACGCTGAGCCTCTCTAGTTCCTACCTCACTGTGTTCCTAGTTCCCTCTCTTGCACTCTGTTTGGGTTCTCATCCCTGCAGTGTTTTGTCCTTGTCTCTCGGATCTTTCCTTGGTGCCTTGAACTGTGATTTACCTACTGTGTTACGCACCATCCTGCTTCCTCCTGACTTTGGCTCGTGTATCTCCCTTTTGTGCTTTAACTTCATGTGGACACTGCCCACTTTGACCACAGGGCTGAACTGAGCTGGGGCCTCTTACACAGGGGTCCTACAGGGTCAGAGGATTTCTGGGGTTCTTTCTACCTGAACCCTTGTTTACCTCACTGAACTCATCATTTGCTTAATTACAATTTTTTTTTCCTGCACTGTAAATAAAAAGCACTGGTTAATAGCAGCTGTTTTTCTTGGGGTCCACCTATTTTAAAGGCACCCCATCTGCAGTCACTGTGTGCTTCGATTCAGTAAGATAGTAGTATTGCTTGTTACTTCCATTAAGCCGTCATTTCTTCCATGAAACACGAACTGCAAAGCACCAAATACCAGTAAGTGGTCCCATGGTAAATATACTGGATAGAGTGTGGGATTAATCATGTATTTCTTGCAGGAAAAGCCTATTTTTTTCCAGCTAGGCACAAGTTAAATTACATTTGCAGCTCCAGCAATCGCGGAGAGGCTCACTCTGACTCTGTGGGGATCCCTTTGGGACTCCTGGGTCTTTAAACAGACAGCAATCCAACAGGGAAGACAGGCCAAATTGCCTTGTCTAGTGTGTAAACTTTTATTAAAGTCTGAAGAAGAGGACGTTTATGTATGCGTGCCATACTGTAAAATGTGTATACAAGTACAAATGTCTTTTTCCACTCTAAACACACCATACTGTACATTTCTCACTTTCCAAGTCTCTGTTTGTGATGGCAGTCTGGCTGTCTATAACAGAGTCTGCCATTCTGGTGTTTTTCTAAACATGTAACAGGAGCCGGTCCAGGCTCCCGTGAAGCGTAGTTCAGGACCCTATGCTGACGGTATAATCTGGAAGCAAGTGGAGAAGGACATCCGGGGGAGGTACAGCAGGACAGACAGGGGGGCGTGACAACGGTGATCCGGTGCTCGGGGGGGGGGGCGTGGCGAAGGGCAAACAGATCCAAACAGTCCAAAAAGGAATCTGGGTGTAGTCTAAAGTCCAAAACCGGGGATCCATCCAGGACAAAACAAACAGTCAAAATCCGGAACGGGATCCGGAACAGGAACAAGGAGTTAAAAGAGAGTAGCGAGGCCAGGCGCTCCGAGCCCCGGACTCGGACGGTCAGGAAGCCGTGAGGAAGCCGATGCCGTCGGGTCTCTCCTGGACCCGCTGGTAGGCGAACTTCCGGGCGTCTATCTCCCAGTGCTGAGCGAGGGGTAGTAAGAGCATCTGGCTTAAATAAGGAGGGGCAGGACTGGGGGCAGGTGCACATAATCAACTGAAATGTGAAAGATCTGGAGCGCCCTTAGGAGGAGGGATCCCGATCATGACTAAACATAGTGTTAACTAGTGATGACTCTTCCTTCCTTACTCTGATTTGCATTGGGACAGTGCTGATGCCTCACATTTCCTCTCCAGGGTTTTATGCCAATGCACAGATGGGTACCAATTTGCAGCAGGAAGACTTATTTGTTTGACAATACTGTCACCTAGTGTTAACTATAATGTACGCACCCCAAAAACACCACAGGAGATGTTGAAACACCGCCGTACGCTTCCAGGAAGCATCCCTTCCTTTTCATGGTATCGACTCGCTGAGAGTGCAGTTTCGTAATACTTGCCTGTTCTCTGCGTTTGAAACAGCGCTTCAAGCAGCAGGTCTTACACACTGTACATCTGACGTCCGTGGGGGAGATTCCACAGCCCACCTGTTCAAACCGGACATGTCATTTTTTTGTTTGGGGACAAAAGTGCATGAAAATAACAAACTTCTATTGTTTTTTTTCCCCAAAAGACAAACATCATTTTTTTAAGTTTCACGGAATATGTTCCTGAATATCGGAAACCGGAGCGTTAGAACAGAAAGAGTCTACGCAATTATTGTAAGGCCGTAAGAGTACTGTATGTACGACACACACGGACAAAAGCGAAAGTAAAGTCGTGTTCAGCGTCTTTTGTTCTGGGTCTCAGTGAGCAACATTCTAGTTCGGTGCCCTGCTGGTTTCTGGCTGCTCTGATCACCCAGCGAAGTCGAGCCTGTCTAAGCTCCTGAGGGGTGACATTTATCGTGGACGCCAAGCGTTTTGTGCTCTGGGAAGCAGGAACACGTGGTCACACCCACCCCCCTTCGCCCGCAGGAATCTGAAACTTGGGGGTAGAAGCCCAAAATACCCTACATCCACGTCGCTAAGGTAAGCGAACCCCGTGCGTCCCGAGGTTTAGCAGTTTTCTTCTGCTAAAATCTGCACGCTGCATATCGCGTCCTTGATGCATCCTCATTTGGACAGATGTACAGTAGTATGTAACGCTGGTTACAACAGGCGGATATGCAGAACGTGATGTACCTGTGTAGTAGGCTACGCCAGAAAGATGTTTTCCGGACTTTCCGGAGAACGGCGTTTTGATCGTCTGCTGCAAAATGGCGTTCACATCTTCAATCCAAGTCCTTTCACCTAGTCCTAGAACGTCACAGAATGGAGCGACACTAAACTTATTTGCATTGCGCATCTTGTCGACTGGTTTATCGCTGCGAAACGAACTTTAGCGAACCTGCTAACACGTGAATGGGAAGCGTTCTGCTTCCACTGTGAGGCGCGGTGTAGTGGAAAGTTTGCTCACAGGTTTGGAATGTCGCGCATCACACTCTTTCTGGAAACCTGGATTTAATGAAGTCTGCCGGTGCCTAATTTATACTTCAGATCCATAATCTGGAGGCCTGATCCAGTCAGCTCCCAGAACCTTCAAAACCTTATCAGTAGGGAACTGGATGAGAATCCTCTTGAAACGAATCATTCAGGTGACGGAAGTGGCGTTGGCTGTCCAGTAGGGGGCGCTCCATGTTCCCAGTCAGTTTCACAGTGTATGTGTAATACACTGTATGTGTAAGTCACAGTGCATTAGCAGAGGAGGTGACTTACCTTTAAGGTGCGATATGACCATACTGTAGATTTTAAAAGGAATCCACGGGCCTCTCTGCAGGCTGAGTCGATGTGAACTGCGCTGCCGGCTCTGAGGCGCAGGCTGGAGATGACTCTAGGCTCGCTTGCTGTCTTTTTCACCAAAACAAGCAGCGCTGAGAATGAAGCAGGGAAAAGGCTGGGAAGACAGAGAAATAGGAGGTATCTGCTGGACACAGAGGTATCTGCTGGACGCTGAGAAATATGTCTTCTGTTAATTCTCCTTAGGGAAATTAGGGATGATTCCTCCCTACCTCGCTGTTCAGGGATCAGGGAGGAGCAGAGAGGCAGGTGTGACTCTCTGCCCAGGGCACTGTGGCTTGTCTCTGGAACGAATGGTTGTTGCTTGACCCGCGGTGTCCCCATGTCTTGCCTGTAGTGAACTGCAGTAGGTGCAGCTCAGACATGTTTGTCCTTGTCTTTTCAGCAGGTGAGCTCAAACAACATCAGAGCCTGCAGGAACAGGCAGGTGAGCGTCCGGGCAGGTCCTCTCACGCACAGCCTCTGTCCAGCGTCTCACCCCTCTCTGTAATTCTCTTTAAAATGACCTTTCTCTCATATATTTTGTGAAAATGTTTTTAATTATACTAAGAGAAATTGAGGCTTATAACCCAGACAGAAACAGTGAGAACAGTGAAGCACGAACTCGTGCTTTTGAAACGAACACACCCAGACATGTTGCTTCGAGCTGAAACCCCATTTTCTTTCAGGAAGTGACTGGTTGAGATCCTTCGAATAATTTACTACAATCAAACTTCCTGCTCTCATTTGTTACCTGTCGTGTGCATTTATGAGAGCTGGGTGTTAGGAATTAACAAAAAGCTCTGCCATGAGGTTCCTGTGTTTAGTTGTGCTTAAACGGACAGTCCCACCGACGAGGAACGCTCTCAGCCCTCTGAGCCGCTGCGCGGTGGCGCTGCTGGTCCAGACTGGCGTTGCGTCATGTCCAGCGGGGGATGGAGTGGCTCCCCTCCGGCGTGTGAAGAGCTCTGGGATCCTCCGGGATGCATAGACCAAACTGACCCATTTCTTGCAGATGCCGGACCCCCAGCAGCCCAGCGGGAGGCGCTCCGTGGTCCCGCGGCCGCGCGGGAAACTCTCGGCGCTGACGGCAGTGGCGCTGTGCTGCGCCCTGCTGCTCTGGGCGGCAGTGTGGAGGGGCTCCCTGCTGCTGCTGAGGTACACGGCCGTGGGCTGCCTGGCCCTGTCCACAGGCAGCATCCTGAGAGGAGCGTGCCTGCTCGTGGAGGAGCTCGTCAATCACTCCTTCTCCAGGTAGGGCCGCCCTGACGTGGTGCTCGCTCGCTCGCTCGCAGGGCGGGGCCACAGGGGGCTGGGCGCTGCTCCCATCTGGGAGACACCTCTTTGCCCCAGGGAGCGCCGGAAACGCTGTACCCCTCTGCAAGTTCACTGCTAAAGCCGTTTTTCATTTCCTGATATTCCTGATGTTCGTCCCGGACTCTTTGGTGGCAAGGCGCGTTATCGTTGCACTGGAAAACAGCTCCCCCAGGGAACAACAAGGGTTGAATCAAGTGGATCGGTGCCACATTTCAAAGCAGGAAGATGCCGTAAGGATAGGCAGTGGCGCTAGGGACCAGCCCAGGGGCTGCAGGGCCGACTGTTCTAAACTCTTTGAACAGTCAGGTTTGGACCCCTGAAGCAGATCATTTTTTCCATGAAGTAGTATAGAGGTTTGCTGCAATGAAAATACTCTGACAGATGGGGAGGCAACTGAGTTTAAAAGTGTTCGTACCCCCCAGCTTGGTTGCCTGTATATGAAGGTTTGAGAAATGGACTTTGTTCCCCTGTGTTTTGGCAGCTGTCAGTGGGCTACAGGGAAGGCAAACATGCAGGAAGACACTGTACTAATGACCAAAGCAGTGTTCATGATAATTAGCACAGGTTCAAATGAAATCACTTAGATAATTTAATCATCTGTATTTTAACAGAAATATTCCACATTGACCAAAAGACTCTTACAGAGTTTATTAATCTGACCTGCATGAGGACGGAGCACTTTCCCTCAAACCCTCACACCTAAAGAAGGCTTCACAGCTGAAACGTTGTGTTTTCCTTCTTCTCTTTTCAGCATGGAATAAACCTATTACTTATATTACGTATTTTATAGTATGTGTTAAAACAAAGTCAGTTGATTTTAAACTAATCTGCTTTTGAAAGGGTTTGCCTTTCACATTGGCTAAATCATTTTTCAGCCAGGATCTAATGATCACAGTTATGTAGCCTCCACTCCTGGTTTGGTACCCAAAGTGGCACCTGAATCCAGTCCTTGTGCTTTTTCTGCAGGTACCGAGGCAACCTGATGAAGATGCTGAAAGCCTGCTTTCACCGGGGTCATTTTCTCTGCCTGGCTGTGGTGTGTGTCTTTAACCAGCTGGAGCCTGAGGACTGGCTCTCCGTGTGTATGGCCTGTATCTGCTCCCTCCTCTTCAGTGCTATGGGGTTATGTGTAAGTCACAGCTTGCCAGAAACCAGGAAGTTTCAGTTCTCCAGAGAGTCCTCCAAAGGAAGTCTGATTTTGTTTTCTCGACATGTCATTCTTAGTTTTGTATTCTCTTGAGGGTTTTCTGAGTAATTCTGTAGGAGGAGGGGTTTCTGTAATCCTGCTCTTAGTGAGTGGTCATATCCAAGTCTCCTAGGCCTACAGAGTTCTCAGTCTCGACCCAGTTAAACCTTAAAGTCACCTGCCAGTCACAGATCACAGTCCAGTGCTTATAAAGGGCCTCAATGTGCCAGAAAGAAGAGGCTTCTTGCCACTATCATCTGCAGTTTGATCCACATCTTGCTCTAGATTTCAGATTGAAGGCAACTGAACTGGACTTGAACTTTTTCGATACGCTTCAATAAGGACTTTGTTGGGCCAGTCAGGATGTTCAGCTGGGTTCCTGAGTGTCACTCAGCTTCTGGTTTCCAGTTTGGCCATTGGGCTGCAGACATCTCTTAATGACCCCCACCTGGCCGCAGATGATGTCCTTTAACCCCACTGGAGTGATCTGGGGGCGCCCCTCTGGGTTCGCCATGTTCTCGAGGAAACACAGGCCCTCCTTCCTTGGCTCTGTGTGACAGGGGAAAAAGAGGGCTTTTTTGTGAGTGAAGCTGACGAAACTGTCCCTGGCTCTCGACTGTGGGAAGCAGGACTTATCGTCCTGGATGTGGGTCCCGTTTCGCCCACGTTGACACACAGCGTGACGTTTGGCTGGTAGGAGTAGGAGCTGCTCTGGAAAGTTGCTGACATCCCCATTGTCACTGGCTGTGGGAAGTCCCAGGTTTCGCAAGGGCCTGGTGTGGTTTCCCGACACGAGCGGCTCCAGTCTCAGCGGCCTGCTGTGGGCTCTCGTGCTTCAGCAAACCGCACACCCTGTACTTGGACACAGCACATGTTTGACAAATTATTTCCCTTCTTAGATTAGAATAAAACAGGAGACATGAGCCCTGTGCTTCAGTGTATTAGCAAGGCTTTCAGGAATCCGTGCTCTGTCTGGCCTGCGGTTGATGACACAAAAGGACTGACTCAGTCTATCATGTGAAGGCCGTTTCACTGAGCTGTCTGATTTCGCCTCAACCCCGAGGGACCCTCGACTTCCAGCACCCTCTCCTTCCTGAGGGACGAAGACGGTATGGCCACTGTTGGCCACTGTTCAGCTGCTGCTGAGGGACAAAGTTCATGACGGAAAGAAAGTGCTGCTGGTTTCTGTGATGTTTAAAAGCAGGAATGTTACTGTGCTGCACTGGGGCCACATCATGCTCTAAAGTGGGGCAGTATAGGGCAGTGAGGGCCCCTGAGGGGCAGTATGGGGCTGTGAGGGCCCCTGAGGGGCAGTATGGGGCTGTGAGGACCACTGAGGGGCAGTGCTGGGCAGTGAGGGGCAGTATGGGGCAGTTAGGCCACTGAGGGGCAGTATGGGGCAGTATGAGGCAGTATGGGCCACTGAGGGCCACTGAGGGGCAGTATGGGGCTGTGAGGGCCCCTGAGGGGCAGTATGGGGCTGTGAGGACCACTGAGGGGCAGTGCTGGGCAGTGACGGGCAGTATGGGGCAGTTAGGCCACTGAGGGGCAGTATGGGGCAGTATGAGGCAGTATGGGGCAGTGAGGGCCACTGAGGGGCAGTATGGGGCAGTATGGGGCACTGGGGGGCAGTGCTGGGCAGTGGGGGCAGTTGGGCACATGAAGTAACAGCATGGCTGAGGTCTGTGTGTGGACCCTCCACTCCCTGTGCTTTCAGGACCCTGCCGCAGTGGAGGTGTCTGAAATTGTTGAGCAGAGGAAGATGAACGTGGGGCACGGGCTGGCCTGGTCCTTCTACACCGGGTACCTGAGACTCATCCTTCCCAGTGAGTGACGCCTCGCTTCCCGTTTCTTCTTCTCTGTTCGTTTCGCATCCTGTCACACCCCCCTTCTTCTCCTCGGCCCGAGTCCCGCCTTCCCAGCCCAAGAGGCACCTTTCACTAGATCCGCAGGCTTTCCTGTCTCCAAAATCTGGGAGTCCTGGATTCCCACTCCTGTCTGCAGCTCTTCACTACACCAGAGCACAGAGCGTAGCAGGTGTACGCTCTGAGGTATAGCAGATGCACAGGTGTGCCCACCCTCCAGTCCCCAGGTGCACAGGTGTGCCCACCCTCCAGTCCCCAGGTGCACAGGTGTGCCCACCCTCCAGTCCCCAGATGCACAGGTGTGCCCACCCTCCAGTCCCCAGGTGCACAGGTGTGCCCACCCTCCAGTCCCCAGGTGCACAGGTATGCCCACCCTCCAGTCCCCAGGTGCACAGGTGTGCCCACCCTCCAGTCCCCAGGTGCACAGGTATGCCCACCCTCCAGTCCCCAGGTGCACAGGTGTGCCCACCCTCCAGTCCCCAGGTGCACAGGTATGCCCACCCTCCAGTCCCCAGGTGCAGGTACAGCATCTGGTACAGCATCATTTCTCAGCAGCATTAGCTGGTCTCCTTTTAAAAGCCATATGAGGGAGCATCTGTTGCTTAACTAAGGGAAGGGCAGTCTGAGTAGAGGCCTGCTAGCACCGCTGGGGGAGGAGATGGTGAAACACCCTGAGCTGCCGCTGGGATGAATGGGAGACCCTGGAGAAACTCCGGGAGCCCCCCGGCCTGGCCGCTTGCTCCCCTCCTCCGGAGGTGCGGGCCTGGCGGTGGCGGAGGGTCCTGAGCCGCTGTCTGTGCGCAGCAGGGCTGGAGGCCTCGATCGAGGAGTACCACGCCAGCCGGAGCGCCGCCGTGCTGCAGCACCGGGACACCTGGAAGCTGCACATCCTCATCCCCCTGAGCTGCTGCATCCCGGACAAGCTGGAGGAGGCCGACGACAACATCAGCTTCCTGGACAACCTGCCCGACATCACCATCGACAGGGCCGGCATCCGGAAGAGGGTGTTCAAGCACAGCATCTACACCATCTACGACCAGGCCAAGAGGGTAGGGCGCTGGGCGCTGGTCTGGACAGGCAGCACCTGTCCGGGGAGAGGGCTCAGCAGGACAGCCCTGTCTGTGCTCCGCAGAGGCTCTCCAGCTTCCAGAGTTGTGAAAAATGATTTAACTAGATTCATGCCGCCTGCTATAGACTATCAAATCTTCAGCAAGGGGTGTGTCACATAGTGAGTTAAGGTGCTTTTTTTGTGGTCGGGATCTAAACATTACCGTGTTTCATACTGTGAAAAGTCATCATATAATCAGTTTCACATGCAATGAATAATGCCATGTGTAAAATGATCTTTTAAAGACTGTTGTAAAATAGATGACACATCCGATCCGTGTAATTAATGGCACTAGCGCTGATGTTGAGTGATCAGCAGGTGACCAAGAAACCAAATTCAGGTTGGTGATGAAATAGACAATGTCTGTAATTTGGAGTTGCGTTCCTGGAGAATTGGGCTGGTATATGATGTCAGCACAGTTACTGTAAATAATAGGAGGCTGTGCTATACATGCAGTAGTGTCTGTAGTATGTGCGTGATTCCCATGAAACGTATGTGAACAATATGAAGAGAATGTTCAGAATACAGAGCACGAGAGCAAAGCTGAAATCTGTAAGTGAATGGAGAGGTTTTAAATATAAGCATACTCTTAACATTAAGAGTTATTAGCTTGAGGGTAACTACCATGGGCCAAAGCAACGTTTGAGTGGAGATGGTCTTCACTGTGAGGTATACTGCAAGATCTGGGCTCTGTGAGTTGACAAAGCCCTGTGAGAGGAGTGGGGTCTAGCCTGCTGCAGAGGTTAATGCCCACTGTGTTTAATTGACGTCGTCTCTCTCGTTTGTGTATGTCTCTCTGTTTTTTGTCTGTGTGTGTGTCTCTGCATGTCTCTTTCATCTGTGTGTGTGCCTTTGCGCCTGTCTCTTGTTTATGCGTGTGTCTTTCTCTCCCATCTGTGTGTGTCAGTTGTTTGTGTGTGTGTCAATGCGTGTCTCTATCTCATCTCCGTGTGCATCCATGCATGTGTCTCTCTCTGATCTGTGTCTCTCTCCTCTGTGTGTCTCTAGCCTCACTACTGTGTGGTGGAGTACGCCACTCCCCTCGTGACCCTGTACCAGATGTCTCAGGAGGCCATGGCAGGCTTCGACGCCGAGGAGCGCCTGCAGCAGAGCACCCTGTTCTTCAGGACTCTGCGGGACATCCTGGAGAGCTCACGCGAGTGCCGCGGGCGCTACAGGCTCATCCTGCTGGACGGTGAGGTCCTCTCAGGTCCTGGGACCCCTTTTGCTTTGAGCCAACTGCAGGGTTTGAGGCGTGTTGAAAAAAGCCCCACCCCCAGACCCGCACAGACCACGCCCTATCCTTGATCCCGCCCCCAGACCCACACAGACCACGCCCTATCCCTGACCCCACCCCCAGACCCACACAGACCACGCCCTATCCCTGATCCCACCCCCAGACCCACACAGACCACGCCCTATCCCAGCTCCCACCCCCAGACCCACACAGGCCACGCCCTGTCCTCTGCTCTTGCCCCCAGACCCACACAGGCCACCCCCTGTCCTTGATCCCATCCCCAGACCCACACAGACCACGCCCTATCCCTGATCCCACCCCCAGACCCACACAGGGCATGCCCTGTCCCTGCTCCCACCCCCTGTCCTTGACCCCACCCCAGACCCACACAGGCCACCCCCTGTCCTTGACCCCACCCCAAGGCCCACACAGGCCACCCCCTGTCCCAGTCCCCACCTTCAGACCCACACAGACCAAGCCCTGTTCCTGCTCCTGCCCCAAATCTCAGGTGGCACAGTCCTATCGTACCCCTGAGCAAGGTGCTTTGTTCATATCACTCGGTTAACTGCACAGCAGCCTTTGGATACAAGCATAAGACACAATAATATGGACAGAACTGTGTAGGAACAGTGTGCCCCTCGTAACCCCGGCTGGTTTTGTTACCCCTGCAGACTGCAGAGCCCTGGGCGAGGGCTCCGAGACAGAGCCCCACTTCCTGTCTCAGGAGATCCTGAGGCATCTGGAGCAGCAGAAGAGAGAGGAGTACTGTATCCGAGAGGCTCCTAACACTCAGCCACAGGATGCCCTGTCCCGGCAGCCCACCCTCATGATCAGCAACGACCTGCCTCAGCCTCTGAGGTCTATAAGAAGCTAAGCGCTGTGCCCGTGTCCCTTAGATACGCTCGCTGGGTGACCACTCGCGCATTTCCGCTTTCAGGTTGGTGAATAAGCAGCCTTCTCTGTGAGCTGTTGTTCAGGAAAAGAATGCAATAGGAGCTCTACAACACACCATTGCCAACATTCCCTGTGTCTCCCCCTGGTGCTGAATCAGGCCGCTCTGCACAGCCAGAATTTGCACTGCAAGCTCTCACTGTCTCGTGTTCTAGCTGGTATGTCTCAGCACACCGGGAGCATTTATCAAGTCTTTAATACAATATAGTCTGGTCCATACATTTTTACATTCCTGCTGCAGTTTTGTTCTTTTATTCCATGTGTACGTTCCATTGTTTTGAAAAACCCGTACCTGTCTGAAAGTTGTTTGCCTGTCTGCCTCCCTGATGACTGCATGTCCAAGGCTCTGGCAGTGTGGGGATCTGCAGTCCTCCACTCTACTGGGGAGATGCTTATTGTAATGTCCGTCTCGAATTCTTGGAGTCTGGGCTGTGTGGGACTGTGCAGGACCGCGTGCTGCCAGGACGGTGATCCCGAGCAGCTGCCCCATGTCAGCGGGCTGTGTTCTGCGGTGATGTGCTTCCTGGTGTGATCTGAGCAAACAGCAGCTGGTCTCTGCACATCCACAGACAGGTGTAGCCTGCCCCCTTGTGGCCTTGCGGCTCAGACTTGAGACTTTTGGGCATGCTGTGTTGCTACAGATACTGTATTTAAATAAAGCATGTCATACCCTATATTTTGTTTTAAGCATATAAAAATACAGATATTTTTTAAATGTTAGATTTCTGACTCTCTAGGTTTTGTCCTACAAATGGGAAGCAAAGATGTATGAAGAAATAATAAGCCATTGTACAAAAGCACCAACCATATTATTTCCAAAACAGAAAAGATGGACAATCTGGACATCGCCAACCAGACAAACAACGTGTCTTTTTTATTCATTAGCACATCAGCAGTTTATTAATCTCACCTACTTCCTCTCTACTCTGTATATACTGTGTATATACAGAAGAAGACTCCACAGCCGAAATGTTGTGTTTCTTTTCTTCTCTTTTCAGTAGGGACATTTATTTGTTTCCCTACTGTGTAAATATACACATATATCTCCTCCTGAGCTTCCATTTGCAAATCTCTCCTGCACCCTCCCTCCTTCCCATCAACACCCTTGCAGCAGCTCCCTGGCTCATTCCTTATGACCGTGAGGAGGGTCCTGCCTCCTACTTACTGTCAGGCTGCTGTTCCTTCAGCTAGGAGAGCTACACTAAAAAAACACCAGGACATTTAATCTCCATACGCCACTTATTGTGTTCTGACCAAACTGCTGAAAACACATATTTAACAACAGATCCAGTGTTTCATTGCTTTTGCACTTTCATCTGCATTCTTTCTAGTGTGAGAAAGCATGTGTTCGCATTGCCCAATCAGGCCAGATTGTGCATCTCAAAGTATTCAAAGAGTCCTCCATCACACCGTATTGGAGTTTTCTCCTTGAGTGTTTCTAACGGAACCTGGCAAGGCGCAGAGCTAGCTACGAAGGTCACTGAGAGGGCCTCTCAATACAGCTTCAGAACGCAATTTCGGTGTTGGAGAAACCTTCAGACATCCTTCAAGCTATAAATATTCCTGACTCTGTCTATGGCAGAACTGGAATTGCACAGAGAGGGGTCAAGCAATAAAACCTGATAGGGTTTGTGCTATCATACAGTATCACCCCACTATGAGCTTCAGTCTCCTGGGAAGGGCTGAAACTCTTTAATAACACGTAACGGCTCTTATCCCTCTGGCTGTCATTGAAGCACTCTCCTTCGTTGTTTAGTGAAGAAAAGATCTGGGCGCTGCAGTAATGTAATTTAGTAACAGGGGAATCTCTGCTGCAGTAAGCAGAAACACTGTTTTTACCTGTTGACAGACAATGTAAACTATTGCACAGAATCACGGACCGTTACCCTGTTCTGAAGTAAATTGAGTAAATGAGTAAATTTCCCGGCCAGGATCTTGTACATTCAGTCCAGGCTGGAGCCGAGTCTGCTCCAAGCCCTACAGGTAGGTGGCCTCGATCACGTGGGGCTCTTGGCTGCCGCCCTGCTGGTGGAACTTGCAGAGGCACGGTGTCCTGGCCCGCCCCTCCCTGCGCCGCGCTGGCTGGAGAGACTTCCTGAGGGAGCCCAGCCTCTGCCACAGGGTGAGCTGGGGGGCGCCGGGGGCCTCTAGGTCCTGTGGGAGGGGCTCCCGGCGCCCCCTGAGGCGGGTCTCCTGCAGCCGGGGGCCGCAGCTGACCAGCAGGACGATGGCCACCGCCAGCAGCACGAACGCGACCACGATGGCAGTGAGGACCAGCAGAGCGTCCGGGGTCACCGGCCCCGCTGGGGGGTCTGAGCGCAGGCCGGGGGTCAGGCTGGGGGGCAGGCCGGGGCTGGGAGTCAAGGTGTCCATTCCTGCTCTCCTGGAGGCCTCACAGCGCTGATGACCTCTCAGAGTGCCGTGCCAGGCTGACCTCGTGGCAGCATGCCCTGCCTGAGGAAGAGGCTCCAGGGCCAGTTTCGATGCAGACCTGTTCACACTCCTGGACAGGCTTCCTAGCGCTGAGGCACGTGTAGTTTATAAGGGCTGTAAGTGGGAGCAGTGCTTTCCTCTCCTCGGGGCTCCAGTTTGAAGTGTTAAACTAGCAGAATTTCTTCATTCTAGAGGAAATGTCTTCCTGGAAGCTGTGGAATTTATTTCTGTGAAAAAAATGTTTCCAAATCCTGCAATATGTAACATGAAAAATACAGCTTTATTAGCAAATGGGAAATTGAAAGCGGACTGAAGCATTTACACATATAATTGTTTTATTTACACATATAATAGTATCACATAGAATATATTATACACGTACAGTATAATATCCTGTTATGAATTTTGAAATCACTTTTTTGAAAACATACTGTATGTGTCAATACAGCCCAGACGAGTGTCAGAACCAGCACTGAGCAGATGTGCTGAACTGGAACAATGCGTTGCACCAGCACAGGAAGTTGTGACACCGGGCCTGTGACAAACAGGCACTCTGGAAGGAAATGAATAAAGATGAGCCACTCTGGTGTGAAACAATTAGAGAAAAGAGCTGAAAGTTCACACTGCAGCCGAAACAATACCTGCTATAAAAGCAGGGGTCCCCTCAGGTCTGTGGAATCCCAATTATTAGTGCCTTGTCTGGACTGTGCTGAAAGGACAAGTGTTTTTTTCCTGTGTTTGTGGAGACACAGCTGTCTGTACTGGTTTCCAATGGCTCAGTTCTTAGTGCTAATGTGTCTGTACTGGCTGCTCTCTAGCTGACTCGGAATTTGAATATGCTTTGTGTGTAGTTCCTGAATGTAGGAATGCTGTGCAGAAATGCCAGGATTATTTGAGTGGAAATGCCCAGCATGTTTGCAAGCAGAAGCTGTTCAAGACGATGCTGTGCTTTGTCTTTGAGCAATGGAATCCTAAGTTAATACCAGAGGAGCGGTTCATCTCTGTCAGACATATGCCCTCAAACAGAACCTGAGAGGAATATGTAAAAGTATTTAGAGAGTGATTGGATGTTAATGTGTTTTTTTCAATATATATACAGTCTAAACACTCTTCCAGATTCTTGTGATATTGTATAGTATACTAAAACCAAATATCCCCATTCTAGACACACTGATATAAAGGCACTGCTGAGATGCTGGGAGCAGATCTCCAGAGTCTCCGAGACGTCCCACAGTCTGCGAGTCCTGGCACTAACCTGGCCACACTCCCACTCAGAGGGGGTTTATTGTTTATTCTTATTTTTAATTTTGTGCTTCTTCATTCTGTGAGATGTTTTTCTAGACTCATTCGTTAATTAATTTGTCCTATATCCAAATCATATTCGATTTGTGTTGCAGGTTTTGTTTAATTTGATTATTTGCCTTTAGATATTATGGTGATGATTGTAAGATTACAAGCTTATCAGAATACATTTATTTGAATCATTTAATAAATGCAATGCACATTTGACCATATACAGAAGCTTTGAGCAGCTGCTGAAACAGCTTGTTCTGTTTGGTGGTGAAAAGAATTTTGCATTTCTCAGCTCTTCTTACAAGATAAATTTGAAAGCAGTTCCCAGAGTTGGGACTTAAAAGCGAATACACATCAAACATATTTTGAAGCTCTGACCTTCTTTAACCATTAAGAAATGAATCTCCTTACCTGCGGACTGAGGGAACCACTTGGAGAGCTGTTCGTTATCAATATGCTGGGGCTCCATCCACAACACAACATCACTTGGAGGAAAACAATCTCAATCTCTCTGCCCCCCTACACTGTGCTTGCTTTAGACACGCTAGGAATTAGTGAACAGATTTGCTCAGAATCTCTACATTATTTTCTGGCAGCTGTGCTCACAATAAAGCCTTAATCTCCAGATAACAGTCACTGGGTGTAGAGCAGTGGCCCACAGAAAACAAAAGGCCCAGAGCAGCAGTCTAGAGCTCTTTATCTCTCTCTGTCCTCCTGCGGGCCCTGTGGGTCCGAACCCATGTGGCTTCTGTGGATGGGCTGTCGTTTCCAGAGATAGAACTGCTACCAGATCTCAGCCATCCTGCATCATTCCTGTATCCTCCCACATCCCCACTGTTCCTTCAAGCTAAAACCCTGCCTAATGAATGAATTCTATGTGAAAATAGGTTATTTAGAATAGCCTCTTTTTAGATGGACTTTGTAACGAAAGTTCGTGAGGGATGACAACAGCCAAGCTCAATCAGAGTCGGCTGTCAGTAAACAGCAATCACTCCTGATGTCATTTCCTCTCCTAATACTGTACGTGATCCCTCTCTCCCTCACACACGTCTTTAACATCCCACCTCCACCCCACCAAGTTCTTTTCTTTTCTTTTTAAGGTCCTCTTATGAGGAACTCGCAAAAAAAACAACCTTTTTTACAAATTTACTACTGAAAAGAAATGGTAAAGATGTTTTGGAATAACCTCCAGACAGCGGGGTTGTTTATGTTCATTAAGGTACTTTGACACAGCACAGTTTGTTCTTTGTGTTTCCCTCAGCGCTCTGTAGAGCCCAGACAGAATACATTTGTCCTATTAATAGTGTCTTCATCACTTTTTCACATGTTTGCGCTACTAGATTCCTTCATGTGAACCGTAGAAAAGATTCAAAGTATTTGCTTCCAGGCTGTTTTATGCGGTTTCTCTCGGTCTTTTGACCAGCCGTTTATAGAAACGCATTTCTGTCAGGCTGTGCGTTTTTTGAGCCTTTTAGCTTTCTGAGGAACTGTCTCACACCCAGCTGAATCACAACAGTGGATGAATAACATTCTCCCAGAGTTTTTCCCAAAAGCTTTCCATCTGCTTCCTCCCATTCTTCAGCAGGAAGCGCTGTTATAATGAGAAGGCTGCCGCGCTCCCACCTCTCCCTCCTCCGGGCTGGGCACTGCTGGCTGCCACTGCTCGCGGAGTCCTGCTGCACCGCGCTGGACAGAGGGATGGCTCTGCGCGTCTTCGTCCTCCTGTGGATATTCCTCTCCCACGGCGCGAAAGGTAGGGTGCGCGTTGCGCCTCCGGGGGCGCGGGGGTCTGTGCCTGGCTGTCTCTGCAGCTGGACCAGGCCCAGCCCAGAAAGGCTCTGACAGACAAGGAGGGGAGGACAGTTTCGGAGGAAAGCTGCTTTCTGATACAAAGAGATGAGGCAGAGTTCTGGGGAGATGTCTTGCGGTTGTATGTACACCAGGCCGAGGACAGTTTAGTAGCCTAGTTCAATGAGGATGGAACTTTAGGCTCCTGCTTTAGACGTAATATAGATATATATAGACAACGAGCTGTCCTGTTTCTAAGCCCCCAGGGTCAGATAGTCCACACTGATGTGGGATTTTCAGAGCTACAGTTTCTTACCTCTCTGGGAGAATACTCACGTCTGGTTAATTGGACTGCCTGTCAGGGTAGCTCGCCAGGGTAGCCTTTGGAAGCATTTAAAGAGTTCTGTTATCCGGTTAAAAATGAAAAAAAAATGTTTATATTTTGGTGATATTGCTTGCTCTATCATCACTTGTCAGCTTGTAGTGTGCATTTATAGGATGTTTTTCAGGGGAAAAAAATCACAAACTGCTGAAAATCCAATTGGTTATGTTTGTAGGATTAAAGAAAACATCTTCTCTTCTGTTGACTTGAAAAAGGGTGGTATACAATTCATCCATTCCTCCGGGACTTACCCACACCTGCCGTTTTTACATTTTGTATTCTATTAACTTGTATTCTTATTTACTCTCCTTAAAGTTTTTTTTCTGTTTTACTACCTGAAACATTTAGATTTCTAGTAAAGACAGCATTCTGTTGCTAGTAGCAAATCCTCTTTGTTTGTCCTGGTTGAGACAGGTTTCCAGGAGCTCAGAATAATTTTTATTATTCAGACTACAGTTTTATTCCATGAAGGTGGAAAGAGGTTACAGGAACTGCTGTAATAGAGAGATTCTGACTACATGAGACATTGTTTGTTTTACTAGTTTCAAAGTAAACTGGGCTCATTTACAGCAGTTTGTTTTACTGATTGTGCAGTAGTTTCAATAGTTTGTTCAAACTTTATTGCTGTTGTTTATCTTGTACATATACTGTATGCTCCTAAATATTAAATTATAAGTACTGTATAATTCTGCCCTTGATTTTTGTGCAATCTCTGTGTCACATCTGGTTGGGTGGTGACCATTTTAGATTTCAGGGAATTGTGATCAATTTAGAAACAACAATTACTGTATATCCCTCATTTTGCAACCTGAAATCCTGAAATTCTCACTAGACAAATGTTTGGTTGAGGTGACAGCACTGAGATGCAGGAGATGCCCTCCTTGAGGTGAAATATTAAACTGAGGATCTCTTCTCTGCCACTCACTCCCATTTCCCCACAACCGTAGTCTTCCTCATCAGTCTTCCTTGGATAGCCCCATCCAGAGGCGTGACTTCTCAGATGTCGGGAGAGATCTTTTAAAGAAGGCTGAGAAATCCAGCAGCACCTGAAATGTCAAAGTGCAGTCTTTGGCCACCATGACATCAAAAGTGAAACGAAACTGATGGTTTTACCATGCAGTCATCATTCCTACTTTACAGTGCAGGGCTGAAATACAGACAATTTAAACACAGACATTTAAAGGACTGGAGTCAAAGCAGTGCTGTTTGGGGGAAGACTTTACCTATCATTGAGAGGAAAGATGGGCCAACATCAGTGAGGTCTGTCCTGAGAAGCGACACTGAAGCTGTGATCATCCACTATCATCTCTGCTGGATTGGTCATATTGTCTCAATGTCAGAGCCCTGGCAGCCAAAGAAGGTTCTTTTCTCCCAGCTTGACCAAGGTAGCTGTACCAGAGCAGGACAGAAGAAGCATGTCACAGATGTAGCCAAAGCTAACAGGAAGAAAAGCAACTCCAGGGAGATTCTGGCCTTTGAGAAAAGCAGATGGAGCAAGAGAATCCGCTGAGATCCAAAAATATTTCCCAAAGTGTCAGAACAAGGTAGCAAAGCGAGATTGTTGAGAGCTCACCATGAGCTCCGAGAGAGCTCCGAGAGAACACCTGCTACACCTGCCTGAGAGCAGGAGGCCTCTCACCTTCAGGTCATCTTAACCACCAGGACCAGCCCAGCAGGATTCAGGAAGGAAAAAGGAAATGGCATCAATCTTTCCTTATTCAATCCTAATAGGGAAAGAAAAATGAAATACTGCATTTCCTTGTTCCTCTCTGAATTTACAGAGTGAGTCAGCTGAGGTTATCTGCTTGAGAACTATGTAAGCATTGTTCTACCTTTTTTGACATGCGCCCCCCCCCCCCATTAACATGTGATAGAGGAGCCGGTTGTATGCAAAGTCTCAACTCTGCTTTAGCCTTTACCAATGAGAATAGACGGCAAGTCTATTCCAGATTGCAACACCCCCCTCTAGTGGATGACTAATGAATTGCTATTAACCCCTGAAGCAACATGTTTACTGCCGTTGTTTTATTCTTTCTCATTTTAATGAAGGGGGCGTGCCCCACATGTTAAAACCCCTGGTTTAAGGCATCATTGGTATATGCTCAGATTAGAAGTTGGCCGCTGCTCCTACACTGTATCGTGTTTGTCTCTGGGAGATATCTTTGTTACTTTCCATTTTGCAGCTAATGGCTACTTTTAGCTGACACACCCTTGAGCTGCTGCTTACTGTAGACAACCAGTGTCTCAAGCAAAACCTAAAAACTGAAACTGCCAGAATCTGAGAGACCTGCCTTTGTGAAAGTTTCACTAGGCACATGGATTGCAGCAGTATTGCGGTTTTGCTGTGGTTCTGCCTCACTTTTGCTGTAGTTCCCTGTGGGCTTAACACAAGATCTTCCATATGGCTTGTTAGACCAATCTATGAGTAAGACAGGTTTCTGCATCATAACCATTCTTCCGGAACAGCTTTACCAGTCCACTGTAATCAAGACAAAATGCCAAAGATAACAGGACAATGTCACTACAAAATCCTGCAAATAGCTATGATAAATTCACAAAGATAAGCTTTCAGAAGAGAAGTTGCATGCTTTTCAGGATGAGCCCCTACAAACTTTTTTTCATCATTCACAGTCATCTGGGCTTTGTCTGTTCTGTAAATCAATAACAGGAGGAATACCAGTAATACAGTAATTATACAAATTTGCAGATACTGTATGAGCAGCTTTTACTGGGATTTGAGGTTCAATACATGAGATCCCTTACCAGGAAGCAGACATTGCTCTGATAGTTGTACTTCTGCCCTTATATTGTGACCCATTATATAATGAGTGGCTGTATTTTCAGGTCAACCCTCCAGTCTTGAGGGTCCAGTGGATGCAGGAAGCTCCAGTAGTAACATTTCCAGAGCAGGTACAGTATGTGTCAATCACTCTTCTGAAAGAAGAGATTTGCTAATGTCTTTGTTGATTTGACTGTTACAATTTACTCACAAAGATTCTGTTGAACAGCTCAAGAACAAATCAGTGATTTCTTCTGATAATTTAATAAGAACGGAAGAAGAAAAAAATCGAATTTATAAATCTCAATGAATATCTATAAATCTTAGGCTTTATTAACTTCCTGTGATGATATGTAACTTTCAAATGAAAGTTATTATTAGGATACCTATTAATCCTTTATATATACACCCAAACTACTGTATGACTGAGCCATTTTACATGGACCAAGGCATTTAACGATGGCCCGGAGTTTGGTCAGGTGTGGCATTTATTCTGAAGACACTGGCACTGAAGGCTGTTGAGAAGAACTCGTCTAGAGTTGGATCTCCCATGATTCTTTGTGCAGTGACAACACAGACAACACGCGGGCGTCCTGTGGCCTCAACACCAGAAATGATCTCATTGCACCCATCAACACCTGGGAATCTGTCTGTTACCTCAACATCTGCGTCAACATCTGGGAATCTGTCTGTGACCACAACATCAACTTCAACATCTGGAAATCGGTCTGTGACCTCAACATCTGCTTCAACATCTGGAAATCTGTCAGTGATGTCAACATCAGCGTCAACACCTGGTAATACATCTGTGACTTTTGCACCTGCACTAACTCAAGGTACAGCACTCTTTCTTGTTTATCAGTTTTTCTATGGCAAGGTTACCTATAGGGATGTTACCAGTAATGCACTTAAACTGGTGAGAATTAATTACCAGATGAAAAGTCCTAACTTTAGAACAAAGTTAAGGGATTAATAATAAAGAGAAGAGGTAATGAAGGAAAAATATCTCCCATGAGTTTGTTGGAGCTGCTCTGTTGTGACATTTTATAATAATAACCTCGTACTGAACATCCACGGACACCTCTAGCTATGGGCTTGGCCAGTAAATGTGTTCGCTCAGATCAAGCCCTGTAGGACACATGTCAGGATGACATCACAGACTCAAACCAGGGTTCGAATCCCGTTAGCTAGCTGGGACTGGGGCTGTGCACAGCTGTCCCTGCTCTGCTGGAGCTGGGAGTGTCTCGGTGTGCTGGGAGTCCCCCAGTTTCCCCCTCAGCGTGGCTGTCACGAGCAGCTCAGCCTGGGTGCTGCTGTACAAAGCTCCTGCTGTTTATTGGAAGGAGCTCTGCAGAGATGAAAGATCGGCCTCGGAGGCACAGACCATCTGAGATTTGGCTTTAGCTGACTGTGACCAGGATTCTCACCTGGGGTCACACTCACACGCATTGGGCTGAATTGGTTGTGATGAAGTACATAATGATTAATGAATACATAACAACCTAAGAACATTTACAAACAGGGGGAGGCCATTAGGCCCATCGTCACTAGTAGTTAATTGATCCCAGGATCTCATCCTGCTGTTTCTTGAAAGAAGCCTCTTGTATACTTGTATCGGGACCTTTCAGAATCGACTCCATTAGGAGTAAAAGAACAGTTCTTTTATCTTTTGAGAACAGGGCACTCCTTCAGACTCAAGGACACCTCCGGTGCAGCAGTTTATTTCTTGTAATGTGATGAACTAGTGCATTGTGCGGGGTTTTCTCATTTAATTCCAGACACAAATGTAATTTCAGCTGCCTGCTCACAGGAAGCTTCTTGTTTTTTTTCGCCATGTGCAGCAAATTAATGTCCAGAAAAAAAAACTTTTCCATTGTCCTTTTCTCTCTGCAGGTCGGGGCAGTGGAACCTCAGGACCTGTAGCAACACCTACAGTGAGAGAAGCCAGCCCACACACATCGAACGGTACTGGCTGGTCTGAGCACTACTCCTCCTTCCTTCTCGTACATCTGCCTCTTGCTTAATTAGCCCAGTTCCTCATCACTTTGATCATTGAAGAGTGGCAATGGCCTGGAATCAAGGTACCAAGGTCGACCACCCCTGTTCTAGCCACAGATGTCTCATGCAAGTGAAACCGACGTCCTCTCTGTGTGGCGACTGTGTTCCGATCTGGGCCAGTTCCAGTCTGTCCTCTATATTATGTTGTCCTCAGTGTTGGTCTAATCCCCTCTTTCTGAGGACACACAAACAGTACTTCCATCGCACAGCAGCATGATTATATTACCATCAGCCTACGCTTAACAGACTTACTCTAACATTTTTAAGTTGATGCACATAGTTTAGTAAAGCCATAGTGCTCTTGTGTTGTGTGCTGTGTGTGGCAGGAGTCCATGGCAAACACTGAAGTGTCTGCTGTCCTTCACAAGACCCAGAACGAGACGAAATACGAAAAGCAGATTCTGCCTCAATAAGCAGACAAGACTGAGCAGGTTCAAGCTTCCCATTGTCCTTCTGGGGTGACGCAGCTCTACTGTTTGACACCTGTTCACCTCCAGAGGTGCAGATAGGTCTGGACAGTGCAGGTTTTGTGCCTTTGAAAGGCACACAAGAGGCTTTCTGCGCTTCTGAAATCTCCTCTGTTTTCTTCTGACTGCAGCCAAAATTCCAGGAAATTCCAGGAGTGAAGCAACAACATCAATGGGTTCGTTATCTCCAAGAAGCACTTCAGCTGCAGGGGTGGCAAAACCTACATTAAACAGAGCCACTTCAGCGGGAGGAGGTGATTTCCTTTGTAATCGCATGGCTGCTGATAAGGCTTGTCATTTCCTTGGCAGTGAACCCAACGGCAACTGCAATGGCCGTCTGTATCGTCTGCCTTTCCTGTTATTGAACGTGTTCTCCAGGTTTCCCTGGCTGTGCAGGGCTACGCGAGTTCACTGCGTGGAGCCTCTGAGCGGGTACCTTAGTTAAATCAGGAAGCTGTCAGCATTGTGCTCGCTGGTGTGGTGCTGTTAGTACTTCACACCGCACAGACAGCTGCCAATGGCTTGATGACAAGTGACAGTGATTCAGAGCTGGGACTCTGCCACCACCAGGCAGTTCCGTGACTCTCTGTTCTGCTCCTTTAATGGAAGAAAGTATAGAAAGGGTCTTCCTAAGGAACAATGAAATATCCCAAGTTTGGTGACGTACTAAAAACTGACTAACAAGCCTTCCCCGTCCTTCAATAGACTGGTGTCCCATCCAGGGTGTGTCCTGCCTTGTGCCCTTTGCTTGCTGGGATAGGCTCCAGCTCCTCTGCGATGCTGAATTGGACGAAGCATTTAGAAAAAGGATGGATGAATAACATTCTCCTCCTAACATTTCTATTTAAACACAAACACTAGTCCAAAGAAAGTTCCAAATATTGTCAAAGAAACACATGTGCACTGCAGAGTCATCACTCCAATGTGAATAGCAATTCATCTCATCTCATCTCATTTGTAAACATGTTCGCAGTCATTGTAAATGAGAAGGTATTCTTAATTGGCTTACCTAGGGAAAACAATTAATAGAGACTTTTTTAAAATTTAAATGTAAAGATGTAAATGAATTGGCTAATATCACAGTCTGGTGGGCGGAGACCAAGCCTCTAATTGTCATTTGTCAACCTGTTTCAAAAATAAGACCCAAATGCATTTAAAGGTTTTAGATGTCACTGATTTCATATGAAGAGTAGCCTAAGGAAGGTATCAGTGATGATGTTTCTTTTATTGCAGATTTAACAGGAATCTCTGGACTTACCACTTTCCCGACGATGTTTGGGAGTGAAACACCCAGAGGGCAGGATTCCACATCTGCAGTGAAGGAGCCCTCAAGCAGCCTGTCCATGCTGGCCTTTGGTAACATAGATCAGATGCAGAGTCTGTATTTGAACTCTAACACAGTTCCCTGAAACTGATCTTACAGCAGATAAGCAATCAAACTGATTTGCTGAAATAAAAGCATCATCGATGATTTGTAAGAGCGCTCAGACACAGAACAACTGTGTTCAGACATTGGGGTACCTCCAGTTGTCAATCTCGTTTCTGATTGTTGGAGTGTTATGTGACTGGAAATACAGGAACATATGTTTGTCATATAGTGATGCGCTACAGTTTTCTAATGAATGTCTTGGAACTCAAGATGCAATTTTGTGGGTTTAGCTCTAGCACTGTGAGTCAAAATGACCCTGGCTTTGGAGCCACAACCATGATTGGAGGATTCTTGTCCTTTTCATTAACAAAGTAATATGCTGCAGGACAAAATTAATTAAATTTCTACATTGCACATGTGTGGCTGCATGGGTTAAAGCTGATAACTGGGGCTTCCTCCTCTTATTGCTAAACAGCACCACCTGGTGGTGGACAGGGGGCCTCTGTGCTTGTGCCTCTATTCTTGTGTCCTTGGCTTTAGACAAGTCCAATGGCTGAACTTCACACTACAGAAGGGTTCAGTCACTAGAACAGTTCTCGTTTTAGTTAGGCTGGCAGCCATATCACCCTGCAGCTCACAACTGGCAGCCCACTGAAGCTATGCAGGTGTGAGCCTGGTCAGTACCTGGATAGGTGACCTCCTGGGAAAAACTAAGGTTGCTGCTGGAAGAGGTGTTAGTGGGGCCAGCAGGCTATAATGCCCCAGTATAGTGATGGGGACACTATACTGGAAAAAGGCACCGTCCTTTGGATGAGGTCATTAAATATCCCAGGAAATGTCTCAAAAAGAGGAGGGGTGTGACCTGGCGTCCTGGCCGAATTTCCCCCTGGCCTTTACCCATCATGGCCTCCTAATAACCCCCATCTCTGAACTGGCTCCATCACTCTGCTCTCCTCCCCACTGTGAACTGGTGTGTGGTGAGTGTACTGGCGCACTATGGCTGCTGATGCATCATCCAGGTGGAGCTGCACACTGGTGCTGGTGGAGGGGATCCCCATTACCTGTAAAGCGCTTTGAGTGGAGTGTCCAGAAAGCAATTATTACTATCATAGTTCACAAGTCAGTGCTGGCTAGAGGCCAGAAGAGAACACAGCTGTGCGCCCTCGTTGATAATTCCCAGCCTCTTTGTTTGGCCCTCAGCTGTGTTCTCTGTGTGCTGCCTGTTGCCTCCTGGAGGTGCTGTTGGCTCACAGTCTGAAAAGAGGATCACCTATCTGTGCACATGCCTGAGGAGGTGGAAACAGTGTCTTCACTGCTTCTGCTGCTGTCAGAGCCCTGGTGCTAATTTCTCACTGGGAGAAGTCAGTTAAAAGGAAAAGCACTGGCAAATCTTAAAACTGAGGGTAAAGGGCTGAGGTGGTGGTGAGATAGAATTAAAAGCCTGAAGAGTTAATGGTTCAGCAGGAATGGGAATAATAACCACAGACCCCCACATCCTGAGCAGACAGGTCCTGTGCAGCTTTGACCTTTGATTATGAGAAAAAGAAGAGAATGTGTGTGTGTGTGCGTGCGTGCATGTGAAGTCAGACATATTTTACACAAAGGAGTCCCTTTCATTTCAGGAGTGATGAGCTTCATCCTCATCCTCATCATCGTCATGGTGGTATTAGTCACTGCTGTCAATCTGCGTGGGAGGTGCAGGGGCTCCAGGGACGAAGGTATTGTGGGGATCTGGTGAGGGACAGAAAACCTGGCTCACTGTTGTGCCACACAGCTGTCTGAAGGCTCCTGGCCTGAACTCGCCGCAGTCGCTGCATTAGAAAAGCTGAGTGAGGATGACAGAAGCTGAGATGAAGATGTCCCTCATAGGGCCTCAGCCTGACGATGAACGTCAGACAAAGACACATTGAGTCCTTAAAGCTAAATCTCATCTTGCTCGTGCAGTTCCCTGGGAAACAAATACATTTAATCTGTGTTTCATTTTTACTGATGTTGCATTACTGCCGACTGCAGTTCATTTCCTCTTCCAGCAAAAGCTTTTAGAAGGCTTAACAAAAATATGTCATTGTTTAATCAGATGTTTATTTACATATTAAATTATACAACCCCAACCAAGTGATTATTGAAAGCAGAAGGATTAATTCTGATCTTTATTATAAGTTCATATAAGTTCCCAGTGTATTCCAGGAGTGAGCAGTGTTGTGATGTTCCAGGTGTTTGCAGTGATAAGGGTCAGAACGTGCTGGTGGGGTGAAAGCATACTGTACCTCTCAGGAGCAGCCTCAGCCAGGGCAAGAGCTCTGAGAAACACAGCACCGTACAGTATCTGGCCACACGTTGCTCTAGTACTGTCCACATCGCCTCTGTCGTTTTCCTTTTCATTGCTTGCACTGTGAGACGTTTCTAGACCCTCTGCACTCATTCTCAAGGTGCCAGCCTGATGTCTGTGGCTTGGTATTTCTTCATGAATGCTAGTGGGTACTTCCATTCCAATGACTTCAAATACTTAAAAATTTCTTTAAATGCATTTTGGGATATGGATTGCAGGAGAGCCAGAGCCTATCCCAGCAAGAACCAGACACAAGGCAGGGTACAGCCGGGATAGGACCCTATTCCATCACAGGGCACACGTTTCGAGATACCACTGAATAAGAATTTGGCTCTCCATAGGTGTCAGACATGCAACAGGCCTCAAGGATACCTACAGCCAGGCCGCAAGCATGTGATCTTGGAAATGAGTGCAGCAGACTCAGAATTTACAGTTTGTGTTTAAACACTTGTCAGAATGTGGGTTAAGCAGCCATGGTGATAAAGTCGTGTTTTTCAAAGCTTCAAAACTGTTCTTACAAGATGATATCTTTGTTTTTCACGATGACCTTCATTCCCTCAAGACCTCAAAAAGAGGATTGTGGAACTGTGCTTCAGTTACACAGGACACCTGATCTTTGGGGATTATTAAGATTCTCTTCATTGTTTGTTTTTTTTCAGTCTCCTTCCTGTGTTAACTGCTCTCTGTTTTTTAAATTATTGCACTGAACAGCAGATGCAAAAAACAAGCAGTAGGAAAAATGGAAAAGCACCTGAACACAGACAACAGGCTGCAAAATACCTAAGAAAATAAATGACAGGAAATGATGATGGGTTGTGCCATCCATTCAGGACATTTTGTTTTAATTCACTTCCAGTTTTTCATGCTAGCATTCTCTAGTCAGTATCACATGCACTTCAGGATATTAAAGCAACTTGCTCTAACATGCTTGTTTTTAATTTTGAAAGGCAAGAAGAGTGGAGACTCAGTCGTGTCTGAGAGGTATGGGGTCTGATTTCTCTGGAAAAACATTTGGTTGTGTGCATCCTGTGGATTTCAGTCCAGCTGGGCACTACAGAGTGCTGACTAACGACTTATTTGATCTGCTTGCTTGTTCATAGTTTTGACTAGTTTCTTCAGTGTGAGTGTCAAAACCCCCTAGTTCATCCTGCTTCTAGCATCAACAACTTCAGTCCTCAATAACAAGTGGGGATGGTCCTATATTAGACACACCCCCAGTGGGGATGGTCCTGTATTAGACACACCCCCAGTGAGGATGACCCTGAACATGAGACACCCACAGTTGGAGTGATCATGTATCAGATACATCCACAGTAGGAGTGACCCTGTAATCAGACACACCCACAGTGGGAGTTACCCTGTAATCAGACACACCCACAGTGGGAGTTACCCTGTAAATCAGACACACCCACAGTGGGAGTTACCCTGTAAATCAGACACACCCACAGTGGGAGTGACTCTGCATTAGATACACCCACAGTGGGAGTTACTCGGCATTAGACAAACCCACAGTGGGAGTGTCCCTGCATTACACCCACATTGGGAGTGATCCTGTATTAGACAGAGGTGGATTTCTGCAGAGGTGGGTTTGTCAATTGGTTGTGTTTCAGGTGCAACACACTTCAGTGAGGGAAGCGCTGAAAATCAGAGACTGGGGGAATTACCAGTACAATTTACAACCACTACAAATCCAGCCTGACCTTTTAAGAGCTGAAAGCAAATTTACAGATACAGTCTTTCACAAACAGAAAACTGAAGCCGATTAGCTTGTGATTACAAAACAGAAGGCGCAGTGTTCCTCCTGGACCAGGGCGACCGGTGTCTTCTGTGTGTGACTTGCTTTTTTCTTTACTTCTAGCAACATTACAGTCAACGGGGAGAAAGAGAGCATCACACTGGTCTCCATGAAGACAATAAACACGGAGACAGGTACAGCAGCTCTTTTACTTGATGTATCAGAGCAAGGTCCCTGTCTCGGCCCCGAGTCCCACGCTGCCTCCCAGAGCCAGGAGCACGGCCCCCTCGCTGTGGTCTGGTCGCCCGGCACCGTGCGATAATCAGCTCTTCTCTGCACCTCGGGAACGAGCCGGAGGGCATGCAGGGGAACAGTATAATCCCTGAATCCCAGGCTCTTTTTCCTCCTTCTTTTCACTGTTGGGATCTGGGCCTCTGGCAGTTAAGCCTGACTCTGTACTTCAGGCCCAGAAGACCCAAAGCCGTGCATGTCACACGTTGACGATGGAGCCTAGATGAGCCAGGAGACCTTTGACGGTGAACGATTTAAACCGTTATCTAACGAGCTACGGCCATTGAGAACAGAGTGTCTTTGTCAGTGAAGACTGGAGACCCATGATGAAGAAAGTGTTTGTTGACAGACACAGCAGCGGTGTCCTGCCTGCAGCCCGGGGCTCTGCCCTCGACATCACACTCCTGACCCACCAGCAGTCCAGGTCCCATGTCGTCAGATTTTCTGGGATGGCCTCCAGCTGCAAGCAGTCCTGTCTGTCTAGAAATAAATGCTTCACAGTGCAAAACAGTGCCGGTAGAACAGACAGCAGTTCTGACTCTGAAATTTGGAAGGGGATCCGTAGATTTTTTTCAGTATCGCTTCTGGGATTCTAGGTTTCAAATTCCATTTATATTCCGTTCTCATCTGTATTATACAGAGAGAAGATATATAATTAACTTATAAGGAACTAGCCTACTAATTGTTAATGGCTTGATTATTTAAAATGTCACGTATTAATGCATCATTAGTGGATCCATCAGTGTTAATGTGTTTATAGATATGTCTATAAAGTGCAATCTGCAGCTCCTAGACTGACATGATGCTGATTTTTCTTGATATTTCTGATCAGTAATGATCTGAGTGAATACAGTGACATTCTGATTTCTGAAATGAACCATGTCTACAGATAAAAGACACTGATTCTAAAGATAATGATCTACTTAAACAGCAGGAATAAGATATGTGACACATTTTGTAACACAACAACAGTAAAATCTTTCTTTTTCTGCTGTATGTCAATTGAACTTGCTACAGGTTTCTGTTTGGTGCTACCATAAATGCCAAACTGGCCTGTCTCACAAGTTGTGCAGTTAGACATTGTGCTCAAAGCTCAGAAAACTGATGTTGGATCTCCTCTGTGACCCGCGTGCAGACACCGACTCTCCACGGATCTCCTCCATTCACAGCACAGCCCTGGAGAACGGCCCTGATGGAGAACCCGGCTCTGATCTGCACAATAGCAAGGTAGACCGTGGCAGCCTTTATTCACTCTTTAGCATTAACACTAGAAAATATCGTCTCTCTTCACCTTCTTTTTTCTGAGGCCCCTTTAGTATCCTGTATGATTCCTAGCCCTGCTGTCTCACAGCTCTTGGGTCCTGAGGTTGATTCCGACATGTGGGACCTTCTGTGTGGAGTTTGTGCTCCCCGTGCCCATGTGTGTTTGATACCTGGTGCTCCGGTTTCCTCCCACGTTAACTGGTGTGACTCAGTTGTGGTTGTGGTTGTGGTTGTGGTTGTGGTTATGGTTGTGTGTGTGTGTGTGTGTCTCTGCCGTGAGCTTGCATCCTGTCCAGGTGTAGTCCCGCCTGGTGCCCTGTGTTTCCGGGAATAACCGGTTTTCTGGATGGGTGGAAAAAAGCAGTTAGCACCAGATTTCTCATGTCCTTGTGTCTCTTACAGATGGTGTAAAAGAGCAGATCAGCACTTTGGGAGCAGACTGGATATTTAAGCTACATGAAGGAAAAAATATTCTTCTCATTTGTTTGTCTGTTTGTTTGTTTGTCGGTTTGTTTTGCACTTAGCGAGTGTTGTGGTGCAGGAGGCTCTTGTGCGAGATGGCACTTTGTGAAAGTGAACTGTGTCCTCACTGTGGAGTGACTCCATGCGGACTCAGGCTGTAGCTGCTGCTTCTGCTCTTGTTAGGGGCTGAAGCTGAGGTTTTCCCTCTTCCAGAGCTGCAGTCCTGGGGCCACAGTGTCTCTGGGCAGTGGTTCCACTCTGCTGTTGATGAGCAGGTCCAGCTGATCATTAGCTACACTGGGCAACACTTTCATCTTCAGCTGTTTTTTTTCCATGAAGTCTTGTTTGAACAGACCTAAAACCTGCTGGATTGTGGCCCTGCAGGACTGGAGTGGGCACCTGTGTACAGGGGCAGCCGTTCCCAATCCTGATCCTGGTTTTCCTTCCCCCTGGGCTCTCAGCCATATAATTGAACTCTCAAGGTTAATGACAACTCTGTTGATTCCTACACATGGCTTCCAACTATTGTAATGTCTGAGTAACGTAAGATCTTCAGGTTTATGATCAGAAAAAAAAACTTGTCACTTGGATTGCAGTCAAGGAAATTGTTCAATCAAAAATGTTATCGATCGATGTAAAGAGCTCAGCTGGAATGCGACCCAGTGAGTGTGGGGATCCCCGGGCCGGGCTGGGGAGCCCCTGCACTAGAGCACATAGCTCTGCAGGCAAGCTTTAGCAATGGGCTGCAGTCTCTGCTGTCACTGCTCTGCACCCCGCCTGCAGGTGAGCTGCACAGACACCGAGCTCTTGAGCACCTCATTCAACGAATTACCGGCCTAATTGATTCCCCTCCTGGGTGTGTTGGTGTTAGTGATTTAGGAAGCAATTAACTGCCTGTCTTTGCAGCCCTGAGCTGGCTTTGCCCTTGGCCTTAGGGAAGACACGACAAGGCCAGGAGAACAGCGTGCCCTGTGCTTCCAGAGCTCGTGAGGTCATGTCCTGGGGAGTAAGTGGGAGTGATTTAGACACCCAGAGGATTCTCGCTGTCAGTGCGACACAGGAGCAGTATGTGATCGTCCAAGGGCACCGCTCTGTGAGTGACGTGCCTTAAAGATCGCCCTGAAAAAGACACGTTCACTGGAATTAAAATTGTTCAGATTCCTTAAAAGAATGATAAAAAAGCGTACAAGCAAAATGGGATGTGCAAACAAACAAGTAGTCATTAATGATTTTTCAAATTTTATTTGGGGGCTAATAGGGTGAGCATCAGCTCTTCCTGGATTGTGAGTGTCTTTGCTTCTCTGTCCAGCTCTTCATCTCTTTTCAGTAAACACAGACCGTGACACTGCTGATTGCTTCCTCAGTATACAGGCTGCTGTCTTCACTTACACCACTCAAAAGTCTCAGAGCAAAACTCAAATTCTGCCCATGATACCCAAATTCTTTCCTCAAAGGTCTGGACAAAACCCAGCACAGACAACACAGAAAGAGACAGAACTGCTGCAAGTAATAGTATTCCAATTAAAGTGCCAGATAATGTAGATATGCAAATCTACTAGATAGACAATGTGTTATAGTCAGTCCTAACAGAATTATGTAAAGCTCTCTCTTTGCAGAAATTTTTGATGAGACAGTCACGTTACTCTGTCTGCCAAAAAAAGTACATATAACACATTTGTAAATATCTATATGTCCACAATACAAAATATTGTGCCTTTGTATATTCAGGCTGTATTATTTGTCAAGCTATTACTGATAAAATCAACCCTCAAACTGAACAGGTACATTGCACAATCGCTGCAAGTTTTGTTCTGTTGGCAAACAGGTCTGTCTGATGGGCCAGACAGTCATGAGCGGCCTGGAAAGTTAAAGTCCTGTTAATCCCATCTCCTCATCTGGGCAAAGTCTGAAGCAGAACAAGGAAGTAATGAGATGGGAAAATTTTAAATGTATTTATTCATTTGGAATTGGCTGGTTGCATGTCAGCTGAGCTCAGCACTGCAGGCTCCTTGCAACAGAGTGGTTTGTGTTAGGTACAGTACAGAAAAGACACAATGTCTAACTGTTCAACACAAGAACACTATTCAACACTGCCAAGTGATGTTTGTTGCCACCTGATACTTTGAAGATTGGTGCAAATGTATAATCGACACCCTGTCGAAACTAACGGATACAGCAAATGGTGAAAACTGGGAATGCAAAGAACATAACACCTGGCAATCAGGAGAGAGCAAACCCTCCTCCTAGCTGCCAGCATATCCAAGCTGATCCCTGCTGAAGAGCTAGCACTCACCCGAGGAGAGGGACGCCGGAGCAGCCAAGACTTCCGGTGTGCACGGGGAAATCCAGGGGTCCGGACTGTGGAGCTGTCTGCTGCTCTCTGAAGGAGCACGCCGGACAGGCCTGGGAAGAGTACAACTGTTACTGTTACAGTTTGCCATTGGAAAATGTTGAGATTTTGCTTCTGTTCAGTGCTTTACACGCATCTGTGGTACTTGTCCAACATCTTTTTTTCCTGCCGATATAAACCCGGAAAACAAGCAGAGCAGAGGCCAGCAGTCTTATCCTCCCTGTGTCAGACCCAGATCTAGCGGCTCTCACCCCACCCTGAGCGAACACTTAGCAGACTGGCTACGAGCCCGAATTCCTGGACTGTGGATTTCACCTGGGTGGTTAATCCCTGTTTCAGCCAAAGATCAAAGACGGACAACAGATGTAAAAGCTCAGGGATACAGAAACTCTTTTCTTACATTAAGATTCCTGATTTAACACCATTGGGATTTCTGGTTCAACGTTAACCTTTGATGTGAGCTTCCCTGCTGCCAGTGACATTTGACTTTATTTTAAAATTAACTATAATTTTAATTTGGACGAGTTCAGAAACACCGAGGCATGCTTACTTTAATTTCTGCATCTGCAGTCTTTAAAGGTCTTTTCTAGGTCTAAACCTGATCAACGATACAGGTCTGATAAGTCTGCTTGCTGTGTTATTGACCTCTGATCTGATGGGGCTGGTTAGGAATGTTTCTGCAACCTGCTCTTGTACCCTTAGCTGTGCTAGAATTGTGTCAATGTACTCTACTGTATTGATAACGGCTTTTCAGAATATGTCTCTCATTCTGCTAATTTATTTTTATCCCTCTTCCTCACAAACTTGGGTTTATTTTTCCTAAGTTGCAATAGCCTCAGGCGAAGGGGTTTTTGAAAAGAGCTGATGTAACCCCATAGCGAACCGGTTCTCTACAAAGGGGCTTTGTTGCTGCTGTTACAGTAAAGTTCCAGCATTTATGTACTGAACTAAAACAATCATTAAGACTGTGCTTTTAATTTTAAAGCTAATTAAAAAAGCTACACAATGAAACTCCTGTGGCAAAAGGAGACTTCTAATAACTGAAGAATATCTTGGAAGAATGTTAATATCTCTTTAGCACTGCAAGTTCTCAAAGAACCAGTAACTGGTGGGCAAATGTGTCACATTAGCTTTTAGATTTTTATTTTAGTGCTATTTCTGCAGATATAAATACTGTATATATCTTTTAAACATGTTCCTGAAAGGTGCTTGTTATGAAAATGCTCAGAGGACCAGGTGAAGTTCCTTCATTAAACCTGCATTTGTCACTTATGTTCATGCATGCAGGTTTTTTCTGTGCTTTTTCCATGCAACTGCACGTCCCTGGTGGGCGTGAAAAGGTGAAAGGACTCTTGGTGAAGAGTATGCAATGAGTCAAGCTCTCGAGCTCGGGGCGCATGAGCACACTGATGGGAATGCACAGATCCCTCACAGACAAGTCAGGTCGAACACATTCCTGCTGCTCGTGTTTTCAGCCCTCAGGTAGCTATCTCATGATCGGCATGAGCAAGGGCGGGGCTTCGGGTGATTGATGTTTTCTCACACAACAGGAACGCGGTGCT
The DNA here is from genome assembly GCF_040954835.1 of Lepisosteus oculatus. NCBI lineage: Eukaryota > Metazoa > Chordata > Actinopteri > Semionotiformes > Lepisosteidae > Lepisosteus > Lepisosteus oculatus. Next base: position 41,224,917 of record NC_090706.1, on the reverse strand, counting down.
TTTTTTATGTCAGCTGACTTCCCTGGCACTCTGGCACTCTTGGTAACTATGGTACCAAAGTAATATTTTAAATAAGGATTCTTATTCGGTTACCTGAAGCAATAGTGGGAAGTCAAAATATTTTTCTGTGCAATTTCCAAAGTGTACGTCAAGGAGTAACCTCAAACGAATTCCAGAAATGGGCAATTAAAAATATTTTCCACTCACACTTGAGGTCTACAATTCTACTGGCTCCAAAATAATTATAATAACCTAACTATTGAAAACACTTATGTCCTGAATGTCCCAAACAGCCCCTCTCATTTCTAATTTTCTATGTTCTTAATTTTCATTTTTTTATCATACTGATAACATTTATAAATCTTGTGGTATAAAATACAACAAGACGCTTTTAACACTTTAAGATGTAGATTTATGTACGGACATGCTAACCTTGGAAATCAAGTGAATAGTTTTATTCTTATTTCATCTTTACAGGAAAGAGGCGCGGCCTGCTCGGGTTCAAGTTACTGAGTTGTGGGAAGACAAACGTGAAACAAGCAGCTGTCAGCTGAGACAGTGTTAATACCAGTTTTAGCTGGCCAACGTGTTGTTGAGCAAAACACCGCAAAAAATGCCGTGAGGCGTCAGGGCAGCCGGGCTCCTGGTACGTGAAATGTGTCACATTGATCACCTTGGGCCTCCCCGTCACTCTCCTGAGTCATGGGAGGGAGCCGGCGCAGACGCTGGCTTGCTCGGGCGGGCGCGCGGCGCGGTGCAGGCCTCTCTGTGAGCTCCACAGCCGGACAGCCTGCTCCCCCGTCAGGCAGGAACCCACTCGCCCCCTGCCACCGGCCGAGGGCGCGACGTGTCTGAGCGGCTCTGTCTTCTTCCAGGAGAATAGGGTAACGGCTTTCCTGTGTTGTCGTCTCAGGCCAGTGAGGCTCCAGGGTCACAAGAGGAAAGCTGTGAGGCGCAGGAGAGCTGAAGACTGAAAAGGGGGCGATGAGCAGTGGGCACATGGCAACAACCGGCAGCTCCTCTGGAGGAAACAGCCGGGCCAGATGCTGGGATCTTCAATGACAAAGATAGCCGAGTCTATCGTTAGAAATAGGGATTTAAGCTCCGTGGGACAGTGCTGTGGAGGTGTAAATCCCTGTGGGTCACCCTACAGCTCCCGCAAGCCCAGCACTGCCAGAGACAGGGGCAGCTCTCACACCTGGTCGCAGCAGACTTGTGTGTGTGTGCACTGTCTTGTGTTTATACATGTGCGTGAGACGTGTGACAGGGCTACTGTATTTCAGAAATCAGGAAGGAGGACATTGTGGTGTGGGCATGGCTGTCAGATTTAGTGTCAGATCTATGGTTCTGGTATTTGAACATTCATGGAAGAAGATACTCCATTCCTGGTGATTCCTGCACCGGTATCTATTCAAATCTGGGGTTCCCGTGTCTGAGCATTCACTCAAGAGCACATGCTGTCGGCTGGGATGTCCGGACGTTTGGTAACCCTAAGGTGTGACCCCCCCTCCCAGAGGTTGTGTCTCCGGAGCTGCGGCTCAACGTCTGGGGGACCCAGTCGTCAGGAGTTTAGAGGAATCTTCCAGAGAGAAGAAGGACCAGGAAACAGGCAGCCATCATGTGCTGCACCCGGTTCGCGAGCGCTCTGCCTCGGCTGCAGCGTGACTATCAGCAGGGCTGAGGATCGTCACCCGCTGACAAAACCAGGGCAGTGAGTTGCATCAGTCACAGGAGGCCCAGGGTACTGACAGCACACTCTCACCAGTACAGTACACCCAGGCAAGGCCCATATACTCTCACCAGTACAGTATACTGAGGCAAGGTCCATATACTCACACCAGTACAGTATACTGAGGCAAGGTCCATATACTCACACCAGTACAGTATACTGAGGCAAGGTCCATATACTCACACCAGTACAGTATACTGAGGCAAGGTCAATATACTCTCACCAGTACAGTACACCCAGGCAAGTACACAGAAATGGTACTTAAGGTTTGTATTCCTTGGTTTTCAACCAAGACCTCTGGGTGTCCTCATCCTCGCAGCCTGTCCAGAAAACGAGGGGAAAGCAGCCTAGTAGTTTGGAAGGACAACGCTTACGGCAGATCTGTAAACCTGCAATTCTACCTTTAATATTTTACTATTAGTGAAAACTCAGGAACTGTTTCATCTCTTTCAAACAATGTCAAATGACTCTTTTCTCTCTCATAACACTGTTGTACTGTCTTCTCCATTGGTGATGCCAGTTTCCTTGTTGGATTGTTGTATCGTTCTATTGGATTGTACTACAAAGCACACTTCCCCCAAACGATCATAAAGCCTGAACTGAAAAAATCCTTAAAGTGATTGAAAACTCCACTCTGAGCGACATGCTTATGTGCCACATGCCCCTGCTGACACCAGTAAGCAAGCAGATCGACACAGGGCTGGTCTCCAGGCAGCTCAGGTCATTTGATCTTCATTGTATCTTCCTGTTAGTCTGAAAAGGTGTGTTTAAGGAAGAAGGGTTTTTCCAACAGTTTAAAACAACAGTGCTTAGTCATGCATTCGACACCTGGCTGGTGATTCAGGCTGTTTCACGGTGTCTAGACGAAACAGGCGAAAAACACGAGAAGAGACTCCAACTCCAGGCCAGTTTCCTTGTATGAGATACCGTAGGGAGATTTCCACTGGAACAGATTTACAAGAGAACATGAGCCACTACAGTTCCTATGAAGTCCAGTATACACAGTATAGAGTCAGAAACCTGAAAACAGCTGAAACTCTGTAGGACTGGCTTTGTATCCTCCAAAAACAGGGAGGGCAGACTGCAAATATCACAGCAATCAAGCCTCACTCTTCTTGAGAAATATAAAGAAGCTTTTAAGTGATTTTTAAGTTTTTAAGTGAGTCAAAATAAAACATCAGACCTGAGGGGGAGCGGGGCAGTATATTAATCTTCAGATGCAACTACGGCTGCCTTCTATCTCATGTTTCTCACTAGAAAAATTAACAAACGTTTTAACCAAGGTAACTAATTTTTTTTCAGACTGGATAAAATCTCATCATTACGTTCCGCAACAAAAGAATGAAAATAGTAAGAGTGCGCAACAGTATTCTGGTGTTCTCGCGTACGCCACTGCGCCGCCTCCTCTTGAAAGCGCCGCAGTTGCTGATTAAACTTTACACGGGTGTTGCTTAATATCAGAAAGCCTGGACGCCGCCCTCGGCCCAGCCCACACGGTCAGATGCAACACGGGCCGGCAGCTGACGCAACAGCTGGAAGTATATAGGGGCCGGTGCGGGCGGCGCGGCGGCGAGGTCTCTGGCGCACGGCTCGCTGAGTGTGCGGCCGGGCAGCGCTGCTCTGAGATGGTCTATTCCCAAGCCCTGGGCTTCACGCACGGCATGGGGGTCCTGTCGGAAGAGGACAACTTGGTCGAGGCGATGAAGAAGTTCGTCAACCAGTTCACCTCGGCGAGAAAGGAGAAGTGCGCCGACAAGCCCTTTGACAGCGGCTGTTCCAGTGAAGGAGAGATGAGCGAGGACTCTGGTAAGTTGTTGTTGTTGTTGTTGTTGTTGTTTTTTAATGTTACTTGTGTATCAAGTACAACACGTAACCAAGATGAAATGAGGAGTCTATTTAATGTGCTGCACTTATTTATTTTTTATTTACACGGTTCTCAAATAAGGTAATATAAATTAATGAAAACAGAGACGCAGTTTAAAAAAAAATAGTGCATGAAGGGGTTCAGCTAAATATATGTAAGGATCCAGGTCCTTACGCCGTCATCGCACAGCAGAATTAGTTACAAGTTCAAGGTGCCGGTGGTTTATGCTCTTATCTGCTGATAACCGCCCCTGCTCGCTTCCCCGTGGGCTCCGGCGGTTTCCTCGTCACCTGATCCAGTGCCCTAGGACCGGCTGCTTCGATTTCGAAAGCCAGCTCATATGATCGGGGCTGGCTGATAAAAATAGACTCTGCTGATCTTATCTGGCGCGGCGGCTGGGGCCGGTTTCAGCGCGACCGAGGGCTGGGAAGGGCAGCCCTGCGCCTTCAGGGGTGCGCCGCCCTGGGACAGTCATCTTTTGGTCCGTCCTAGAGTTTGATACAGAGCTGGACTCCCGAGTTATGCCCATCAGGGCTTGAGGTGACATAAGTTTAAGAAACTCGATCTGCTGTGGGCTTTAAGTGTTTTCAACGGGAAGATCATGGTCTCGCGTTTTGAGATGTTTTTTTGTCCAAGAGTTCCACAAGTCTTACTGGGGAAATATCCATTCAGAGCAGCTTGTAGGGGCTGCAGTAAGCAGCAGGCTCAGGTGTCTCCGTGTGTCTCTGGGGCTGCTGTCAACCCTCCGCCCTGTTGCAGGTGTGGACAGGAGGAGCCCGGAGGACCCCCTGGACGAGCGCCTGTGGCAGGAGCTGGCCCAGCAGATGGAGCTGTGCCTGGCCCGGGCCAAGAAGACCGAGCTGCAGTGCCAGGAGGTGCTCATCCCGCGCCAGCTGGCCGGCAGGATCGCGCGGGACGCGCTGCGGACGGCCTCGGACGAGCCGTGCGGACTCCGGGGGGCGGTCATCCAGGTCCACCTGGAGACGGGCAGTGCCGTGCGGGCGCTGGGCAGCATCGTGCCCGACCGCAGCGTGACCCCCACCTTCGAGCTCTCCGTGGTGTTCAAAGCCGACCAGGACAACTGGCCCAGCCTGAGGCACTTGTTCGGCAAAGTTCTCAAGCTCAGCCCCGGCTTCCGCTTGGTGAAAAGAAAGCTCTACTCCTCCGCAGGCCCCCTGATACAGGAGTTTTAATCTGCAGCGTCTGGCTCTCAGCACTTCAAAGGAAAGCACGCAGCACTTTGAGCTGGATCCCACCTCCTTCCCCTGGCTTTGTGAAATGAATTCTCTCGTGGACTCTACCGCCAGGCGAACTCCTCTTGCCAGGCGAGTGGGCTCTGCTGAGCTGTGTCCAGTATCCGTCACGGCCTGCCGGACTGTGGAGAGGAGGGTTGCGGTGGCATTGTCTCAGGAACAGCAGGGGGACGGGGGACAGCAGCACGCTGGGCGACTCGCTCCGCTGTGACGACAGCTCCTGCCCGGATTGCACGCAGCCGCGGTGAGGCTCGGCCCGCCCGGTCAGGTGACCCCGAGACAGTGAGTCACCGCCCAGACAGAGCAATCCAGTCTGCACCCGGGCCGCCTGAAGCGACTCCACTTGGAAACGTCGCAGGGACAAGTCTCTGGCAACTTGTGGGAAAGGGTTATTCTTAAATAAGAAGGAAGAAACACTACCACTGGACACCTTCACATTGTTCTGTTTAAATTATTGATGGTATTGAATGTGTATTTATTTGTCTCCAATTCAGTTTTTCTTCATTTACACAGAAGCGATCCTTTAATATTCAAACCTGTCTTCACACTCTCTAGTGTTCTGTCTACCTGGCTGTATAACCAACAGGGTGGATACGGATTGGTGGGTAAGGTGTTGCCTCCCAGTATAGCTCTAAGAACACTGTCTCACTACGATGAAGAGCAGACTTTCTCCCTTCGTTTCCTAACAGCTTCCTCAAACATGGAAAGAGGGAACAGGCATTCGGGAGGTCCAGAAGGAATCTGAGAGGCTTCTGGGTGACGGGGGGCAGTTTGTGTCCAAATGATTGTATCAGTATTAGTCGTCTGTATTACACACAGATCCGTTTGGCCTAGATCAGGGTCTTCAGTGTCCCTGCTGGCTTTGTGTTGGCAGCTCTGAGTGTGTGTGGTGTCGTGCGCCATGTGTATGTATTTGCTGATGAGGGGCGAGTGTATTAAAAGTGCCTTGATGGTCTGGGTGAAGTGTGAGAAGAGATTGGGGACGGTATGACAGACTGCGATGGGCCTCCTGGTGTCACAGGAGGAAGACGAGAGTGTGCTGGTCACGCTCACAGACGTGTGTGGAGAATTAGCTGAGCTAATGACGGCTGTTTTTGTTACACTATTTTGCAAAACTGTGAAAAGAACATGAAATAAAGATTTTATGCTGTATATTCTGTCTCATGGGATTTTTGTGCATGTTTGTGAGTGACATATTTCTGTCTTCAAATCCTGACGTGTATCAATTTGACTTGCTGTTCAACTTTGTATAACATGATACAGCAGTTGCCTACGTCAGTTCTCATCAGCATTAGGAAGGAATATTCCTTTAATTCATGAATATTCTGCTGCTTTGTTCCTTAAAATACCTCACTTAAAACCTTAAGATCTTACTAAAGTCTCAGAAGACTGTCTGTGGAGTTGTTCCTGGCTTTGCTCATGTAAGTTCAAATATACCACAGTAAGTGGTTATTTAAGGACACAACCAAAGAGTGTTGGAACTGAGCACTAGTTGGATTTTTAATGCCTCTCAGGACAGTATACATTACAAGGACTGAGAGGGAACAGAACAAAAAAGCAATGAGGGATAATACTGATATACTACACAAACTGCATAACGGCAGAAGACCGGTAAAGAAAAAGCATCTAAGAGACAAAGTCATGGAATGAAAAGAGCTAGTTTTACTCAAAGACGCGTAGAAAGAATTAGTTGACCAAATGCTTTATTGATCGGTAGCGGATCAGGCAAAAGCACTGCAAATGTAATACTTTCCAGATTTAAATGAATATTTAACACAGGTTTGTTTACAGGGAGGAAGGTATTAACAAGAACCTCCAGTAGAGAAAAAGCACCCTGTGTGTACTGTAGCCCTAAAGAGAGCCTGTGAGCTACAGGACCAGGAGGAGCAGAGTGGATGTCTTTCTCTTGCCCTCAAATCGGGAGGTTCTTTCACAGAGCATCAACCAGGAAACTTCATGCAGCACGAGAGACAGGACGCAAAACGGCACTTTCTGGATTTGCTTTAAATTTGAAAGACAAGCGATGCAGGTTTTCTAAATCTGGTTAGGATCTGCCAACCACCCCTAATCAAAGGCTAATTAAAAAGACATTTGTAAAGAAATGTCAATGTGCTATTTTATATCTCACGTGCCTCACTTATGGTTCACTTTTGCAAGCTCATCTCGGCTCAGCGATAAACAGATGGCAGGTGTAGTGCTCAGTAGAAACAGTAAAAGGGCCCTGAGCCTATTGTCGTAACCTAAGTGGCTAATGGCATCACCTGCTGGGAGCTGAAGAGTAGAGCTGTAGTTACTATGGGTCTCTGGCCTCATCACCTACATCATTTTTAAACAAAAACGTCAGCCGAACAACCTTTTGATTGTAACGAGTCAATACGAGAATATTATCTGCAGTGTTTAATAAATTAATAACAGCTACTGGCATAAAATGAAAAATGAAAGTTTATATTACCCCTGGAATTATATACTTTTTTATATTTTTGTTTTTCCATGCCCTGTTCCTTTTGACTGTTGAAACCAGTTCTGGCCTTGTAACTTTCAAATGACTATAGTGGTCACAGGCCTGTTTCCGACGGCAGATGCTCATAATCACATGTTTGTAAAAACCTGAATGTTTTCTGCAATATCCAAAAAGCTTTTCTTTTAAATGCTTTGACAAAGCATTTCCTGTCTGTCTCCATAATTAATCCCCATGTAACTGTGGCAGAACTGCTTCCTTGAATATTTTAATCGTATGCTGAACAAAGTACACTTTCACTTTCAGAACAGAACGTGGGTCTCTGTATTCTCCACGTTATAAATCAGACTGTACCATTTTTCTATTCCTATTTCCCTGCTGTAGTGTGTTATAGGGTTCAATGACAAAAGAACTGCTTGAGGGAGCATATTTAAAGTCTATCTGTTTAGTTGAGGCTGGCAATTGGCTAAGAATCTAGGCTACAGTGCTGTTTTGAAGGCTTTCTTTCAATAGACTGGCTGCACAAACATGTGAATGCGCTGACACTGAGCAGTTTCAGTGATTACATCATACCCTGGCCGCTGAACAGGGCACCGCTGGTATTGTGTGCGTGGAGCTGCACGCGGCTGGCTTCAGCGACCTCAACACAATCTGCCTGCAGAGATGGAAATCCCACAGGGAGCACAACTCGCCATTTCCACTGCTGAAGCAAGTTCTCTCCTCCCCCTGATCTGCACAAGCAGTGGGGCCGCTGGTGGAGAATGGGCGCCGTGTGTCTCCCAGGTGGGGCTGCTGGTGCAGAATGATCACTGTGTGTCTCCCAGGTGGAGCCGCTGGTGCAGAATGGTCACTGTGTGTCTCCCAGGTGGGGCCGCTGGTGCAGAATGATCACTGTGTGTCTCCCAGGTGGAGCCGCTGGTGCAGAATGATCACTGTGTGTCTCCAGGTGGGGCCGCTGGTGCAGAATGATCACTGTGTGTCTCCCATGTGGGAACGCTGGTGCAGAATGATCACCCTGTGTCTTCAGGTGGGGGTTAAACTTTGGCGGTGGATGAAGTGGGTCTCCTCCGATGGATAAGGTATTTTGCAACCCTTTGGGGTGAAAGTGGCTGTAGTCCACCAACTGGAAAAGGATGCCTGTACTGTATATGCGTTTCTGGATAATCATTTACATTTAGCTGCGAGGCGCAGATAAAGCCATTTCTGTGCACTCTGGAGCACATCCTCCCAGACCTGTGTAATCGGGTGGCAGTGGTCACTAAAAGAGCAAGAAAGAGGAAGGAAGCGTACAGCAGGTGGAAGCAGAAGTGCAGATGCTGCATGAGAAGCCTGTCTCTGTGTGAGAGATACCGCAGCCTGTGTCTGATAAAGAGGTGGAACATTTCAGCAGTGAGCGACACGGCCTGATTCTAATGTATTTGTACAAACATTCTCAGTGTGTACTCATGTTCATTCTCGTCTGCTCTGGTCATGGAAACAACAGGAAAATGACAGTCTAGCCAGTTAGTCTCTACACTGTACAAATAGATACACACATACAGATTGAAAAACCTGTAGTCCATTCTGTGTACAGAGGAGAGTTTAGAAGCCTGAGCTGTCACAGAGAGGAAACTGGGACATCGGAGTGAGATGTAAAGTGTCCAGCTGTCCGACAACATCCGACTCCTGGGCTTCTGCTGGAGGTCAAAGCAGCTTTCTTTACAGATCCAGCCCCCGTTATTCTTTATCTTTAAATATAAACAAATTTATTGTGTTAAATGAAATGAAACTCATTTTGAAGAGTTAGAGACTTTTTGCTGGACAAGTAGATGTTCAGAAAAGGTAAGCCAGTGGAGCTAACCTGTTAGAGCTCTTTGAGCAGTATGCACCTTATGGGCAAACCGTATGTTGAATTTCAGAAGATTAATCCGCCTGGCCCTCACTGCTTGATGGGATTGGCTTCTGTTCCCCTCAACCCTGTACTGGATAGAGCCGTTACAAAATGGATGGTTGAGTGAAATATTAATTCTCAAATAGCAGGCAGGATATATTTAATGCGGCGTGTGTGTCAGGACAGACGTGTAAAAGACACGGAAGCACATGACTGAGCAGGAGGAACTTCTGTACACAAAGGGTGGTGGGGGTGGGGAACAAGCTGCCCGGTCATGTGGTGGAAACTGAAAACCCGCCTTCTTCCAGAAAAATCGCTGGATTAGATCCTCGGTTCTCTGCACTACTAGCAACCAGACGAGTTACACGGCCCACACTGTATCCTGCTTTATGTTCTCATAAGCATAAGAATGTGATTCATTTACCATAAAAAAACTACCGATTTGAGTGACACCTGTGTGACGTTATGCCTTTTATGTACATTGTGACTCTAATAATTTAAGATTAACAACAAAATAGTTACAAAAATTATGTTGGAATAGGTAACAGGAATAAAAATTAGACGCTGATTATAAATACTGTATTTATATCGCACGCACGGTCGCGGACTGGCGTCGCGGGTCTGCCCATCTCGAGACACGCCGCTTGGCCATTGGCTCGTGCAGGTGCCGTCCTCGCCGCAGCTGTTTCCGCTTCCGGTCGAACTGGGGAAAATGTGAAATTGCTTGGGGTCGGTGTTAGATTCCTCCTTGTTGCGCGCAAGGATTTTGAGGTTTTTTTTTTTGTTTTTGTTGTTTCTTTTGAGACACAAGCGCGTTCTGACCGGTGGAGGTTTACCAGAATGGTACCGTTTAGAATAAGTAATGCGAATCTGACAGAGCTCTGGATGTAAACATTACAGTTACAGCACACCGAGACACCCCTAGTCGTTACCATCCAGGTGTCTGTGGCGAATCTGGGGGTCGTGAGAGAGACACAAGATGGAAAAGGAGGAGTCGGACAGGTTAATAGAGAAGGCAAAGCAGTGTTTGCGCTCCGGGAAAAGAGAGAAAGCTCTACAGTTGTTGCAGGAGGCCCAGAAAGTATACCCCAGCACTAGAGCGAGAGGTAATTCGCTACAGCAGCGCCATTCTGCATGGTTCAGTTCTTGTTTCAGTGCATCTTGTAGCGTTCGTATGGCTGGTTACCCAATGGCATGCTTGTTCTTGCAGTATTAAACGGGAGAGGCGCATGGTTGAAAACGAGGAGTTTTAAGAACTGGGTCCCTTGCACGATCGATGGCAACAGTTAAGCCATCCCGAGGAGATAACTATTCAGCTGTAGCTCTGTGAAGGACGGTTCGCACATTCTGATAGTGCCGGGCTACAAATAGCATACTGAAGGAGTACGGGGCTGTCAGCGATACCGCGAACTGATCATGCTGACTTGTGAGCTGCCTTTTAATGTCTCCGTGTTAGTAGAAATGTAATGCGCCTCCGTTATCAATCCCTGTAACACGCATTGCGAGTGTGCAGTTTTATTTCAAAGAAAAGGCGAGTAGTAATGTGAAGACTCGCTTGCAGAGCGGTCTGCAGCCGCTGGAGTCCGCTGAGAGCTCTTGCTAGCCCAGTAGTCCAGGCCAGAGGCAGGGGTGTCGGAGGGGTCGGGTCTGTATGACGGATCTGTCGGGCTTTGTCTGGAACAGAGAACGGGGGCCGGCTGCCATCAGCGCTTTCTGTCGGCCGCTGTGTGTGTCTGCTAAAGACGCACTCTAGAATCAGTTCTGCTGTTTATCTAGAACCGGGACTGAGCAACAGTCTCGTTTTTACTTATTGCGTTTTTTTTAAGTAAGCGTTCCTCAGTTTGAGGCGTCAGCTGGGCTCTTACTAGGTGACCCATAGCGTGTTGTAGCGCAGGAGAAGGAGTGCTGCACGCTGGCCTGAAGTCGCGATCCTGCGCCGGAGTGACGAGTCTGCCCCTGAGCCTGAGGCTCGATCTGCGTGGAAATGCTAGTTTCCTTTTTTTGTAGCCGCAGGCCTTTTAAACACAGCGATGAATGAACTTGCCTCTCTGAGGTCTTTTATGTGCTTTGGCGTCATGAGGGCGTCCATGTGCCCACGTCACGCGGCGGGGCACTGCGCCCTACTGTGCACCCCTGACTGTGTCGGCGGCGCTTCCCGTGGGAGCCCCACGAGTGCTCGCGGCGTGTGCACAGCCCACGGGGGGGACAGACTGAGTTCAGGAGGGAGCCCCCTGCATCACGGCTCTGTCCCGAAGCTTGTTGTCCATTGAGCCCAGTACGCGCAGAAGCACCGGGACCGGAAAGTCCTCCTGATGGTTTTAAACACTGCGGAGAGGAACTCTCACCCAGTTGTTTAACGCCAGGAAGGTCTGTTCTTTCCCACTGGCTGCTGGTCTCTCCCCATGGAGGGGTCAGCAGTGATACCGTAGATGGGTGTTCTGCCTTCAGCGGAGATGTAAAAATATTAATTTTCTCCTTTGAAACCTGTCATTAATTTTACGGGTGACACAGTTTGAAGGTTATTTTTGGGTGAAAGGGCTCTAGTTTTGCAGTTGAATAGTTTTTTATCCTTATCTCTTGTACAAGTAAACTTTTAGTAGTGCTACTTAACCAAAAACCTTTGCAGGCTTTTCGGTAAATTAAATCATAGCTTCTTGCTGGTGTTAACTCAGTACCTAACTTGAACATCACCATTTAGGTTACTTTTTAAGCAGGTTTTACAGGCACATTGTTAAATAATCTTAGGACAGTGCAGTTTTTGCAGGTTATAGAGAATTTCTTTACTAAGGAGAAATTTCGAGGGACAACAAGATATTGATTGTCATTGTTATCCCTCCCACACTTCAGTTAACAACTTCCATTTTAATTCAGTGACAGTGGAACATCTCCACATTTAAAAAATATAAAAGAACACCTGACTAGTGATGTTCAGTCAGTTGGTTTAGGGAAGGAAGGCAGTGTTCAGCCTGTTCTGCTGGGGTGAATGTGATGTTCATCAGTAAATGAATCAGGTGTTCTGGATGGGCAGGTTAGTTGAGTCCCAATGCACATGTGATTTCCCATGTGATGAAGGAAGCCTTTTATAGCCTTGCATGTGCTGTAGAGCTGTATGACTCAGCTTATAGACAGTTGTATTTTTAGGAGATGAATTAGGGTAGGAGTCTATATTATAGCGGCTGATCTGTATTAATCTTTTATTTCTTTTTGCTCGCACCTCTTTCTGTAGGCTGTCCCACTGCATTAATTACATTTTGTCTCCAAGACATGCCTTTCACTTAATAAAATAGAATATTATTAACCGGTATGGTAAAATGAAAATCATAAAGAAATATGTCCATTATCAGAGAGCTGATTATTCCTCTTAAGGGCCCTGTAGAGCACTCCCTGGACAGCATGTGTATGTCCTGTGGGAGTGCAGAATTAGCTACCCAGCCTGTTCTTGGTTTCTTTCAAGAAACAGCTGGATGGTGTCCTCCAGTCAGGTCAGGAGTGACTTGGTTACACAGAGGTGGGGTTTTTGGAGTGTGGAACAAGCTACCCAGCCTGTTGCTGATGCCAGTCAGTTAGCTGCTGCCTGGAGGCTTGATGGGCTGAACAGCCTCGTCTCATCTGTAACCTTTTTCATAGCCTCCGGATCGGATCTCGCCCATTGCTGCTGCACACATACATACGGGGACACCAGTTACCCAAGACAGTGTGTCACTGGGAAGTGGGAGAACATGGGTGCACCTGCTGTCACCCATGTGGACAGAAGCGAACCCAGGACCGAAGGGCAGTGAAGAAGCAGTACTACCTTAAAACCGCTAGCCTTCTGGGTGTTATAATATGTCACCAGGTCCCAACGATGGGTTGTTTTTCCTGTATTTCAGTTCAGATGTAAAAATACTCACCCAGTGGGTTTAAAAGTCAGTAATTCATGGGGCTCGTTTCTGTCCTGCAGCAGGACGCAGGCGGTGTGGCTGTGCCTGTGCCCGTGCCCGTGTCCAGGCCAAGAGGGAAGCGCGTGTTGTGCGCTGAGGTCAGGTGTGACTCACTCCAGGAAGCCCTGCGCCCCTGCACCGAGGCGGACCGGCGGGGGCGGGCCGGGCAGTGCCAAGCTGTGTACGTTAAAGCCCACAGTCCTCTCTTCCGGTGTCTGTGTGCGGATGTAGTGTGTGAGCTTGCCGCAGACGCTCTTACGTGAACGCTGGCGTCACAGTGACGCTCCTCCAGACTCCTGGCAGGAGATGAAAGCCAGGAAGCTGGCCGGGGGCTCCGGCCGCCGCAGCCGCGCGTGGTGAGAACCAGGAAGTGACTCTGCACCGCAGACAGTGGTGGAGGCTGGGGCCCGCGGCCGGCTGGTCTGGCTGGGCGCGCTGTGGGAGCCGCCCGCTGCCAGCGATTCCTCACAGATTTTAGGAGTTATTTTGCACAGGCCAGCATCACCTTCTGAACGTTTCACACAGTGCTTTATATATTGAGGGAGAGATGCATGAAGTTAAACTGAGGCCAAATGTGTTTTTCAGCTTTGTTTGACCATTTGATCGATCTGTCCCTTTTTATGGAACAGATTATACCGTGCAGGATGAGCTGTGACTGAGGCCAAGGCAAAGCATTGTCCCTTGATGGATATTGTGGAGTTTGATAACTATTGGTGGTCAAAAATGCCCTTTTTTTTTCTGGCACACTCCTGCCACCTTCCAGTTTGAGTCAATGATACAGATTGCCGTAGAAAACATTTTCATCTAGAAATTTAGTAATTTCAAGTAATTTACAGTTGGTTAAAATGTGTCCTGCACTATGAAAACGGTATGGATTGTTGCGGGCTGCGTCGAGGCACATCGCCACACAGAGAGCATGTGCACATCTGGCACAGAGGTTCTGTGTTCCAGCTGTTGCAATAGTAGGGTTGTGAGAGTCTGCAGGAGCGAAGCTCTTGCAGTTACAGCAGCCCTTACTTGCGCCTTCAAGCCTCACATAGGGGCCTGATTTTGACAGGCTCCCAGAAAGTGATGCCCCGCTTTCATGATGTTTGATGGCTAATTGCAGGGGGTGTCTCTAGGAACATTTCTGAACTTGAACAACAAGAACTTGGCAAGTTAAGCTCGCAGTATGGATTGCTTCGTTGTTTTCTGTGGGAACTGTGTTTTTTAAATCTACGTGGCATTACTTTCTAAGTGACCCTTGTACGATTAATCCACACCACAGAACACAATAACTGCACAAAGGGCCAAGAAGAAAATTAATACATGTCAATTTAAGCCATGTGGTAAAAGATGTTTTTCTGCCTTTTTTTCTGTATCAACTCCAGGAAACTTGCAGGCCAACAGGAACTCCTGTCATGTGAATTTCCAGCCTGGCTGGTTTTTCTGTTGGTCTGTGATGCTGAGAATGATGTGTCACGATAAGGAGTCCTTCCAGGAAGAACAGTTTCAGACAGAAAGCTGGCAGAGCAGAAGTCAGGGGCAGCCGTGCTGCTCCAGAAGCTTCCTTGCCTAGTGTGTCTGCAGTGAGCTTTGGGCAGTATTAACAAGTGACCCCGTCCCCCAACAGTGAGGAGTCACTGAGCACCTTCACGGGGATTCTGTCTCAGTCAGAAGTGAGATAATAAGGATTCCGTCTAACTAAGAAGTAATAAATGAGTGAAATTGGTGCCTGTAGTAAGGCACATGGGCTGAGGGGTGGTTTTCACTGTGGGTGACGCAGTCGCGGTGCTGTACGGGCGCTGAGCGGTCGGGGTGACGCAGGGGCGCTGAGCGGTGCCCTGAAAACTTTGAGGTTTTAAAGAAGGGAGTGTTTTCCACCCAGCTGAGCCGCCACGGCAGTGATCATCCCCTTATCACTGGGACACAGGGAGTGGGAGAGTGCAGGCAGTCTGGGATGGTGGCTGGTCGTGGTGGTTGTGTGAAGACCGCAGACACTGTGTGACTGATCCTCCTCTCTCTTTTTAGCCTTAATTGACGCCATCGTGAGGAATGGGAGTGCGGCAGGGGAAGGGGGCCGCGTGCCCGAGTTCCACAGCCGGCGGCCGAGCGACGAGGACGACGCTCTTTCAGGAAGAGAGGCGGAGGCCAAGAGCTACACAGAGGAGCAGCGGCAGGGTGTCCTGAGGTACAGCGCCGCTCACAGGCGCCCTCTGCTGTTGTCTTTTCTCTTGCCTCCACATTGCAACTTTCAGATCACAACAGGATTTGGGATTCCAAGACAGAAAACTCTGTGTTTCCAGAAGTGTAGAGCCATCGGATAATGCAGGGTAGGGTAGTGTACTGCAGCAAAATACTTCAAATTTGTGATTATTTTACTATGAACTTTACTTTTTACTGTCAGATTTTTGCTGAAATCACTTCTAGCCTCTTGAACACAGCATCTCAAGGCTTTATTAGTCTGGAATTGGACCTGCGTCCCAGGGTTGCAGTAAGGAACTGTAATTTTAATCACCAGGCTGAAAAAATAAAATAAAATTTACAGTTACTAAGAGTGACCGCGATGCATGTTTTTTCGTTAGATGGGTAAACTGAAGAACCAGCAGGATTTCATTATGCCCTAGTCATCATTTACAGTTTTCAAAAGTGTTTAATGTCAGTTCTGTATTTGTCACGGGGGTTTCTAGTGTCCTCTGAAAGAAAGGCCGCTAAACTTGTTGAGCTGAGTGGGACGAATTTTCGACTTATGTGTTGCCAGAAAGACAAACTGAGGGGGCTCAGTTTTCTACTTGCATCATGCTCGGCAGTCACTTGACTGAAATGTGGGATTTTGCATAGAAGGCTGTGTAACTTTCTGTACACCCTGTACTCAAACTTTCTGCGAGACCACAGCATGTGCTCCTTTTTTTTTGCAGGATAAAGAAATGCAAGGACTTCTATGAGATTTTGGGTGTGACTAAAGATGCCAGCGATGAGGATCTGAAGAAAGCCTACAGGAAACTGGCCCTCAAATTCCATCCAGACAAAAACTGTGCCCCTGGAGCTACTGACGCTTTTAAAGGTATTCAGTGCCAGTGATATCATTGTTCCTGAACTGGTCTGGGAATAACAAGGACTAGATAGTGCTTTTGGCTCTGCCCCTTTATTCTTTCATACGTAACACATTCATGTTGTATGTCAAAAGCATTTACCGTTGCTGTCACATGAATCAGTAGTGAGAACAGAGGTGCCTCTCGGGGACTGGAGTGTGATGGACATGGTGGGAAGGAAATGAATAATTGGGAGGACTCTTGTGAATCTGTCATTGCCTCTTGTGTTGCGAGCGCGCCGTGGGAAGGTGACCTGCGTCTCCGGTTGTGCCCTCAGCCATAGGGAACGCCTACGCCGTGCTGAGCAGCCCCGAGAAGCGAAAGCAGTACGACCAGTACGGAGAAGAGCCGCCCATGGAGAGCACCGCCCATCCCACCCATCCCGCCCACCACCGACACCACCGCAACTTCTACAGGGACTTCGAGGCCGACATCTCCCCAGAAGAGCTCTTCAACATCTTCTTCGGGGGGCGGTTCCCCACAGGTGATCCTGCACCTCCTTATCCCACCCCTCTAGCAGGTGTTTCCGGTCTTCTGTGAGCTTTTCCTTCCTGTGCGTGTGGAATAGGGGCTTCGTTCAGTAAGGAGAGAGAGCACGGCATCTGTGAAGCGAATCACTGACGCATAGCATGGTCACTTTGATTAGTCCAGTTCACTAAACACAGTATAGCTGAAAAGAGTAGAAAGAAAACACAACGTTTCGGCTTCTTCGGGTGCTGACGCAGCTACCCACCTGAACTGCGGCATAAATTAAACTGTGATGAAAGCGATTAAAGAAGCAGTTGTGCCTTCATGTTCCTCTAAACCCTTTAGACTTTATGGTTTTCAGTGCAGTCAAACTCTCCGTTACTCTCAGATCTCTAAGAGGCTGTTTAGTTATGCTGGCTTAATGTGATCTTGCCACTAATTGACAACACACGTGAAATCTGAACAGTTTAGGCCCTCCATAACCAGAGAAGAAGATCACTGCATTGGATGGACAGATATCCAGTTGCCTATGCAGTGCCAGTAGCTGGTTAAGCCTGTGCTTTTTTCTTATTTGAACTAACTTCAATTTCTAAAAGTTCTGCGATTAGAGTCACTCATATTTTCTTGGCCTCGTCCCATTTCTTAGGAACCGACCAGCTCAGCTTGTCGCAATACACTCCACACCGGCTCGGGCCAGATGTAGACTGCTCTCGATCACATGCTCACATGCCCTAAAGATGCCCTGTCATCATCCGCTTGCATTTCACACTGTCAGCTCACAGCGGAAACAGCACAGTCAAGTGTCAGGTGGACGAATGCTGCAGCTCTTACTGACGGCTCTGCAAGCTCACAGGGGCTGTCTGATGAAACCGTGGGCAACTCGGACCTGACCACCCCCCCCATCGCGCCCTGTCACCCAGGGTAGCTGCAGCGCTCTTAGTGGAGGCTGTTATGGTCTATATGTTATGTTATTGGTGAGCAGGGTCTGCAGGTTTTCATTCCAGCTTAGCTTTCAGCCTAAATTAGATCATTATTGTCTTGACGGGACCAATTCAATGTGCTATGAAAAGCTATCTGGAAGGACCACTGAAAATCAGTGATCCCTACATCGAATCATCTCCAGAAAACTCCACTAGAAGTAAATGATCATTTTGCACTTTTAACACTTATCAGTAGTCAAAATACGTTCTCTTGTTTAGTGGTATTTAAATGCCTGTGTATTCGTGTAGCCGAATCCAGATCACAAGCGTACGTTTCAGTGTGGATGATTTCCCTGCGACCGGTCTGTTGTGACTCTTCCTAAGAATACCTGATCCGGGCTCGTAGCCCCCGTGTGGACATGGCATTGTCCTGCCGGCAGCCTGGTCCGCAGCCCCCGCCGGGCACCAGAAGCCCTGCTTCATCCACGGGGCACTGTACGAGCACGTCCGGGATACCACTCGGAGAACTGGGAGCGGCTGGAGAGGCCCTGCCCGTACAGCCCCCTGCTGGGTTAGGCTGTTCGCAGGAAATGGGCATTTGTGTGCTGCCTTGCCAGTCATGCTTGAGACTAGCGTGTCAAGCCTCTCAGGGGGTTTCAGTGTAAAATATGAATGAGATTTTTTTTTCTCTTAACTGTACAGAATGTGTTTTCCAGGCAACATTCACATGTACACCAACAGAGGGGCGACGTACACCCACTACTACCAGCCCCCCCGCCGCCGCATGAACGAGAGGAGGGAGGAGGAGGTGGAGCACCAGAGCCAGGTAACGGTTCCTGCAGCGGGCAGGGGGGGCGTGGCGCCACGAGCGGCTCGTCTCGCACGGCTGCGGGGGAGATGGGGGGGGGGGCTCGCTGGAGTGTGCTAATCGTGAAGGCGTCTGCGTGGCTCCCGCGCTCCGCGCCGCGGGTGAGGGCGGGATGGCTGAAGGGCTGCGCCAGTGGCTCTATTGCCCTAGGAAGAGAGGTGACGTGAGAAAATATGAGACGGGAGCTCCTTAGATGAAAGAGCTCTGACGGGCAGCCTCAATGTCCTTGTCTGTGAGACTGGGGCCTAGCGTTTGGGGCTGTTCAAAGCCCTGCTGTGTAACCTCAGTATTGGCTCGTGTGTTTGAAAAGACCGGTGGCAAACACTGGGTCGTGTAGCCAGTGCAGAGGGGAGGCCTGCGCTCTACAGGGCTGGCTCCCCAAGGGCTGTGTGTGAGACCAGCTGTCTGTGGCACTTCAAGGCCGGGGCACAGCAGGCTGTTTATAATCCAAGCTCTTCTTTGTCCTAGAACACATTCACGGCATTTCTTCAGCTCCTGCCCGTGCTTGTGCTCATACTGATCTCTGTGGTGACCCAGCTGATGGCCTCCAATCCCCCCTACAGCTTGTTCTACAAACCGTAAGTCATTTGCACAGGAATGTCTCCAGTTGCTCTGTTGCTCTCTGGAGGTTTTTTTTATCAGGTATTTGAGTTAGACTCAGAGTGTCCTTGTAAAATGACTGTAATGAACAAACTTTATTCCTGTGTTGTGTTTGATGACGTCGTACAGTTTCGGAGTTCAGATCAGTATTGTCAAAATAATGACAGCAGCTCAATATCTATTTCAAAAGAGCACTTTCAGGAGGAGTTCTCAAAAATAATAATTCTTGAAACCAAAAAAGGAATGAAACAGACATGACTGGTATATTAATCCGGGTTCGCAACATTGGAAGAACACGCGAGAAAGTTTTTCTATGTCTTTTAGTAGCACTTATGTCAAGCTGTCATTTTTGGCTGCATCCTGTGGTGGGAGGTGAAAAGAGGAAGAGAGCTCTCTGTGTGATAAGACAGAAATGCTGCTTTATCATCACAAAATTAGACCAAAATCTAACTGTGAGCTGCAGGAAGTTCAAGTTCACGTTTATTCGTTCTGATCAGTTCCGGTTTCGGCTCTTTCTGTGTCTTTCAATGAGTTTGCCGCTGGCTGAGGGGCCACAGGCAGAATCCAGCACCCAGGACTCTTCATGTCCAGATCTTCTCTCTGGCCTCTGAAACCGAGAGCCGGAATCACTCCCCCGTGCTGAAATGACTCTTCCTAATGCTGCTGTCACGAGAGTGTGGAGCTCCGTGCGGCACTGGTTTCCAGTTTCAAATGTTGCAGAGCCCAGAGAGTAAGAGGGCGCAGTAGCATGTGCTCTGCCCACCTGTTTGAACCCGACAGGTGCAGTCAGTCTCTGTTAATGCTCTCAGCGTGGCATATTAAGGCAGGCTGCTCTGCTGCTCTGCAAGTATCTCTGCACACCAAAATACTTGCAAACTTGTGCACACCACACAGGTGTCCAAACACACAGTCTTGCTGGAAGAGTTTTTTTTTTTACAAAAACCTTTTGCCTTCTCAGGCAAGATCTGAGTGTTTCAGTGAGGAGTTAAGCTGTTAAGATAAATTAAGCTGACCCAGCAACCACACAAAACATGACACTGCAGAAATAATCCATAATCACATGGAGATGACACATTCTGTCCTGTCTGTCCGTTCTTGTACAAATGTGCCTTCCTGGTCTTCCTGTCCGCATAGACAGTAGAGTAACTGTTGAAGTGACCACATTCACCTTATGCTGCAAAGTTCTGCTGATTTGGCACCTTCAGAATTGTTCCTTTTTCATTGGCCACATGGGACTCTCATTAAGATTAGCATTTCCTGCCCTAACAACATTGAAGACGTGACCTTTGGCTGTCTTGTGAAATGCACACTCTGCAGAAAGAAGTGGCATTAGAGCTATTCTTTCACCTATAAGTTTTAAATTTAAAACACATAACCAGAGGGGGAAAAAAATGCATTTGTGAGCAAGACCTTTGGCTGAAAATGCTGAACCATGTATCTCTAGGACAGGGGTCGGCAAACTTTTTAGAGCAAGGGCCACTAAAACAATTTTACTAACCTTGCTGGGACACCTGAGTGAAATCCTCTATCTAGCCGATAAACTCAGCAACTGTAATAGCACACACTGCTGAATAAACTCGCCGCCCGTGAAGGGTCGGCCAGCTGCTGCTTGAAGCTGTGATACTCGTTAACCAGCTCAGGTAGCTGCAACATTTTATTTGAATTTTCTCTTGAACAGTTTTTGCTGCCCCTGAAGCGACTTTTCAACTGTTCTAATTTTTCCCTCCGTCCGTCTCCTGTGTATTCTAAAATACTGACGTTTTGTCTCGTAACGCCTTTTTATGTTGTATTCTTTAACCCCGGCGATTGTTTCCAGACAGAAAAGACACATTACCTTTTATTTCCAAGGGACACACAAGTACTCCCCTGACCATTTTTCGTTGAATTTTCGACTCTCTGCATCGATCTTTCTTTTTTGTCAACATGGCAGGAATCACTTAGTTAGCTTCTTGTCAGTAACAACTTTTAGAGCCGTTTGAAATCATGACCCGCTTTCACTAGACGTCATTTGCGTGACTGAGCCAATCACGATAGGCAACAAAAATCCTAATGAATTCACAGGGGGGAATCGGTTGTGGCACAGGCGTATGTAACCTGGGCTAAAGCTGACGTCTGATGGGCTAAAAGTAAAATGCATCGTGCAATAGGTGTTGTTCTGCATTTGACCATTAGTGCTGAGGGAGAGCAGCAGAGCTAACAAGTAGAGGCCACTGGTGGAAGATTTTCAATATCTGATGCAAAAAGTAACCCTTGAGATTCAAACAGGAGTGAGCTGCGGGCCACTCAGAGAAGTTCAACGGGCGGGCCTGATCTAGGGGTATAAAAATCTATTTAAAGATTCGGACAGTTCTTTGAATTTACCATTCTGTATTGGCAGCAGGCAAAAAGGCAAACAAAACGAGCTTTTCGAGAGTAAACGCCTTAGTGATAAATCTGTTTTCTGATCCTGTGTGCTGGGCGGCGAGTCCAGGTGAGCTGTAGCTGTGTGGTGTTGCCTGCAGGTCCTTGGGGCTCGTGGTGTCGAGGGAGACGCAGCACCTGGGGGTGCCCTATTATGTGGACAAGAGCTTTGAGAAAGAGTACAAGGGCGCCGCGCTCCGAGAGCTGGAGAAGTCCATCGAGAGCGACTATATCGACTACCTGCAGACCAGCTGCTGGAAGGAGAAGCAGCAGAGTAAGGCATTTTCCTCAAACCGTTCGTCCCCACCGAGCAAGTGTTAGGGCCATAAAAAATGGACCTCCCTTTGAAACGTTTCCTGCCTCTCTTTCGAAACTGGGATCCTGCTCTGGGAAAAGGGCTTGCTCCAAGCCTTCGGCTCCTGTCCCACTGGTTCTGTTTAAGGCCTGAGGGAGGTGATGAGCCCCACATGCTGATGTGCCAGAGAGCCAGGCTTAAGATGGCGCTGGTGGAGAAATCCATGACTCCTGTTGTTTTATGTGCAGTGCAAGAAGCGATGATCGTTCAAGCTCCAGTCTTACTGTCTAGACTGCACATGCCGTTTCATCTCATATACATCAACCCTATCTGGTTCGGGGAATTGCCTGGGTTCTTTAGGGTCTGTTGAATCCAGGTGACGTCAAGATCCAGTCACATTACTGGTCTTCCTTAGGCAGGTCAGTCGGATGAGTTTTTCCCCTGTGCTGTGGGGGGACAGTAGGCAGGACCAGGGACAGCTCAGCCTACGTGTTGGAGCTCAGACTGCAAGAATTGAAAGCAGTGCAAAGTACCAAACATATGAAGCCCACCACAATTTCTTCTGCTTCCGATTACTAAAATTAAAGTGACATTTTTATAAGAAAAAAGTGTTATTTCCTAATGATAAAACCACATTGCTGATAATTTCTGTTTGAATTTTAGGCGGACCTCATTAGCTGATCTCTTGACAGTAGCATTCCCATCTTGTGACTTGATCTCGTCTGGGAGGCTGGGGCAGCTGCGTGCGGGAGAGTGTGCTCTTCCTGGGACTGAATCGCTGTTCGCTCTCTTCCAGAATCGGACTTGGCCAATTTGGGCCAGCTGTACCGGGATGAGCGCCTGAAGCAGAAGGCCGAGTCCATGAAGCTGGACAACTGCGACAAACTGTACCGGCTGGCGGGGAGGCAGCGCGGGGAGTGAGCAGGCACACAGCTGCTTCTCCCCTTCAGCGCCGGGGCGTGGACCTGACTGATCTCCTGCTGTCAGTTTGTAAATACCTTAGATTGCACACGAGCCAGCTGCAGTGTGGGTTCAGTGTCTCGAGAGGGAGTTCGGTCAGTGAGAGGGCTCTCGGCTCTCTTTCCTTTGGAATGTGCAGTAGGTCTGTGGTTTGTGTGGAGGACAACTTTGGCACCATAAGAAGATGCTTTTTTTGTTTTGTTTTGGGAAATACTATTTTTATTTCCTTATATTAAGGAGCAGGACTACTATGGGCTATTATGAGTTAAGGTTTTATTGTTTTTTCTCTCCTGTTACCTGCAGCCCCACGTTTCCGAGTGGAGTGTTTTAAATGCTGTGAATGGCTGTGCTCTGGCAGCTGGTGAGTGAGAGGAGGAGCAGTGCAATAAGAGTGCGGGTTGGACGGGGCGCAGCACTCAGGCTAACCATCACTAAGGTGTGCCAGGCACCGGACAAGCAATTATGGGCTCTGGACTTTGAAAAGAATAAGGTGCAACACCCTGGGTGTACCAAATAACTGTTTAAAAGCTCAATTGAAACAGATTATTTAAAATCCTTAAAGGGGAACTGCAAGGCTATTTTTGTACTTCAGGGTTACAAAAAATCAGCACTGGTGATGCATTTCAGCCACCATGAAAGTACAATGTACAATGTACAATGTACACAGTAACTTGTAAAACCTCCAATTTACCTCACAAAATAGATGCAATAGATTCCAGGTCTGTGCAGCACCATGTTCTGCGATTCAGAATGAGGCAACAAAACTTCCTGTGAGGTGAAGCAGCTCCATTACATTGTATAGAAGCAGGCTTGTGAAGACATCTTTTAATCCAATAGAAATATCTCTCTCGACTTTGAGATGGTTTTGCCGACACATGCGTAGCTCTGCATGCAGATCACGTTGGAACATTTCTGTGGTGAAATGTCTGCTGCACAACCTGTACTTATTCACTCGTACATCTCAGTACATTATTCATCACAGAGACTAGTGAGCAGGAAGGGCCGTTTCGTGACACAGTTCTCATGAACTCTCGCTCTCGCCTGTGGAGAGACCACAGGTTTGCGACAACATGGCGACAATACAGTACTTTCAGTACAATACAGTACAGTACTTTGAACAACGTTCACAACTTTGTGCTCAACTTGGAATTTGTAAAATTTTGCAATGCCATTAACTTATTTTGTTACCAAGATTTAATAACCAGTCTTGAGAAATTGGGACTGCAGTTCTCCTTTAACATGTTTGTATTATTGCTGAAATGAATTGTGTTATTGTGAATATAAATGTCAGCACTTCCATTAAAATGGAATAAATTAGTCATTTGCTGCTCAGAACTTAGATGTCTGATCTCTACTGAAAGGTAGACACCAACAGGACACAGGCCAAGTACGTTCATCAGATCTGCGCTTTCAGTCCTCTTAGGTTATTAGCAAACGTGCACAAATCCTACTGTAGCGTTGAATGCAAAGACTTTGGAATTGTGGTAATGCAGCAATTTAATTGAAAAACCAGGAGGAAAGGAGCAAAAAGATAGTCTCTTTAATTATTAAATTCCAGATAACAGGATTTTCTAATACAGGCAAATCTATAACTGCCTCTACACGATTTAGCTGTATTTTCTTTATCTTAGTTTTATCTGTGTTCTGTGTTAGTCCCCTTATAATGCCCACAGCCAATGTCCATTACAGGTACAGGTTGTTGTGTCACCTGCAGATGCACATTCAGCAGGGCACATAGCACCTCTGACACCCTCAGTGTCACTCAGAGAGCTTCATGTTTGTCCAGCAGGGCACATAACACCTCCTAAGGAAACATGTCAGAGCAATGAGGATCAAAGATCAATCTCAAACTGAGATATAGCCCTTATTTGCTCTCTGCCCATGATTAAACTGCCCTTCCTGTGTCCTCTCACTGCGACTCCTGTGCCAGAAAGACAGCTGGAGCCAAGGTTACCTTGAAATTGGCTTTGCGCTTTTCCCCGAGCGTTCAGTCATCGACAAATTTATTTCTACATCTTTCCACGTGTGACCAGATTGCCGCCTTCTGTGCTTCCTCTGAATTCGGCACCAAGATTCCTCCCCCTTCAGCAGTTTTCCTCCTCGACCTGCCCTTTGTCTCAAATTCCTGCTTGGTTCCTGGCTTTCTGAGAAGATGGTTGTGTCACTTGTTAGAACCAGGGTGAAGGAAACAGTCTAAGCCTTACAGAAACAGCCGCAGTGTTAGAAAGGACCGATTGCAATCCCATGATACTACCCAGTGAGTTGCTCTGTGCTTTACTTTTTAATAACATTTTAACTGTACAAGACAAGGTTCGTGACATAAGTCTGCAGAGAACATCTCCCACCCAGCCTACAGGGTCTGCATGCTGGGGTTCCCATGTGCTGATCCAGAAGCAGTCCTTTCAGCAGCTGAACGGCCTGTGTCCTCCGTCCCGGGCTCTTATACCGAGGGTCTCTCGACTCAACCAGCACCTACTCGTCATTTTGTTTTTCCCCTACGTGTGTAAAGTCGGGTGTTAGCTGAGTACTTGCAGTGTGAATGAGATCAGATGTGAAGATACCTGATCAGGCTCTGGTTGAGCCAGAATCCTGGATTGACAGGGGATTCCCAGGATGAGCTTGAGGAAGCCAGACTGGGGGGTTCTGCTTCATCGTTTCAGGATTGTGAACACTAGAGGGGGCTGGAGTGCTGGTTCTGTTTCTTAATGACTTGTTTTTTCTTTAAGTTATGTGCAAGGTGCTTTTAATTATAATTAATTATATTTGTTCGGTATCATCAGCGGAAAATTAGACAAATGCTTCAAACCGAGAAAGCCAGAACTATAAAAATAATATAACATGTCTGAAGAGTAAAAAGGACATTTTAAAAAGTGATTTGTTTTTAATTTTCCCTACAGTGCATGCTTCTCACCATATTAAGCATTACTTAGTATTTATAATTAGCTTAAACTATTTTCTTTAGGTAACCTAAATACAAGTAATTAAAATAACATGCAGAGGTTTTCAGTTCCATCTTGAAAACAGTGACAAAATTAGTTGTCTTACCTAAATATGGACTGTTAAAAAATTGTAATCCTGTTTGCTGTGTCTCCATCCTACAGTACGTGTGTTTGTATAATTCCCAGCAAGTATCTCTACAGCTTCAATATTTCCCCACCACCTCTTTCACCCTGGTATTGATTTTATTTGCTTGGAAGTCCAATGATCACTTAATGAATAGCTTCCTGTAGCCCCTCCTAAACTTTGTGCTGGTTTAATAAAAAAAATCTTGCAGTGTAATCCCTGTGTCCTGAAGTTGTGAATTTCAAGAAGCATCGATCACGGCGTTGGTGTCCCACAAGAGGATTCTGTCAGAAATGTTGTCTACATAATTCTGGATCTGATGAGGCTCAACAGGATGAGATTGTTGAGAGCCAGGCCCTGGTGAGGAGATCCCTTGGTACCTCAATCACTTCGAAAAGTGGAAGAGGCACTTTCTGACTTTAATCTTTAAAATCTGCAATGGAAAACCCGTGCCTTTTCCTCACGAAGTGTTAAACTAATTTAGACCATGACTGCGGTAAATGCCGTTTAAATACTTCAGGCTGTGTTAGCTGCATTGCCAGAACCTTACTTGCACTCAAAACAAGAAATCCAGTGTTGCATTTTCCAGAGCACCTAGAAGGTGCAGACCACACCCCAAATGGCGAAAACTTTACTTCATCTTTTTATTTCATCCCCTCGAATCGTAAAGAGTAGGTGAATGAATAGAGCTCGTATTGTTTACCGTGCTGCAGTTACCACTTATATTAACAACCACTAAAGGATAAGAAATATCAATACAGGTGAGACGATTAGAAATGTTAGCCTGCATTTCGATATATGTATAGAGTCTCTGGGATCCTGTTATCTGTCCGGCATGCGTTTATATTCTGCCCATTACGGTTCCTGTGTTATTTCCCGACAGCCCACGCTTGCGCGAGCTTGTCGGAGCTCCGGTTTCTAGGAGACGACGCGGTTTAAACGGGGAGCCGCGGCTGCCGTTGGGGCGAGTCGGACTGGGTCAGGCCGGGCAGGGCAGGTCGCTATGCGGGGCGACGGGCCGGGTGCGAGTCGGGCAGGACAGGTCGCTATGCGGGGCGACGGGCCGGGTGCGAGTCGGGCAGGACAGGTCGCTATGCGGGGAGACGGGCCGGGTGCGAGCCGGCTGGTCTACGATCAGATGCGGGACGTCATCCAGACACAGCAGAGCGTCATCCTCGGCCTGAGGGAGAAGGTGAGGTTCAGGGCCGTCTCCAGTGAAACAGCCGTCACGACGAGATGCGTTTCGGATCGGCGATTGTATTACGCCTCCGTCGACCTGAAGAAACGAATAGCGCCCACGCTGGTCGTGGCGAATGAAACGGTTTAATTGGACACTAACAGGAGCTTCTGCTGGCATCCACGAGTGTTGGTCAGATGTGGACTTCATCGTGCACTCACCCTGTCGGCGTGTGTACGTTTCCAGGCTGGCGGACGTTACAAAGCACTTGTCTGTTTTGTCGCGTTTCCACAGATGGCAGTTCAAGGGAAGTCGATGGTACCGAAAGAGAAATACGAGGAGGTGGCTCTGGAGCTGGAGGTAACTAGGGGCTGGAGCCCTTTCTGTCCTCCATGTAGCCCTGCCAGTTCCGTGTCCCAGGCGGCGTGGTTTTTAAACGGAAACAGAAGCTTCAATACCTGCATGATGCACAAGGTGGGGGAGGAGGCTGGGCTGTGCTCTGCTGCTCTGCCTGGGGCCAGCCCTGCTCCGGACAGCTCTGAGCCCAGCGGCCCGTCCGGACCTGCTCCAGTCTGCGTGCCTGTGCAGTGCCTGGCGATCTCGGAGGACAGTGTACAAGTACACATTGTGTGTCCTGATTCTGCTGATGCCTACTAACGTGTGTGAGGACACGGGAACTGACCGACTGTCCGCGGTTACCTTGTAGAGCGAGAGACAGTGGCGTGTGAGGACACAGGAACTGACCGACTGTCCTCCTTACCTTGTAGAGCGAGAGACAGTGGCGTGTGAGGACGCGGGAACTGACCGACTGTCCGCCTTACCTTGTAGAGCGAGAGACAGTGGCGTGTGAGGACACAGGAACTGCTGGCCAGGGAGTCAGAGAAGCTGGACTTCGCTCTGGGCGAGATAGAAGTTCTCTCAAAAAACCTTCAAAGAGAAAAGGAATCTTTTGAAAAAGCGTAAACACTTGTTAACTTTGTCATAATACATAACATTTATTAGTCCTGCTCTAAACAATAAAATCCACCAAAATAAAACTGATTCCTTCAGTTGACATTAACACTGTACTCTTTAAGTATCTGAAATATATAATCTTGTATCGCACATAATCTGTCTTGCAGGTCCTGTAGCCTTTGTATTCCAAACATTAGGCCAGCTATGAAGGTTAAACTATGAAAGTGTTAATGAGAGTAAACACCCAATATTTCACTTGCTGTCTACCAGCCTTGCCTTAGACTTACCTTAACTGTTTACTGGTTTTGTAATGACATTTTATCACATCTTTAACTGATATTTGTGCAAATAATTGTCAGATATGTCAATTAAACTATTATTTGTAAAGATGCGTAGAGGCTTTTAATGCAAAATCATAAAAAACATACATAAATGTTTTTTTCCATCTTTTTTTCACCCAGGCTTGCCAGTATGAAGAACAGAGCACTGAAAGAGTCAGCAAAAAATGAAAAAATGAAAAGCAAGTGTAGTCGTAAGTTTTCATTTCCTTAAAATCTTTTTAATGTTTGCAGTCAGATGCTTTACAAACAGGAGCCACCATTTACTGAGTTCTCACTTTTCGGCCCAAGGATATTTACTGTTACATGATTTTAGATAGATTACTTAATTCATAGATAATTTATTTAATTAAACATTACATAGAATTTATTTATTTATGTTAAATAAGGTTATATTAATCTTTTAATACTATTTTCATGATGATCTAATAATGTTTTACATCTGAAATATAGAAGAATTCAGACCATCCTAAGGGACACACAAACTCTGCAGTCACTGTAATCTTCTTTCTGGTCAGCTGCCTGTAGATGGAGCTGTCTGCTCTCGGCTGTAGCACTTCCTGATGTTTTAGTCCAAAGCCCTCACATCTCCTAAATGGGTGGGGAATGGCCATTTGATTTTTCCCATTACAAGTGTATTTGAATGGGCGTGAGCCATGTAGTCCATACTAGATACCTGTCATCGTCACTCAGCCAGTACGCAGTCCAGCACGGGCTCTGTATGAGTGGAACAGGACAGGAATGAGTGGCAGCTCGTTACCGAATGGTAGTGCAGAATGCTCCCATGGTCTCCAGCCGTTACTTCTGCCTTCACGTTTATTTGGCCAAATCACCTTTGATTTAAAGGTACAGATATTAATTTCAGAGTTTCTGGGAGAAACTGCCTGGATGATTTTAACATGAGATGGCAAGGATAAATGCAACAATATTTTATGCTGTAAAAACCATGTAATTCCAAAGATATTTCCTAATATTTTGTTGGTAACACTACTGATTTTTAGTTATTAAATAATTGGAAACCAGTCTGCTGGCAACTGTGCTTGTTGTTTTTCAGGTCTGTGCAGCAGAGTTAGTGATGTCTGTAGTGCAGGCTATAAAGTTAACTGATGTTTTTCTTTCAGATTTTGAATCCTCTGTTCTAATGCACCAGGCCATTTTGAAAGCAAAAGATGACCAAATCAGAGAACTCCAGAGGAAATTAGAAAAACAAAAAAACACTTTTAAGTAGGTACATTTAATACTCCCTGTATGTATAGGAAGTCAGTTGCCTTTTCCTTTATTAGATTCACGTCACAGTGTGTTACCAGCCAGTTTATTGAGAGAGTTGAAAGCCAGACAAGTAAAGGGCTATTTTTCCTTTGCCCCAAGAATGAGAAAAAACAGCTTTTGTAAAATCAAATTATTGGTCTAAGCATCCCACCTCCTCATCATCAAAGATGATCTGTCCTTATTTCACCCCAGACTAAAAATGGTCTAGACAGAAAAGCAAAGATACTTGCTTGTTACAATTAGAAGAATCAGAGTGAAGTGTTGGTCTACTCTAGGTATTACTTTAGCAAGTGTATGCATTTCCATAGTGAGCATGGTAGCATTCAGGTCCTCCTGGACTTTGATGGCTTTCTGCATGGAGTCTGAAGGCTCCAGGTTCTTACCAGTGACGTGCAGGTAGATTTGATTGGCTGTTATGAATTTGTTTCCTTGTAGTTTGATTCCTGGTTCCACTGAGGAAGGTGGCATGAGTAGAGTGTCTGGTTCTTCTCCCATTGCAGCCAGTTCTAGTAAAGAGACTACAGTGACAGACCCATACACAGAGCCTACTACTGAGCCACTGAATGCTCTCATGGGGTTTTGCAATAGCAGGTTCTCTTGCTTGTTTGGGGTTTTGCTTACCCAGTCTTAGTCTTATCTTACTTATTCTATCAGAGTCCAGCTGAGGGACCTTGAGATACAAAAACAGCAAGAAGCCTACATAGCCCGAGAGCTTCTGAAGAAGAGCAGAAGCAGGACCCGTCACCCACAGCCTTGTCCTACATGAGTGTCAAATCTGGAGGACTAACGCTGGGTCGTACAGTCTTCAGGGTCTCCACTACGCCACTAACAGCCCTGGCACTACAGGGCCTGAGCAAAACCTGGACCCATGCTGTGGACCCTAGAAGCAAAGGTCTGTATCTTAGGAGACTGATGACTACTAGTCGAAGTGTTTTTCTTGTTCAATTTAGAATTTCCTTATTCTTAAACCTGTTGACTGTCTCATCAGTAAACACACTCCGCTCATCATCATTGAGAGATTTTGTGGCAGCAAGGAACAAGCTACACAGCCAGTTTGTTGAAGCATGCCTGCCTTCTTTCAAAAATGGATTCTCGTTTCCACTGGCTACTAGCAATCAAGCAGGCTAGATGGGCCAAATGACCGTCTCTCATTTGTAACCTTTATAACACATGAGAACATTTGATGTGTTATAGTTCATTTGAATAATTAATAAGTGCAAAGGAAATGTATTTTTTTACTGTAAACAATGCTTGTGCTGTTGCTTATACTGTGTATTGTAAGTCAAGTATATAGGCTTTTTGATTACTTGTTTGTTAATAAATGTTAGCATCTCTTCTGTTTTTTAATTCTTAAAACAGAGACATATGTTTACTGAACCTTGCTGAATTGCTACCACATATTCATATATAGTGTGAAGGTATCACATTGCACATATAATAAGATGTAGAGGTGGTTTCATTCAATCTAGGAATTCTGTAAGGGGTTTTCTGAAATTTAGGAATGAGTGTTTAAAAAACATTGCCATAGTTATCCATTAACAGAAAACCAAGTCCTTATTTATAAATGCAGAGCTCAAGAGCTAGATTAGTGCTTGGCATTAATGAGTAATCACAGTTAACTCAAAAGAGCTAAAAAAATTAGAATGTTAATCAATCCAAACTCTAGTGTTTTGCAACATTTAGTTATTTTCTGAAGTTTTGTGTTTTATGATCAGTATGACATGTAGAACTCGTTGTAGCTTTAATAGGTTGTAGAGGCATGTATCACCAGGTCTCGAGCAGATCATTTTATCACTGTGTCTCTTAAATCCTTACTATGAAGGAATTGAATTATCTGGGAGAGTTCTGCAAGGGCATTAACTTCATTGTATTTTCTGATGTACTGTCATACAGTCATTTGTCATGTGTCTACACATTCCTGTGATGTTTAAAGAAAGCTACTGAACTTCTTCACAATGAACAGTGTTTGTTCCTCTTGTTTGTTACCTTTCTTAAGTAAAGTAGTTGCTTACAAACATTTTTTTAGAGAATTCCTGGTGACCGTAGGTTGCCACCGTTTTCCTGTGTACAAGGGCAACTGCTACATTCCCTGCAGGCTCCAGGCACATATCGCATAGTAGGAGTGGTTTGCATTCTTTCAACCCAGATGAGTTGACTCATCTCCCTTAAAGTTAACCCTTTCGGGACTGACTTGAAAATAAATAAAAGAGGCACACCTCGGAACATGTAATAGGTTCATTCCATGCTGAAAAAAGAAGAAAGAAAACACAACGTTTCGGCCGTGGAGCCTTCTTCATGTGTGTTCCCAAGTATGTATTTTAGTAACTGTGTCACTTTTATTTAAAACAGGATTAATAAATTACTTTTGTCTCCATGCAGTTTCCACACATTGCTTGTTAATAATAAAAATGATTTTGCGGCTTAATTTAGTTGTTTTACAGCCAACCAAAACCAGTCAATTACACTTGATTCTATGATTGTCCTTTAGCTGTTTGAGAGAGATCTCGAATATAACTGTCACTCAGGGTGGGATGAGTCAGTGTCAAAGGAGCCTGTGTAAACACATTGATCTCTGTGTGAGCCAAAACATACAGACACACTTGGTGGTTGTAAATTGAATGGGTGTATTGTAAAAACAGTAAATACTAAGCTAGAGGAATGCATTTCTTTCAACACAATGAAATATTTTTATTGTGTTTCAAATTAACAGTGGTTGTGAGGATGATCATATTTGCCTAAGCTGTTATCTTTTAACTATATAAAAGGACTTGGCGTTAGGTACCTGGCGTTACTGCCTGTAATGTATTTGCCTCATTCCTGTCTCTGTCTTGTCATTAATGTTTGATTTACAAAACATTTAACAAATGTTTCGGTATATCAAAATGGTCTTTAATTCAGTTGTTTTTTAGTGAGTGCAATATCAATGTTTTTTGTCTGTAAACCACGGGGAGAGACAGGGATTCAACATGAAGGTTTTGGTCCATGCCTGGAGCGGTCTGTTTGCAGGCGAGAGGCAGTCTCTCTAATGAGCCAGACATTTTGTTCTCCTTCTCTCCAGCAACAGCACTGTTTTAAATTTAGCACAGCCCTGTGACTCTCCTGGCTTGGCATATCAGATTCCTCTCGGATGCTTCTGTCCAGATTGGTTTAGCACCTGCTGCTAACTATAACTAAGTTTGAACCATACAGACTGGATGCTGACTGTGATACCACATAAGTGTCCAAGAACATCAGGCAGAAGACAATCTGAATTAAAGAGTTCTGATCAGCCATCCCTTGATCAGGAAACTGCCTGTCTCTTCATGTAAAAGCTGTAAAGGTACTTTAAATTGAGGCTAATTTCTCCCTGCTTTTCACTGAAATGGACTTCTTGATCTGCAGCAAGAATGAGATTCAATAGCACTGGACAGCGCCTGTGGATTCTGCTGGGTTTTCGACCCACGTGATCCAGTCTACTATACCTGAAGGTAACACTAGATTCAGTTCTCAAATTTTAAAGCTTTCACTTGACACAGCATGCTCAAGCCCATTCACTGCAGGTGATATTGTGGCAATAAAAGACCAGAATGCCGTACTAGGCTAACGAACTTGATCTTGGATTCACTTAAAATGATATTTCTCAGGACTGTTTACTGCCGTAGAGCCCTTTTTCTTGCTTTAAATTTAAAAGCAAGTAAATATGAATGGTGCATCTAAAGGAGAATGGTGTTACTTGTTATACAGACTGGATGCTGACTATGTGGATTCTGAATGGGTTATTCATGTATGGTAACATTACATGCAGTTTAGATAAAATAATCAAGCATTGTAATTAAGTAAATTACATAAGTAAATCTGTTTAATAGTCACTTAAATACTGCCCGCAAGACATTAGTAACAGTCTGCTAAGGTTCAAAAGTAATCTTGATATTTGAGGTGAACTAAGCTTAATTAATGATAATGTTTCTTTATTAGCCCTATACAATTTCTTGCATTAGGAATGCGTCTTTTCGCATACCCCAGCTTTTTCTCCAGGGAGACAGACACAGAGACAGGGAGAGAAGCTTGGGGTCAGAGCGCAGGGTCTGCCATTGTACGGCGCCCCTGGAGCAGTTGGGGTTAAGGGCCTTGCTCAGGGGCCCAACGGAGTAGGATTCCTCTGCCGGCCGCGGGATTTGAACCGGCAACCTTCCGGTCACAGACGCAGATCCTTAGCCACAGAGCCACGAAGCAGTACTGTATATTGAGAAGTATATTTACGATATAACTTGAGTTCTGTAACAAAATTCACTACAGTTCAATTGAAAAAATAATAATTTCAATGAGCAATAATCATTTTAATAAAATATTAAATCAAATTGGTTATTTCCTATCATCGATAAACTGTTAATGATTGTCTTTAGGAAAATGGACTAAAGTAAAATCCCAGGCTCACTCCAACAAAGACACTGTAAATCCAAGCTGTCTACAGACAAGCTGGGACTTTTACTGGAATGGAGTTTGTCAAAGGTGATGGGGATCAGCAGGCAGGGGTTCCAGTGTCCGCCCAAAGCCCTGAGCCCTGCGGCCCTCTTCCTACTGAACGCTGTTCACCTGCACACTCACTGCTGGACACGTAGACAGAAGGTCAGCTTTTTCCAAAATACTGAGGGAGGGGAAAATGGATACTATCTGACTTGTTTGAATTGAAGAGGAATCCTTCAAAATGAACCTAATTTATACTTTTTTTTTTCAAAGTAATGGTAGGAAAATTAGTTGTTTTAAATTCACTTCCCTAAAATAAACCCTTCTATACCCACCAAATGTTGATACACTAATACTTGCTGTTGATAAACTCCTATAGTTATTTCTGCTGTCTTTCGTACACATCTGTCATAATAAAACAGGGAGGACTATAAAACTGGCATCTCCAGTTGTATTTGTGTTATAATTTTATTGTATAGATTTGTTTAGACATTTTACTACTTTCCAGGTACAGTATATAGTCCACTTTCCCTCTTCAGGCTAAGTAATGGCATGAACAGATACATTGAATAATTATTTGACAGGCCATTTTGCTGTCCTATTTTTCAATATATTACAGTGACACCAAATCCTATTCCATCAAATCAGGCTTTAATTTTAATGCATGTGGGCATTGAACAGCTAAACTCCTCTGTGAGGAGCTCTACAGCTGTAAGGACAGGCACAAGTGTGACTTGTTTTGCCAAAACCATTCTCTTCCAGGTTGACACTGACAATCTCAAAGTGAATTTTAAAATTCATTGTCTTTATTAGTGAAATTTCTGCATTTGGTCAAGAGAGTAGTTCTGGGAGATGATGTGACAGGCAGTGTGCTGGTCAGAAGAGATCTCAGGCTGTATCACTCTGGGTGACTCACTGTAGGTGAACAGCACAGTGCCTGTCCTAGGGCATGGTCCTTTGAGACCCGGAATTTGTCAAATAATTTAACATTTGTTAAAAAGCATAATGGTAATTACACAGCAGACTGTTATAAGAGGGTGGTGTTGGGAGCAGTAGGGTATACTCACCATCAGCCTGACATATTAGCCACACATACAGACACAGACTTGGGCTGAATCACAGATAGAAAACACAGCAGCACCTCCAACTGCAAATTCCACATGTGTCTCTTGACAGCAGCTTCCTGTTTTCCAGCGGCCTCTGCTTATACTCTTTGGAAAGCCTCTGGTCAGTCGGGGGTTAGCAGCTGGACGGAGGGTCGTGGCTACAGCTGTGTCTGAAGTTCAGGGCCAGAATGCTGTAACAGTGATCCAGACAACAGGCTCAGCAGGAGTTCCCCTCTTGAAATCTGACAAAGGCTGCAAATATTGCAAAACAAAATTCTTTGCCAAGATTTTAATCCCCGTTAGTGGATAATACTAGTCAGGATTTTGCCATCTGGACATGAGAGAATGTTGTGGGTGAGGCTCCTCTGTGACCAGCCCTCAGAGTGGGTGGTCCTTGCCGGCCTGGGTTGAGGAGCTGTGCTGTGTTGTGGGTGGACAGGGTTCACCTTACATTTGCTATTACATTGAAGCTGCTTCATGCACTGCCAGGTGTGCTCTACTAATTTAGGAAATATAAAAGAGCTCATTGCAGATGTATACTTATTATAAAATACTAGGGACTACCAGCCAGGTGAACAAACTGTCTCCCAAAAAAGCAATAATTTACTATTAGGTATCGAAGTAAATACCTTCCTGGTTAATAAGAAATTGGAGGGGGCAATATTAGAGGTAATGTATTACATTACATTGTAAATATTTACAGATTACAAAGATCACCATCAACTGAATACTTTAAAAGGTTTGCCCCCAATTTTATGTTCATTTTAAAATCCCTTACACAAGTAATTTGAATAATGGGACTACAGTGAAGAAAAATGAATAGTATTATGTTCTCTGGTCTCTCTATGAATATATTTTTATCAAACTTTCAGCCAGGCAGATGAGGCTTTCTTGCCATGATGTGGCAAAAAACACATCAGGGCACTGAAATATCTGTAAGGTAATACCAGGCTTACATCTTTCTTTTCTCATTTGTTTTCACAGGTCAAAGTCGTGCTCCTGTGCCCCATAGCAGGAGAAAACACTCGCAAGTTTGCCTAAATGCCTGTTTTATCAGCTTTATTCAGATCAGTATGACAAAAAAACATGTCTTCTGAAGAAGAAAACCTCCATGTTCTTAGGAGAACAAATGGAGACCCCAGCATTCAAAATCACGATGAAAATATGACCGAGTTGTTCTTATGCGATGCAGTGCGCAATAGAAGCAAGCAGCACTCTATTACAGAAAGGACTTCACTCTGCGATATTTTTGGTGATGACAGCGACGCCCCTGTGTTTTTAAGTAGCAACATGTCCAGTAAGAGAGACTCCGCCGAAGGCTCGAAGATCGACGATGCAGTCTGCGACTCCTCGGGCTCGTACCATACGGCCTTGTGCTCGGAGGCTGCAGAGCCTTCAAGCGACTCGAGCGAGAACTTCGAGGATTCCAAAGAGGACCTGTCGCCCGAGCAAACGGACTCGGAGCACGGGGTCGCCCCCGAAAGCCACATCTCACAGCGCGGGCACGCGGCCAAGAAGATCGCGCTCACGGCCGGAGTTAATCGCCCCACAGTAATGCCCCGCAGCCCCGGACAGCTGGCCACGCAGGACAGCAGTGAAGTACAGAACACAGGTCCGATTCCTGAGCCAGAGTGGCGGAAAGAGGGTGAAGTGAGTGTGGCAGTAGGGGGACACCCCTCTCTGAGAGTGGCCTCCACTGAGCCGGTCCTCATTAGCTCAAGGTCCGTCGGCAGACGCAGCGAAAGTGATCCCACTGTGGGGGGGGGCAGCTGCGGCACCACTTGCAAGGAGCAACAGGTTCAGCTGTCACTCACGGCCAAGAATAGAAAAGGGCCTGCGAGTTCCAGCACAGTGCTTACAGACAGAGAGCCCCTGCTGGGAATGCCAGGGCGCTGTTGTTCAGAGTGTCCGTTCAGTCCGCAGCGGCAGAAGCCGAAAGAACAGCCAGGAAGTGCAAGGAAGCAGAGCAGCCACAGTCCGTCCGCGGCAACCCACCAAACCAGAGACTGCGCCAGCGAGGCGTCCAGCATGGGCAGTGAGCTGGATGAAGCAGACAACGAGGTGAAGTGGTTCACCGACCTGGCCTTCAAGAGCTTGTCCAGCCCTCAAGTCGACTACCTTGACATCTACAACTCCAGCTACAGGTCTTCCGCCAACGCGTCGCGGCCCTCGACGGGGGAGAGCTGCGGGGCTAATGTGTGGTCAGCGTACGCTGACCTGCGCGGCTCGTCCAGAACAGATGGCAATGATGTCATTGCGCCAGACAGCAAGGAGCCCGCTGAGCAGTTTGAGATGGGAAATTTTGAATGCGAGGATGTGGCTCTTGAAAGCAAAGATGAGCTAAAAAGAGGCAAAAGGACTGTGCCCAAACGTCAAATCCAGCTCAAGAGACGCGACACCAGCGAGTCGAGAGCAAGTGAGTCCAGCGAAAGCGAATGTAAACCCACGCACAGGAGCTCTGAGAGGCGTACGCAGGACATTCTGCTACGCCAGCATAGCACACCGGCTGCCATTCAAGATGGGTATCACAAAACCGAGGATGTTACGATCCGACAGGACAACAAAAAGAAACTGCAGAAGTCTGTCTCACTGGATGAGACGTCTAGTAAAACTAAATTTGCATCTTGCCTCATAAAAAATGTGTTGTCTAAGAAGATGCTGTACGAACACAAACTGAAACAGCTTCAGAGGACTGTTCGGGATGGGCAGCCACCAGTCACGGTTACTGCTTCACCCGGCCGTGACAAAGGTCTGGAACGCTGCAGGGAGACTCCAAAGAACGAAATTTCAGATCTTTGCTTTACTTCAGGGGTCAAGTCAGACTGCAGCCTTTCTTCAGAAGAGCTGTCACTGGAGCCTCTGCTGCCTGGCAAATTGGAGTTAAGCAATCAGAATGTGACTGATACCAGCAACATAATACTTAACACCACGGTGAGTGCAAAAACGCACCAGAAGCCATGTTGCAAATACAGCTTCAATGCTTTTGAGAACTGTGTGGAAGGAGCTGCCAATACGAAAAGCAGCAACGGGAAGCAAGGGAAAAGGTCAGAACTGGTTATACCCTGTGAGAAGAGGAAGGCATGCACAGATGAAGGGATCATGAAAGACGAATCGGAGCACAATGCCAGCGACAATCCTGGGCAGCAATGGCGTGACTCAGCAAGTTCCAGCACGACAGGCAGGGTGGATGTTATAAGTACCGCTCGACCCACACGCAGCAAGTCGGGAAGGACAGACAAAGAAGAGCAGCATCCTGTGAACACAGAAAAGTGTCAACAGCAGGATCCAAGAGCCATATTTAAGTCTGAAGCCCCAGAGATAACTCTAAAACCCAACACAAACGACAAGGTTCGGACTACCTTGAGAGTTGCCTGTCTGTCTCCCGACAAAGAAACCGGAAAAGTGGGGAATGGAGAGTCATTACGTCCAGTGAGTACACCTGGAGTAGACCAAGAGAAAAACAAAGAAAGTGACCTGGTGGAAACTACCTCACATAATAAAGGAAAAACTCTGATTCACAAGGTGAGAGATGTGAGGAAGCTTGTGAAAAATACTTACAATTTGTCGTTTAAGGCGCCAGCTGCCCCACCTCAAGAAAGTCAGCTGCCAGAGCCAGAAGAAGCCCTCTTCCTGCCTGCTGGTCCACCACCAGTGTTAATAGAGTGCAAATCCATCAGCAGACCAGAAAGCAAGGCAGATGACAGCCACAGTGTTACAAAGAAGGAGGAGAAAACAACATGCGTGTCTCCAGTGGTGCAAACCAGGGAAAACGTTTCTATTTCCGTGAGTCCCAAGACCAGTAAAATCGAGAGCATCTTACTCAAAGACATGCGTAAGACACCTGATAAAACCTCCGTTACAAAGACCACAGGTCTGAGAGAAACGCCTGTGAAGATGCTAGACAGTGATGGAGATAAGAATTCAGAACTGACATTGGGAGGGATTAGGAACCCAGAGCTCAGCGACACAAGCATTGATCCTCCCAGTAGAGAAAGGGAAATATCCACATTGCTCGTCCTGAAAGATGGACCAGAGGAGACACCAGCTGCAGGCTGCCTTCCAAGCAGCAGCAGCCATTCAGTTTCTATGATCTTGAAAGAGAAAGGATTCCAGGCTGACATAGGAGTCTGCGAAACCTCCAGTGAGGACAGTAATTCTGCTCCCAAGCATGTCAACACTCTGGAAGTGCCATTGCAAACATGCGTTCTCAAGAGTACAGGCTTAGAGTCAGGAAGAATGGAGACCCCAGCTGAAGCAGACCTCCCCCTGCCACAGAGTCAAACCCTAGCTGACCTCCTGCCACCAGAGTGTCAGGCTGCAGCATCGGATGCCAGCAAAGAGCAACTGACTGATGAATGCAGCCATAAATCCACACAGGATTCCATCTTGCAGCCAGAAAGTCGCAGCTATGGAGAATTCAGTCAAGATCTTTATGCTTCAGACGACCCTCCTAGTTATGATGAAAGGGAGAGTTTCAGCCGGCTTCTTGCAACAGATCTGCCACCCGGGAAGCCAGACAAGTATTGCCCTGCTCCTCCCAAGTGTTCATGTTCTGTTGCGACACAGAAAAGCCCAGCTCCACTGCCGAGTCCCCCAGCCCCCTCTCCTGCTAGTGCCTGGTGCGACAGTGAAACACCAGAATCCCAGCAGGCGATGACATCCCAAACGCAAAGAACAGACACAAGTGCTCTGAATCACCCGGCGTTTCCTCTCCAGGCGGGGCAGATGAAGTCTGTGCCTCCAGCTCCACTTCACCCTCCTTCAGCTGCCTCTTTCTTTCCAGTGCAACTGGAGTCTGAAGAGAGGCGGGCGAGTCAGAGGCCAGGCCACAGCGTGACCCGTCATAAATCGCCACAGCCTTCGCATCCCGCCGGTGGAAGTCCTCTCCACCAGCCCCCGAAAACGGCCCAGGAGACAAGGCAGCAACTCCTGTGCAGCCCCAGGGGCTTCCTGTCTCCATTCGCTGCCGAGTGTGGGAGTGAAGGCCTCCCGTATCCTGGGAACGTCGCCAGCTCCGCCGTGCCCTGCTTCCAGTACAATCAGAGTCCGAGAAAAGTGCTGCTCGACCCTGAAACCGGGAAATACTTCTACATTGACATGCCTGTCCAACCACTGCGCAAAATGTTGTACGATCCTGAAACAGGACAGTATGTGGAGGTGCTGATACCCCAGCAAGCTCTGTCGCACAGCGGGGTGTACCAGAACCCAGCCTCCCCTTATTCTTCATTTATGAACCCAGGAATGTACAGCTCACCTTACATGCCTTATTCTGGGCTGCCGATGCCTTCTCACCCAGCTTTGCCGCCAGGTCACCCTGACCTGCCGGGCAGCACCCCACATGGCAGTGCAGCCAGCCAGAACCTGAAGCCAGAGGTGCCGAGCAACCAGCCCACAGAGCAGAACTACCTGGAGAGCATGTACTACATTCCCACAGGAATGACCGCAAGCCCCAACCCTTCACTGCCAGAACTGCACCTGAAACGTCCTCCTAGCTCTTCGGGTGGTATAAGAAGATCCTGAAATGTATTGTCAGTAGAAGTGCACAGCATTGAAGAATAGGTGGGCTACAAAGTTTGTCCATCATGGTCCCAAGTGTGAGTTTTACTGTTTTGTTTCATTTTAAATATAACTTATACATTTATAATTTTTGTATAAATTTCTTGCCGTAGACTATTTCTGAATACATCTGGGTTGGCTTGTCAAATCCTGTATTACTGCGATCACAAAGCTGCATACGGAGCTCAAGAGCTCAAGGCATCAGGTATTATTTCAGAATCAGGAAATAACGGTAGTTGCTTATTAAGAAAAATATTAGCAAAAAAACATTTTACAAGACAAATTAAAGAATTTACAGATTTAATAGTTGGTTTATGACCTCATTTCCAAACTGTGGAAAAGAACAGGGTCCAGATTCAGATCTAAGCATGGCTGAGCATGTAGCAGTTACATGATAGTTTTAATGTTGATCTTTTGCTCAGACGTTACAGTGTGTCCTTTTTTGAATAGGTAATCCTCAGCAAGTGATAATGTGATAA
Source organism: Lepisosteus oculatus (assembly GCF_040954835.1). Lineage (NCBI taxonomy): Eukaryota > Metazoa > Chordata > Actinopteri > Semionotiformes > Lepisosteidae > Lepisosteus > Lepisosteus oculatus. The sequence goes on along the minus strand of NC_090706.1, from coordinate 41,183,856 downwards.
AAACCATCAATAGGCAATAGCATTTTACTAATAAATGAAAAAGGAGTTTCTTTTCAGAAATGCTGGCCATTCTACCAAAAAAAAAACACTACTATTAATAGATCATAAGAACTGTATTACTGATAACACAACAAAAGGATTTCCCCACTGTACAGTACCTATCTCATTTCTCTGTACTTACTTTCTGATATTTCATAGATTGTGCTAGCCGGGGACTGTGTGGTCTTGTGGCAGAGGAAAAGAGACCGTTGTTATCCTGAACAAGTTACCAGGCATTCTAGTGCTGCATTCTTCACACGAGCTATAAAAGCAGTCTTCTTGGAAACGTCTCAGCAGCGGGGGCTAGCGGTGAATAATTCACCCCCAAGCCTGTAAGGGTCAGAGAGCTCTGCTCGAGCGCACTGTCCTCAGAGACAGCTGAGGCCTGGCAGGGGGAGTCAGTGAAAGGGCTGTGTTACTTTCACAGCTCGGTGACAGAAAATACCAGTTGGGGGTTGAAGTCTGTTCCAGGCTTCCAGTCCAGTACAGTTGGGACAAACTGCCTCTTTCAAATCAGTTATATACTCAGTTTGACCTCTGGTAGGGCTTTGTTAATCTCTCAAAATGTTATTACTTCTTGATCTGTAGGTATCTGTTGCTTTGTTGTGTTTTACGGAGCTTGTTCTGTTCTGTTTGACTTCATCATTAGCAGAATGTCTGGACTGAAAGTCAGAGAGTGAAAGCATGTGTGAACACGTTAGTGGTGAAAAAAGTGTTTGAAGGGTTCAGTCATGTGGGAGAGTGTTTAAAATGCTGTAGCAGTCGCTGCCCTTACGACTGTCATTGATGGGGTCACCATGTGAAAGCTGTTGGAACTCAATTCACAAAGCAGCTGTTCCTTTTCAAGTAATTTCTAACCTAATGAAAAACCTCTCCAGATTGCAGCCTCAATGTGCATTGGATTAGACTGTATCTTTCTCTTTCACATTATTTAGTTCAGATGTGGTTTAAAAACATGTCCCGCTGTAGACAGTGCTACAATGACAGAACATTTGTGCTGATCAGCACGTCTGTAATGGTCCTTTCTTACTGCAACAGCGAAGGCGTTCGCACTCATAAAGACCACCTGCACTGTTCCACAGCTCTTTCAGCTGTAACCTCGTAGGCATTTCAATTCTTCTTCGGGTGCAGTAGACAAGACCTCGAATCGAGGGCCGTGCGGTCACGTAGAATGTATGAATCAGAATGGATAGGGTACAGGACTGGGCACTCTGGGAACACTGGGGGGTTGTGGAACAAGGGATGTGGGATGGGCCACACCACAGTGAAACCTTCCACACTCCCTTGCCAAAGTATTCGGAGCCTGACATGACACCACCAGCGCTGGCGGACCCAGAGCGGGGCTGGTCGGGCTGGAGAGGGCAGCTGCCTCCTGCTCCCCAGCCCGAGCACACAGGGCCTGCCGGCTGGGTGACTGGGATCTCCAGAGAAGAAATAACCTGCACACGTTGTGACTGAGATGTCATTGACTTTAAGAACAAGGAGAAACGCCGTTTTGTTAGGTGTGTTTAGGAAAGTAATACAGAATCCCAAACCAAGTCCGCTCAAATGCTTCATCACATGCTCAGATGCTTACCTTGGTCAGATTCTGATTCACAGACTACAGAGAAGGCACTCGTCCCGGAGTGGAAGGATTGTTAAGTTATTTTTATCTGACAGTAGCAACTGTAAAAGCAGCTTCTCTCTGACGCCTGTGTCTCCTGGGGCACCTCTAGTGTACACATGTAATAAAGACACCATATGTGTTTCCTCGACTGTTGTTGGTGTCATTTTTCAAATGGCTGAAGATGTGCTCGCCCTTTTCTGAACACAGTCACCTCACCGTGTGTACTGTAACAACAGCAGGTTACGTCACAGGGCTTGAATTCAGTGTTTAAAGTCTGGGCAGGGTGCGAGCTTGTGTTGAGCCCAGGCTGCCTCCGCCACTCTTCTGCACAGCTTCTCCAGCAGCTGTGAGCCTGGAGGCTGCCCTGGAGAAACACCACTTCGGGCTTCCAACGCTGAGGGTTTCCCCACTTTACGTGTCTCATTTCTCTGGACTTACCTTCTGTTCTTTCAGAGATTGTGCTAGTGGGGGACAGTGTGGTCTTGCTGTGTGGCAATTCTCAATTACACTGTAGCACCAGCACATGAAGGCCAGTGGTCTGCCTGGTGAACCTGACTGATGACCTCAACATGCATCTGGAGACAAGAACACTGGGGCTCACTGAGCTACTCATGGACAGAGCCTGCTGTCGCCTGAGACCCCCCGTCTGTTCCCCGGTGGAGTATATTCCCCAACACACAGAATATAACACTGTGTGGATGTTGTACTTACTGCTTCCCCAAACACCTGTTCAACATCTGTAGATGGCACTGTCTCTATAGATGTGCATAACAACGTATTCTAGTCTGGGAATGTCTATGTCATACTTTAAAAATATAGTAACACATTTTAAGAACCTTGAGAACCTAGAAAGTTAAGTATATATTTAAATAACCTTTTTAAATATATTAATATTTCATAAAATCTTATCCTAAATCTGATTTAATGTGTAACAGTTCATACGTCTTTAAATATGTTAAATTTATTGTCTCACATATATGGTGACAATCTTTTTGTTCCAAAGTAACTACAAAATACATTTTCCAAAATGTTTTGATTGGAAAACAATGTCACTTTAAATATGAGCTTTCAAACATTTTTACCATTTCTGCCGGGAAAAGATTGTGCTGATTAGATCATGATTTAGAAAGGTTAGAGGAACAACTAGCCTTTGACAATTCACAAATTGCAATGGTATCACCGATTTGAAGTGTTTGTTTTTTATTGATGACTCTGGGCTTCGTCACACGGCGGGGGGTGACCTGGACTGTGGGGGTCCTCGCTGACCTGCGCCCCGGGCGCAGCGGGGCAGGCGGACGCTGGGGTCACACACCCCCATGCAGGAGTCCTCCTCGGCACCGAGGCTGGGCCATCGGTCTGCCCCTCCCTGTCCACGCAGGAGGAGACTCCGGAGCACGCCCACCTCCGGCTGCGGAAAGAGCCGTGCTTGAAGGTGTCAGAGAGAGGCTATACTTTCGTACAGGCGACCGCACTGTCTCCATTCTGCTTGACGTCCTCCGCAGCCTCCCTAGCGGGCCTCCGTCTGCTGCGGAAGCCCTGGAAGGTGGGAAAGATCGGGATGCGCCCCAGGCACTCCATGCTCCTCACACAGCTCATTCCGATCGGGAAGTCGTAGGTCTGGAGTCCCGCGCACTGGTCGCTGCTGGAGTGGACGCCCTCTGTCCAGTCCAGCAGGCCTCGCTCTTTCCTGGAGCCTGTGTGGGTGGGGAGAGCGAACACTGCACTACCGGCTCACCAGTGAAACACCTGAGGCGGCTGCTCTCAAAGGGGCTGTATAGAGTCAAGGTTTTGTCAACCTGTAGCAACAGCAACCATGGACACCATCCAAAATCAGAGCCTGACATTAACAAGCGCGATTTCAGTGCTGAGGTTTTGTCAGTCTTTCTGATTTTCCCTAAATGACGTATTCCTTACTCTTGCCCTGCAGTGCAAGCAGGACCTTCATCGTCAGAGCTTTCTGTGATAAAATTAAGAAACCTACAAACTGGAGGGGTGGGAAATATCAGTGATATGTTTTAAAAAAAAGAGCAGCAGAAATACCTGGAATAGTGTTGTCCAAGATGAAGGCCAGAAATCCCCCCACAAACATCTCTGTTGTCAACAAAACTGTCAGGACTTGATCAATCTCTGGTACGCCTGCAGGCAATAAAATCAAGTCATCACGGATTATGGGAAAAAGATAAAGCAGTTTTTTTTACACAGGACATAGTTTTTCAGCTGCTGTGTTATTATTGTAAGAAACCTGTAAATCGCAGGTTAATCTCATTTCCACAAAACAATTTTGAAACAAAAACCCATCAGGTTTACAAGAATCTTCACGTTAAAGGTCAAGAAACTTTCCACCTGATTTGAGTAGAGTATATAGTATTGCATTTTGTAAATTTTTAAAAGTAAAATCTATCTGGATTTTTACAACTTTTTAATGTGAAAAATAAGACAACAGCACAGTTCAAACTATATCTAGCAATTTAATAAAACAAAAATGCTGCTTAAAACAACACCCAAAAAAGAAAACAATCCTATTCTTTACCAGTCCTTATGGCATTGGGGTGCGTGTCCAAGTAATTTGGCAAAGTCAATCCAAAGAACATGGAGAATCCCAGGACAAACAGGTTGCGAGAGGAATTCAAGTCCACAGTCTGCAGATTGGAGAGCCCTACAGCTGTTATCATTCCTACAGGTACACAAAAAGAATTTAAACAGGAATTCACAACACTTTATCACATTTATTTTCTTCCCTGGTGAAAAAGGCTTTTGTGTGACAGTTGCCCTCTTACCTAATGTGATTAACATGTTGTCAAAAGGGGATTATTTCAAAACAGAGGGTGATTGCTCTGTTAATGTGTATGAATCTAGATGTTGTAAAAAAAAATAAACTTTTTAATTCTGCCACTTGAATTTTACATCAGGACCTGAAGTCTCTAACACTGCTGCTGGACAGCCCCAGCTGACTTTCTAAAGACTGAGAATAAAGCCTCTTTGATCCTTCAGAGCTGAAGGGTCTTCATATTCGGGTTTTAAATGATCTCTGGATTAATTTACCATTTGTCCTGCTTAATTGAAACTGGTGCTTTAAGGGTGGCCTGTATCAGCTGCTGGACTGCAGCTCTTCAGGATGAGGGCTGGCGTCTCCAGGTCGAGACACTGCAGTTACGTCAGGCCACTCAAGAGGGTTTTCTGGCTGTAGTTTTACCTCTAGTGAAACTCGTGGATGTTCTCTTACAGTAATTTGACAATCCCAGAAGAGTGTCCGAAGGGAGGACTTTCAGCAGCATGCTTCTCACGTGCGGGTGCAACACTCACCTGGAAAATGGGCTCATCTTAGTGAAGAAAGTGTCACTCACCAAACAAAGTGCAGAACATCCCTCCTAGAATGGGGTCAGGCAAGGAAGCAAACAGGGCTGTGAACTTGCCCACTGTCCCCAAGATGAACATGATTCCTGCCCCATACTGAACCACTCTCCTGCTGCCCACCTGCATGACACAGAGCCAGTGTGAGAGTCACGGTGTGGGGAGAGACACAGAACCAGTTTGAGAGTCACCGTGTGGGGAGAGACACAGAGCCAGTGTGAGAGTGGGTAGGTTTCAATGGTTTCAGAAGGACAAGAACACAGCACTGCAGGCCCCTAAAGCACAGCATTTACCTTGGTGATCCCCAGGACCCCGATATTGGGGCTGGAGGAGGTGGAGCCGTTCCCTGTGCCCAGCAAACCAGCTATGATGCAACAGATGCCCTCTGTGAAAATACCCCTGTGTGAAGACAAGGCAACGGCAACACCACAGTGAGCTGTACAGCACACGCTTTCCAATGAACCAGGGTCACCTATCAAGACCCACACATCCAGGCAGAAATCCACTAAGGAAGCCTAACAGACAAATCGGGCTCAACAAGCAAACCAGAAGGGATCTTTGGAAAGGAAACAGAATCAGGTACACAGAGCAGAAAACAGTGTAGCCCAAGAGAAAGCTTGGCATCTCTTCTCTGCTCTGATTCCAGAAAAGAAAAATATATTTTTCTGTAACATGGTGACAATATTCTAATTTATAGCAAAGTGACTTTCATACTGGGTCTTCCTCCCACCACAGGGTGACCGGGGAACTGGAGATTTAGTCACTGAAGTCTTTATTCTCAACGATAGCGTAATTATTAAAACAGCTCTCTTTCTGTGAAAGTCTCGTCAGGGAGAGCGTGCAGTATGTCCCTGGACAAAGGCCACTGGCTTGGCAGGGAAGAGCAAGCGATACCTGTTTATGGCGTGAATCGGAGGAGGCGGAGCCCCAGAAAGTCTGGCACAGGCATAGTAATCGCCGATAGATTCCACGATTCCCGCCAAGGTGGCGCTGAACATCCCCAGCACACCGGCGGCCGTCACCGTGGGCATGCCCCACTGGCCTGGGAAAGCAGACACACACTGACTACAGCCCAAGCCCAGGAAACACTGCATAGTCGCTCAGCGTGGACAGTTCCACTAGCCTCCAGTCATTAAAATTGTTTTTTTCTCATATCGTGCTGCAGGGGCATGAGAGCTGTGCAGACCGCAACAACGATCACAGAGTGCATCGCGAGCTGCGGTGTCGACTCTGTTGCGGTTTGTCTAGTCTGCGGATCGTGGTAAAGAAACGGAAGGGGAGAGGGAGCCGGTGCAGACAGCCATCCTTACAGGGGTAGGGCAGCCGGAACCAGGGTGCCAGTGACATGATGTCTCCCCGGGCGTCTGTGCGGGCTTTGTGGCCATACTCGCTGGGGTCGCTCGGCAGGACATCGGTCAGAGTGAGGACGTAGCAGATCAGCCAGACCACCATGATGGCCATGATAATCTGGACATGCAGCAGAGACACCAAGTGTTAGCAGACTGTACTGCACCCGGACAGCCTCAGCTTCGGGATGTAACAGACTACCCTGTTTATCTGTGCTCTTCACAGTGGCAGCAGCACTGGGAGCACTTAAAGGTACAATTAGAGTCCACCTACAAGCAGGCACATATTCTCATAAAATGTCAAAGAAGACCAGTGAAATTTCTCAAGGTACGTGACAGTACTAGTCAACTGTTTTACCAGAAACAACAGCGAGTGAGTGCCTGGCCACTGTACCGAGACCTTCCCCAGTGGGGCAAGGCGGCCGGTGGAGCTGATGAGGAGGGTGGGATGTGTTTTCAATGTTGTACACTCAAAACCCTGTTTAAGGGGGATCTGTGTCAGCGTGCGCTGGCTGTAAAGGAGCAAGTAAAGTTTAATTCCACGCCGAAAAGCAGGAAGAAGAAACACAACAGTTCAGCTGTCGAGCCTCCTGAAAAAGGCTCAGTGGCTGAAGTTGTTTCTTCTTTCTCTAAGTTTCAGCAGGGATTTAGTCTTTACTCGATCATCTTAATCCGAGATGCACTTTGATAGCTGGGTGACCAGGGTCTCTAACCTTATCTTACTCCCAATTAACTGAGAGCCACAGGGGTCCCACCAGCTGGCCAGAGTCCCAGCTGTCCTGGCAAAGGGGCTGCCAGCCACTGTCCTTCTAACCACAGGATCCCCTGTGTCCAAGGGTTTCAGTGCTACACACACTGGTATCACTTCCAGAGCCTTTCAGGAAGAGCGGTTCTCATCTGGCTCTGACAGATGGGTCATTAGGTACAGAACAAAACCTGGTGTCATCAGGCCTCACCTCAACCAATGCTTTATATCACCTTATGACCGCCAGTTAATAAAGCATTTTTTCAGTCTGACAATTTCTGGGCATGGAAAATATTACACTAATGTCAGAAAAGAGGAAGCCTGTCTGCAATACTCCGATGAACAAGAAGCAGAAGCTGACCTTACCGGGAACATTTTGAAGATCTGGATCTTGACTGTGGTGCAGCCCTTCTGCCTGTCGTAGGTGGGCACTGGGAACTGAGCGTTCCGCAGGTACTGAGCGAACAGCACGATCAGGAAGATGGACCTAGAAGGAACCAGCCTCTCGCACATCAAAGCAGACTTTAAGGAAGCCCTGCAATGAGGCTGTGCCACAGGAGACACTGGCGCTCAAGTGCAGACCGGACCTCTCCGGGTCACAGGACAAAAGAGAGGCAGCAAGAACAACAGAGCTCCAGAGGTGCAGGGTTGTGTTGGGCACAGTGCTCGGCATCAAGACCCACAGAAATGCAGATGTAATAAATATTTACAAAGACTGGAGCGATACACTGGAATGTATTTAAAATACAATTTTAACAATAATTATACTTATTCTAGTCAGTCAATGTACATTTTAGTCACACAAACATCAGAATGTGTCTGAAATAGTAATTAATTAGGTTAATGTAAAAATGCCTATTGGTATATCGCAATATCCTGTATCAAAAATATAATTTTATATACTTGCACAGTGTATTCCTTCATGCATCTCATCTGTACCATAAGCACCACCACCAAGGGAACTAGAGACAGTTCAACCACAGAACATCAAACTGCATTGATGCACAAAAACATTTGGTGGTCCAAATATCAGGACCCTGTAGCCAGGTGTACTCAGGAGTGGGCAACACTGGACTCGCACCCTGACCAGAACAGTGGCCAGACCTCATTCCCACTGAAAACAGGTGGAACCAGATTTCAAACTATCAGCAAGACAGTTTCTTACAATCGACATGGTAGCACTCCAGCGCTCTTCCTGTGAGTCAATTGCTCCCACACGGCCTTCAGGGACTAAACATGACGTTAGGAGTCAAATCTGTGAATCACCACACAACCAGCAAGCTAAACACCGCAGCAACACTGGACCGGCAGACTCTCGCGACCATACTCACAGCAGGGAGAGGCCCCAGTGAGAGCCGGCTCTGTCCCCCGCTGCCTGGAACACCGACAGGCCGATGAGGGACACGGTGGGCGTCACGGTCAGAGGCCCGATGTAGCGGAGCAGGAGGCCTGGAACCCCGAGACAGCCAATGAGCACCTCCACCAGGCTGGACACGATGATCGCCCCCTGGATCTGGACAGGAGAGGAAGGACCCGAGCTCAGACACCACGAGACGGGCCAGGACCAGGACTAACAGCAGGAAGAGGGGACGCGCACTGGAGCAGCTCACCTCTCGTATCCTTGGATGCCAGATGTGGGAGGTATTCAGGGGCAAGCTCCAGTCCCCGTAGATCTCCTCTGAAACACAGCACAGGTCACAAAGAGAGGACCAGACACGCCCAGCCTCGGCACGCATTTGACTGTGATATATTGCAGCAAAAAGGAATTTACTCCTCCTGCTAGAAACTGAAAGGGCACGTTCCGGGAGTTCCTGAGCTTTGTTGTATGGCTCAGAATATCGCTGCAGATTAACTCTACTACAGATACAGCTGTGGTCAAAATATCCAGAATTTACTAAAGTGGATTTGCGCCAAGCCAAAAAAAAACAAAGCATCTCCTGATCTCTCCCTGACTCTGTGACACCAGCTCATATCAAACAAGCCTTTGTGAGGATTGCAATTGATTGATACTGCTATTACACACACAGGTGAAGCAGTTTACTATCCTTGTGGACTACATACAGTATATAAAATTACTCAGGAAGGTAGCTGCATCAGCCTGCATAGGCTGCAGAGGAACAAGTAATAGGTTTATTCCATGCTGAAAAAAGAAGAAAGAAAACACAACATTTCGGCCGTGGAGCCTTCTTCAGTTGTGAGGTGTTAAATTAATCAGGCCTTGATGATGAATATTTGGCGCCCTCTGGTGGGGGGGAGGGGCAACATGCAAGGACCACTGACGCTGGAATACACCCTGCAGGCCAGACCTCAGCACCGGCCCCGCGGAGACAGGCTGTACCTTCAGGAGGACACTTCCACTTGTCGAGAGCCAGCATGGCTCTCGCTGGGATGAGGAAGGCGAAGGCGCTGGCCTGAAAGAGTGGGAGCCTGTGAAGAGAAGGGGACTCGAGAGAGTTCATCAGCAAACATAGACACGGACACAGAGCACCACAGAGCCATGACACCAGTTCCCTGAAGAACTGGACTGCTCAACGTGGAAAGCAGGCGCGTCCCTCTGTCCGCCTACCTGACCCCGAAGGTGGTCTGGATGAGGGTGGTGATTCCCACGCAGGTGAAGATGGTCCCGACCAGCTGGCTGACCGTGTACTGGTCCTTCCCCACGCACAGGGACTCGGCCAGCAGGAAGGGCACGGCGATCGTGCCGCTGAAGCACGTCAGGTAGTGCTGTGAAGATCAGCGCAGGGTCAGAGACGCAGCCAAGCCAGAGCAAGACAGGCATCCAGCCCATTTATTTACCTCCTGTCTGGGACAGTCAGGTGCTGTTTGCTTGGCCTCAGAGAAAGGTAAAGAAAGCTGTGCTCTGGAGTCTAAAGCTGTGAAAGGAGAGTTCTGATAGTTCTGGACAGGGGTGGTGAAGATCCCTGGTGCTTTTACAGTTCCAGGGATCTCTGGAGATCTGCAATCAGTCTGTCTATAGAATGACTGTCCTGTGTATTTATTACTCTGTACTTCCCCTTGTATGCGTTTGCTGTACTGTCATAATGTGTTATTATCATTTACTGCTTTCTCATGTGCTGTGCACATTGTGTGAAAGTGTCGTCTATCCAGAGAGGAAAGTGTGAATCGAAGTCCCAAATCACATGTCCGTATGGCAAATAAACTCCTCTCTCTCGCTGTCTGTCTAATCGCCTGCCTGTGAGACTAGTCTGTCTGTCCCTCCACCCATCCAGGCAGACGGTGTGTTCCACCTGCAGTCCCAGGAAGATGCAGAGGTACCAGGGGGGCACGTCCTCGATCCTGTAGATCATGTCAAAGCCCTGGCCCGCCCGAGGCTGCTGGTGCTTCTCGTTCTGCACAGGCACGTCTCCCTGGAGAGGAATGGCACACCGGCGTGAGAGGGCACTGCTTCCCTTCAGTCACCGCTTGAATTAGCTGCACCAGAGACCAGAGATGTAGGGCAGCCTGGCGGCAAGGTGCAGCCACAGGTGAGATCACTGGAAAGTGTCGAGTGTCTATAATCTCAGACGTTCCCTACTCTGCGTCAACATCCGGGAATCTGTTCTGGGTGGATTGCAAGGTCATGCCGTACAGTCTTCACACATGTGTGATTAATCACTAATAACTCATCGGATTTCCTTCCATTTCCACAGCTCTTTCCATCCCCACAGGCTCTCTGAGCACTTGCACGACACCCGGACTGTCTTGGGAGGACCAGATAAAGGGATCTGGAGCAACGTGTGTCCAGGCAGGCCAGAGAAGGCCAAGAGAGGAGTCGTGCTCACTCAGCCTCTCCCATCAGGGCAGAGGGAGGAGAGAAGCAGGGGCTGATAGCCAAGGCAGGGACCAGCACCTGGGGCCAGACGGCCCCAGCAAGAGTGATCAGAGGAGGAGACTTGCAGTAAAAACAGCTACATGTGTAACTCTGCCCTGATAAGAGCTCCACGTGAGAGGGACTCAGCACAGCTCCAGCCTGGTGATCCTGATGCTTTTAGGCCAGGAGGTCTGCCAGCTATTGAGCAATGGGTTGGGAGCAGCTTAATTAAACAGTCAATCCACTCCCTACCACTTTAAACAGCCCTTCTTTCAAAGTCTCTTTGTGTGAACCCTCATCTTCAACTGAATGTTTCATTGTGATATCAGATGTGATGGAAGCTATGCTCCAATAAATACACCTATACAAAACATTAGTTAGAATCTCATATGTTGTTTGTACCATGCTCTATTATTTTTACAGTTCAATGTATCAGCCTAAAATAAAGAAACACCCTTTAAGGCAGGAAGGTATTATATAAAAGAGGTTTTATATAAATTTTGGTCCCACTAACCTAAAAAAATGCTGTTAGCAAATGTCAAGCAGTCACAGCTGCACGTGCAGACTTTCCTGTCCTGAAACTCATGGTGCTGAGATGTTGCACAAGCTGGAAACTGCACACCCAAGGCAAAACAGAAAGATTCTGCTGCTGGTCGATCAGTTTCCCTGTATTGATTCTCGGCACACGTGGAAAGAGACCCAGGTCGAATCTGCTCCTGCTACGTTCACGGATTGGGCATATCAGTTACCTTGGGATCCTCGTCCGCGCCCCGGTTCTCCATTCTGTCCGCGGCTGGGAAGTGCTGGGAAGGAGAGAGCTGAGGTTACAGCTGTGTGGTGGAAAGTGACACTGAGCAAAGAGAGCATTTCCACTTCAGGAAAGAAAAGACTAAGCCAGTTAATCATCTCCGCGAGCTGAGGGACTTTACCCACATCTCTAATCAGAGGGTGAAACAATAACCTCAATGATGATACCGTGGGTTAAGAAACTGCTTACTGACAGCTCTTTCACGCGAAGGTGTCGGTAAACCCCGGATTCCAGGGCTTCATGGATCCCAGGACAAAGGGAGCCGACCCCCACAGTTCGAAACAGTCCAGAACCTTCCTGCAGCACATCTTCAAGCTGGGCTGGCTCAGGCACCGGCACCATAGTAATAAGGCTGTACCATAGTAAAGGCTCATGTTTCTATACTTAATACAGAAAGTCTGAAGTAGTTTTGGAATACCAAAATAACAAGCTCACCTTCTTTTCCCTCCGCGTCAGATACTTCTGTCCTGGTTCATCTGTTCCACAGTGGAGTTTTCTGGAAACTGCTCCGGCTGCACATGCCGTATGACCAGCTTGATCAGGACTACAGCAGAGGAGAGGCTACTGATCACCAGGATCAGGACTGGCACAGACTCCAGCTATAGACGCCCCTGGGTTTCACTGCTGCTGCTGTGTGCAGCGCTGGCGGAGTTCACAGCAGAGGCACCCTGGCCGAGACGCCAGACCATCACAGGGCAGACACACACACACCAGGGTCACAATCAACTAGCAAGCGCACCCAGGGGAGGGAGAAAACCAGAACACCCTGATACCACCCGTGCAGATGCAGGGACAACATGCAAACTCTGCACAGAAGGCAGCCCGGTCTGTAACCTTACCAGGACCCAGGACGGCGTGCAGACTGAGCTGCCCTATAGCTTTGCAGTGCATGAACAGGAATAAAGTTTAATACACATATCAAACACATGGGGGAGCCAAATACCCACCAATGACCAGCTCTTCCACCTCCTCTGGGATACCTGAGGCTTGTGTCTGCTTCGCCCGGCATGGAAGCAGCTCATTGCAAACTTATTTCTTTAGTCTATGTGCATTATACCCTGCGACTATCCAGACTGTGCAGATCACAGCCAGTCATTTTACAACAACCCTCTCAACCAGGGGACTCCCACACCTGCTGGCGCTTGGTCCACCTGAGCGCTCAACTCGAGAATCTCACCAGGTTTCAGGTAGGTTCTGTGTTTTCAGTTCCTAAACACCGAAGGAGGTTAAGTAACTAAGTGATCTACACACGATGTATTTTCATGACATTCCTACAGTATAGGTACTGTAGATAATTCACACATTCATAACATCAATGCTTGATTTGTGCACCTTTTTACTCTGTGGGCTCCCCAACACTCTTCTCAGTAAGATGCAATAATGTGCAAAACTCTGTAACATCTTACTCCTACTCTTAAATCTCTTCACTTGCTGCCTTTAAAGTCACATGTTCAATACAAGATTATGTAGCCGACTTTCAAGCCTCTGAACAATCTGGCTCCATCACACACCTCGGAGCCCCTCCATGTTCACGCTCCCTCCTGTCGGCTCTGCTCACTGTACGCAGGACTAACTCTCAGACTCCTGGCGACTGTGCCCTCTCTGTCGTACTTCCAGCGTTTTGAAATGCTCTTTCTCCAACTCTATGAGAGACAAGTTATTTCACCCTCCCAGAACCCAAACTTAAAACTCACTTTTTTTTATGAGGGCTTGTGTTTGATTGACTGAGGCCCTACTTTTTTTCTGTTTTCTTGTGTAATGTTTTTCATTTACCTTTGATTGTATTTTTGTCTTTTACTTTATCACCATGTATAGCATCCCCGTGTTGAGAAAGTTGCTTTATTATTTTTATATACCTACACCTATGGATATTCAGAAGCACATAAAGAAGCGAGGACTGCTTGTGGTACAAATCCTAAAATAAAGTAACATCTCTGTGGGAGCAGACTACCTGAAATACACACAGCGGCGTTCTGACAGGATCTGAGCAGGTTACAACAGCAGTGGTCCTCCTAGTTACCAGGCCAGAGTAATACTGTCTGCTCCACACTGCTGTGGATACTTCCTTTCTAAATATTTGCCCAGAAATACGGCGAGTCTGGGTGTGAATGGGAAAGCTGTCAGTCAGTTTTGGGTGCAGATCGCACAAATGAAAGAATTCCACTGTGACAGGTCTGAGAATCTGACAACAGACATCGAAACTGTGTGGGCTTGTGTGATATGGGAAGAAAACTACTTTCCTGCTGAATATCAAACTTGGAAGCTTCATCTGGGTCCACCAGATGTAACTCTTAAACTCTTACAGGCTCTAAAGCTTCACAGGAAGAACCGTCTCTGGGTCTTGGGCAGTGCAGTTAAGTTAGTTAACAGTCCAGTCATTCGAAATACAGGACACAGCAGATTTCCAGACAGTGAGGTCTCAGTCCCACACAGTAAACATCAGGAAGTGACACAAATTCCATTCTCTAGGTCAGCACATTCTTAACAGAAACCCAAATATATTAGTAAACGTTAGTTAGTTAGTAGGACTCCTGGCCGAATGGACACTGCCACCATGCAGGAGAGGAAGCTCAGATGCCCCAGCACACAGAGCAATATATGGGTGAAACAATGCATGCCCTCTGTCACATTTCCTTTTGAGAAAGGCCAATAATTTTCTATATAAATTGTTTGCACTGATCCTCCCTTTTTGTGTTTTTCTGTTGTACTGCAGTGTCCCCTTAATTTTGACCACTAAACCGAGTTTTGACACCAATACATAACTGTTGCATTATTAATGCACCTCAGCGTCTATTCCAAGTGTCTCCTCCTCTGGAATAAGACTTGCATGTTACAGCAAAATTCGGTCTCCCATAACCTCCAAACGCCTCTCCTTATCAACGTCAATCTTTCTTTAGTTAAAAGGGCACAGAGAATGTTACAGAAAAAGGCAACTACTAGAGGGAAAGAGACATGCTTACACAGGAGAGAGGAACCTCCCCATGTACGTTGTCCCCTCAAGACATCACGAGGACAACAAACAACACTACTGTCCTCCAGGAGGTACACCGGACATTTGGTGTGCAGTGACTAACTCGCCCAAATATCACTTCCCCCCACCTCCGCCAGTCCTCTGTGCTACTCGTCCTACTGGACTCACAACCGCACACACATACAGGTCTGCATGCAGGAAAAAGCATCACTGCATCACTGACCAGGCAAACCGTTCTCTATTCAGCCAGACTCAGCTGACACCATCAAAACTCATAATGAGGTTGCGATGGTGTGGAATTTTCTTTCTGTGCACCACTTACACTGCCATCAGGATTATCAGCCCCCATTACCTGTCCAATTATGGCTTTTGTGCTCCAGCAGCAGCTGCGATGGACTGGCGTCCTGTCCAGGGTATATCCTGCCTCGCGCCCGTACTTTGCCAGGTTAGGCTCCGGCTCTCCCAGAGGCCTCGTATCGGATGAGTGGATTGGAAAGTGGATGGAGGGATGTACCAGTGACCCACGCCTTTAAATTCCATGCTAAACTGGAATGCAGAAGAATCGAAGCAGGGCTGTCCTCGGGTCCAGCATCTTCCAGACCAGGTTCTTGATCACATGGCACAACTGGGCAGGACTAGTGATGTGGACTGTACAAGCCCTGGCTGGCAGAGGTGCTACAAATGGGTTTCTTCAAGGTATTTTGTATCAAGTTGGTTGTGGATTTAACTATGATTTAAGTTTAAGCTTCCAATAGCAGTTTAGGGTTTCAGTAAAGAGCTGCACACTGGATAACACCTCATGATTTAAAATTGGAGAGAACACAATTTTAAATCACGATTTTCTCCTCCTCATTAAAGAAGAACCTTGGCACAGTTGACCCCCAATAACTTATTCTCCCTGGGTCACAGAATATAAGCCCAAGGTCTTAAGCACTGTGTGTTCTTGTCATTAAACTACTCTGTCTCCTTGAAATACCGCACAGCTGAGTTCAGCAGCGTCAGAAGCTGAAACGGAAAAAAGGTGTTTTGAAAAAACTTAAATTGCTTGTCCCTTAACATTATTTTGACTACAGCAGGCTTAAAACATATGCCTCTGTTATAATAATAATCATGTCAACCCATTCTGGGTAAACAGAGTAGTGACGCTGACGGGCTGCTCCAGAAGCACTGCAGTGAAACCGAGAGGCCCAGCGTGACCCCACAGCCAGCGCAGGGGTCAGGGGTGTTTCTGGGGTGGCCGTCTGGCGCCGTGCGCGCAGGCGGGTCGCGGCCCGGCAGTACCGAGACAGCACGCTCCTCTGAAGACAAGTGTGAGTCAGGCGCTCGGGCAGCAGAGCGGAGAGCTGCCGCTGGGAAGGGCTGGGAGAGGACGTGTGGAAGCACTTTGTCAGGGGGCCACGTCCAGACAGGGTACTCGGGAAGCAGGCAGTCCAGGAGACTACAGACGCTGTAGTGTTGACAGCCACAGTTCTTCAGACAGGGGTATTTGTTTAAAAAAAACAGCTGTCTCAAGGAACAAGTTGAAGACTTTTTATTATTAATTTTATTATTTTGGTGCTAAATGTCTGGTGGAACAAAAAAAAGCAGTAACCAAAGTAGCCAGAGAGCAGTCTGGATGTATCCAGACCTCCGACTGACATCATTCAGACACATCAAGGAGCACTTTCTAATGGGCTTAAACAGAAACTTTGGGATCGTCTTCAGATTTAACACGACTGGTCTCAGTAAACACTGACACCACAGTGTATGCAGAGCATTACCGGCTGGAAAACAGCACGGACACAAAACAAGGACTACCGATTTCACCTGATGAAAAAGCTAACCAAACTACTGGGACGCACACAGGCAGCTGACTGATCCGAACTGCCCCCCACACACCTTCCAACACTCACGTACAGTGACTGCTATTTAAATATGTAAAATGACAGGAGTGCCCGAGCTGTATCGGGGGAGAAACACAGAACAGGTCCTGTGTGCTCCACCCCTCCGTCTTCACTGGGACCTCCTGGCCATCAGCATCTCCCGGATGTTGTCTTCTGCCTCCTTCACGCTGCGCTCCAGGTAGGTCTTCCGCTGCTGAAACACAGGAATGGACACAGAACAGCAGGTGACAAACGGGAAGAGGCCAGTCCACCCAAACAGCTGATGTGGGCGTGTCGGATCAACAGGAGCATGCAACTCGTCAGTCCTTCAATCACATGTCCGGGGAGCTTGTTTCGCACTCCCACTACCCTTTGTGTAAAGAAGCCTGTCCTGTACGAAGCCTTAAAAGCCCTTCCCGTAGTTTTCACTCGTGTTCTCTGGTCTGTTTCACTGCTGACCCCTGGAGGAGCCGACTGTGTCGACTTTATTAATACTTGTGAGGATTGTGGACACTGGAAAAGAGAGTCTGGACAGTCCTCTGTGTTCAGGACTGAGGAGACTGAGCTCCTTTCACCAGGACATCCCCCCCAACCTGGGATTATACCTGAAATCTCCAGAACGACACTGCAGGACCCAGAGTGCCAGTCTTTGTGACACACATCTTCTACAAGACGGATAAGTATGAATCAACACACAGGCAAGATAATCAGTCTTCCAGCTGCTGGATAGAAGATATGATAATACAGTTTGCATTAAAACCTGAAGTGCCTATCCAGGATAGTCTGCCCTCGCCCTATGGAAAATATAACCCTGGAGACTTTGTCAAAAATTTCCTATTACACTACTGTCTCCTCTCTGCTCTCATTACATGCAAATGACATTTGCCAGCTTATTAGACACTGAATACTTTTAGTATGACATCAAATCCCAACAGTCTAAATGAAATACTGCATTTACAAATGTATAACTTGAGAACATTTTTCCAGCTAGCTACAGTAACAAAAAGTCAAATGCAAATTAAGTATGTAAAAATAATATCTAATGTGAAGTTTCCGTTCTAATGAAACTCTACATTTCCAAGCGCTGGGGTAGAGAGTAAGATCCCACACAGCAGGGCTTACAGACCACCACAATCCCAACATTCAGAAGCGTCATACCTGTAAGATATACCCTGTATATAAGCGTCATACCTGTAAGCAGCCTGCGCATGCTGACGCAGCTCCCTACTTGAACCTTTTCTGGAACTATAAATTTGTTCAAGAGTTTAATATCAATCGAGTGCAAAAGAAATCTATTGGTTTTCAGGAGTAGGAAAAGTCAGGCTCAGCATGTGACTACTAAACTGGAAGAGCATTTTGACAGGACAGGCATGTGAAATCTGAATTAAGGCAGGATAAAGCCACGTGGACTAACAGTCCACGGCCTGTGACCACCACAGGGAAGTCTAAAGGCGACTGAAGAATGAAATACTACACTCGCTCTGACGCACAGCTGGGGCACGGGGAAGGCTGCTGGGCGGAGTACCCAGTGCAGCACAGAGATGAATCGCTCTGTCCGTGACTATGTCTCCATCACAGCCCCCCAGGTGAGCGCCCAGCCTGTGACGAATCTCTCCGGCCCCTCGGGACAGGAGCCCGGCCTTTCTGTGCATGGTGAATAAGTGAAAGAGCATGAAAGAGCTGTAACTGCAGTAACCAAGGAAACGCTGGCGTGAGTCTCCAAAGCTGAAAGGACTCTAATGGCTGCTCTTCCCTGGAATCCTGGACCTAGGCCAGCTCTGTTGCAATTGAAGGCAAGAGTTGTTTCCCTCAAAGAACCTAGATTATGCTGCGGGAGTCCTCGACTGGATGGGGTGTGAGCCAAGACGCATGTCAATAACCAACCTAATGAAAATAGATTCCAGCTGACGTCATGCGCACCGCCCTGAGGTGACTGCCTCAACACCAGAGCGGGAGACTTGCAAGCCACTGCTGACTCTAAACGGGGAGAAACCTGCCACTCTCCCAGCTCCAGGGAACGTTCAACTGCACAAAAACCAACATGAGCCAATCCAAGGAGCGCAGCAGGTCAGCGTGACGGCGCGAACTCTGCTCTGACACAGCCCTGCGGGAGGCGGCTCTTCTGCGTGGTCCTGCCTTGACATCCCTCTTGTTTGAGGGCCTGTGTGCTGCTCTGTCACACCCAGCGCCAGCCGACTCCCCCTGAGCGCGGTCATTCCTGACAACTCCACTGCCCTCCCACAATCCACAAAGCATAAAAAGGGCCAAATGCCACCTGGTTAGCCCCTTGTGACACAGTTCTGCACCGGGGGGGGAACTGGGGAAGCTTTATGCAGCTTCCTCTTGGCCCATGAATCACAGCAAAATGAAAAGTGTAGTTATTAGTCAGGAACTATTTTCTCCCCGATTCCAGAAAAAGACCAGCAGGCGACAGGAAAGCGTGGGTTCCCTGGATGTACTCGGGGTACAGTGGCGCTGGGGGAAAAAAAGCCGATTTATTTTAAAGCATTTATTCATCTTCTCGAGCTGCAGCCGTGCGTCTCCGCGTGCAGGAAGCCGAAAGCAGTTACCAGAACGAGCCCCCGCTGATTTCCTGTAAACACGTCAAGGTAAATTATTCATCACTCGCCATCAAGGGACTGGCGTCATTGGCAGCACCCCCAGACTGCGCCTCTCAGGCGACCTGCAGCCCAGCTGTGCAGGACTGCCCAGACTGCCCCCTCCACCGGCCCCAGGTACATCAACAAACGCAAAGGTTATCTGATGGAAAAGCAGCAGTATGTTGATTAGTGGTCTGAACATGTTTCCATTCGCCCACTGCTGGTTATCAGGCTTCCTGACGAGATGCCTGAGGGGAAAACCACCACTCCAGCGCTCGGCCTGTTGTTTCCCTGCCACTGGAAATCCATGGGATTTGGCCACAGAGGCGGAAGGGTGGGGGGGGGGCGTTTGACCACATGGGCTCTTATCGAAGTTTCAGGGGACGAGATGCCCCACGTCCTTCTGCTCCAGCCTTCACAAACTGGGTCTCTTAAGCGATGTGACGCATTCCTGCCTGAGACTCTGATCGCGGGATCAAGACTGGGGCGTGCTAATCAATAGGTCGGAAGTAGCTAATCGATGCCAGAATCTCATCGAGCTGTTTCTGACCAGCTCTGTGACAGACAGCTTCAACAATGTGACTGGCCTAGGCACACTGTTTCAGGCTCCTGGTGTGGTATGAGGCGATAGCTCTCCATTTCATTCCTTAATACATCTCCGCCTGATCCCTCTGTCTTTTCTCCACCTTCTGTCCGGGCTTTTCTGTTCTTTAACCACTGAGCGACGGAGTTTAGTTTCAGAAGCTCTACAGTGTTTCTTTCCTAAGCAGTGGTCTTGTACCATCTGAAAATCTTTCAGTTCAAGATGCAACTTGTGGTTTGTTCTCTTTGGAGCTGACTAAGCTGTCACCGGGAGGAAAAATGTAAGAATTTACTATTGGACAGAGTACCAAAGACATTAGAAAAAGAACCTCCTCCTTACAGATATTCCACAGGTGCTGACAGGGCACTGACTATGGGAAAGGCAATGGTGTCCCAACAGAATTACTGAGGGATGCCGGATCCATTAACTCAGCACACTTGGTCTTTCATTTTTCTTCTAAACACACAAGCTGCAGTTTCCTCCAAAGTCTACAGACATATCAGCAGGTTAATTGGCTTCTGGGAAAAGTGGCCCTGGTGTGAGTGTGTGCGTGTGCCCCGAAAAAGACTGGTGTCCTGTCCAGGTTGTATCCTGCCTTGTACTGTTGCTTGCTGGGATTGGCTCCAGCTCCCCTGTAATCCTGAATTGGATGAAACATTTAGAAAATGGATGAATAGACCATAAGATCAACTCTACTGTCAAAAATAACCTAAAGAAGCCTTTGTATTTCAGAGAATTGTAAGACATCACATTTTGGGGTGTAATTCATTCTAGATTTACAAAAACCTCCTAAAAAGGACAATTCATAGGTTTTGTATGCTGATTTATCAGACTATTTCTGAATGAATGCAGAAGCCTTGCAGCAGAAATAATGAGAGCTGGTGTCGCCAAGCTCTGTGCTGCATGTAGTCCTGAAGAGCTCCTTCCACACACAAGCTTTTGCATATTTATGAGTCATGCAAGAGCTTTGACATGGAAACAGAGGCACCATCACTGCACGGGAAAGCACACAAGGAAGCAGAGATGCAAACTAAAGTAATCCAGAGTTTACCGCAGAAGTGCCTGTGTGATATTTAGCGTGAAAACACAGAACAGTCACTTCAGGGAATATCACTGGGTCTTTTCTGAGAAAGCAAAACAAATCCACAAGCCACTGAGGCTCGGTCAACTAAAACACAAAACTTTTTTCAAATCCGCAGAATAAGTGAGGAAAGACTTTTTTTTAAATTACATTTAGAATCACCAATTTTATTTTGTTACAAAAAATATCATTTGTAGGTCACGGCCGGTGACGCGGGCCCGGCTCGAACCCGTGGTCACAGAGCTCACAGAGTGCCCGTACCACCTGAGAGGCTTCACCGAAGACCACCTCCGTCCAGCAAGTATCTCAACCTCACGCACTCGTTTCGCACGTGGATTTTCACCCGTTCTCCCGTTTTCCCTCCTAAGACACTGCGCACAAACACAGAGGGCCGTCTGCCTCACGCTGGCAACGTGGCTCCTGATTACTCATCTGATGCAAGCACTTGCACGAGAACTCCACCTCCCCCGATAGCTGAAAAGCGGGAGGAATGGACATTGCCGACAGGAGCTCTGCGTGACGAGGGCTGTCCGGCTAGGGCTTGCACAGACATGGGCTTTCAGCAGGAGCTCTCATCAGCCTGGGCTCTCAAAGCATCCCGGGCAGGAGGCTCACGTGAGAGCTTGCACCCCTTCCCTCCTCTCCGGCACCCCAGGATCCGCCAGCGTGTTGTCTGCTCGCATGCTAAATAAACCCCCTACAGGCTTTTTTTACTCCAGACTTCGAGACACGCTACCTCACATGAACCGCTTGAATTCAGTCCCAGAGCAGTTTGAGCACATCCAGCTCTATTATAAGTGCCACCGAGAGGAGCGATGGTATAACCCTGCTAGCACATTGGTGGAATAGCTTGGCTGAACCGTGCGAGAGGATCAGTCAGTCTGAACTGAAAGGCGGGCACAGGACACGTCTGCGTGCCCATCTGGCACTTCGGCCTCAACTTGAAGGGCTTCTAAAAATAGGGAGTTTTTTTAATATTCAGAAATAACAATGCGCAAGATAACTCAGGCAGGTGCAAAGAGGCAAGATGACAACAAGTGATCACTGACCACAGCACCTCCTTGGCAGGCAGTGCCTGGGTGGACTCAGCAAGGGGCTCAGGGGAAAGCTCATTCTGCAGGGCATGAGCTGGCCACACTGTTCCAGTAGGTGGCTCCTTTCCTCTGCCCCTGAATAACAGATACCGTCTTCAGGACATGACGTCAAGTCACTGTCTTCATGCTTGCTATGTAAATTACAGAAATTTTAGCATTAAATTTGATTACATAAATCCTGGTTGAATTCTTAGAATCTGCTGTTCTGCAGGGGTTTTCATGAGAACTGCTTCTTCCTTGAGAAGTGGCCAGTGCCACACAGTATTTCTAGAGGAAATTAGCGAAGCTGGCTCTGCTCTCATAATAAACATGTTCACAGTAAAAACAACTGTTTATGTAACCTTCTATGCACAGTGCTGACTTGTCTATAAAAAGAAAAGTATCAGCGAACTGAAAACGTATTTAATTTAACTCTTTATGGCCTGCTGCGACTTGTTGATAGTGAATGCCCTTATATATATACAAGCCCTACTTACTTTGTCGAACACAAAAACAAAACAAAAATTCAGGTTACAAAGGGTTATAAAGTATTAAATTAAAGTAGTATAATATATAATACAAGCATATAAAAGTTAGGTGGCACAACGTCCATTTTAACAAACGAACGCTTGATTCCCACTCTTGTTTCCTAAAGCCACATGTCCCTACGTGCCCAGTCAGCCAGCCCCAGGTCCCCAGGTCCAGCGGGTCTCGAGACCCCCACGTCTCCCTGCTCAGCCCTCATGAATCTCTCGCAGGAGGTCAGGAGGTGTGGGCCGAGTCTGCTCCAGCTGTGGCGCCAGAGGAGGGAAGCTGTCCGCGCAGCTCTGACAGGTGTCACTTCATCTCGAGTGACGCGAGTTTCAGAGCTCCGCAACCCACGGTCAGTAATCTCCCTGCCTATAAAAAGAGCCGTCAGCAAGGTTTCAAGAAACACCTACAATTACTCATCGCCGTGTTGCAACAGCTGCTGTAACTGTAATGTGTCTGTATTTGTTTTATTGTTCACATTCCAACACTTCCAGACTTGCGTACCGTCCACAGAGCTCACTTTCAAGGTGTCAGATTTCTTTGGCACAAGGGGAGTCTTTGAAGGTGTCATCTGTTGGGTTACACGCAGCTCCTGTGTTCACACCCACTACAGATACTTCAGTCCCACAAACACTGTAAATACAGCACTGTGTATCAGTCACAACAGAATGTGTCAGCATCTCTTGGGAGGCTCAACCAGAAATGGCACTAAGTAGCCTGCAGTCCACATTACAGCTCGAACCCGGGCCCTGAACTGTGGCCAGTCGTACCCTGGGCAGATTATCCGTCCATCAAAACAAACTCGTCCTGAGCCTCCGTCGAAGCGGACCGCGGACCTTTCCACGCAAAGAGGTGGCAGTAACCAAATGAACGAAGAATCTCATCCAGCTGTTCCGGGAAAACAGAATGAGATACAAACAGATCGACGGGCCTGATGGGCCTGTGACCTCCTCTCGCTTGTAGCTGTGCTCTCGTTAAAGTGACCGAGACAGGCACGGTCACAGCCGGTCTGTTCTTCAGGCACGGTCACAGCCGGTCTGTTCTACAGGCACGGTCACAGTCGGTCTGTTCTACAGGCACGGTCACAGTCGGTCTGTTCTACAGGCACAGTCACAGTCGGTCTGTTCTACAGGCACGGTCAGCCTTCCGGCCACGTGATGGCAGGGATTCTGCTGGAGATCCCAGAGAGAATGCCGGCTTCCCGCGGGCCCGAAGAAAAGCACGGACAGGTCCGTATGGGGCGCTCCAGAGCGCCACGGGCTTGGAGGAACGCGCAAGAAATGGAAACCCTCTCCCGGCGCCTGCAGACAGGCGCGGCTGCCAGCAGGGGTGTTGGGGGTCACTCCTGCCCTCAGGGCAGCAATCAGCTCCAAGAACATCAACACCGCTAATGATGGGAATGAAAAGTTCTGTTTGGATGGGGGGGTTGTACCATGACGATGAAGATTTTAAGTCTTGAATTTAAATTCTGTAATTTAATCGGTTGGTAACCGATTGATGCTCATTACGTTTTCATGTGTTGTTACAACACCATTCATGAAGAATTTTTAGCACATTCCAAAAATTATCACCAAAAACTATTTTTTCTAAAAAAAATATTACCCAAAATATTATTAACATTATTAAAAACATTGTACACAGAGGGGAAAACTAGTATTATGACAACGTATGTATAAAACGTATTAATACAATAATAACATCCATCCTCTCCATTACAGTACATCTGAATTCAAGAATGTATGTCCTGTAACTCATTAAGTCATTTATATACTGTAAATCCACTTTCAGTTCATCCATCATCAGAAACATGAGACATCAGTCCATCACAGGGCACATATATGCTCAGATAATTCAGATATCAGTTAACCTGGCCAACAAGTCTTTCAAACATAGAAGAAAACCAAAACGCCTGGAGAAGACCCATGGAGAAAAAGAGGAGAACATGCAAAATCCACATGGAAGGCTGAAATGAAACTCAGGACATAAAAGCAAAGGGACGCAAGTGCTACCTGCAATGGCAAAACTACCGCCTTAATATTTATGACAAAATTTCCAAGTCTTTACTGCCTTTTTACATGTGGTTTGCCTGCTGCAGACCCAATATTTACAGTAGTTCTGGCACTGTAGTTTTGTGGTGTTTCTATATTGGCTGCAGTGCCAGAGCACTTTCCACAGAGTATCACATTTCTCCTCCAGCCAGAGACCACAGCCACCCAAAGACTTTAACAATAACAGAAACGGAAAGAGATTTATAATCGGGGCTGAAGATGTGTGTCACACAGTCATGATGCTGTCCTTTAAAAATACACTTCGCCCCACCTACACAGACAGCTCTCAAACTGTATAACTGCACACTATGTGAAGAAAGGTCACTGACACCAAATAAACCTTCTCTTTTCATGACACCCCACCATTCTGAGGGTGCAGCCAGCTCACACCCTGTCACACCAATGTGGAGGAGAAACTAACTGCGTTAGTGCTCCCACATCGAGCGCCCCGCTGGGGGATGAACAGTAACCCTCAACCCAAACAGGTCAACACGGCCATTTGAGCCAAAAATCATTGTCACCTCGACAGAGAGAATCGGATCAGTCTCCTCAATTTCCCAATTCCACGCCAGAGTGACTCTAGCGACAGACGCTAGCTTAATCGAACTGAAAAACACAAAGAGCCCGAGACTCATGACCAACACAATCAGCCACAGATCACCCCATGGACCCCTCCCACCTCCTGGACCTCTGCAAAAGAAAGAGTGACAAATACTGCGATTCCGGGAGTGGCTTCTGATATCCCACACGACTCCCACACGGTCTGCCCTGGATGACACACCGCAGCCCCCCCTGCAGTGAGTGAGTGAGTGAGTGTGTGTGTGTGTGTGTGTGTGTGTAAAACTGTATGAAAAACGAGGAGCAGGGAAAAGCAGAGGTCCGGGGCCTCAGAGCCGGAACACAAGACCGTGGTGCTCCCTTGAGCGCACAGGCACCGGAGACCTGGGTGCAATAGAAACTGTCTCCGTGACTGCACCTTGGCAGGAATTTATGGCACAGTAATTCAGATCCCTCTGGCACCGTCTCACAGCTGTCAGGGAAGTGTTCTGGAGGAGTTGAGTGGGTGAAGGTCAGGAAAATGCAAGCTGTGTGACAGGTCAGCAATGGGAACCACTTTCGTACAACATTTGCTTAACAATTCAGAAATGAAAATGTGTGTAGCAAAAAATGTTTCTGTTGTTGTTTTCTTCAAAGATTGGATGTTAGTCCACAGAAACCATTTCACAAGATGTGACTTAACTCTCCATCTTCGTTGTAAAATTCTCCCTCTGTATATTTCTGAATTCCTTCTTTTAAAATGTTGGACGCGGACAGGCATCACATAATGTGGACACAAAGCAATTATGCGGTGTTCAGCGCCAGAAGAGAGAGAGCACTTTTTTAACCTGGGTCTCTGGGTTCAGTACCAACACATAACTAAACATCGCCGACGTTTTTAAACATTCTCTTCGCACAGGGCGTCTGTCCTAAATAAGATAGGATGGGCTTAATTTTCAAAATCAGCAAGTACTGCATGTGGTGTTGCTTTATTCCACAGCAGAGCGTCCAGGGAGTTTAAGTGTTATTGCCTTCTAAATGAACAACACAGTCATACAGCTCCTGCACTTGTAACTGGAAGGCTGTGGGTTCGAGTCCCAGGTGAGAGACTGGTGTTGAATCTCTTAAGAGAGGTGCTTCACCTGCACTGCCCCAGTAAAATACCTAGATGTATAAATAAGTGCAAACTCAATTTGGATAAAAGCGACAACCACATCTGAAAAGCTATCGGCAGTAACATGCAATGTTAAATCATTTTACAGGGGAGCCACTGAAACAGCAATTAGGTGGAGATCTAGTGCATTTGACAAGTCTTTTACAAGACAAAGATTTCTCTGAAATAAGACCGCCGCCTACAGGCCTGATAACACCACCGGCCGCATCTTCCCTACTGTCCTGTTTCGCCTCTGAGCCATAACGAGCACGGATTTACCGAGGGAGGGAGAAAAATTCAGGGAAAGGCAACTAAATACATGACCCTAATTTCACCTCTTTGGAGA
Organism: Lepisosteus oculatus; assembly: GCF_040954835.1. Lineage (NCBI taxonomy): Eukaryota > Metazoa > Chordata > Actinopteri > Semionotiformes > Lepisosteidae > Lepisosteus > Lepisosteus oculatus. The sequence goes on along the minus strand of NC_090706.1, from coordinate 41,157,365 downwards.
AAAGCTGAAGAAAGTCAGTTCCACAATGGCTTTTTTTAAAAACTTTCAACAACTACATAAAATCCATAGGCAGTAAAATCGAAACAATGGGCAGTGCAGGGAGAAGGTGTCTTTTTCCCGTTCCAGCATTTATAGTATACTCTAATTTTAGTGTTGACCGGACAAACATTATGACACTATAAGCCTGAAATGACATCAGATATGCCACAACCTTGTCAAACAACTACAGAGAACCTTACATGTGCTGGTGGTTTTGCCAGCATTATAACATGGCTGATCTACAAATCTCTTCAAAACCCAAAGTGTGTGTGCTATTAGCCCAGGAGAAGAAAGTATTTTAAAGAGGTCTGAATTCTGGCCCCCGACGTCACCACTAGGATCAGAATCAAGGCGGTACTGAACTGGACAGTACGGCTCATCTCACTTAACCAGCTAGAGCAATTCAGACAGAGCACCACTTTATCTCTCCTATTCCAGCCATTGACAGCTCCCAGTTCTGTATGTTTTTGGAGTTGGAAGCCGGCAGGAGAGGCTGTTTTTGTCCTGGCCTGCAGGGTACAATGTGTGGTAGATAATCCATCTGTTTTTGTGCTCTATCACCTTGTTTTTGTTTGGTTAACACCTGACATAACACTTTGGCCATCACGCCACAAATACCAGGATCAAAGCCAGGCTCTCAGGGGAAATCTGTAAATCATGACAACTTCTGCATATTCCACAGGATTTATGTCCTGCGATACTACACCTAATTTTTCTGGACTCCTATGCCACCCTGCCGCTCGACTGCAGCCTGTGCTCCACTGCGGGAGACAAGTCCCTGGATGTTGCTCAAGAAAAGAGCTTCCATGATGTCTCATCCCAGGTGAATCAGAAGTTCAATTAATTATCGAGCAGCTCGGGCGGAACGGGGACGGCACTGTTCCAGCACATGTCAAAGCCAGACTGCTTTCTGGAGTCCCCTTTCACCTACACTGCTCTCTGCACAGCGCTCCCCAGCTCCTGTCCTTCCGCCCAGGTGAGACTCATACCAGCACCTCATTACTGCGACACCTGTTCAGCTCTGTGTGTTATACAATATACCTCCATCCTCTGGGACCTCACAAGGGTAATAAATAGCCACGGCCTCCCAAAGTCAATAAAGATGCCCCCAAATCTGCACAATCAAGTTAAAACTGTGCAGTGTATCAGACAACATTCAGAACACTCTGTGCTATTTTATTCCCCCCCCAATATAAAAAAGACCTGCAATAATTCCAAAGCAGGCATGTTTACAGGCCTCAAGGATGTGCTGCAGTAAATCCCTTTAGCCCCTGAACGGGTAAGGGAGAGCTTGACTGAAGTTATAAAGTTTCCAAACCCAACACTGACAAACATCAGCCCAGTGTGCCCCTTCAGAATCCACACGCACCAGCGGAAACAGGAGGGAGCTAAAGGAAAGTTCATTTAAGACCAAGAGATACTCCTTCACACAAAGGGTCAGAATAGGCCATCCAGCTTTGTCACAGACACCGACGTCCTGTACGTCAATACTGGGGAAACCTGTGTTACAGAATCCCTCATTACTGGCTGAACTAAGGTGCTCTACTTGTTTAACTTGTCTGCCCCCAGTCTCATACACACACGTTCAGGCTTTTAGAAAAACGGCCCAATCTGATCACTAGCAGTGGGATGAAATGACACCGCGATGGCTGATGGCTCTCTTTTGGCATCCTCTCACCTCATGTCCAGCAGCAGATGCTCGGCATATTTCAGTCCCACACAGACCCTGACTGCTGGCCAACCACAGGCAAAACAAGCAGAGCTTTTCAGAGGACAGGGCGCCAGATTACTCAGGCTTCGCCCTGAGGACTGTGCTGCCTTACAGACCACAGGCAACAAAAGCTAATTAAGACCTTCTGTACAGAGCACTGCAGCAGAAACCACTAACAGCTGCTGGCAAGAGGAAAAACAGCCATTAGTAACAACTCTGTAGATAGTATTTCATTCAAGTGATTAGAAAGGGTGACCAGTACAGTTGACACTGAACACCGTCATTCGCTGTCCATTAGAATCAGTCCGTAATGCACTATTCTTGGGCTACACTTCCTTTTCATTCCCTAAGTCTTAAAAAAGGGCAGGATATCACTTTCATCAGGTATTGAAAATATAACACAAAGGCTTTTCGCCAATGATTGTTTACAGAGTCTGGGGGGTAAAGTGCTCCCACAGTGTAAGAAATCAGGCCGCTAATGCAGAAAAACCCATCAGGAGTTAAAATGGGTTAAAGGTCAGTGATCTGGCCTCTACATGCTCGTACAGTAGAGGGAAGGCTGGCTGCATCCTTGACTCATCCTCCCTTTGCTTGTTTCAGCATCATCCGGGCAGGAGCTCCAGCTTCTCCAGCAGCCTGAGAGACAGCGAACCGCTCTCTCCTCTCGCACAAACAGCTCCCCCTCCCCTCGTCCCGCCGGCGCAATCGCTCCGTCTCCGCTCAGCCTCTCCCGCTAGTCCTCGGACTACGGGAACGGATACTTCAGTGAGGGAACAGTGTCCGAGTCCCTCTAAAAAGGACACAGAGAGCCAACATAGCCGGTGCGCCAGTAATTCGCGACGTGCCGGAAACTGCCCCCAGCCAGACGCCCAGCAGCAGGGCAGGGCCAAGCTCACGGCAGCTCGTGCCCAGCTGCACAGGAGCCTGCCGCGGGAAACAGGTGAACTCCCCGCAGACCTGCGCCGCCGCAGGGAGACTGGTGCACACAGGGGGGAGACCGTTTCCGGACACGGCTCTTTCTGCAGGACGAACCGGACCCCCGGCTCCTCACGGGCTGCGTGGGGGCTGCTGGGGATGGTCATTATGCTGTTGCTGGATTCAAATATGGGTTTTGCTCAAACATTCTGCTTTTTCAAAGAATGAATTACTACAATAACTTCTCCATATTGATATCTTCTATTCCCTTAAGTACATCAAATTCCAATAACACCAATGGTTCTGCCATTAAGTGACAATTTTATGCAGGATGGGGCGTGCTTTAATCGGATAAATTAGTGCTCTTGGAAGTGCTCTCTTTAAACCTTTTTACACTGAATAAAAGGACCCTAATAAAGTCACGATGATCACATGAAATTTCCGTTGTTTTCTTCTGAGAAAGAAAACAGATTCAGGAAAAGCATATCCTGCCGATCCAGTGCTTTTTTACTGACGGCACAACGCAAACCTGCTGATCCAGGCATCAAACCATGACCATGTTTATTTAAGGAGCTGGCTTCCGGGTCGTTAAAAAAACACAGACAGCTACTCAATGACATTCCGGGGAGTTAATTAGCTTTAATTAGTCACCGATGCTACAGAGGGATGACACACGATTGCTGGCAGTTGCTGCCCTCCCAGGACCAGCCGCAGCAGCAAGAAGCAGAGTCCTGACTTTCCCTTTCCAGACAATAAAAACAGACAGAGTAAATAAGAACCAGGCTTTCAGCACTTTCTATAGCGCTGATTCAGTCACGGCTTGTGCCTCAAGCTTATGGAATGCCCCCTGGCTAAACAAACGCATTTTTAAATAGTCACTGTTTCAAACTGCCTGCCTCCAATGTTTTGTATGCCTTCAAGCGACGCTTTGAAGAGCGATGATCTTCCTCAGGCCAAACCACACGTGCCGGATTCATCTCCACTCAGCTTAGTCCCGGCAATCGCCAAGCGAGAGCACAATGTCATTTTATTTAAAAAAAAGAAACCACTATTTAAGCAAATCAAGACTACTTAACCACAGCACCACCGAGACCGCGTCCACCTGAAGAATCATTCCGATCAAGACTCTTTAAAACACAGCCCTGCTAAGACCACTTCCACTCGACTGCATCTGGGTGCAGACCAGGGGAACAACGTCAGACCCACGCACGGCTTTGCACCCACCTGCCCCAGCAGGCTTGTCCGGATGAGCAGGGGAAGCTGGGAGCAGTCCCGCAGGTTTCTGCAGGATCGTCTGGATCAGTGTAAGCGGACAGCATTCCTGTCTGGAGCACAGTGGTAGCTGGGAGCAGGTGGCAGGCCAGACTGGTCAATACTGTCTTATGAACTTACTGTATCTTCCAAAGAACATCTCAAGGGAGATACCGCCTACGGCATCATTATCCATAAACTTTCTCTCACCCTGAAGAGAGCCTTTTCATGTGTCAGGCGTAAATTTAATTGTTAATACTCTGAACCGCCAGGTTAAGATTTCCAGACACAGCTCAAGATCACTTTTACAAATGGTTAGAAAGAATGCAATCCTTACAGAAAAGTCCTTTGTGATATTTTTAAAAGGAGTGTAAAAACTACTACTACTAATTTTACCTTAATAGGTCAGAGACACAGAGTAAATGTTTTTCTTATATTTAGCCTACTTGCTGGTCCCCAGAATCACGTAAGCCATGCTAACCAGGCGGAGAACAGGCTTTATTTATAGTGGCTTCAGCAGCAAACAACAATACTGAACTCCAAACTGAAGCGCTTGGCTCCGAAAGCCAACAGCAACATAAAACTGCAGCAGATGTCAACATCCTGAACCCGAGACCCCCTCTTGCTATAAAAGCGGTAAGCAGGAAAGGTCTGCTGGGCAGTGCGGGCCGTGGAGCAAAGGGAGAGGGAACAGGGAGCGGAGAGCCACAGCAGGCGACCATCGGCGCCTCTCTCCCGCTCCAGGATCCGAGAGCAGGGTCGGCTTTCTGCAGTGCTCTCTGTAGGGCCTTCCCCTTGCTCACGCCAGCGACTTTAGACCAGAATATTTCAAATGTCGACTATCACTTCAGAGTGTCTGGGGGTGCTAGGTTCTCGTCCCGGGCTGAAACGATCCGGCGTGCTCAGGGCAGGAAGGGAGACCCTCAGCTAGAGCAGGGGTGGAGGAGGGGAGCACACAGCCCCCACCTGGGGCTTGGAAACAGCCAGTGTACAGAGGTGAACCAGGGCATCTGATCAACACCGAAACGTCATAATGAGGTACGCGAGACGTATACGTGGGAGTATCCGCTGTAGAGGTCAACGAGACAGCTCTGCAACAGCTACGACAAACACATTCACGGTCATCCCAGAAAATTACTAAGCATAAAAACATACGGCGCAAATAAAAATGACTCTGCATTGAGCAGACGAGCTGGGCATCAGTGATGAAACGGCGGTCTGCCCCGGCCCCAGGAGAAGATGTTTAGGAACAGCTGGCACCGCATGGCACAGAGTGCCAACCGCAGACAATGGCAGTGGGCAGCCAGGCCAGCAGTGTGGTGGCACAGCTGGGGGAGACACTGACAATCACTGGCCCGGTACAAGACTGTGGATACCATAAACGCCCATCACTCATGAGCAGCGCATTCAAAACCAAAATAAAACAAAAACCCGAGCACATTCACAGGGCTGCAACCTTGCAAAAACAAACAGAAAGGGGCCAGCTCACCGCACACACGAAAGTGTGGCGAGTGGCGGTGGCACTGCTCGTAGGAGGAGGTGTCCTGGGATAGGACAGCCTGACCACAGTATTGTCACCCCTTCGCCGAACCGGTGCAGCAGTTTCCCTCCTCTCCTTCTGACCCGCTGTGGAGGGGGGTGTGCTGTGCTTGGGCGGATGAAGCGTTTGCGTATGCAAAGCGCTTTGGGATCTTTTTGCGACAGAAAGAGGCACAGAAATAAGATATGCATATACAGGGGAGAGAATATGCTTCCATTTACGAAAATCAAACATCTGCCTTTGCAAAAACAAAAGGATTGTTTAATAGAGAGTTTCACCCTTTTAATGGCTTTCCCTCGAGGGAACGGAGAAGTACCAGATTTATCTGTTAGCTCACACATGCCTACGTGGAAAGTCATTTTCAAAAGGAGGGCTACTAATGAAGTGAACGAATCGTGCAATTATGTTGCTCCGTAGATGCGATTATGTGCTGTTGCATGTACATATTCAGTAGATGGATGTGTAGGATATACAGAAGTGATCGTATATTTCCAAACAGAAAGACCTGGAGTAGATGGCTTTGGCTTCAAGCACCATGCTACTAATGAAGCACCATGGCTGCATCCCTGCGAAACACCAGGGTGAGTGCATCAGTGCTCTTTGCCAGACTTCAATTACACAACATCACTGAATTAGAACCCTGACTTCATCGATCCAGAATCAGACCCCGGAGGGCAAGCATAATGTCTTATTAATAAGCAATTAGCTAGTGCGCTCTGCACACCCCACACTGTGACACTTCATGCCGTCAAGCGCTGGCATCAGAACAAACACCAGCAGCCTCCGTGGCTGCAGCAGGCCGGTCTGATATCAGCGGTCTGTCTTGCAGTGACTCATCTGTAGGCGGGGGGCCCAGCCAGTGTCAGCCAGGGCAGCGACTCCGCGCTGCCTCCCAGCGCCCTGCCTCCCGCACGGACAGCCGACAATTACAGGCCTCAGAGGTCGGGCAAGCGGCAGCCCTGCGTGTTGACTGAGGGCAACATCCCCGCCATCGGGGCGCCAGAACACGGCTCTCCTGACGGGCCTCTGGGATATATATAGACGCCCCAGTCACAATATTTACTTCAGTTTCAGGAGGGCTGTGAGCACAAGCAGGGCTTAGGAAAAGGAGGAAAATAAAAAATAGCACTCTTTCTTGGTTCTGCTGTTCGTGCGTCCCCTATGAGAGCTGAGTGGGGACAACAGACATGACGAAGGCAACACAAGACCCCAGTTCTGACAAGTGCATGCAGTCAGGCCTGCTGGAGGACATCACCTGTACTTCATTTCTCTTTAGGACCTGGACTCCCTCTGTGCACCTGCCTGCAGCTGTGCACACCTTACAGGCCCAGCCATGAGGATCAGACATGACAGCAGCCTGCACACTCAGCATTGAGGGAGCAGCCTTTTCTGTCTCTTTCATAGAAGGCCGAGCCAGCAATAGCCATTTCTCTAATCTGATTACCAATAACGAAAAATAAACCCTGCCTACCGCAAACACAAAGACAAGGAAACACACCAGACGATTTGCACAGACCCTGTGGTTATGAGGGTGTTTAAGAAGCTATTCATCGCCCCTGTGCCACCATGGCAGCTGTTGACAGCCACACAATGATGTAATTGTGCACATACAACCCTAAACTAGCAAAACCTTCCCAGGGAGAACTTGTAGCCATCTCCAACTTTTCCCTAACTAAAGTTCGAAGCACAGGTCAAGAAGAGGTCAGTCAAACCGCTATTAAAAATGAAACGCCTGTGCCACGGGCCAGAAATGGACTTACTCCACAACATCAACCTGCTCTTTTTATCCCGTCCGTCCCCCCAGCCCCGAATGGACACGTTCTTCCGCTATATTTGCAAAGAGAGCAGACGGGGCTCTTTGCGAGCTGGTTATCTGACACACCAATGACAGGTCATCTCAAATTCCATCACTCAACAAGCTCAGCCGCTAATGAGCCCCATCTTTGGTCTGGAGGCTCGCTAGCATCGTATCGCTGTGCGCTCTGCCATCTGACACAAAAAAAACCTGCAGTCCATTCTCACTTCGCGATGTTCTTCTAAAAGAGCAGAAATTGAGACAACGGTTCGGGTCAACAATTTTAACGCTGCAAAGCTAACACCCAGGGGGACATCGCAAGCCCCAGTCAGCAATACCCTGCAAGACACAGGAGTGAAACCCTGGCAGCTGAGCACTGAGAACCACAAGGTGACACAGCAGGACTACAGGGGCTCTGTCTGACGAGGGCGACTGTGCAGGGAGCAGACCGACTGGAGCTGCACAGACCACTGACGAAAGAACTTAAGAGTCCAACCTGCACGAAGAGACCAGAGCCCCTTCTGTGCACAGGGCTTTCACCATTTCAATTATCCAGTGATTTAGCTCTAATGAAGATCAGCTTCATTTCCAGTTGGCTATAATGTACGAAAGACAAAAACACTTAGAAATGAACACCTTTGAGTTCCCAAAAAAATGAACCCGAAAAAGGAGAAAGAATGACTTTCTAAATGGATTAATGAAGAGCCAAGTTCAAACATTTATTCATTTTCACCAATCTAATCCTCCACTGTTTGCTTTCCAAGGATCGGTAACTAACTGGGTAATCCAAGATCCCGCTAACACAGATGCTACTGGGGCTGCCGGTTTGTTAAAAGACAGGGGTCCCTTTCTTTAATTCGAGCTCATTTACCAGCGGGGGAAAGTGGTTTGGTTGCTCGGTTCAAGTGGTTGCTCAGCCCAGCTGCCCTGTCTGAGCGGCAGGGGAAGCCTCGTCTCGGCCCGAGAGAGAGCTGCTCCAAAGGCCTTGTAGGGAGTTTCAGCTCACAGCCGATGGGCTCAGACACCTCAGCACCTCCACAGTCTCCCAATATTAATAGCGCCCTGTTTGTAAACAATAATGTGACAGAAAGACACAGCTACCGCCTCTACAGGGGCAGCTCGGGGACTCCTCAACGCGCTCGAAGCATCCGGCGTCCGTGGCACTGAGAGTCGATAGCACGGCACGTCTCGTGAATTTAAACCCGAAAGCCTTTTTTAAAAAAAAAAAGCCCGAACCTAAATATTTGTGCCGCTGCCAGAAAGGCAAAGCAGTCCCGTCATGAGAGCAGCGGGCTCCTGAGCCGTGAAGTCATGCGTGCTTTCATAGCCAGCCTGAAAAATGGCTCTAAATAGGGTCCTAAGAATGTCCGCTATGCCATGCTGTAGCTGCAAAGGCAGCCAGTTGCTTTTCTTCGGCCAACGCTGCGCTCTAACCCTGTAAAATGCGAAGCCCTCCTGCCCCACGTACGAGCGGCACCGCGGGGGCTTAAATTTAGTTTACTGGAGCATCTCTTCGCGATGATGGAGCTACACAGGAATGCGACACTATAATCTGTTTTCCCAGGATCCTGCTGGCTGTACGACTCCCTCCTCTGAAGCGGTCGTGCCCAGCGCTGCCGAAACAGAGGCCCTGGCCCTGGCAGGGGTCACGCCTTGTGGCCCCCAGGAGCTCCCTAACTTACTGCCCTCATTTGAACAAGCATTTGCAACTTCAAGGAAAAGACCACCTGTCTGATGTTACACTAATGTTTTATTTCATCCACATACTGCACACTTACCTGCCATATTCATGACTTGAATTTATGTCCAGTTTCTCTCCACGTAAAGAGATTAGGCAACTATTCTTCACATTAAGCAAACAATTACTTAATGCCCCGCCAGACTTGCAAGAGTCGAGCTCACATTTTACTAAAAACATAGAAGTTTTAGACATTTTATCTTGTTTATTTTAACTGCTGTACTAGGGTTAACAGGGTTATTAACAGAAACAAGAATCTGCCTCGGGAACAAATCAGAAGATTTTGCGTGTAAGACACATTTTTTATCTTATGAAAAGTTTTCGAAAAACTAGTTCAGTTCATGAATGGAGGGATGGGTGTACCTTTTTCTGCAAAGAGAGGGCAGAACTGAAGCTGCACAAGTACACAACGATCTAGATGAGTTAAATCAATAGAGACATACTGATGCTGCACTTAGGTGATTAATGATGAAGGCAGGCTTTAGTCTTTGGCAGAGTGTGTCTGTGGTGGCACACTCTGTTTTACTTCTCACCTCACCCAATGGCAATCACAGGCAGAAAACAGATAAGATAAGAGGAGTTTCTCTGCCTGGGGAAGTCACAGTACTTTGGCCTTACTCTTGGGAAATTCAGGGCTGCTGGCAATACTGATCAATACTGATAAGCGGCAGGTCCCTCTCCTCAAGAGGAATGTTCTGTGTTAAAGTGCAGGGTGACATGTTAACAAGTAACCATAGCGTTTCTAAAACACCGGAGAAACAAACAGAAACCCAAGAACAAAACGATAAAAAAAAAGACACCTGACTGAGACAAACATCCAGGTGACCATAACAGCCCCTCTGTTTTCTCTCACACAGCAAAGAACACACATTCCATTCCTGTGATGCTGAGGAGGGTTTTAAGTTACTTAATTGTTAATCATGACCGACAGATATGATTTCACTGGAAGATGTGTGATTAAAAGGGCTCAGTGTTTTCAGCTACAAGCCCCTGCAAGAACAGCTGCAACATACAGCGGAATACTGATTCACAGTGACATACCTGTGTTTCATACATAAATACAGATCATCTGTTTAGCAATTTCCTTCATGGGATGCCTGTACATACAGTACTTGAAAAAAAAAGACAAACGGGATATTAGTCGTGACGCTGAAAGCCCCCTTACTTTGTTTAACCACAAGAACAGGCTGTGCTCCTGTAAGCGCGCTTTAGTAATGCGTGACTGAGTGTTGATATCTTGGCTGTCACAAGTTTACAAAGTATCACAGCTGCCTTATACTGAAAAGGTTGTGTTGAGCACATGAGGACACACATGCACTCACACAAGCAGAACTGTGGATAGCTGGAGTACCTTGGGAAGCCCAGCATAACATGGGGAGGACATGCTTACTCCACACAGGAGGTGCCCCAAGCTGGCACCCAATCCCAAGACCCAAGAGCTCTGTGGCAGGAGCACTGCCTCCCACGCTACTGTGCCACTGCCATACTGATAACTGCACCAACTATTCTGGGGGAAGACTATCATTAACCTTAGCTAACTTTCGATTTTAAATTAATATTATTCACTGAAGTCACGGGAAGCCTAAAATGTACGTCAAGGACACCAAGCGCAAAAGCTTGCATGCAAATAACTTTCTGTGAACTCAGTCCATGAGGCAGTATTATATGTCTATATATACACACACAGAAAACAAACAGCGTGTGTGATGGCGCAGTGGGTGACACCTGCCTGTCAGACTCTTTAAAGGTCAAGGAGCACAGAGTGTCGCTCCAACACAGCGCTGCGTCTGCAGACACACCCCTGAAGGACAGACAGCTTGTCAGCGTCACTCTCCAGCCCCAGCCCCCCGCCCCCACCTGCGCAGTCTAGCAAGAACTCCCAGACACCCCGATTTTACACTCCAGACAGAAGACGCAGCTGTTGCAAAAAGGCCTTATTCTTCGCCCAGGGCTGACGTGAGTCGCTCCGGTTGCTCCTGCTGCTTAGCAGTGGACACTCTGTCCCAGCCTCTCGACGCGCCCTCTCGGGGTGAAGCGCCTTCAAACAGAAGAGTTTAAAAACGTGCCCTATGGAGGCCTGTGCTCTCTGCACGTGTAACGTTCGGGAATTTTTAAACATTTTCAGAAATCAGAAAGTGTTTCTTTTCCAAGGTAGCCCTTAAAATTCTCGGAGTGAAGACCTTACATCAATGAGTCTATCAGAGTATAAGGAAAATCCCATCTCATCCCGGGAAGCAATTTAGCTCACAGTGTTTGGCTTTTCCGTACAGATGTTCTTTCCTGGGATCTCAGGCTCTAGTCTTTGGCTGAAGTGCTCAGCCCGGGGGGTCAGGGACCCCCCAGCCCTCTGGCACAGGAGGACTCTGGGACCCCTGCTCACGTGTGGCTCCCCCAGCCGCCCCAGGGAGATCGGCGTCAACGGGCCCCATTTCGGTCCGCTCTCCCGCCTTGAGCCCATGCTTCCCCCCAGATCCACCCGGACCCTTCCCCTGTAATCAAGCCGGATCGCTATTCCCGGGCCGGCTGGCTTTTTTGGGATAAGGGGCACTGGGAACCTGGACCAGGTGCGCTCCCCTGCACCCAGATCCCTTCCCTCTTGGAAGGCACATCGGGCTCCCAGAGGCTGCGCGGGATCTACCCTGGGCTGAGTTTAAAGACCGGAGCGGACAGGGCCCGTCAGAGCCCCTGTCCTGTGGACGGGGGTTCTGGGGTCCTGCCGCTGGTCCTGATGCCGTGTGCTTTAACCCACAGCCCCCCCAGAAACTGCCGTGAGAAAATCCACTGCTTCCCTACAGCCGGAGTTGGACACACACGGACACAGGCATAGTCCAATCTAGCTCAAAGCCCCAAGAAAACTTAAAGTTTTACTGCGTTCCTAAGTTGTGCGAGTCATGTGGTTGCAGACGTCCCTACCTAAGCATCAGCTTCCTAATCCCAGCAGTGGGATTCCTCTGGCACCCAGGTTTGGTGTGATTCCTGCGCCACAACAGTAAACAATTACTCCTGATAAACTCATGCAGCTTGGAAAGAAAGTCAAAGGAAAGGGAACCGGATACGGCTATTATAACATAAAAGATCAGGAAGCACTAAGGTGAGTCTTCACAAAAAAACGTTGTGCAAGAGCCCTGCCTAACATCCTGAGCAAACATCCTGCCCACTTTAATTGAGCCAAAGCGTTAGTTCGCACTGCAGCAGAACACAAAATAAGAAGGTCGGGGATTACATTTCAGTAACAATAATTTATCCTTTGTCTTCCAGAATTCGTTTCATGCCTGTTTTTTGGCAGAGATTTCCATCACCTCATTAGGGATCAAAACTTGGAAACCCTCATGTCTGCGAGGCTAGTTTCCTTCTGGGTGTGAGACGAACCCAAGACTCAGACCACACACAGCCCTGATGCTCGTCTTGATTTCATCAAAATGACCTAGCACACAGAAGAATTATGGCCTTTTTAGCTGGTTTTGTTTTACCAAATTAATAACATACACAGGTCCAGCTTGTTTGGGTTTTAGTATACAAGAGTTTCCAGAATCATATCCAGCCACTGATAGGATTCTTGAGAGCATCTTGGCTGGAGAGACACCTAGACTTGAGAGAAGTCAAGGTGTCAAGGCTGGGTGACAGAAAATGAGAAACACTAAAAGATTGCTGATGTTCATTGAAAGGACAATGCACAGAAACAACTAACCTATAAGCCCCCTTTATCACAGCACAGAGGTGCAGTTTTTAATTATATTTCCACTTTCAGAAGATGCACTAAGAACAGGCATAAATGCTGTTCACTGCTAAATCTTAAAAGCTCTAGCAGTGCTCACACAAAAACAGCCAGCTTAGGAGAAGCAAATAGCTACAGCACTTTAAAGAAGGCTTAGCTGGTTACTGTGTCTGGACAGTCTTGCTCCACAGGAAATGCAGTCTCTTGTGCTGCACTATAGAGGAAAAAAACTCAAGGAATCTGCGATTTCAGTGGGAATTTTAATCCACCCAGAATTACCCTGGCTGGGGAAAATGGTGCATTCCCTACCCACATTCTAAAGGAGGATTGTCTCTCTAAAGGACACATTCAGGACAACTGTACTCACTGAGGACAAAGACTTTGGCAAAGTAGCCCACCTCCAGCAATCAAAGCAAAGCTCAGTTACAAACAGCTGAGAAAGACACTGCAGAGGTCTGGCACCAAAGAGCAGGCAAAGCCTCAGCAGACTTCAGCAGCTGTGAAACGTATGCTCTGGCAGTGAGAGCAGCAGCGCAGAATACTAGATAACTTTGCTAATATTTACAAATGGAGAAAATACCAGACAAATAAAATAAAGTCAAAAGTTACACTTAAATATATGCTATCTAATTCTGCTGGAATGTAGCTACAGTGAGGCCAACACTTAGCTGTTATTAATATTCCAACACGATACCACCAAAACCTACTTATTGTAACCTACAGTCTCATATTATAACCTACAGACCAATGAATTGCTTGATTTATTCACAATCTACGGGTCTACGAGAAGGCATTTTCATGACTAGCAGCTGTGGGAAGATGACCTGACAGCTTACTCCTGTTGCACTAACCCTTCGTGTAAAGACATGCCTGCTGTCCAGTTTGTAGGACCTCCCACAGCTGCTTCCTAAAAGAGGTCAAGGTATCAGCTTTGACAGCATCGCTGGCTAGCTTGTTGAAGCCGATGTGGACACCATCCTTCTCTCTGTGAAGCAGGGAGAGATATTCAAGATCTCTCTCAAACCCTGCCATGCTCTCTGTTTCCACTAAACACAGCACCACACTCCTCTGGCTGGAACAGCTCACTGTCCTGGTATTCTCGCTCACCAACAGTACCACTACAGCTCAGGTGGGCAGTGCAGGTGGTTGCCTGCTCACAGGTGATGAAATGCTGCCACTGAGTCATGCTGTCTGAAGACCTCAACTGGGCAATAAAGACTGTGATGAAAGCTCTTTCTGAATGCCTGAGCAGGGTCTTTTTTTCCAAAGCATTTGATTCTTATCTTCTGGGTTTTGGATTAGAAAGCAAAAGAGGATTCTTACAAACTAGATCCTGCTAAAAGGACAGCAGAATTCACAGCTGTAGACAGAGGGAAAATCCTTGTTCTCCAGTACAGTAATCTTAAACCCTGCTCCTGGAGCGCCCCAATCCAAGATGATTTATAGATTATCAATAAATCGCTAACTTCTAAAGGGCTAGAGGGCAGGAACACTTTAATTGATCAACTGCAGTTGATTATGCAATTTTAAGATTTTGGAAAATAAGCCTTCAGCCTCCTGGTAAACGTAAATGAGAATTCGATCTCAGCTGATTTACCTGGTTAATAAAGGATTTTTCTACATATTTCTTGTGATGTTGGTCATTATAATAGTGCCAAGGAGATTGAGGCTCTGCAGAACCTAAAAACGAACACAGACAAACCAGCACCACCAAGAGAGCAGTAAGACAGGACCATGCGCAAGAACAGGACAACACGCTACCGTGCCCTGCACAGGGGGAACTGAGTCTAGCTTGTAAATCCAAAGGCACCTTTTTCAAGCCACATCCCATCCAGAAGTGGCCGTGCTGACTGCACTGTTTTTCTTGCAGAGAGAGCAGCCGCCGATCTCTGCGCTGTAATTAACATACCTGAGGCCTCGCCGCCTGCTCCCCGCCCTCCAGCACCGATATCTTTAGCTTCCAGCCACACTGTCCTGTCCTCAGCACTGAGCACAGGACCCCCGACCGCCAGCCGCCCCTCAAGAGCAGCTCCACAGGGGAAAGAATAACCCCCAGGCCTACATCCAAGTACCACAGCGGACAAAAAGGCAATAAATAAAACGTATTAGGGCTGGAACAAGCCTTTTCTTATGCAGCAAAAACATCAAAATTAAAAACCGCTGGAGGGAAGAGGAGGTTAAGGGCGAACTGTGTGTCACTGTTGAGCTCATTTCAAGCAGAGCTCCACGCTGTCCTCCAGTTCCCCTGCTCTGTGGTGACTTATCCCTGCAGCGGGAGGGCGAATCTGTGTTCGGCTAGCTGGCCTTACTGCGGCTCAGAAGATGCTGGCCTCACACACTTTGCCGACAGCCCGATGGTGCTTCATCCCTCCCTGGAAATTCAAGAAATGAATGGTCGTAAACCCAGCTCTTCTTCCCTCTGAGAACTGAAATGCTTACAAGCCCAGCAGGTTAGCGCCCAGTACAGAAACCGCTGAAACACCTGAGAGGACACTCTGTCAGCAAAGGCACAATCGCAACTGTCCTTTCAGTACACCACCATCTGCCAAGACTTAAAAAAAAAACAAGATTGTTTAATGGCCAAATCACTGAAAGTAGATAAAACCTCTCACACCTGTTTCTAACATCTGTTTGACTAGCAGTTAAACTCAAACAAACAGGAAATGCCTGAATCACCATTCAGGAGACTTGAATAACTTTGCAGAGTGGAAAAACTTGTGATTGAGCTCACAAAGAAGTATCACCTCCAGGTCATTTGAGTGTCTTCCAATAACACGGAGTCAGACGAAGAAATGCAAAAGCTAAGAGGAAAGGAAAATTCCCACACTGGAGTAACAGTGAGAGACCAGGCCTAAAATCAGAACCGGATCATTAGTGGGATGATATAACCGTTGGCAAATTTTGTTACAGTGTCTTGAATGAGAGGAGAGACAGACTAACTGTATCTGCAGAGAACATCGCTGTTTGTCACGAATGTCCTTATGTGAAAGAAGCTGTCCAGGAAACATTGGGTGTAAAACAAGATCGACTAGGCTGTATACAGCACCCAACAACCCAAACAAGTATGAATAAGTACTGACTGTCCAGCTCAGCTGCAACTGAACACAGGATTCAGGAGCAGGTTAAGCACCAGGGGCCCTCTGCAAGACATGCACATTCCATTCACGACTCATTACAGCCAAATATTTCACTCCTTCTGGACCGCACTGCACCTGGAGAATGGTTAGACCGATCCGATTAAGGGTTAAGCGGACCGGTTCACCACGGCCCTCAGCTGTCAAGAGCTTAAAGGCACCTGGAACACCAGCTGGACTCCAGAGCTTGGTCAGGAGCCCCTGCTGTGAAGAATCGAGGAGCTGAAAACAAAAGCTGTCACCCTGTTCAGCACCATTTCCAAAAGGGCCCCTTGCATAAGGCTGATGTCCAATAACACTGGCAGAGTCCTGGATACAGCACGTGACAAGCCGGAACAAACTAGTCGTTCCAATGACACCTCAAGTTTGGCCCGAGGAACTGCGAGGCAGATGTGCACCCAGATGTTAGCACCGATGACAAACAGTAATATACTTCCTGGTCAACCTAAGCCTCCTGAAAGGGCTGCGGTGCTGGAGCGCAGGTGCACGTGAGCCGCTGTTGCAGCCGAGCTCTCGTCTGGCCCCGCGCTTTCATCTCCCGACCTGAAAGAGATTCCCCGGGGCGAGAGAAACCCGCCTGCCGCCACCCCCCCGCGAGGAGAGAGAGAGCCCAGGAAACAGAGATCGCAGGAAGGGCTGACGGCCCTCGCATTCCTCACATTCCTCCACAGCCCAGGTAAACAGTGACACAGAGCCCCGCCCGGGCTACCTGCACACCGCAGGGAACGGATTACAGCACTGCCCAGAGAAAGGGCGGCCTGAGGACCCAGGAAGCGGGGATTAGGCAGCGCCGGCGACCCAGGTGCTGACCTGCCACACCGCACGATGCGTCAGGCCGGCCGCACATCCGGCGCAGGGCACGCGCACGCCTCCGCGGCGTGAGGCAGCAGCTCTGGCATCCGTTCCACTTAATTAGCCTCTGGAATGTGCTGCAGGTCATGGAGAAATCCAGCGGGATCCTGCGCTCCACCCAGACACACCAGCCCCCTCTGAACCCCCCTGAGCAGGGCAACACGTGCGGCACAGCAGGCTGCACGATTGCTAAGGACGGCAGTGATGGACAAGAAGAGGCTTCCTCGGCCTGCCCACAGGCCTCACCGGAACGAGACGGGATAAAGCGAGAGATAACAGAGCTCAGCGGACAGTGACAGCGGCCCAGCTGTGAAACTCGTGCTCGAAAGGCAGGAGAGAACATTAGCTGTCTGAGCTCATCAAAGAAAAAGTTCACACGGCCTCTGGTCCCAGTACTGTTAAGATCATAGTAGAAATACTGCTTGCCCTCACAGCTGTCTGCATCAGGCCTCCCAGAAAGCACAGTACAAGGCAACCAGGTGTGTTTATATATTCACTACTTGTGTCAAGGAAAGTTCGACTGATCAAGCAGAGCTTTTACAGATACACAATAACTCAAAAGGGTCACACAGGTGCACTGTTCTTTGATTTCATATTATGAAAAGAGTTATATGTATCAGAGAAATAAAATTCAATGACCACTGTTACCATATGGTTTAGAAATGTGCCTCGAGTTATCACAACGATTTGAACCCTATGCAGGAGTTACGGCCTCTGTCTGTAGGCGAGCACGTTCAATTCCAGGATGGAAATTCACTGAAAAACAGTGCTTCTTTGATGCATTTCTCTTTCAAGAGCGCTCCTCTCATGTGTGCTCAAGTTACACAAGAGACCTTTAGCCAGGAGGCCGGAGGCGGGAGAAGGGAATGGAATCTGAAAATCTCAGGTCAGCGCAGGTGCTGGCATGAGTCACGACGCCCACTGCAGCTGCCCTCGGTGAGCCGACCGACCACGCCCCCCATCAGGTGTCCCCTGATGTCTGACCGGGACGCCCCCCACCCCTCTTCCCGGCACGCAGCGCTCCCGTCCCAGGTGCGGAGCCAGAGCAGGAGCAGGCCCAGCCCCCCACGCCGGCCTGTGTACTCCCGGTTGCTACAAAAACAAACAGAGGTATCAGTTATCTGCATGACGTAGGGCCCCGGGCGAGAACGGGGCAACGGACACACCCAGCCTGCAAACACGCCGCTGCTGGAGCAAGCAGCTGAGCAAGCTGCCGCCTCCGGCCTCGGCACGAGCCGCGCCCCTCCGCTGCGGACGGAGCACCGTGACCCCGCCCCAGCGGGCATGCCTCCGAGCCCCGAATCACGCCGAGCCCCTCCCTCCAGTCTCTAGCTAGCGTGCATTGCGACGCGTGGCAATAACCTTCCAGAAGCTTCGCCACACGGGCCCAGTGCACACGAGCTCTGCTCCCAAATTACGCAAAGCGGTTACTAAGGTGGATCCCTATCGTATTTCCAGAAATGTAGGGCCGACCTCTACAGCCCACAATTAAAACACACAGGGAGTCTCACCCGCGCAGCAAGTCAAACCGGCTGTTGTCTTGTCAGGAGCTGCGGAGCCCTGGAGTCGACTGCAATCAAGAATTTCATCCAGAGCCAAAGATTTTGCAAGACAAGCAAACAAGGAAACAGATGCCAGATCTGTTTGTGCGTATATTCGTACTGTATGCCCACAACTACACAGTACACAAGACATGTACACACATGTACACACATGTCGACCGTCCCCTTGTCTGAAAGGAAAGAACCTCTGCTCTCAAGATTTTACAGGTTCTGCTTTAGTCATCATGCTCCTTTCTACACAAGTAACTTCTGAATTAGTCTTTCTTCCAGTTTCTAATGGTTCTTTTCTAAACTGGCTAATCATTCTAGTAAAATCTGCTCTGTTAACAGTCCCTCCGCAGAACACGAAGAGAAAGGCCCCTGAGCCGCCCCTTCCTGCAGCGAACCCTTTCCACCGCTGTGCATCAGCATGTCTGCCACACCACGGCGCCATGGTAACTGTTAAACAGCCAGCTCCGGACCTTGTTCTGTTCGGAAAGACATTACCAGCACACCGCAAGATATTAATTAACCTCTGGTAAAAGCCCCGACGATCATCAGCTGACTGGATGACCTCAGTGTAAAGTCAAGTGGAAATGAGAACAGCCAGCTCATTTGAGCTGGACTCCATTGAGTAAAGAAAAACATTCCCCAGGGATGAAACACTTTGTGAGTAAACCGATTGTATAGATTTTTTAAATTTAGTTCAAGAGAATACCAGCTATCAGAAGAAAATCAGGAGTTTTGCACCAGAAAGACAAAGGTCCTCACTGAGAACTGCCTAACACAAGAAGTCA
Organism: Lepisosteus oculatus; assembly: GCF_040954835.1. NCBI lineage: Eukaryota > Metazoa > Chordata > Actinopteri > Semionotiformes > Lepisosteidae > Lepisosteus > Lepisosteus oculatus. Next base: position 41,138,337 of record NC_090706.1, on the reverse strand, counting down.
CAGGGCTGCTAAAAATAGCCAGGCCTGTAGCTCAAACCCGTTCCCACAGAGCAAACACAGCCAGATCCTTGCACAAAACTTCTTGCATCCATTTCACCAAGTCTGAAATACCTGGTGACAGAGCCCAAACCGATCAGGCAGCGCAAGCCTGAGAAACAATATGTGCTACAGGAATACGTACAGGAATCTGTACCACCAGCCTCATCAAGGCTTCATGTACTGTTACACCAGCAAGAAAACGCTTGTCAGGGGACCAAGGAGAGAAACGTATCAAAGTCCTGTGCAGTACGGTGGTACTGTAAGAGATCCAGCAAGGTGGATGGGACAAACAGCCTCCTCTGATTTACAAACTTTCTTATGTTTTTCTAAACAACCTCGTATTAATAATTTTAGACTCTGCAAGGAACAGAATTTTCTTAATCAGTTATGAGCTTTTGTCTCAAAATGTTCAAACTGGCCTCGGTCTGGGGGTCATTGAACAAGACAAGACCAGCACTGGCACAGACAACGGGACATAAGTGAGCAACTGAGGTCCACAGATCTACAGATTCAGGAGGCAGACTGTCACTCAAGGTGGGTGATTTACAGTCCAGGGACAGGGGCAGGGGCAGCTGTAGCGACAGCACCATTATCCTTGTTAATACCGTGCTTAATATTCAACATTGATGATTTTATCATTCAATAAAATCAAAACCCGACATCCCCCTTCAATGATATTCTTTGACCTATCTTGCAGGATCATGCAACAGACGTGGAGGAATATGACTGAGAAAAAAAAAACAGACCGCCTTTGGGATTAACTAGGAATTGTGCTGCATGGTCCTGTTCCTCCCCTGGTGAAGAAATAACATGCACACATGTTTTCAGACAAGAACAGGACAGCTGCAGCCTTCCAAGCGCAGAGCATGGTTTTAATCAGAAGCGGGCCCTGCAGCTCCGCGTACCTGCTCTTCTGACTTCATGAACTGCGCCCCACTCTCAGCCCGTCTCATGCATTTAATCTTAAGGGCTGACATAGCTTCAAGTCGCACGTTGCTAGGAACTGCATACTATTTGTATACACCTTGTTAAAGATTTCCATTACATCCCCGGGCACCTCTATAAACTTGATGGGCTCCAGAGAGCTCACGTGCAGGCTTTGTTCCAGCATGCACGACAGGAGTCCTGAAACACTGGCTCAATCAGGAGAGGAACAGTAGAGATTCCCACCCAAGATCCGAAAGGACATGCTGTTTCCAAGCCAGCCAGCCTGCAGCTCAGTCTGCTCTCCGACGGTGCCCCCAGGCAGCCCCTTGCGCTGTAGCCTCCATCCCCAGCAGAGCCCTCGCCCACCGTTTCCACGGAAACCAGGCAAGCCACACTCACATCACATTCCTCTCGCCAGCCGCGGCCTTTCACCTTCGGCACACACATCCGTTCACCGGTCACAACCCCGCACGGCACACGCGTTCTCCTTTTCCACTGCTCGGGGCTCAATTCCCGAATCAGACGTCCACAAGCAGAGGTGACTTAGCTCTGTCCTTTCGCAGTTTAAGACTTTACTTACACTCCTGGGCCTATAAGGCAGTGGATGATCAACACATAAGAACATAGAGTGGAGGACTGAGAAATAAGGACAGAGCAGGGAAAAGAGATGGAAGAGATGGAACAAAGCTTCATGCTGCAGAGCACACGGACACCGTAAGACACAGACGACAAGGCTGCAAGAACAAAAAAAAAAGGTTCTCTGAGTTCACCCACTGAAAGCAGAACTAACGGTTTCGTGTTTTAGGAACATCGGGGTTACAAAAACGCCGTGGGCACCACGTCGCATCATCCCAGCGGGTTCTCTCCCGGGGGAACGGCAGGAACGAAGAATCTCATCGGGGTCTCGGAAAAACCACGCTGCTCACTCGCATCCGTTAAAGAGCCACCAGTGGACAAAAACACTTAAAAGGACACACTGTGGAAAAGATGCCTGGTGCACAAGCAAGGAACTACACCATTTTACAAGCTGTTATAATTCTAAACTGATTTAACACATCTGTATACCAGGTAACAGTGAGCAGGAGTGTTGGACATGGTGAGACAATCACACACTCCTCCCAGCAGACGGCAGCTCCTGCCCTGGTCCCCAGAAGTGCGCAGTCACGGAGCTCAAAGGCTGCACACAGGCCCTGGTGGTGACCTGGGTGTGGATTTCCCAGTGGAACTGTCATGAGCCGTGGCGTCAGCAGGGGTCTCTGCAGTGTTGAAGGCACAGTCATCGTGAAGCCAGGTCATTACATCCAGCTGAGCTCTACATGGACGTACAGCTTCTCAACAGTCCAGGCCTATAGCTTGAGCACAGGCTCCCCTAGCAACACCTAGATCATTTTCAACTAAACAAACTGGTGAAGGAAACAGACTCTGCTTATGTGCAACTCGGAACTTCGTGGCCTGTAAGAATTAGGAGATCAACCAATGACACTAAACTCTGATGATTCTGGGAGTCTTACGAATTTCACAGTTTCTATGCATCGGACATGTTAAATGTCACACATGATGTTTCATACTTCAGGCAGAATGCTTTATGCAAAGGAAATGTTGTTAAATGAGCCGTAAATTGACAAGCAGTGCCGATATGTTGTAACACATGACAAGAGAGCACGCAGGACAGAGCATCAGGGTGCTGTCGCTGTGGAGCACAAGACCGCGGAGCCAGGCGGACCGCAGAGCAGCACAGCGGCACCAGGGTAAGAACTGGACCCCCAGCTCAATGGGAAAGGAGCAGGAGGCCAGCGTGTAGGGGCAAACTGGGCCCCCCCAGTCCCTTTGAGGGACCGGCCCATGAAGTCGGGGGGGCAGGAAGGGTGCCGGAGACGTCACTACACTGCTCAGCGTGCCCTCGCAGAAAAAGCCCCCTGGCACCGCCCTCCCAGCTTATTTTTAGAGATCTGTTCTGCCAACACCCTATACCAGAACCTTCCCAGAATAGCTGCTCCAGAGAAAGCAAGGGCAGGCCCATCACACGTTGTTAATAAGCAACAATAACAACCCCTTCCTTCGACAAATAAAACAGAATATTTGTTCCAACAGAAACACAGTGTCAGGCAGGGCAGTGACACTGGATATTACCATATACAGAGAGGCCGGATGCAAAAGAACAGAATAGCAGTGCTTCAACATTTCCTGCAACACAATCTGTTTTGCTGCCTCTTCCTCTCGTCCCGATAACCTCCCCGACTCCAGCTGCAAATAGATTAAAAAAACCTCACCAGCTCTTTAACATTAACATTGCTCTTTTCCCTCTCGCCTCCCAGCGTGAGAGGAGAGAGAGTGACAAAGAGCCACAGGCGAGAAATAAAAAGTTGCGGCTCAGGGATAAAAAAAAATATTTTATGGCGCGTCTCAAAAACACCGCAAGTGCCTCTGCTGAAGAATTCTGGCCGTTTTCACTCTGTCTAGAGCACACAAGACATCTCTCAGCCATGACATGTTCGACAGAATTAACCTGCATTAATACTACAGACTAGAAATACTGCCTGGGGTCACTGAACTCCAGTCCTGGAGCAGGGTGGCAGTTGTTAACTATTGGTGGGGAAAATACAATAAGACTTCAGTTTTGCTTCTGTAAAATATGTGCAACATTAAGAGTATAGGGATATAGACCAGACTTTGTTAGCATTCTATTGTATAAACCACAAAACATACAGCACATTTAAACCACATGTTCCAGTTCCCAGAGTTTAGACTTGCAAGACTAACAAAGCCTGCACTTGCTGGGACTGGACCGGAGACACTGTCCCTCAGAAGCTCATGCACGTGTGTGTGTGTGCGCGCGTGCGTGTCTGTGTCTGTGCGTGTGTCTGTGTGCACACACAACGGGACGAGTCTGGAGACGGGTGACAGGGCCTCCCAGCAGAGCAGGGAGACAGGCCCTAGATGGGAACTCTGGAGGGGCCGAGTCTGAAAGGTCCTGGGGAGCCTGCTCTCCCCGGCCCGGCATGGGGAAGACATCACTCTGCACTCCGGAGCCGAACAGAGGCTCTCCAGAGGCAGGAGCGCGGCCCGGATCAGCCTCCCCGAGGAGCAGCAGCTGCTCCCGTCACTGACGCCTATTGTGCCCACATGGCCGGCAGCTTCCTCGGATTTTCAATTTACGGAACACACACGGAGACGTTCGGAAAACAGGTCTATTACATGAATACCCCTCTCTTACGAACTTCTTACACACCAGACACTGTAGTTTGGCTAGCCACAAATAACTTAATACAGTACAGCGATCAATTTTCATTCATTCAAGTACAATCTGTCACGCTGTTCCTAACTTTCACGTTACAGTTAGAAGTTGCGTGGACTGCCTGTGGTCTTCACTACGATATTATCGTCACCTCGCGGTATCAAGTACATACATACCGCAGACTTTTAATAATTAGCCAGGTGTGAAATATTTTTTGTAGATCAAATGCTTTTTATAATGAAGAAGTCTTACATTCGCAAATGTTATATAATTTGTACAGAAATCAATTAAACATTTTACAGGATTTATTACCAAAAGTAAAATAGGCTCTAGAGTTAAAATTGGCTTGGCTGTTACGCAATGCAGTGCAGCTGTTCCTGAATTGGCCAGGCACGAAATACAGCCTTTCCAATAATGCTAAATGGCAGTGTTACACTTCCAATGGCAGAGTCGTATCACACTAATTTTAAGACAAGCCTGTTACATTTTAATGAACACGCTGAAAAACTTTGGCTCAGTTATTGGGCTTGTGAGCATCACGGCATTAACAATTATCAGCCAAGCAGTTCATTAGAACTAGTGAGCTTTTCAAGAATAAACTGTTGTAACTACAAGCTACTACTAAACTACAAAAAACTGCAAGCTACAGCAGCTACCATCAGCAGAACACTCTGACAGAACAGACGAATGAATCTTGGGTATCAGGTGAAATCCCCTTATAACACCACGTCCTAAGTCTAAAAAAAATAGGGAAACTCCAGGATGTGATGACATCATGCAGTGCTGTGTTATCCAGTCAGGGCAGCACTGTCCTGTCTTTCCAGACCACAGAACGCACATCCAATAACAGCAGGACAGCAGTGACCTGACTTTGGACCAGAGGTGTTTCACAGGACGCAGTTCTCGCACTCCGGTCCTCAGGACCCTCCTGGAGGGCTGTCAGCCCGTCCACACCGGTGGCCAGGGGGCTGGAGAGGGTGGGACTACGTGACAGGGCTCAGGTCACCATGCAGGGGCAATGGAAAGAAGAGCCAGTCTGAACGACTGAAAGGGTCTGGCTCACATCCAGTCTGCACAGTGCATGACGAAATGCCACACTCTGTCCTTTAGCAAGAGTTAAATGTATTGATAATTTCACTTCTCCCTTAAAGGACTTCTGGTGTCTAATGATAGTCTTGCAATGTCAATGTGCTTCCTGTACATATGGCTTACTCAGTTTAATATAAAAAAAAACCTTCACAACTGGGATGTTGAGCAAAAATCGTATTCCTTTGCCAATTTCTCAAAAAGCCTGATCAACTTTACAATGCTGAGGACGTTACAACAATATGTCACCAAGAATATTTATTTTAAAGTTGGAAAAAATCTACAGCACCTACAGGCCCCAAAATGTTTTGTTTAAATCGGCATGCCAAAATGCAAATGATTCATAATAAGTAGCATCATACTTGGGAGTCCACGATGTTGCTCTTATAGCATATACTGTATTCTGTTACTGTACTGCACTTTAATGTTAAAAATCTCCTTAACAAACTACTTAATCAGCTACGGACACATAAAGATCTATAACCCGTAGCCAGGTCTTTTAAAGGAGAGTGTGATGGCATGCTAATCCAGAGGAAGAACTGAATTGGAAACTAAATTTGTGCTATTTCTGGTTTATTTTACTGTTGTTTTAAGTATACAAACTTAAACTCGATTTAAGATAATAATACTTGTTAGGGTCATATGTTTTTATCTTTAGAATACTAAGCATTAATTATTTATTACCTTCTATTATTTGTTACTTTTCTTACTTTGTTTTCGGACCATGACAGAATCCGAAAGGAAAACAAGTGGAAATGAATCAGCATCATGTCTAACAGTCTCAGACCAACTGGGTCCAGATTTCGCTCGGAGACATTTCTTTCAGGACACCCACACTCGAAGCGACTGCTCCTGGGGAAGAAAGCGCGCACTTGCTAAGAGAAGAAAAAATTATATCATTTGAAAAAAATGTTCAAAATATGCTTTAGAATGCTTGGCTTGAAATCAAACATGTAGCCAGGCCCTAAATTCCTCTGTTTTTCTCATGGCTGCAATGCGACCGGAAATAGCATTCTATTTCTTGAAGATCAACAGACTCTTCCCAGTCGAAAATCTGCTGATGCTAACGTTCAAGGCCACTGCATGCAGCAGTGTTCTCCATCGTGAGAACTGAAGTGTGTACTGTAAGCGCTAGAAACAGAGAGGCTGGGGATAACAGGTGCTCGTCACCTCTTCATTCTGACCGATTCCAGAGAACCAACTCTCGCAGCAGGGCCAGCAGTTTGTTCCAAACTCCCACACCTATTTGTGTAAAATGTCTCATTTTCTGTCTGAAATGCCCATCCACTGCCTCTCTTACATCCCCAAATGTCTTTGCTGAGCTCGAAACAGCTGTGTGTGTGTTAACTAGAGTCCTCCATACGAAAGCACACACGCACGCACGCACGCACGCACGCACGCACGCACGCACGCACGCACGCACGCACGCACGCACGCACATCACAGCATAGAATCATAACTAGGCATACAGACCTGTTGGTCTCCTCTGTAAATAATAAGCATTCTTAGAAACCGAATTCATTGCAGTGCGAAACTCTGGATCACAGCAATCTGTTCTGTAAAGGGGAACTGCAACGTTGTGCGATATTTTGGTGTTAGAAGGAATCGGCTTTGATGACGCTTTTCAAACAACAATGAAAGTAAAATAGAAACTGGAAGTTTTACATATTACTGTGTACATCACAAAATAGACAAAATGCCAGGTCTCCGCAGCGCCATATTCTGCGATTCAGATCAAGGCAACAAAACTTCCTGTGAGGTGAAGTGGTCCCATGACATCATAAACAAGCAGGCTTGTGAAGACATCTCCTTTAATCCCACAGAAATCTCACTCTCAACTGGGAGACGGTTTTGCCGCCAAATGCAACTTGTGAACTCTGCATGCAGATCACACGGGAACATTTCTGTGGTGAAATACCTGCCGCACAACCTGTACTTATTCGCTCGTACATCTCGTTCCATTAGTCATCACGGAGACTAGTGAGCAGGATGGGCCGCTGCACGACACAGTGCTCATGAACTCTCCCCCGTGGCGAGACCTGGGCTTCGCGACCACGAGGTGACCATACGGATCAGGATTCTGTGCTTAATTGTCAAATTTTGTCAATTAATTTATTTTGTTACCCAGATTTAATAACCTGTCTAAGAAATTGAGACTGAAGTTCCCCCTTTAAGGGATTTTCAGCACAGGGGAGAGGAGGGGTTCACTCATCTCACCTCAAGCTCCTTGATCTTCTCCTCCGCGTTCCTCCTCTTCTCCTGCAGCTGGTTGTGGATCGCATCCTTGGACTGCAGGATAAACCTGGAAGGAACCGAGAACAGGCATGAGCCCGGCACACAAGTCTCAGCACAGGAAGACGGGAGAATCACTCATGGTCTGGGAGGACACTTGTATCCACGGTGACTTACACATGCTCCCGCTCATACAGCTGGGGGTGCAACAGTCCAGACCCACAGTGCTGCTGCATGATGCCCCACTTGAAGAATACAACGGAAAATTCTGAAAACGTTAAAACGCTACAGCTTTGCTCACAATGTATAAAGACGTCTTTCTTTTCAAGAGACCGCAGAAGTCTATCTGACACTGATAAAAGTCCTCACTCTCTCCTAAGCAGGACTTGTAATAACAGCACCCAACTCCAAAAGAACCCATCACTGATTGATACTTAGAAATCACATAACTACATTATTTTTTTGCTTCTGAATTCTAGATTAACAAAACCATGCTTGCTGAGCACACAGGACAGCAGGGCATGCAGGTTCCAGAGCTCATTGTGGCTCCTTCTATACTGGTGGGAATTTAGAGCCCAGTTCCTTACTTGCAGAACTAACGTCTAGTGGGTTTGTAAAAAATGAAAACAGAGTACAGTTACGCAGCTAGGACCTAGAAGGCAGTCAAATACTTTCACCTTCACAATAATCTGCGCTTTGTTTTTAGTTTTCTATACGAATGTATTTGTTTGTACAGGCATGAGCAGACTGGCTGTGGGAATTTCACTGTTTCGCTTTACAACAGCTAATTCGACTTTCTGTTTCCGTCTCTGACTCCAGATCGTCACAGCAGACGCACAGCATCATCTCTCCGTACTATCTTAAGCAGCAAATAGTTTGACTATGATTAAGAATGAGGAAACGCGGCCCAGATGCGAGGATTGGTTCAGCGGGGAAGAATGCCGCCACTTTCCTGGAGAGCTCTGTGAAATCCAGCAGTGATCACCTAACAGTGATACATGACTGACTGAGCATCACACACCTGCGGCTGAAACCCATTCAGATTCCCAAGCCGCAATTGATGATGATGTTGCCTCAGAACTGCTGTTAACTCAAGAGCAGTACAATCAGGAAACGCAATGTGGCCAGCTTTGTAATCAAGTGCTGTTACCCTGCAGGGCAGTTATGCTGTGTGTTGTGGTTCCTGTTACAGGATGACAAACATTTGGTTCTTGCATTGACTTGTCTACTTAAACGTCACCTCTCAGGAAAACTAAAGAAACAGGAATCACTGCCAAATTAGAGCTAGGCAAGTTGGATCGCTTTAAGGCAGGATTTCAGTTTTGACGTGGGACCTGCTAAACACAGGCCATTTTTGCTTTCCTTGCATCTCTCATACCAAGTAGTAGGTTTATTCCCTGCTGAAAAGAGAAGAAAGAAATTGCTGACACCCGAAGACGGCTCCACAGCCGAAACGTTGTGCTCCCATTCTTCTCTTTTCAGCCTGGAATAAGCCCATTACTTGTTCCAGCTCCCCACCTGAACCCTCTCATACCAAGTCTGAAACAGAAGGCACTAAACATCTCCACATCATGGCTGCACTCCAGCAATCAAAGCTTCACATTTTAAAATCCCGTTTGTTCCAAAAACAATCTGAAAATCCCCTCCATCCCTCCCATTTCTTGTTTATTGAGAAGGGCCCTTCTGAGCTGATGTCAGGCCCTTGTCAGGAAGGGTAATTAATGCTGTAGCTCTTAACGGATTGTAGGATCCTGCCAGCTGCTCTGCTCCGCTAGTGAGGTAACTAATCAACAGCAGAGGATCACACTCCTAGACTGCCTCCTACACTTCCAGTGGTTTTCATTTAATAGGGAAGTGATTTAATGGAAAAGTTATTAGTATTCTAGCAGCCCTGTGCTGCCTCTGAGTCACAGCCCTGCCAGCCCCTTCGGAAGGACGAACACTCCCAGGCCACTGTCAGGCGCGATGGCCTAGAGCTCACACCACAGGAATGTGAAATGGCTAGGCCAGGAGGAGACAAAACTTCAGAAACATTGGGGGATGCTACATACTGCACTAACATGCTAAAATCTCTTTAAAAAATCTTAAAGCCTATCGCCTTTATTTGCCATCATTAGGGAGATAATCCCAGAAAGTGCTGGCTACTTCATTCTGCTGTTCAGACTAAAATTCTGACATTAATTTTGCACTCATGCTCTTGCATGAAACAATTTTACCGATATTAATTCTGCGACATCATGCTCTTGCATGGAACAACTTTACTTTGAGGAAAATATTTTTTATTAAACACTTATCCGAGTTTTGAAATGTGTATTACGGATTTGGCTGCTGAACAAGTTGTGAGTTTGAATTAATCATTTAGTCATGACTCATGTAGCATCGTGGCCATTTTGGATGATCTCATTATTTTTTAAACAACCTCTTCTTCTGGCAAACTGCAAAGCTGATCAAAAACCCAACACAAATCAGGATTAGCTTAAAGCTTGCTCAGATGAGGACGTTTCAAGTGCAAAAAGCAAGCAACAGTACTGACTTTCTTGCATACATTGCAGCATTTTATTTATGGCAGAATGCGGCACATCCGATAAACTGCTTGTGGATATATTACTTGAAAGGCAGAAAATGTCATGGTAGAATAATTTAACTTGAAGAATTTTGCAATCTGTCTGCCTTTAGACATTTTAGCCCATCTACTACACAGCAATCAAACCCTTTGAAATTAAAAGGTTCAGACAGCTGTGAGACAGTCCCAGACCTGTGTTTTGCACTTCATCTGCCCGAGCTCACTGAGGTAACACCACTGCGGAGCTCGAACTGTGGCCGACACTTCAGAACAACTGATCCCAGCCTGCTGTGTGTGGGAGAGGACCATGCCCTGAACACACTGAAACTGCAGACAGCAGCTGAGCATAAGCTAACGTTATCTTGAAAACCTGAAGTAGGCTTTCAAAAGAAGTTTAAAAGCAGGAGAATATTGTGCCTAGCCGAAAGTCAACAAGATAGCTATCAATGGTGTAACGAAGGGAATATTTCTCAAAACACATTCCTAAGTGGTTATATTTATCTGACAAGAGATTACAGCACACGCTCCACGGAGAACAAAGCAGGAGTGTTCAGGTCCGAATTCCTGCAGCTCAGAAGTCTTGCCTCCTGCGATGAATAGAAAAAGAACAGGGAGACTCCGGGACACAATTTACTCCCGACAATCAGACCATTGTTTCCTGCAGAGGCCCCGAACCACTGGAAATCTGTGACCGGGAAGCACGGAGCTGCGATCTGCTTAAATAACCGGGAGCAGAGCAGATAGCCAGGATGACGAGAAAGAGGTGAGCGTGCCGGGAGCAGCCACCGGCCGGGCGGAGACGGGCAGCGCCCAGCGCCCTGCCGCTCGCCGGAGCCACGGGGCGAGCAGAATCCTTCAGGCAGCCACTGCGCCCGGCTCAAAACTGGCACGGCTGTCCCCACAGGTCAAGTTCCCCGCATTGTGCAGCTCACCCTCCCTGCGTGGGCAACTGGAAAGGCCAGCCAGAGACCACAATGAGCTCTTTCAGATCCCGCGGTTGCTCACCATCGGACAACGAGGGTGACTGGGTGTGTGCAGAATATAACTGCTCAGCCCTCACCCGCCTTCCACTTCCTCTCCGGGGCGAGAGCATGCACCAGAGACGAGGAGAGCTGGGCTGGGCTGGGCTGAGCTGGGCTGAGCTGGGCTGGGCTGGGCTGGGCTGAGCTGGGCTGAGCTGGGCTGAGCTGGGCTGAGCTGGGCTGGGCTGGGCTGAGCTGAGCTGAGCTGGGCTGGGCTGAGGTGCATGCGCGAGACACATCATGTTAAAAACACCACCATGCAGAAAAAGGAAATCAGCTTCTCCAACTTGACCCCGGGGTTAACTAAACACTTGGAGGGGGCGCGCAGACCAGCGCGCGGGGGACCCCACTGTGCTCCACAGCCGTCCTTGAGGGAAGCTGGAAGAGCCTGAAATAGAAAGGTGCAGCCCCCGTCATTCCTGGGATTCCTTCTCACCCAGGACAGGGGATAAAAGCCTGCTGGGGTTCTCCAGTTCCAGTTTTCCCATAAAAGAAATTCAGCAGGTCCTGGAACTGTAAGAAGATTCCTGATCATTCACACCTCAGTGCCTCCAGGCCATGAAACTCTGCACCTGTTATTACCTGCCTACTACCTGGTCATTACCTGGGCTAGTCATGGGCAGCAGAGGAAGCAATGCTTCTGCAGCAAGAGCCATGGGGTAGAAAATGCTTCAAAGGTTCACGGACTCAGGAGAGCAGACTATGACGGCAGGAGACAGATACGCAATCAGTAAAGAAAGGACAGCAAGATATATCTTAAGGAAATTAATCCTGCTCAAGACACAGAGACTAAATTCATGCAAAGCAAAATGAAAATATACAGCACTTTACAGAGGTCTTTAAAAACACCACAACAAATATCTCAACAAGGCTTAAAAAACTGTAAAAATATTTTATCGGTATGATCCAAAGTAACAGTTTTACTGTGATAGTAAAGGTGAAGTAATGTCTTACTTCAGAGGTAATAAAAGAAGACCTAGCTTCAGACAGGCAGAACTAAGAAAGATACTGACAACAGGCCACAGGATGAGGGAAGGCAAAGATCTGTAAGGAATAATACATCAGAAAAGACCAGAATCGAATCCTGAGTTCATTTCATGCCAGGACTACTTCCTGGAGGATAGGGGAGAAAGCATTCCTAAACGAGAAAGATTTAACTCAATTATCGTCCAATTATTATTAGGATGGTAAGATGAGATCGAATGGGGTCATTTGAAAATTAAATATTTTCCAAGAGAACATAATTATTTCTACTAAAATTACAAGTAATGAAGCCACAATTTTAATTTAAAACGGCCATGTAAATGTAGTTTATTGATTGGCAAATAAAGGTATGAGGAGTATCAACGATCACCGCTAAAACTAAGGAACTTTCAGCTCCGTTTTGAGCACAACCAGCTGTTCCCACTACAGAGGAAAACGGAGACCTCTTTACAAATCCCCACACGGGGAGGGTCACCCTGCGAGGATCTTGCCCTGACGTGGGAGGCCATCCGGCCCGTCCCGACTGCAGGAATACTGGGCCCGGTCACCGCTTTACCGTCCCCTCCTGGACCGCAGCCGATGGGCTCCAACAGGCGTCCTAGAGACCTCGCAGGGAGGCGCGAAACCGTCCCGGGGAGCCGTTGCCCTCGGAAAGACGCGAGAGGGAGCCACGCTGACGGACGGGCACACAGCACGACTGCCCCTCGTCCACCCCCATCCACTTCATCGCCGGCCACTGTGGGGGCCGGGGGTCTCTGGATGTGGCATGACCCTGGCTGAAGCTCTCTGTCACGTCAGGCCACAGAAACCCGGAAGTGGCCCGGGTGCCCAGGCCCAGCCTGAGTCCCGCCAGCGCCAGCAGACGCCTGCTCAACAATGGGCACTGTGGCTCACAGAAGAGAGTCATTGAATTCTGCTGAATTCTGACAAACCCACACTCAGCAAACTCGTTCCAATTAACACTCACAAAGGAAAAAATGTTGAATAATCGCTTTATGAAGGAAGGACGCAAGAAAAATGCACTCCACATAAAGGATAACTCCTCAGAATGAGATTCAGGCGCAGAATAGACGATCCAGACAAAGAGCTGAAAGGAATGTGGATTTCAGTGCCTGGGAAAAGATTTTCAATGAGAACTGTGGCTTGGGGAAGTCCAAGTTCATCGTTTAGTCTGTGTAATTCAGACCAGTATTTGGTGAACTTGGAAAGATTACACACAAACGCCCCTGCAAACAGAGAAAGAGGTGCAATCTTCTAATCTCTGGGACCACGTCACGCCATCCAAGCAAGAAACTATTTTATTTTTAAACTCTTGACAACTTCAATGTCTCTGTGATCAAAGCACAACACAACATTACAAGCCTTTCAAGCGTACAATTCAAAATTTCTTCAATTACACTGTGTATTTCTAGCTGTTCCAAAACATAGCTTTACTTCTTTTGGGAACTGCTTAACCGATACATTTTACATTGCTGCCCCACTGAGTCTAGATGAGCCCCAATGTCACGTCACTGATTCGCACTCCTGGTCCTGCAGACACACAGCTGAAACCTTCCAGGAGTTCAAAGACTAAAAGCCTTCAGTCAGACAGCTACACTTTCACGACTGGAGGTGAGAATCACAGACCTACTGTAGGTGGTGCTCACCACTGGGAGGGAGGGCTGCTAGTACCTGTATTGTGTCTCTTATTTGCTTAAGGGCTGCAGCAATGAGCAAAGCTAACAAAGGGACTGACCAATAGAAGAAGAAAAAAAGAAAAACATTCTGCATATTCTCATTTTGTCAATCAAGACAAAAAAGTCAGATTTAAACCCACAAGAAGCCATCACACAAGAAGAGAATTGTCTAACATTGTAACATTTAGGAGACAGAGACATTAATCACAGACAGTAGGACGAACGCACGCAATGATCAGCTTAAAAATGGGAACCTCTGACCTTTCCCTGTTGCGACCTGGGAGGGAGGGAGAAAGGCAAGTGACACAGTAGTTTCCAGCAGCCCTGGCACGATGAGCACACCGCAGAGCCTGCAAGGCTGCTGACAGAGGCAGGTCCTGGGCTTTGTTGAAAACAATGACAAGTGCAAAGAGCCCCAGCCACACAAGAGAGTGTTGCCAAGATCTCTCCAGCAATGAAGTCTTAAGCTCACATTCAGCCTCAAAGAAAAGCTGAGTGTTTCTCCTTATTGCCCTCCAGTTTCACACTCACTCTTTGTTATGATGTGCCTGTCCAGGAGAAGGCCTTTCTAATCAGATTTTGCTTTCGGAGAAAAGGAGATTGAATCAGGGATAAATGCAAATAGATCTGCGTTATGTGCCAGGAAACATTCCTTTCTCAGAAGCTAAACTGTTCAGGAGTTTTGCAGCTTATCTACTCCCTCTTTCTCTTTCACAGATAAGATTAACAAAGAATTTTTAGCTGTAAATTCCATTAACAAAGTAAACCGGGTAGTGGGATTCACCTCTTACAAGTGGAAAATGCCTGGTGCCTTTTAGTGATTTACATCAAGTGATGAAGACACGTTGAAGTCACTTTAAAGGGACTTAAGATGCAAAGTCCTCTGGCATTGTCAGAAATACATGGTGTACAAGACAGGTTATTGTGGGCTCTAAATTAGATGTACACATTCACATGCTGACTCTAATGTGCGTTTTACAAATGTACACAATTGCTTCTTGGAGCCACTGTAATCATGAAACCAACAATAGGCAAACCAAGCTTATTTTTCTTTCATAACATGAGATGAAATAAAGCTAACAACTCCCAATCACCTTGCTAGGCTATGTTAGTTAGGTGAACAGCCTATGCTGCCTCTGATTTGCCTAACAGTCAAATATGTAGCTATTAATACTAGCAAGTTTACAATACGTCCTTCGCCCCCTCCTCCCCAACGCACACAGAGCCCCGCCCCCTCCTCCCCAACGCACACAGAGCCCCGCCCCCTCCTCCCCAACGCACACAGAGCCCCGCCCCCTCCTCCCCAACGCACACAGAGCCCCGCCCCCTCCTCCCCAACGCACACAGAGCCCCGCCCCCTCCTCCCCAACTAATTTGCTTATACATCTCAGTACGTTATTCATTACAGAGACTAGTGAGCAGGAAGGGCCGCTTCACGTCCCAGTTCTCCTGAACTCTTGCCCATGGCGAGACCAGCAGTTTGCGACAACATTGAGACCATGCAGTAGTTTCTCAAAGTTCACGATTTTGTGCTTAATTCGGAAATTGATTACTTTTTTGCGACACGTCAATTAATTTATTTTGTTACCAAGACTTCATAACCGGTCTGAGAAATTGAGGCTGCAGTTCCCCTAAACTGAGGCATGAATCTCTGCTGAATTTTAATCTTTTAACAGCCATTCAAGACCCAAATTTCCTCTATTCCTAGGGATTTTCCAGACATCTGCAGTGCGTTTTCACTGTTTTGTGCCCAACATGCTTAACATCAGCAGCATTTCACAGCACAGCAACTGGAAAAGGCAAAGAAGCGTTTTGAGAGCAGACGGACAGTTTTACCGAACGTGATGGCAAGGACAGGCAAAAGGAAGCTTCACAGGAGGGTGCTGGCGGGGACAAAGTCCACATTTAACTCCCTTCATTCATGCAGTATTTGTTTTTTAGATTTTTGATACAACTTGGGCAAAGGAAATGGAAGACATCCACATTTTTTGGCAATAAAATGCTTGGTGACACACTTAATAATTATGAAGCCACTTTGTTTGCTGACACAGACTCTGCTTTGAGGGAATGGAGGCATTTCAAACAGGCAGGAAAACATCTGGCTGCCTATTCTGTGTACAGCTCAGCAAACACTGTGAACACTAGCAATCTTAACTCCTACTCCTTCTCCAATACGTTTCTGCTGCTGTCCACCACTCTGCCATTATGCTGATCAGCAGGGGCTTTCCAATGTCAACTTCATCAAAAACAAGCTCAGGATCCCGCCTATCTGCCCCAGTGCACATCCATGCAGCACACCCTTCCTGTGGCGCCCTGTTCTACGAAATCACAAATGATGCAAAAGACGAAAAAACGAAAGAGATGCAAACTTTAAAATTAAACTTAAATACTAAAACTTAATATTTTATTCTAAACCCGAATGCACCAAATTAAGACAGATGAGGGTGATAATAAATCACAATAATTGTCAGCAAAAACTAAATAAGAAACTGAATATTTGGAAAAGGACCTTTGGCAGCAATGACAGCCACGAGTTGTTCTGGGTCTCATCAGCCAGGTGCAGTTTTTGCTATTTCCTCCTGGCAGATCGGCTCAGACTCTCTCAGGGTGCTTGTTCAATTTGTCCATTTGTCTTTAAAATTAATTATCGGTTTACTTTTTCCCTTTTGTTGTTTGCTTGGAAAGTGTGGAGTAGTTTATGTATCATGTTAATTTCCCAACCAACCAATCTGCCCTGACGGCAAGCTTTAAAACACAAGTCCAAACTGTGCCAGGGCCTATACACTGTAGGTGATGACAGAGACACGTGACCCTAACTCTTCAGCTGAGCGATGGCTCCAGACAGGCAGTGCAGTCTCAGACAGAGATCTGAAAAAGATGATCAGAGCATAGCAGGCACATCGACAAAGTGGCAGAGGAGCGAGCTAGTGAGATAACATAAGCTTTAAATTAATAAAAATAATACTGATGTAAATTGTAAAACAGGCTTTGCACTTAAGATCATGGGTTCTGCTATAGAGAAGCTCTTCAGTCTCACATGTCTCAAACAGGGGAAGAAAATCCCATTTTTCCTAATGATCTCATCTCCCTGAAATTCCCCTAAGCTTTTCAAGTAGAGTCCAAGCATTCTTAGACTCTGACCTGTTCCACGGAGCTGAACTATTGTTCCACAACACCTCCAGCAGAGCAGGGAGGTATGAGCGATACTAACTCATGAGCTCTTCACAGGGGGAAAGGCACCACCTGTGAAAGGGGTCGAGTCCCTGATCACAGGGTCTCAGGGCAAGCGGCCCAAGGACACTGCCAATGACAGGGGAAGCAAAGAGCTGCACGTGATTTATGACCCCGAATTGTCTCATCCCTAATCTGGGGCCGATTTAGGGTCTGATGCAGCTGGCGCAAAAACGTCTCTTACGGGGACAGCGCTCCCTCACTGCCACCCCCCACCCTGTCCAAGACACACACAGAGCTCCGCCCCCTCCACCCCAACGCACACACAGAGCTCCGCCCCCTCCACCCCAACGCACACACAGAGCTCCGCCCCCTCCACCCCAACGCACACACAGAGCTCCGCCCCCTCCACCCCAACGCGCACACAGAGCTCCGCCCCCTCCACCCCAACGCGCACACAGAGCTCCGCCCCCTCCACCCCAACGCGCACACAGAGCTCCGCCCCCTCCACCCCAACGCACACAGAGCTCCGCCCCCTCCACCCCAACGCACACAGAGCTCCGCCCCCTCCACCCCAACGCACACAGAGCTCCATTTGCTCTCTTGTCATAGTGAGGTAGAAGCTGGATTATCTTCCTCCACCGCATTTCCACATCAGCTTCCTACTCCTTTAAAGGCCACATGGGTCACTGCTTGAATGGAGTGCTTTAACACACAAGCCGATATGTGACACACAGGTGCAGTGGGTCTAGGTGCAAGGCATTCACCGAAACCGGAAAAAAAAGTTTTTTTACACCTTTTAAAATCAGTCTGCTCCCACGGTCAGGCGGTGCTTCCGATGCCTGCCACATGTTTGGACAGAAACCACCAGCCATTCGGAACAGTCGATGAATCACACGTAAAGCACTCAAAACAAAAACCCTGAAAGAGAGCTAAATCAAGATCCCTGTCAGCACACGCAGCAGACATAACACTTAACAGGTTCCTTACACGAGCAGTAGGGAGGCCGCAACCTCCTATACAGCATGCTCTCCACCTCCCACCTTCACACTCCCCCCAAAAGGGGCCAAATTCCACTGAAGTGTGGCAAACCGAGCTCCTAACTCTCCCCTCATTTATCTTTCCGTGTTGTGGATGAAACCCCTAACAGAGATAAGACTGTACAAGCCAGCGATGTTTGAAGAATCTCCTTCAGGAATCCATACCACAGCTGTGTGATCACTTCACAAAGAATAGAAGTCGGGCTGCAGGAGCTTTTTTTTTTTTTAATCCTCCATCAGACGGAGCCCTTAGGAAAATTTGTGTTGATCAAAGAATACATTCTTCCTCGATTCGCAGGGAGCTTGGAAAGTTACTTCACACTGAATTTCACTGACATTAAATTACACTCAGCATCCTGGCTCACAGTTACAAACCTAGCAACCGCACACGGGGGAGAGCGAGGGAGTGGGGACAGACTCTGCTCGTGTGTTAACACGCCCGCAGCCACGCCACAACGCCACAGAGGATGCTCACTGCCGACTGTCGCTCACCGACAGCACCGCCAGCCCGCAAGGACCCAGGGCCACAGGGGGCGCCGTGTGGCTGACAAGTAAGAGAGCCCTGGCCGACTAACCCCACTCTAGCCTTGGCGCTGCACAGGCAATTGTGCTCTACTGCTAGTGGAATCCCAGTCACAGTCAGCTAGTAACTAGACCCAGGCTCGAACCCGTGATCACAGACCTACTGCTGCTGAGGGAGCACCTTTACTCCACAGGGGAGGACTGCCTGGACAGCTTTAATACTGAAATCAATGTTGTGAGTGTTATCCACTCTCATTTGTTTTATTCACTTTATTTTTGCCATTTGCAATATTCTCAGGATCCTTTTCCGTGATTTTTTTCCCCCGAGGCCCATCTTTGCATCTCCACGCGGCTTTTTTCTTTTGGCCTGCCTTCGAGAAAACACAGTCAAGTTCAACAGCTAGCTTCACAGCCCATTGGAGAGCGGGGCGCTGCACACAAACGAGTCTTTGTCCAACCCACCCCCTGTGCTGCAGCCACACAACCCAAACAGCCCCGCAACACTGCCGAATATCGGCAAGCTGCAGGAGGCGTTGGATCTGCAGTTCCGAGGCTGCAGACATCAAAGGGAAGACGCGGCTGGCAAATGCCTCTCTGTCCCGTGTGGGAGAGTTCTTAAACAAAGGCTGGAGAGGCCGAGCCACCCTCTTCTCCCCTCCTGGCCTGTCTCTGCAACATGATGAAGCCAGTCCCCAGGCAGCGCAAATAGACCACTAGAAATTAATAGTGCTATCAGGATACATAACAAGGCTTTCCTCGGATGGTGAAGTAACAAACAGAGAATTTGCTGGCAGGCCTACAGAACAGTAGTATCTTTGCAAGATGCAGTTATTTATTTCCCTATAGCAGCACCTTTAAAACATCCACTCTCACAGATTTAACTCCGCACGGGGGGGGGGGGGGTCAGCTCACCAGCCCCATCCTCGAGGAAATGACCAGGCTTAACAAAGGCCCGGAAATGCAGTTCAGAAAGAGGAGCTTTTGGTTACAAAAGGCACGAGCAGGAATGAACGAGGGCATCAGATTCATATCAACTGGGAAAACTAGATAATTTCACAGCAAAGAATTTTGTTCTCATCTCTTCCAGTTCTTCATTTTATACTGTCCGAATTTTGATTCATCAGTTGTTAGGACCAGGCATCGGACTTGTGCTCAGCCCCCTCCAACACACTGACCTGGCAGGCCTATTGCCATTTCAAACACTGCATGCTGCACAGTGCTGTCCAGGGCAGCACAGACTGAAGGACTCCATTGCAAGGGCACAAGCCAACCACAGGGGCAGAGCAGAACGGTCTGGCCCACAATAGTGGCTTCACTATTAGGACTACAAAAGAGTCAATCCAATCAACACAATTCACAACATGTTCATTCCATCTTTAGTAGCTTCCAAACTACTATATTCACTTAATATACCTTATATAACATACAGAGCCCTGGAAACTATGAAGAGAGAGTCAAAGTTGGATATAAAATACCAGAGAGACATGAGAAGCCCAAAGATGTGTAAACCTGAAAGACATCAGAGGGCAGTTGCGTGTTCATATTGTAACCTGCAACTGGCTGGAAAGTGTCACCAAAGCACAAGAACAAATGCACTTCAAATGCAGGGCAAAAGGGCATCTAGTACACCTTTCTGTGCTCCAGGGATGTTTTTCTTTAGTTACATGAAACATCTTTTGCTAAAGATAACTATGAGGATGTTACAGCATTCAACATGCAAAACAAGATAAAGAAACAGAAAAATAAAGCAAGATAAAGCAAAGGGATAATGCCAAAGTTATACACGCAGGCAGCAGATGCAAAAACGCCCACACTCCCACCCCTGGCCAGTATCTAACATGATTAGATTTCCAACTGCACTCCTCATGCGCGTTTCCACACTTTGTTGTGGAAAAACCCCATTGTTTGTGTTCTCGTTGGCCCGGCCAGCAGAATAGCAAACACCAGAGCTTCCTCCTGGCAGACAATGAGAGCGCACCATGCGGGAATCAGGATTCCAGGCACAGGGAACAACTGGGAAAAACAGAGCTGGAGTGAAGATGTCAGATCAAACACCCAGAACCCAGTTAACAGCACAGACATCAGCGCTTCTTTCCATTATCTCCCATCCTTAACACTGTTTTAGTACTGGTGCCCATCAAACTGCATCCCTTATGCATAAACTCAAGCCTTGAATTCTACTTTCAGAGCTCAGGAAGAGTGCCCTTAAGTCATTTCCTCTATTAAATACATACAGCTGATTAATTACTTCTGCCCCTCAAACGTACTGAGCGCCACTGCTCCCAATTCTCCCAAGGAACTTCTGAGCTGTAACCATTTAAACTCTTACTAGACACAACCAGCAGGACCCTCACTGACAGAAGGTGACAGAATCAGACAGGCAGAACACGTGGAGCAGGGAAACAGCCCACAGTGGCCACTGACTGGAGCAAAGAGGAACCCAATGCTGTTGTTGTTTCTGAGCTAAGGATTAGCAGCCCAATCCTCCAGCAGTGCCTGAGGCAGTTAATCACAGAGCCTGACATCGAGCTGCTCCTTACTCATCCCCCCATCACCCTCACGTGTCCGACTGAGCAGACAGTGCCGAGCGGTATCCCTCTCCGGCCTGGGTGTGCAGGACCCAGCACTGCGGCGCGACCACACCACCTCCAAGCCAGGAACACCGAGCTGCTGGCTTGTCCCCATACAAGCGGAAGAGACTCTCAGCACCTTCCCCCAGCCCGGTCTGTGACATCAGCCCACAGCTGTAACACACTGTCCTCACCCAGCTACCCTGTTGGCCTCCACCAGCACCACTGCTCTGAAAACCGACAGCAGGTGCAACTGACCACACCACCCTGAGCAAACCTTCCTGCTCAGATCTGAAAAAGGACGACATGTTTATCGGATCAACAGATGACGGATCAGCAGGACGAATAAAAAGCGTCAAATGCCCTCATCCTGCCTCCCGCCCACCTTTGCTCTAAGCACAAAGCTCTCCAGGGTTATAACACCTTGCAGGAGGCTGCAGGAAATCAGGGGGTCAACACCGGATATAGGCCTCAAGGCCTTGACAGGTCAAGAGAACGGACATCTTCACAACGAACTGGGAATCGCAAACCAGAGCAGACAAGTGGAAACAAGTTACCCAGCTATGTGGTTGACGCCAATAAACTGGTTTCTTTCAAGAAACAACTGGGATGAGAAAACGTTCGTATGTAGTATACCAATCTCATGAAAACACATAGGGCAGATTTTACGGTAATACTGCACAAAGCCTGCAGGACAGCTTCATCTTTCAGACACCACAGAGATTCGGCAGAACATGTGAGCAATGCAGCAAGATCTGCTGAACTGGTCCCCGCCACCTGTCCATCTGCACAAGAAAGACAGTCATATAAGACTGGTGCGACAAGCGGATTTAATTAACACCAAACCCCACCGTAAGGGTGAAGCCAGACAGGCTCATTCCATAGCCCCTGGTACTATCACTATCACTGAGCTCCTCTCCCTCCCCCTCCGAGTTACAATACAGAAAAAGAAACCTATCCGTTTCCTTCCCACTTCAGGCCTCTGTGACTTTAATAGTAAGTGCATGACGATGACTCTCGGTACTATAAATGTAGACAAACTGGCTGACGTGAAGCCAAGCCTGTGAGGCCAAGTTAACACAACGTTGCAGTGCTGTATGGTACGGAAGAACGTTTTCAGGAACAATAGTCTCCAAATTGAGAAATTCGTTAAACACCTGCAAGTGGAATGACATGTTGGATTGCAAAAACGAAATACTATTATTAGCTTGAGATAAAATTAAACATTTTCAATTACAAACCCATCTAACTCTCCACAAAAGTAATGACAACACCAGTACTGTGCACTGGGAAACACAAGAAACCTATCCAGTGCCATTTCTGAAAGCGGTTTGAACCAAATAAAAATGTCTACCATTCGCAGAAGGCTAGGATTATTACACCAAGAGAAAATACTCATCACCAGTCTCTGTCAATCACACTTCCGACTGGACATATGAGCAAAAAACACTTGCTTTCCTGTGCATGTTTGCTTAACCTTGGACTTATCTGATTTCAGTCATTCTATTGGAAAATATTTGTTAAAAATCCCAAGACATTTTCCACTTCAGATCAGACCTACACAACACCCTTAGTGCTGTCAGGGGTTCATGTTCCCTCAAAGGCAGTGACGCATTCAACCCAGCAACATTCTTCAGAATGAACAGTGAAACACCAACCAGAGGTACTTCTTTACACAAAGGAACAGAAATTATCAATCCCAAAGAGTAAGCAAATCAACGGCTAGAATGCAGAAACCCTAAAGGTTTAATCACTAAAGCAATTTGAGGAGAAAGAAAGCACTTTATAAAGTAGTAAAAATGGAACAGGTTCCAGTTCAAGTCTCAGAGGAATCAGTCCAGGAAATGGAGAGAGCCGATACATCACTATTTGACTCCGGTATTTACAGAGAAAAAGGGTTAGATCTTCTGTAATATATCAGAGTTCTTTGAACAATCAGCAGTAATGGATAGAGATCATAAAATTTACATGAGTGGAAAGCTGTTGACAAAGTTCCTCATTAAAGTTAATTCTAATAACACAGACAACAGACACTCAAAGTAATGCATGCCCTTGGGTTCAGAACAGGTTAATGGACAGAAACAATTAGTACAGAAAAAAAGTACGACTGCTCAGACTGGCATTGGTACAGATGTAATTAGTGGAGTAGCATAAGAATATGTATCAGGATTGCCGCTCTCCCTAATTTTTAACCAGTGATCTAGGTTCCGGTATAGTTCACAGTCAAATGCACAGATGATATCACAATACAAGGATTAGCAAACACTGTAGAAACTGCAAAGGAATGGTAAAGAGACTTTAGCCAAATTTAACTGCAACGTGTAGTGGGAATCTGGAATAAGCTGCCCAGCATTGCTGTCAGAGCCAATAAGAGCCTCTGGCTTCTTTCAAGACACAGCTGAATGAGATCCTCCAGTCAGAAGAGGAGGTAGATTTGTGTTCTTCACACAAATGGTGATGGGTGTCTGCCACAAGCTGCCCAGACATTTTGTTGAAACTGATACCCTGGGATTCTCGCAAGAAATGGACAGATGACCTTCGCTTAGTTAGATGGGCCAAATGGCCTCCTCTTCTCTGTGACCTTCCTAAGGTTCCAATCAGACTCTATATGTAATAGGAATGTAGTGATACGAGTGCCAAAGCCCACAGTCGCAACGCTGGGGAGGCACAGCAGAGCCGATCCGAACCGAACGGGCCTGGGAGACCCAGACAAGGGGGCGAGAGAGACGCGGGGGTACTCACATCCTGCCGACGCCCTCGTACATGCGCGTGTCCGCGGGCAGGGTGGTGACCTCCGTGTCCGTCAGGTGGGCGTGTTTCTTCATGCGGCTCAGCTGCTCGATCTGCAGGTCCGCCAGCTTGACCTTCTGCTGGGTGTCGATCACCTTCGCCTGCAGCTCGGCAAAAGCCTGCGGGTCACACCGCATCACGTCACACCGCGGCCACTCGCAGGCAGGAGGTCTGCCGTCGTCCCGCGTGGCGAGGCACTGCGAGCCGGGTTCGGAGGCACTGTGAGCCGGGTTCAGAGCTGCTGCCTTGCAGGGCTGTATGTTCTCCCCGGATTCGTGTGGGCTTCCTCCCACAGTTCAGAGACATGCTGGAAGGTTAGCTGGCTCCTAGGACAGCTGGCCTTGGTGTGAGTGTGTGTGTGTGTGTGTATCAGTGTGTGACTGGCATCCCGTCCAGGGTGTATCGCACTTTGCACCCACTGTTTGCCGGGATAGGCTCCAGCATCCCCGAAAACACCGAGCTGGACAGAGTGGTTAGAAAATGGATGGATGTACAATTATGCACTGAGTGCAGAATAATGAGATTGTAATAATTAAACAGAATAAGCATTATTTAACAAACGGGCAGGTGTAGCTGCTACAAGGGTAATTCAGATCTCCCACGTTATAGAAGCATAGTTTTTTAGTCGATGTTGGTAACGACCGCGATGAGATGCAACACATACGCGGGGTGTCGGTTCTTGGCCTGACTCACGTTTCGTGTAATCACGACAACCTGAACACTGGGCATCCTGCTGCTGGGACTCTACTAATCTACACTATCGCGGAGGAAATAATCGTTCTATTTCCGAAAGCAGAATGACATCTTAAAACACTTAACAAAGGAGATGTTTGGCTATATTAAAAACAAACTGACGCACGCTGCACGAACCAGATAATACGACGTTAATTTAAAAATCTAATAATGGTAAAATCACGCAATTAAAAGACAAAACAGGTATGACTTTAAGCTAGCTAGCCTTTTTCAAACTCAGAGGTCCTGTACACGCTTTCTCTCCACCACACGCTTTGTGACAGGATTAAAGGGCTGTCTCCCCGTTTTAAAACCATCAAAAGGCTACGACATGAGAGATAAAGTTACCAGAAACTAAAATGCTGCCGTTGAGAATGACCAACCGTTATCGTATAAGAATGAAATAAAACATTTTACCTTTTTCAACTCGAGATCTACGGGGGCTGCCATGTTGGAGAGGTGAACGCATGCGCAGTGAGTCCTTATCGGTTGCTAGGCTGCATGCCGGTAGCTCGAGTCATTACGTCATGCAGAGACGGTCTTACCTCGACCGCGTGTTAAAACGCCTTGTTACAGTCGTACATAGTAAAAGTACGTTTCATAACAGTGTGGCTTAGCTTTATTTTGCATAAAATGGAGCAATTCAGTGTGAACGTCTATATCTGAATAATTCATAATGCTTAGAAAGTGCATTCATATTAGTAGCATGACAGGTTGGACGAAATTGGTTTTGAGACATTGACATGAAGTGCAGCCATCCTTGATCTGCTGTCTCTGACTCCTGCCGGTCCCAGCCTGTGCTGGCGAGCTCTGCCCTGCTCCCTCACGGCCTGCTTTTCTAAAATTACACACGCCAAATTTAGACCTCAGTCTTTAGATTTAAAATGAATCTAAATATAGATAAGTACTATATTATGGTCTCAATTTCCCCGTGTCTGTATCGCCTCTGTTCCCTTGAATATGTCCCGGTTGTTTGAGAAACTAGGTCAATAAGACCATCTTCCTTAATAGGCAACCATGCAACCTGAGAGAG
This sequence comes from Lepisosteus oculatus, assembly GCF_040954835.1. Classification (NCBI taxonomy): domain Eukaryota; kingdom Metazoa; phylum Chordata; class Actinopteri; order Semionotiformes; family Lepisosteidae; genus Lepisosteus; species Lepisosteus oculatus. The sequence goes on along the minus strand of NC_090706.1, from coordinate 41,112,715 downwards.
AAGCAGTTATCGACCAAATGAAGCACATCCATTTCACGATCCCCATCATAATATCCCGGTGTGTTCTGGAAGATGGAAACCTCCCTGTAGGATATCATATAAAGTATAAATTTGTACCTATTCCTAAAGATGGGGAAGACGGTTAAGTCATGAATCTGGAGGTGAGAGAGTATTCAGGTTTATGCCCCAAACTGTCTATAAAATTCCATCTCGTCCATCCAGTTTCTCACAGCTTTATCCTACACTGTGCAGGAGGAGAGCCAGCGCCCATCCCAGCAAGCAGCAGACTGAGGGCAGAGCTTTCCCTGGACAGTGCGACAGCCCTTCGCACTCTATGAAATGTTTTAATATTCTAATGAATCCCCGGTTTCGTCGATCATGGTAAAACTGCCTTCAGAAAGGCGTGATTTGATGGTTTGACAACCCCCGCCTGACAGCGCTCTCTGGGACCAGGGCTGGACGCCCCTGCTGTAGGCCTCCGGTCAGCCACGCTGACCACGCTGACTCCGCTGAAGCCAGGCAGAGCTGCGCCGGCTAGAAGACGGCCCGCGGGCCGGCCCGGCTCAGAGCTGACACCGGGAGCGTGCGGACACACCGCCCTTGACAGGACTGTCTGGGACGGAGCAGTGCCCGGCCCAGCGTATCGACTGGACACTGAACATCTGACCAATGCAGTTCAAAGTCGAGAAACGGTTAAAAGTCTCTAGTCAAGTGTGTCCATGGCAGCAATCGCAAAATTGGAGTGGAATGTGATCCAGGTTGTATAACTGGTGCAATCAGGAGAAGCCCCTGCTCCTTGTGGAAAATGTCTTGACCAGTGCTCAAGAAAACACACGTGATTGGAGGCTTCCTAATACTGAATCTTCAAATGTAGCTGTAGATTTTTCCAGTCATCCGAATGTGAAGTGAACGCCTGTGTTCTGGATCCCAGTGGGTTACTGCTGACCGCACACAGGTCCAACACGAGCTCCTGAGGCACCTCTGTCGGTCCTCAGCCTTCGCTGCTGTCGTCTGTCTCGCGGTGGCAGTGCGCGTGGTTTCGGCAGCTCGCCCTCCACCTGTGTGGGCTGGGTGACGCAGCCCCCCTCCAGCTGGGCCGGCCCCCCCCACTCTGGGCCGGTGCCGAGGTCGCGGGCCCGGGAGCAGGGTGCAGGTGTGGGGAGACCACAGGCCTTGGCCAAGCTGCAGATCTGTCATGTTTCCACTCAAGGAAGAAAGAAGAGCCTGAAGAAACACACGGACTGGGAGCTGCTATCTTTCAGCAAATAATAAAGGGATATTCGGCGGTTCAGGCAAGGAGTGATACAACCGACGAAGCAAGCCAAATGAATGTTAAGGGATTGCGTCATTAATTTCCTAGTGTTGGGGGTTAACTCTCCTGGCTGAGGAAGTGACATCACTGGCGGAGGCCCAGAGCTGCTGTCACGACCCCCCTCACTTGCGAGGGATGAACCAGCGAGGCAGCTGCAGGAGTGGAGTTGTGGCGCAGGGAGGAGTGTAGAAAAGATGGGCGCAGAGTTGTGCACAGGAGCCAGGTTTTTTTACTGAAGAGCAAGTTTACAGTTTGACCTCATCCTGAAATTCTAACAGCCCCGTTAGTAACAGCATGTGTGACAAGACACTTATTGGGCACACTTCAAACTTTTACCATGGCTTGACTGTGTTTTACTACTCTGGACCATGGGAATGCTGTGGTTTAAGAATAGTATTTCCATGGAGTATTTACTCACATGCACCACAGTAAATCCACGAGGCAAATGGGAAAATCCTATGGTAAATATATTGCAGTAAACTCTCAGATGGGCACCTATTCCATTCTTGTGCTGAGACCCTTTTCATTGATGGGAAGAGGACAAGACCCCTAAGGGCCACTGTAAATAAAGTAATCCTCAGATTAAATAGCTACGGAAAACTATATGAATAAGATCGGCCTGTTTAACCAAAGACCATAAGTCTTTTTTTAAAGTCTGCCTTTTCCAGTTCAGCTGAGTTATTAATGTCCCAGCTGAGACAATAGCCAAGCCTTAACCGGGCTCGACAGGAAATATCTCCAGTCAAAATCAAAATGCGTCGCTCCTCTTTCATGTCAGGAAATGGTGGTTTGCTCTGTTTTGAAACCCAGGATGCTCACATTGTGCTGTGCTGTATTTTCTGCAGCACTTGCATGGTGTGGCAAGAAGTTTATGAGAAATCAATGTGACAAAAAACACCAGCTTCCAGTTTGTGACATCAGTGGTGTACAACAGGATGCCCAGAAGTGAAGGAATACAGGCCATCTCAAGAGTCCTTCCTGACAGCTGCGCTCATGCTCAGTGCAGAATTCAACCACAGAGCATCCTGGGACTGTTTGGTTTATTCCTGCTGCTTCTGAGACCATGAGCTGGTCCTGTCTGCAGACTCACTTGCATGAGTGAAATGTGAATTCTCCTGTCGTCGTCAGGTTGAATTCACATTGAAGCTGTGTGGCTGGAAGTGAAGGAAGCTGTGTTTTGCATCAGAGAATTGGGAAAGGCTTCACAGCAACTGGATTACAAAAGGACCGTTTTGTGGCGTTACACAAGCCGGGCGAGGACCAGCCTGATCCTACCAACCGCTCCCTTATGTTCAACACGGTTTTGCAATAATTTGCTGAGTTTATATACAATGTCTTAGTATTTCACTCCAGCAATCTCCTTTACTGCATTTCATGCAGAAAGTACCCAGCCATTTACATTGGGGAAACTGGACTGGCCAGCCATTTCAGGAAACCTGTCAGAGCAGTTGGATCCAGAGACCTGCCTAAGCCCAGAGCCCCACAGTCTGCTTCCCCATGCTCATGAGCACTGACCATTCCACACACCCCTGGCCATGAGCACTGACCACTCCACCCCCACCTGGACGTGAGCACTGACCACTCCACCTCCACTGGACATGAGCACTGACCACTCCACCCCCACCTGGACGTGAGCACTGACCACTCCACCTCCACTGGACATGAGCACTGACCACTCCACACACCCCTGGCCATGAGCACTGACCACTCCACCCCCACCTGGACGTGAGCACTGACCACTCCACCTCCACTGGACATGAGCACTGACCACTCCACCCCCACCTGGCCATGAGCACTGACCACTCCACCCCCACCTGGACGTGAGCACTGACCACTCCACCTCCACTGGACATGAGCACTGACCACTCCACCCCCACCTGGACGTGAGCACTGACCACTCCACCTCCACTGGACATGAGCACTGACCACTCCACACACCCCTGGCCATGAGCACTGACCACTCCACCCCCACCTGGACGTGAGCACTGACCACTCCACCTCCACTGGACATGAGCACTGACCACTCCACCCCCACCTGGACGTGAGCACTGACCACTCCACCTCCACTGGACATGAGCACTGACCACTCCACACACCCCTGGCCATGAGCACTGACCACTCCACCCCCACCTGGACGTGAGCACTGACCACTCCACCTCCACTGGACATGAGCACTGACCACTCCACCCCCACCTGGACGTGAGCACTGACCACTCCACCTCCACTGGACATGAGCACTGACCACTCCACCCCCACCTGGACGTGAGCACTGACCACTCCACCTCCACTGGACGTGAGCACTGACCACTCCACCTCCACTGGACGTGAGCACTGACCACTCCACCCCCACCTGGACGTGAGCACTGACCACTCCACCCCCACCTGGACGTGAGCACTGACCACTCCACCTCCACTGGACATGAGCACTGACCACTCCACCTCCACTGGACGTGAGCACTGACCACTCCACCCCCACCTGGACGTGAGCACTGACCACTCCACCCCCACCTGGCCGTGAGCACTGACCACTCCACCCCCACTGGACATGAGCACTGACCACTCCACCTCCACTGGACGTGAGCACTGACCACTCCACCCCCACCTGGACGTGAGCACTGACCACTCCACCCCCACCTGGACATGAGCACTGACCACTCCACTTGTGTCCTTTCACTCGGAGGACAAGACTCCAGGCAGAGAAGAACATCTGGAGCTGGACTTGCCCCCCAGCGCTCAGCGATCGCTCCTCCTTTTCGTCCGTCTGCTCATGACCAACAGCTGGCAACGGTATCGGCAATCAAAGAACACCACAAAGTAGGACGTCTTTTTTTTTATTTCTACTGCTGCAGTTAGGAACAATTGTAATTGTTGCTCATACAAAAAACTTCAATGCAATGACATTTGTATTAAAAAGAGCATAACATTTCTGAATTCACATTAAATGGCAATATGTGTAATCTTGCAATTGGATACAGTTAGCACAGCATCGCATTTAACAGGACGTTATCTTACACATACAGTATATACACATTGTCTTTTACACTTAAGTTGCTTTTAATTTCATTGGATTTTTCTGGGAGTGCACTACACAGACTTACCAGAGCCAGTTCAAGAATACAATATTTTTTAACCTCCTATGAACTACAAATCTAATTTTGTTTAGTGTATGAAAAAGTAACCTTGATACAGTGAAACCCATTTAAAACATTATTTATCCTTCTGTTACCATGATAAGCCTGTGATGAGGATCTACCTTAACCCAGTGCAGAGAAAATGTTTGAACCCCCAGTATAATTATAGATAGAAAGAATTACAATTTCTTTCCATGGTACACTTGTTTTAATTAAAACCAGACAGTCTTTTCTTAAATATTCAAAAGGGCTCATATTTACCAACTTCATTGGTGCATGAAGTTGGGGAAAAAAAAAAAGTCATTAAGAATTGGTGTAGGTGAATTGAGGTGAATCCCTAGTTTATTCAGCATGATTAAGACGCTAATTAAAACGAGGTGGTTAAATAATTGAGCATTTAGTAAACATGGTCAGAAACATTGCGAGTTTGGCACTGACCACACAGGTTAGTGGAAACATCATGCCTCAATCAAAAGAGATTTCAGCAAGGATATCTGATGCTCCTCAGTTTGGGGCGAGTTATTAAAAGATGAAGAGAACCTGGTGAAGTCTAAGACTGTCATGAAAATAAATATGTCTATATAGGTCTAAAACTCACAAGAGTGCGACCCGCCCAGGGGCCACGTGCCCTCTCCCACCCGTCATGAGAATTAGACAGCAGGAGGTCAACATCACCAGCTCCGTCGGCCAGAGTGAATAATCGAGCCCCCAGATCTGCGACTTCAGGGAAGACAAGATTTTCTTTTTTTGCATCGCTAAGAGAAAAGTTGTATTTATTGCTCCTTGTTTAAATAAACACGCACACAAAAACAGTCATGAACAACGGGAAGGACAAGCCGCTGCCAATTAAAAAAAATAAATACATATAAAACGCGAGAGGACATCAGGCACAAGGCACTAACCAACAATAAAAATTACAATAAATAAAACTTTAAAAAAGGGTTTTACTCTTTTAAATAAATAAATTAAAAGGCATAATATAAATAATTGTCCTGTACGGTAAAAAAAGACAAACTGTTTTCTGTAATATACAGAAGGACCACACCACAGCGCAAAGCACCCAAAGGATGCAGACAACGCTCAGCTCACATTTTCTTTGCCTCTAACAGTCTACAGGTGCTTAACGTCGGAGTGTTTCGGCGTCTTGCCGATGCATCACAATGCATCATCCATTCACTTCACTTATCCACGGGATTCCAGTCCCACTCCAGCACCCGGGAGCTCCTCCCCAAGCTGATATCCGCCTCCTGTCCTGTGCGCCGCCCGGTGCAGGACTGTTCTCCCCTGTGCACGCTCCTCCTCCAGCCTCTCTTCCATCTTTGGGGTCGTATTGTAGCCGAGGTAGAGCTTCGTTCTCCCTTTGTGGAAAGAAAGGGACCAACAGTTAACACCCTCCGTCAGCTGAAGAGGCCCGGCTCCAGGTGCCGGTAGAGCAGCCTCTCCCCCACATTCCTGGGGGTTCGACACCCGTCTCCTCTCGCCGCAGTCAAGAGCAAGGCAGGCTGGGAAATCAACAAGCACCGCTGTGGACTGGCGAAAATAGCCCTGATCGTTACCTCCCCAACATCAAAAATGACTGTTCAGACAAAGCCGCAGAGCTTGACTTCTGGCCCTCCTGCAATCTGCAGTGATTTCCTCTCCTGCGTGCCACAGAGCAGCAGGTTCAGGTGAGACACCAGGGCATTACGCAGGCGTGAGAACTTGGAACACGCCAGGGCTCACTGCTGCCGACAGCAAAATTCTCCATCTTCAGAAGCTCTGCAGTCCTTACCTTTCTCTAGTGTCACTCAGTGGCTTGTGGCCGTTCCCAGCTTGACCTTTTCTTCATTCTCTACGTCATACGCTCCTCTTTTGTGATACCTGCAGGCAGGAACAGAACAGAGAGGTTTATATCCCCATCATCACCTGGAGACGGCAGCAGATTACAGGCCATCGCCTCTTAAAAAGAGGACCAGAGACAGGCTACAGAACAATCCTGACTGTCCTGTTCATCACCAAATCAGAGTCCTGTCTTGCTCTGGGGGGGGGGGGCTTTTCAGAATTCAGTCTTGAAAAATAAAAAACAAAAACTCTCTTTTCCGTAAAGCAAATTGAGCATTACAAAACAAAGCCAACGGCAGCTACCCTTGATCAAAGGTTTTGTCCTGAATTCCCATGAAGCACAGAGGTTCGAATGGCAGCACGTACAGTGGCACTAGTAGGTACCCATCTGAGCCACTGCAGGCACGCTGTCCTCGCCCGGGTGAGGAGTCACCAGCCAGCCGTTACTCCTCTACCGCTGTTCTGACACAGCTGGGGGCTCAGGCCGGATACGGCGCAGCAGCGGAGAGCCAGGCGGGACACTGACCTGAACGCCAGCAGCATGCCGATCACGAGCAGGCACAGCGACGACAGCACCACCGCCACCACGGCCAGCGCGGTGCTCCTGCTGTAGCTCTCGCCCCCCGTCACCACCGGCAGGCTGAAGAAGTGGCAGCGCTCCCCCGTGTAGCCCGGCTGGCATCTGACAGGGCACAGACAGGCTGGTGAGCACGAGGACGGGCAGGCCGGCAGGGGACTGGGGACAGCGCCCGCTCCTAACTGGGGGGACTGGGGGACAGCGCCCGCTCCTAACTGGGGGGACGGGGGGACAGCGCCCGCTCCTAACTGGGGGGACGGGGGGACAGCGCCCGCTCCTAACGGGGGGGACGGGGGGACAGCGCCCGCTCCTAACGGGGGGCAGGAGGGGGACTGTTATTGAGATGAGACACTATAATTTTGGTGATCAGAACGAACTTGTCTTCCTTTGTTCTGTTGAGCCAGTTCTCAGTTCTCTGGACAAGCGTCTCTTACGCTTCTCCACACACCTGTTCTGCATTTGGCCTTCACGGCCGGCTCATCGGCGCAATGCCAGCACAGCGTCCATCCCCTGTCTGTTCTGTAAGGAACGGAAAGTGGGGCCCCCCTGTCCCCCTGGGGGTTCCACAGAGCTCTCGGCCTCACTCACATGCAGGAGGGCGCCTTCAGGTCCCGGATGTACTGGCAGACCCCGTGGATGCAGAAATCCTTGTACTTCTTCAGGCAGGGGTTCCTCTTCCGGCCCTGCCCCTTCCTCTTGCCCTTGCCCTTCCGGGCCTGGCCCGGCTCCGGGGACGAGCGCGCCGGGGGGTCCCGGGGCTTGGTGGAGAAGGCGACTGCGGGGCGGAGAGAGAGAGAGTGCTCTGAGTGAGACCGCCGAGCCAGTGCGGACCGCTCAGCGGTTGGGGGCGCTACGCGGGCCAGGCGGTAAGAGGCGAGCGGGGGTCCCCTGATCCTGGGGCGGCCCGGGCTGCTCCGCTTCCCACTGCGTTCGCACATCGGGGCGCGAACTTCTCTTTTCGTTCGGGAGATCACATCAGCATCTCACTTGCTCACAGTGAACTCCAGGCGCCTAGAAGTCGGCGCAGTTTCCCTGCGCTCGGAAAGGCATCGCAGGGAGAAAAATCACGCTCTTTATCTGCAACACTTTGCTCCTGACTGATTCCTTTGCGAGCTCCTCTTGTCTAGGTCTGTGGCTCTTCCCCACGTAGCCTTTAGTAAACATGCCATATGGACCCAGTGTCCACCGGCTGAAACATTTCAGAGCCTCTCCCGTCAGAGGCGGCTGTAGCTGCTCTATACCAGCTCTTCCTGACCTCTTCCTCATTCTGAGGAGCCAGAAGAGATGTAACCAGGTTTATTATTAGAAACACGGGGGCCTCGCCTCCCTCAGTCATCCGACATGCCCGTGTTTTGATTCCTGCACCCCGATAATCTGCCTGGAACATGAAAGCAGCAACTGCACTTCAGTATTGTTTCAGGGCAGGCGAATTTTTCACGAAACCGGGAGACTGAGAGACTCGACTGTGAGGGAAGAGCACCGTGCCAGAAACGCCAACATCAATCCACCGAAAACCATTACGGATGTCTTTCGATTGAGCGCCAAACCACCTTTACCCCGCAGGACTTCCTAATCGCGCAAGCCGGACGTCTGTATGGGGACTAGTTTACTACTACAGAATACCCCCCGTATATTGAAGGAAAAAAAAACAGATGATGATCCATTAAATAACTTGAGACGCCCTATCGCTTACAGCTCTGGGGAACTGAAAAGAGTTTTGCGACTAGGACCAGGAGCCTCTACCTCCGCAACAGTGACGATTCTCAATAACACTCATTTCACCTGAAAGCGTGTTTTTGCTCCCCCCCTTCATTAACGTGCAGGTGGAAGGGAGAGACTGCCCCCCACGCCGGTATTGAGCGGCCCTTGCTCGGTATGCTTACCCCTGGGGAACCCGACCTCGCCGTCTCCCGACTCGTACTCCTCGTCGTACTCCTCAGCCTCCGAGCTCCTGTAGTCGCCCAGGTCGCCCTCTCCGTCCTTCCCGCCGCCCAGCGGGTCTCCACGATCCAGGCTTTCGGGTTCCGCCGTTCTCTCGCCGTCGTATCTTGCGATGGTGGCGCCTCTGACCGAGCTGGACAGAACTGCGGGGAGAAGAGGGGTTCAGACTCCGGGCTCGGCGAGCGCACCTGCGCGACGCAACAGCCCAGGCGTGACGGCGACCACGGCTACCACACTGTGCGTTACAGCCCCGCCGCGGAACAGCCACCAGAACCCCGTACAGGCAGGCGGTTATTCACGGAAACCCGGCTACTCTCACAAGCCTGTACCCACGTTTACACTGCTGAATTTGCTCTCGATCGAATGCGTGTTCTTCTTATCCCGGCAGACGTGGGGGAAAAAAAAAGAGTAGGTTTTAACAAGCGTCGAGAGTGCGTTTGCGTCTGGGAGGTGATATTTCACTCTCGGAATAGAGCATTGTGCCTAACCCAAGCCCCGTGCAGGGTACTCTCTTTCTCCATCTAAGTCACTGTGGAACACGGGAGGGAGCTGCTCATTACAGGCACACAAGTCAAGGAAGAGGCGATGAAGAAAAGCGCCCCAGCACCAACCCAAGTGGAGAACTTGTTGGGGTGACTTACCCACGCAGAAGAGCCCCAAGATTGTCGCAGCGAGAACCTTCATGTCTTCAGACTCGGTAGTAATCCAAAAACGCGACTGCGTCTCCGTCGGTAACCTGCTTTTAGCTCCTAAAGTCCCGTCTGATTCCAAGCGCCGCTCCTTCCCGCAAGTCCTCTCGCACAGATACCGAGTCGCTCTCCCAGCCTGACTGACTGGCCAAGAGGCGCTCTCGCCCGCATTTATAGCGAGAGCACGCCCACCTCCACTCCACTCCTTTCCGGAAGAACACACACTGGTGTTGTTAGCTTTGGCAAAACACAGACCCACAGTTCATGGTGAGCCTTGGGAATGTCAGATCATTTTTAAACGATTTGCATGAAATATAATTTGAAAAGGTCAAAAGGTAACGAAGCAGAGTCTGTGATTATGATGCAACGTGTAAGAGGGTTTATTCTTCCCTCGACTCGTCTGTGTTCGCAGAGGGTGCGGACGCTTATAAATGTGAATATCGGGAACAGACTCTTAAAGAAAATAGGAAACGAGTTTATCTCCCCCCTTAACACTAAGAGCACTGAAAGATGACTAAAACTCGGGAAGACCAATCCCTTCCATCGCTGCGAATTGAACAAGAAGAGGATGACCCGTGGGCGCCAGGTTCCCCGAGTTTAAGGGCAGCCGACAGCAGCGTGTTTAGAGCTCAGGTCTTTGCACCGAGGAGCCGGCTTGAAGACACTACTGCTGCACGCTGTATGGTTGTGCATTTGATGAGTAAACTGTGATTGCTGCCTTCAGCCTGCTTTCCCAGCGAGCCTCCTGTGGGGCAGAATTCAGGGTGCGTGTAGACAGGGGCGCACACGCTCAGTCGGGGACAAGTGCAAAGCAGAAGCCGTGTCCTCGACGTCACAGCAGCTTCGCAAAGGCCCGGCTGTCCCGGGACAGCGGCAAAGCAGGCGCTTGGGCCACCCACGTGCGCTTCGTCCCGACCACGTTTCCGCCCAGGGACGCGCGCAGCGGCGGGCGCGCCGACAGCGCCACCGTGTGGCGGGAAGCGGGTTTCCCACCGTCGAATAATTTCCCAGCTTGTATTTAATGTTAGAGCACGGAGCGTGACGGGACGTCTACATCAAATTGACGTGTATCTATCGATTAATTTAAATAAGAAACACACGCTATGATTCTTACACATTATGATTACTGTTACAGTTCTTACACATTATGATTACTCTTATATTCAGAAGCACTTATAATTATTTTATTTAAATATAAGAAAAATAACGGGGCAGAAGGGGGCAGCTCTAATGCGTAAATTAATGACATTTTTAGTCCTCTTGCGCGGCCTAGTGGACCGTCTTTACCTGATATGTTTCCTTGTTCCAATCAACAGACTGGAAATAACCTTGCATCAGAAACACAGAGCCTCTCCTGGAGGCGACAGGTCACAGTACAGAGCCGGTGAATCTGGAACTCTACACCGCTATTATTAGACAATCATCAATATTCTCAGCTGGAATCAAGTCTTAAAGCAGGTCCATTATTTCAGCCCTCTTTCCTGGGGTCTTTGGTTTTTGCTAACGTGCTGTCATTGACCATTAACTTTTTATTTTTAACCTAAGTTGCCGTGTCGCTATGCATTCTCTGAATCTTGTCTAATACCCTAATCATGTCCACAGCCACAGTGACCTCTGCATATTAGGAACATGTCGTTAATCCCACTTTCTGTGTTGCGTGTTAAATTGAAACTGTGCCGTTCGGATCAGTATATAGCTTCATGGGTGACTTTCTCGTGCAATCTTTGTTTATTCATTTAACATCCCAATTTATTTCTCTTTTTTTAATGCGCGCTTTAACATTTGCCATACCTATTGTCTCTGTGTCATACGATATGTCTTGACATGACGTTTTTTTTTCTGTGTGTCTTGTATCTTGTTGGCTGTGTCCTCCCCAGGAATTATTATGAGTTTATTAGATGATTGATCTGTGCTTTTGCACCTTGTGACGTGTGTGTGACGTGTGTGTGAACCCCCCCCCCCCACCACCACCAAGACGGAGGCGCGAGAGTTGCTCCCACCCGACAGAGCGCGAGCCAGAATTCGGAGCTCTCGAGACCACGGATCAGCCCCAGCTGACGAGCCAGCGGGGTTCGATTGCTCAGGTCTGCTCGCTGCCCTCCCCTTAGCTCGTTTGCTTCGGCCTGGCGTCACATGTTTTGAAGATGGAGGCAGACGCCAGGTGTGTTGACACCGGAGCGGGGGACCAGGATAAGGAGGACTTCGAAGTTTTGGAAGGTGTACCGGAGAGTGCAGTCGGCAGCCCTCAGGAGGAGCAGAAAGAGAAGCCCCCGCCGGACGGCGGCTGGTCGGCTCCGATTTTGTCGCTGGCCAGGAGGGCGACGGAGAGCCTGTCCAGTACCGTCAGCCACAGCAGCGCTCTGAGAGGGGCCGCGTCTGCTGCTGGGGTGCTGTCATCCAAGCCGCACCCGGCCAGCAATGACGGGCACACTCCTAAACCAGGTATTCCCAACTGTTGCTTCATTCTGTGCGCGAAACGCAGACGTTGCGTCTTGCTCGCCTTCGGTGAAAGTTGCGTTTTAGTTACTGCACCGAATCGCCGGACACCTGTCTAGCTAAAAACTTCAGCTGGCCGACCCGATGAAACTTTGGTGGTGGAGCTTGCCCTGCCGGAGTAAAGTAGCTCCCTGCTCTGATTTTCTGTGCTTCTGTCTTGTTTTCGGCACGTCGCCCGTGCGGTTGTTGTGTGTCCGGATGTACCTGCGCAGGTAAGCTCACTCGTTGACGTCAGCGCGTCTGCAGCCGTGGCGCTGGGAGGGCACGAGCCGCGGACCTGCCCGCGCACCCCGCGTGTTCGGGCCACGCAGGGGCAGAGTGCGCTTTTCTCGAAACGGAACCTCAGGATTCAAGGCTCCTGAACAATGCGCACGCCTACATGGTGCGATCGGTTTTATGCGTCCTGAAAGTTTCCCAGTGTTCGGGAAATCAAGTCACGCTCACCGCTCCGGTGCGGGCAGTTTCAAGAAAGACGTTTCAGTGGAGCTCATGCATAGCTGCTCACTGCTCAAGTCATGACACAGTGAGGTGTGACTGCAAGGGCGTGTGATGGTCACAGTTCCTCTTTTCCAGATCTCATTTTAGGCTTTTTCCATGATATTTCCAGGCACGTTTTACAGGACAGTCTGGCAGGTTTAGGGCTGAGGAGCATACAGTGCAGTGGTTCTGACTTCAGATAGTCCCCAGTAGAACTACCAGCAAATTCCTTTTCGTTTGCAGTGACGTGGTTTAATGGTCTCAAACCGGGGTGACGGTCCCTACTGCTGGTTTAGTCAAACGCAGGTCTATAGGCTACAGTCGCCCTCAATGCTGGCTCATCCGGCGGCCAGGAGCTGCGCTGGGAAGGGCTGGAAGTAATGGAAGTGCTGGCAGAGTGTCGGAGCATGGCTGTGGATGTGTGCTGGATCTGCAGTGTGACGCTCGTCTCCGGTCTGAAAGGCTGACAGGGACTGTTCCCTGTGTCCTTAAACGCCCCAGATGTGGAGGTGTCGGGTGGTTAGCGGTGTGAATCTCACTACCGTGGAGAGTGAAAGGCTGTTGTGAGCCGCTGGAGTCGCACACTGGAGTTTGTAAAGGCGATGCTCCTTGTGATCGGCTCAGCCCCGAGACGAAGGGTGTGTTGCTCATCTGCCTGCGGGAGAACGTCTGAGCTTGAAAGGCCCAGTGCTGCGCTCTGTCTGCGTGCTTGAAGGCCGTCCAGTTCGCCAGTTAAGCTCAAGCTGCACAGGTGCAGAGCCACACACGCGTAGCTGCATTGTTAACGGGGGCGACTGATTCCCATCATGAGGTAGTAGACCATTCTAGGTCTTAACATGGCGAGTATTTGAGTTCTTCATCTCTTTGTAGCAAGTTTGGAGCAGAACCAGAAAAGAGACAGAATAACAGTATGGAATGTGTCCGATGGATGAATGAAATTTAGTTCCTTTCAGTTTGCTTTTCAAATTCAGATAAAAAAAAGAAATAATGTCTTTCTCTGGTAGACGGTAGATTGCGTTCTTCTTCCAGGAAACGTGTGATCTACTTCTGCTAAACGGAGATTAGCCATCTTAGTTCAGAGGAGAGGTTTTTGTTGTGCAATACTGAGAGGCTTTAAAAACTTATGAGTGTTGGGACAAATATTATTTGTTTGGTTTTATAATATGTCTCATTATATTTTGGACTTTGACATTCTAGACCCCAGTAATGAGATTATGCTTCTGCTTCTGACTGACAACTATTTCTGTGTATAAAGAGACAATCCTTCCGAGGGTTCACATATTTACAGAATTTGTGTCGCCAGCTCTGTGTGGGTTTTAATTTCAGTATTGCTTAAGTGAGGTTTTGTCGAAATCTAGTTCACATAGGAAGCTTTTATTTTCAGGTCGTATGACGCTGTTCAGTCAGGAGAATTTTTTTTCCCCATCGCCCATAAATCAGCAGTTCCCGTCTCAAAGTGGTGGGCATCTGCAGTTCCCTTCCTTCCGTGTCCTGCAGCGACTGAGAGTCCAGTTCTGACACTGCCACCAACCAGCTCCCCATGTGTCACACGCTGGCGACTGTATCTGTACCCGTGCAGGGTGCGTCACTCGCTGACCTCTGAACATTTCAGTTCCACTTAAGATTTCTGTGAAGAAAGTAACTCTGCTCTGTATTCTGTGCAGCTCATTCTTTGCAGATGTTTATTTCTTATTATGACAGTTGCTCTTTTATTAGAAGCGAACGCAGAGGGGTGGAGAACAGGAGACGAACCAAACCAGCACATGTCTTCGTACCAGGCTGTAGTGCTTAGCAAGATAAATGAACTGTCAAGAAGGAGCTGTGGGCTCCTTGCCCTGTGCGCAGCGGGCTGCGTTGTGAGAGGTGTGCGATGGTCTTTCCTCCGCAGGCAGGGACGCCCTGGCGGTGGAGCGGAGCAACCTGCTGAACATGATGAAGCTGAGCGTGAAGGTGCTGATCCAGTCGGCGCTGAGCCTGGGCCGCTCCCTCGACTCGGACTACCCCCCCCTGCAGCAGTTCTTCGTGGTGCTGGAGCACTGCCTCAAGCACGGCCTGCGAGGTGAGAGCCCGGCCAGAACCCTCCTCTGCCCAGCCCGGTCTGCCCGAGGGCGGTCAGCTCGGCCCTTCCTCACCGATGTCCACACGGAGGTGCACCGGCTCTGATGCACAGCGGTCGTTTACAGCTCCCTTTCAAGTAGCTTTGCCCCCTGGGTTCTGATGGCACATTCTTCAGAGGCCCAGATGCATGAATACAATATTGTATTCATCTGGCTTGTATTCATCTGGCTTGTTCATGCTGGAGGTCCGCTTGCAGTGAGGTCATGCCAGTTCAGCCAGTCTGATTTTTTTCTGTCTCTTTTGCAAGCAGTTTTCCACAGTTTGAAAGGAGTGGTCTCATGTCCAGGTCAGGGTCAAGCAGTTTGCGTCTACAATTGCTCTATTTTCCTGCTTGATCTATAGCCTTTGAAGTTCCTTTGGGAGTTTGACTTGATAGGAATTTTAGTGATTCACCACGACAATGAATAACCAATTCTGCTGCTTCGGCAGGCCTGTTGCTGCCTCATATTTAGGATTTTTATTGCCTAATTGCCACTTTGAAAAAGCCAGGAGAACAAAGACTCCGAGTCCCTGGCCCATGGCCAGCTTGCCTGCCCTTGAACAAGCCACTCTTTCTTCAGGGCGCTTACACACAGCCCCAGCCCCAGAGTAGACACGGGGGGTATCCCCCAGGGTTGGCAGCACTGTCTCTGGTCCGGCATGAGTGAAGATGATGAGTGTGTCGCTGCAGTGAAGCACAAGGATGAGGGAAACATCAGCCCCTTCTCAGGAGATGTTAATGGAAAAGCAGGAAGTACCGACCGGTGTTTGTGTTTGTGTGACAGTACAGATTGTGTTTTGGGGAAATGAGCCATATTGCTCCTAATTTCTTTGCATGCAAGTCAAAGTACATGCATGGTTGACCAATTACTGTGTGTTGTCAGTTCATGCTTTACTGCTCCTACCCCGCTGGTGCCTGCTTATGTTAATCTAATGTTGGAACTTTTACTGAAAATGATTATTTTTTCTCTTGGAAAGAAAATGAGCGATTTGGTAGGGTCCAGTGGAATTCCCTGGATCACGGTTAAAGCAGAACGAGGGAGCGAGGCGTTTTAACCCCTTTAGTCTGACTCTCGCTCTGCTCTCCCCCTGCCAGCCAGGAAACCCTTCATCGGGCAGAACAAGTCCATCTGGGGCCCCCTGGAGCTGGTGGAGAAGCTGTGCCCGGAGTCGGCTGACATTGCCATCAGCGCCAGAGATTTGCCGGGGCTGAAGTGCGTATTCCGGCTCTCCGGTCTTGAAGCTTGTGGGCACGGTAGGATGAGGAGCAGGAAGCACGTAGCCAGCCGGGCAGGATTCCAGCCGGTGGCTGTCAGTGGCACCTGCAGCTCGCGCTGATGGAGACAGGCTGCCTGCTCCCTGTCGGCGCGCTGTCCGCTCCCCTCTTCAGCTCGGCTCTCAGCAGCTGCTCGCTTCTTCCCTTTAAACCCAGTCCAGTTCCTAACACCTGATGCCGATTTCAGGTGGCCCTAGTAAAGGTGCGCGGGTTGCTTGAAGTCCAGTCCCCTCCCAGCTGCTGAAGAAAGAAAAGCAAAAGATTTAACTGGGCGGCTGTGTGATTTCACCTGTGGGTTAGGAACTGGAGCAGGAGGGAGAGGAATTGAGCAGACAAGTCGCCGGTGATTGTACAGTAGACTACCCTGACGCAGTGCTTATTCCACTGCAGCGCTGCATTGCAACCAGCCTCGTCATTGCTCTGTTGTTTCTGCGAATAATCGGCTAAGAAACCAAAGCCCTGGCAGTAGCGAGTGTGTAATGGAGCAGGGCAGAGCGAGCTGCCCCCTATTAAAGAATAAAGCAGATTCTTGTATAAAAATGCATGCTGAGTCAACCAGTATAAAAATGAGTATTGTTTAGTGGCAATCATTTCCCTGTTACAGTTGAACTTGATCGCCCTTTGTGCTTTGTCACATCGTGCTTCCCTCTTGCTCAGAGCAAGTGGTTTTCCATGTCTGTCTGAGCTCGTGGCCACCATGAAAAGGCATCGGTTACAAAAAGGTGGAAAGACCGCTTCCAGTTGTGTCCTGTTGTAAGCCCATTGCATTTCTAGGAAACAAGTCCCAGCGTTAGATGTGCTGGGCAGACCTGTGGTAGCCGGGTGTGACTCACGCTGTGCCCATCTGTCCCAGGACGTTTGTGGGCAGGGCCCGGGCCTGGCTCTGCCTGGCGCTCATGCAGAAGAAAATGGCCGACTACCTGAAGGCTCTGCTGGATCACAAGGACCTCCTGAGGTGAGCCCAGTCTCAGAATTAGTTCAGATTTCTGCTCCTTATCTTTAAAGGGGAACTGCAGTCCCAATTTCTCAGATGGGTTATTAGAGGTTGGTAACAAAATGAATCCATTGACATTATTTAAAAAAAAATCACAAATTTGTTCTTACTTCAGAATTCATAAACTTTGTGAAAGTACTGTAAGTCGCCATGTTGTCACAAACTCGTCTTCGAGTTCCCACGAATTGCGGCGTGAGGCAGCCCTTCCTGCTCACTAGTCTCTGCGATGACTAATGTACTGTGATGTACGGGTGAATAAGTACAGGTTGTGCAGCAGATATTTCACTGCAGAAATGTTCCAACGTGATCTGTATGCAGAGTTGGACGTTAATAGAAAAGCAGGAAATACTGAAGTAAGTAGTATTTGTCAGCAAAACCGCCTTGTTTACAGTGTAATAAGGCTGAGTCACATCACCAGAAGATTTGTTGCCTCATTCTAAATCGCAGCACATGGCGCTGCGCATATCTGGAAATTTGGTCTATATTGTGATGTAAGTTGGAGTTTAACATGCGATTGTGTACATTTCACTTTCATTGCGGTCTGAAATGCACTCATCAGTGCCGATTCGGTCTAACCCCGAAATATAAAAATAGCCTTGCAGTTCCAGTCCTGAGACGTCCAGCCAGTCTGTTTGTGCTGGCGCAGTGCGCCGGTGTGTCTGTAGGGGCAGGAGAAGGGCTCTCAGGGCTGCGTGTGTGTGTGTCTGTGCAGCGAGTTCTACGAGCCAGGCGCACTGCTGCTGGAGGAGGAGGGCTCGGTGATCGTGGGGATGCTGGTGGGGCTCAACGTCATCGACGCCAACCTCTGCCTGAAGGGGGAGGACCTGGACTCGCAGGTGCGCTTGCTTCCTGGGCCACAGGGCTCTTTCTTACGGGTCCTGCCCAAACTCCCAGCCTCTCTCCTTGGTCCCCCCTGCCTGTGGGGACCTTAACCTCCCGAAACGCGTACAGCTGCAGAGGTCCTCTCCTTGCTCCGCTGACATGGGTCCTTGCTTGATCCTCAGTCACCCCAGGAGCGCCTGGGCTGCCCAGCTTCTGCCGCCCGTTGACGGGGCTCAGGAGGTGGAACCTGGGTGGTGCTCACACCAGCGTGTGGGGGTCACTCGGACATCCCTCTGGAATCGGGAAGCTGCTTATTCCCGCTGAGGCTTGTGAAAATCCAGAGGCTGACCCAGAAGCACAAGGTGCAAGGACAGCGCAGCGCAGGGCAGGCGAGCTCACGCCCCCAGAGAGCGGGACGCCCCGTCAGGGTTCCAGTGAGGCAGGGCAGCGTACCGTGGTGAAGGCCGCTCTGTGCCGGAAACACAGCTCAGTCAAGGCAGAGTTCACTGCTTCCAATGTGCCGGGTGACGGAGATGAGCACCACTGTGCCCTTTGAAAACCCACTCCTGCAATCTCCTGCCGAGAGCTGGGGAATCTCTGCTGCGTGTGCGCTCCACGCCAGTAGTGTCCTGCATTAGAAAACGCCTGGAATTCGGCCCAAATCTTCTGTTATTACACCGTTCAGACTGGTGGGGCAGCACTAACGCATGGCGTCTTTGTCCTGCCTAGAAGAGATCTGCTGCTGTCGTGGGTCCTGGCTTGCGTTGCCGACTTGTTAGGTGCTAAAATACATTTTCCTGTGCAACAGAGAACAGGGGCGGCTCGGAGCAGAATACAGTGCAGTTCCAGCTGGAGCGATCAGTGATTTGTGGCCCTTTTGTAATGCCAGTGACTGAAGGGCGGGGCTCCAGCTGCCCTGTCGGGGGGCGGGGCTCCAGCTGCCCTGTCGGGGGGCGGGGCTCCAGCTGCCCTGTCGGGGGGCGGGGCTCCAGCTGCCCTGTCGGGGGGCGGGGCTCCAGCTGCTTCGTGTGCCGCTGATGTCCGACGCCTGTGCCTGCTGTTGCTGTTGCAGGTGGGGGTGATCGACTTCTCGCTGTACCTGAAGGACCCGCAGAGCGAGAGCCAGAGGGAGTAAGTGACCCGAGGGGCCCGCGGCAGGCGGCTTCCTGTTCTCCAGCTGCTCTCGGAGTTCTGTCCTTCTGCTCTGTGTAACTTGTGTTCAGCCGACCGACCGCAGGGCGTCACTCACGCAGGGCGTCACTCACGCAGGGCGTCACTCACGCAGGGCGTCACTCACGCAGGGGGCGTCACGCAGGGCGTCGGCTTCCCGAGGAGGGGCTCCTTGTGCTTTGACCTCCAAGGCTGAAAAACATGTTTCTTCTTTCCTTTCTGATTTTAAGAAAAGAATGAAGTGATAATTCCTTACATTTATACTGCGCTTTTCTGGACGTTCCACTCAAAGCGCTTTACAGGTAAGGGGGACTCCCCTCCACCACCACCTCCAATTAAAAGGATTGGGAAAGGCCAGCAGGAAATTTGGCCGGGACACTGGGGTAACACCCCTTCGCAAACCAGATACAAACCTTTTTTTTTTTCTTGTCTGTAACGTCCTCTAAAATGTCAGAACACCCCCTCCCAAGTGCAGGCTGAGCTTGGGTTCGAGACTGGGTCATGTCACCAGCTGGCTGTAGCAAGGGCTCTCCAGTAGCCGAGCGCTGCTCCAGCTGTTAGTGTTGGGATCAGGCACTCGGATCTCTTGGTGATGCCTGAGTCATTCTGACAGGTGGTGAGGAGCACTCCTCTCCTCCAGTCAGTGCTGATTGATGCGCCTGTGCTGCCTGAGACGTGTTCAAATACTAGTGGCTCAAAGATGGATGAGCTGGAAGAGTCTGTTGAAACTTCCTTGTTCCTCATTCTTCTTGTGAGGCATCAGAGAGCCAAGGTTTGAAAAACTCTTAGCTGGCTGTTCTGGACTCAGAGGGTGTAACCAAACGATGATGAGCAATTCTAATGTACAAAAAGAAAAGGGGTTGAGGATGACCTTTGACACCGGTGGCGCTGAGATAATGAAACACAAATCGGACAGAGCAGCAGAGAAAAGCAGATGACCCATCTAAAGATTTTGTTTGTGCTTTTTCAGAGATGGAAAAATCACAGCCATTCTGGACCAGAAGCACTACATTGAAGAGTTGAATCGGCACTTGAGGTAGGCCTCCCTGTGTCTCCACACTGTGCGCCGAGGGGCGGCGGTTCATCAGCTGAATCAAGGGGGAACTTGGGGGAGGTCTGATTGTGCAGAGGGGAGTTTGGCCTAGACACTGGGCCCTTCTCTAACGAGCAGTTTCTCTCCCAGGTCACACACACTCAAGCACACAGGGAAGGTTTAGAGATGCTAATTAAAGCACCCCACATCTCAGAGACTATAATATCCCCAAAATATTTTCTTATCCTAACGACTGCAGGCTTTCTCGGTGTTAATTTGTGTTCATGTTATTTCATATTTTGAAACTTCGCTCTGCTGCAGAGCATGGAAGCAGTGTGGTGCAGTCTTTTTTTGGGTATGAAAAATAACACCCTGAATGAAAACGAGACTTTGGAGTGGGTGGGCGTCAGTAATGCCTGGACCTCTCTGCAGCTGCACGGTGACGGACCTGCAAGCCAAGATGGACTCGCTGGAGAAGACCAACTCCAAGCTCATAGAGGAGGTGAGGGCAGCAAGTGTTCAAGTGCCCACTCCTGCACGGACTGGTGCAGGTAGTAGTAGTGAAAGGAAAAAGTGTGGGGGGAAAAAGGGAAAGTCATATCAGTTCATCCAATAGCTAGAGCTGTTAATCCGTCCGTTCCTGTCATCAAGCTTTCATGACAGGACAGTTAGAAACGGCACCTTCTTTCTGTGCAGGAGTGGTCCTGTGTGAAGAATAAATAAGGGGTTTTGAGTCCCCAGTTCCTGGTTGCTTTGAAAGTAGTAGGGTGTCTGCTTGGGCCGTGTGAGTGGGGTTCAGAAGAGTCCCGTCACTGCTGGGGCCAGAATTCGGCTTTGTGACGCGGGGTGTCCTGCTCGTTCTTAGCTGACCGCAGCCACGGACAGGATCCACGCGCTCAGGGAGGAGCAGGAGCAGCTGAAGCAGGAGAATGAAACCATCAGACAGAGCAGTGAGAGGAAGGTGGAGGTGAGTGACGCCCGCCGCTCGTCCGCCCGCGCGGTCTCCCAGACTCGCCAGCCCGACCGCTGACTGCTCGTCCGCCCGCGCGGTCTCCCAGACTCGCCGGCCCGACCGCTGACCGCTCGTCCGCCCGCGCGGTCTCCCAGACTCGCCGGCCCGACCGCTGACTGCTCGTCCGCCCGCGCGGTCTCCCAGACTCGCCGGCCCGACCGCTGACTGCTCGTCCGCCCGCGCGGTCTCCCAGACCCGCCGGCCCGACCGCTGACCGCTTGTGGCTGGGCGGCCGTGTTCGCAGGTGACGAGGCAGGACAGCGAGGTGGAGCTGCAGACTTACCGCCAGTCGCGACAGGGCCTGGACGAGATGTACAACGAGGTGTGGAAACAGTACAAGGAGGAGCGCAGGATTCGCCAGGTCAGCCTCGCACCCCTCCGCCTCGTGGTCGGAGAGCCGAGTAGAAAGGGGCAGTGTGCCGGAGATTGCCTGACTGCGAGCAGTGTGGTCACCCTGAAGGAGCTGCCTCACACCTGGAGAGGAAGTGAAGCGTGGCACTCGGAGACATTCGGTCCGCCTTGCGAGCTTTGGTTGACCTGTGGCTTTCCCTGTGAGGAATCCTCGGAGTGCTCCTCTTGAGCGAGCTTCCACACGGAGCGGAAGTTTAGTCTGAAAACACTTGGGGAAAACTCCGCTGGGAGTTACGGGAAATTACATGGCACTCAACGTTTGTCTTCAGACACAGAACCATCTGAAGACGTTTGCTTTGACCGTATATAAGTGAAGCAGACAGTTCTTCTACTAAGATTGACGTGAAAAGGTCAGAGTTTAAATAGCATATTTCCCCTGAATCATTGCAATTTTTTGCCTCCTTGGAAACCCTGACTCATAATGCTGTGTCTCACAATGCCCCCCTCACCTCTACAGAGGTGCCTCCAGTTTTTATCTCATCTGTTTTTCACTTCCATTCCTGTTTCCATGGGCAGGTTTCCTCCTGCCCTTTTGAAGTTGTACTACCCAGATAAAACCCTCTTCCCCCTTTTCACCCTGGGCTTGGTGGTCCGTTGGTCTCTCGGTACGGACGCAACTTTCGAACTGGGGTCAGCTGCGGTGGCCTTCTTGTGCCCTGGTCTGACCCCTGACCTCTGACCGTGTGTCTGTGCGTGTGCAGGAGCTGGAGAAGGAGCTGCAGCTGCAGGTGGGGCTGAAGCAGGAGATGGAGGTGGCCATGAAGCTGCTAGAGAAGGACACCCATGAGAAGCAGGACACCCTGGTGGCTCTGAGGCAGCAGCTGGACCAGGTCAAGACCCTCAACCTGCAGATGTTCCACAAGGCACAGGTACCCTTCCCTTATTTTTCTTATTGCACCCCGCCTGCTTGGACCATGCCACCAGCCTGCTGCGCTCCCCGAGCTCCGGCATGGTGGCTGTCCGTGCCCAGACTCCCAGGGTGCAGGTCACAGTGGGCAGGGGTGCTCTGACCAGCACGTGTCTCTGCAGACCTGTTTCATCCCCTGTGTCTTGTCTCCCCCCAGAATACCGGTCAGGAGGTGCAGAGGAAGGGCGAGGAGGCGGCCCAGCTGGAGGAGAAGATGAACCAGATGGTCTCCACCATGCAGCAGATGGAGGAGAGGTAATGTGAGGGCAGGCGCAGCAGGGCGGGGTCAGTCAGGGGGGGCCGGAGCGAGTCCCGGGAGGCAGCAGGGTGTCCAGAGATGAGCCTGCGTTTGAGTCTGAATCCTGAGCCACCTGCAAGGCCCCCCTGGGCCCTGGAGTGCTGCAGCCACCCCAGATCCTGGAGCTCGGAGCTGCCACAGCGCTCTGTAACCCTGAAGCAGTCGTGCGTCACAGGGCTGCAGTGACCCAGACCGGCCGCTCTCGCCCACAGGCTGCAAAGCTCGGAGGCGGCGCGGAGGCAGGCGGACGAGCAGCAGCGCAGCGCCCGGCTGGAGCTGGAGGGCCGCGTGGACGCGCTGCAGCGGCAGCTGGCGGACCTGGACCGGCTGCGGTAAGGAGGCCGGCGTCGTCCCCGCGGGCACCCCCGGGCGCAGCGCCTCACGGAGGCCTCGGGAGCGTAGGCGCAGTGCAGACCCTGCAGGCGTCGCTGTCCGTTCTGGGCTTCGGAAGGTCGCGAGAAGTGAAAGAGCCCGAATCCCTCCATCAGGAAGGGCAGCAGAGCACTGCAGCGCCAGCCAGGGGCTAGAAGCGTGTCCACTGCCTGGCCTGATGTCAGGAGCCAGTCCAGCTGGGCCGCACCGGTCCCGGGATGGGAGACCTCCACTGAAACTGTGAGCCTGTAGGTGGTGCTCTTCCCACTAGAGCAGTATCCCAGGACAGGCACTATGGATGGTGCTGCCCTTTTGGATGAGATGTTCAACGAGGTCCTGAGTACTTAGTCTTTAAAAGTCCTGTGGCACATCTTTGAAATGGTAGGGATGTTATAACTTG
This sequence comes from Lepisosteus oculatus, assembly GCF_040954835.1. NCBI lineage: Eukaryota > Metazoa > Chordata > Actinopteri > Semionotiformes > Lepisosteidae > Lepisosteus > Lepisosteus oculatus. The sequence goes on along the minus strand of NC_090706.1, from coordinate 41,089,479 downwards.
TGTTCTAAGTAAATCCCAATCTGGCCTCCCTAAAATTTGTTGGTGAAGCAGCTTCTCCTGGGGCTGCGCTTCAGTGTTGCACAAAGCGGGTCTCCTCCTGGGATAGTTTGGGATAAAAAGTGATGCGTGTTCCATGCGGTTTATAGTATAACGGCCGATATTAAAAATCTCATGATACTGTATCGCACAGGAGTGGAAACCGTCTCACGGTCTCTTGTGAGCTTTGGGAGGCTGCAGGAAATCAAAGGAGCTGCTGGTCTGCCAAGAGCCAGGCACGCTGCAGGTTCTCGGTTGTGTCTTTTGGGTGGTTGGCTTGCCGTAGACTGGAGGGGAATTATGGGATGGGCAGCCATATAGTGTCCTTGTCTTGGCGTTTGGAGTGAGTGGGGAAATAAAGCACAGGCTGGGTTGTGTTGCGCCAGCTATGTCTACTGTCCCCGGCAGACTGTACGCTCTCTCCTCTCAGACTGGGGCTGGAGTCGGAGCTGAAGAGTGAGAAGGAGCAGCGGCAGGGCCTGCAGAGGGAGCTACAGAGGGAGAAGGACACCAGCACGCAGCTCCGCACGCAGCTGCAGCAGCTGGACGGCCTGCAGAAGGTCAGTGAGCACCTCCGCCTGCGCCGGCCAGCCAGGAGAACTTCAGGCCTCTCCACCAGGAGGCAGCAGAGGATGGGGCTGGGCGGTGGCTGGCTGGGGTCTGGGTGGGGCCTGGCAGGAGATGGGTGGGGCCTGGCAGGAGATGGGTGGGGCCTGGGCGGAGATGGGTGGGGCCTGGACGGAGATGGGCGGAGTTTGGGAGGGTGAGGCCTGGTGGGACATGGGCGGAGTTTGGGAGGGTGAGGCCTGGTGGGACATGGGCGGGGTCTGGGAGGGTGTGGCCTGCTGGGAGATGGGCGGGGTCTGGGAGGGTGTGGCCTGGCGGGAGATGGGCGGGGTCTGGGAGGGTGGGGCCTACCGGGGGAGATGGGCGGGGTCTGGGAGGGTGGGGCCTACCGGTGGGAGATGGGCGGAGTCTGGGAGGGTGGGGCCTACCGGTGGGAGATGGGCGGAGTCTGGGAGGGTGGGGCCTGCCGGGGGAGATGGGCGGAGTCTGGGGGTGGGGCCTGGCGGGAGATGGGCAAGTCACAAGACACAAGTCTCAGAGGGGGTACCAGGGAAGGGCTTCGCCTGTCCCTTTCATGATCTTCCTGGGCTTGGTGTCCTGCAAACACAGACTAGATTTGCTGCCCTTTCCCACTTACATGGTATTAACCCTTCAGTAATACAGAGCGATCACCCATGCTTTTAATGACCTTTGTGAAGAAGGTTAGTGAAATGGCTGTAATGTGCGATCAGGCTTGTCCTGGACAGTGTGCGAGCCCGCAGGGTGATGGGAGTGAGGGTGACGGGCTGTTGGCTTCGTGCAGGAGCTGCTGGAGATGAGGAGGGAGAAGCAGCAGCTGCAGAAGACGTGTGAGGAACAGGAGCAGGCCCTGCAGGAGATGGGGCTCCACCTCAGCCAGTGGGTACCCCGCCTTCCCACGCGCCCCCACAGGCTGGTCCCCGCCGCCAGCGCGCCTGTCCTGATCGCCACCTTCCCAACAGGCTCCTGGGCTGGTGATTTGACTGTGCTCTTGCTCCTGTCTTTAGGTCTAAATTAAAGATGGAGGACTTCAAGGAAGTCAACAAAGCACTGAAGGTATGCAGACCTCATCTCGGCAGCATCTTCCTCCTTGTTCCGCTAATGCTGTAGTGTGTTGAGAGACGCGCGGGCCCTGCCAGGGGGGGGGGAGGGAAAGCTGTGCCCTTCAGCCCTTCTTGCAAACGGCAGGGGCCAGTGCAGTCGGGGAGATCTCAGGGTGCAAGAAGGCGCAGCGCAGGTCAGCCGAATCTTGGAAATGAGTTTTCTTACGAAGGGGCCTTTCTTAAAAGAAAACAAACGGTTGATGTTTTGCACCCAAACATTTCCATTTCCACACTTCCATGCTAAAATAACGGTTGTTTTAAGTTTAGAAACGCCTCTAAACGTATACAGGGTTCGTGTTGATAATACTGGTCAGTGTGATTGCTCTGCAGCGTCGGGTACATCTTTCCCCCCAGCGCAGAGCACGTTTAGAATGAACCTTTTCACTTGGCTCATTGAGTGAGTGCAGTGCTGGCAGGGCTGTTGCACTGGATGGAGAACAGCAACATTGTGTTTGGTCTTGCAGGGCCAAGCTTGGTTAAAGGATGATGAAGCTACACAGTGCAAACAGTGCCAGAAGGAGTTTTCCATTTCCCGCCGAAAGGTGAGTTGGCCCCACCCCCAGGGAGCAAACACCTGCAAGAGCAGCACAGGCACTCCTGTCTTCAGACTTAAAAAAAACTTGCTTGATTGGCATAACTTGCTTCCTTTTGTATTAAAAAAGGATCTTTTCCTCCGCAGCATCACTGCCGGAACTGCGGAGACATCTACTGCAGCAGCTGCTCCAGCAACGAGCTGGCCCTGCCCTCCTACCCCCGCCCCGTGCGCGTGTGTGACACCTGCCACACGCTGTTGCTGCAGAGGTGCTCTACGGGCTCCTGACCGCCGCGGCACCTGTGCACATCCCCTCTGTGTTTCTTGTACAGGAATCTCAAGAACATGTGGTTTATACCTCTTGATTACAATTGGGAGAACTAACAATATGAGCTTAAGTAGGTAGATGTACTTTGTCTAACGACTAAAGTACAGAAGTTTACAGTATTTGACTTCTGATGAGCAGTCGCCAGTTTCATTTGCACCTTGCTTTTTATTTAGGTTTTTCCTGCCACACACTGCACTTAAACATCATAGTGTGCATTCTGAATGTCATTTACTTGGGAATCTGACTGTTAAATATTCTTATCACTTATGCAGTTACTGTGCCTTCACTTAAAAAATAATCTGTATCATAAAACACGGCTTTTAAATATTTTGTTTCATATTTGAAAACTGAGCTGTAGAACTACAGGAGCAGCCTCTCAGTGATCTGGTTTCTGTTGATGTATAAGGCGGAGTCTAATATAATTCTGCGAAAGAAAACTGACCCCTTTCAGCTTCAGAAAGCTTGTAGGTGAAGGTCTGTGGGAGTCTGGATTGAGCTGCCGAGCTAGGGTGAGGCTCAGACTAATTAGCAAATACCCAACTGAGTCCAACTGAAACTGCTATTGTAATCTAGGTTGCATTACAAGACAAATTTACATAAGTATAAACTTTTGAGTTCGTAATGTTTGTGCTTTGACAATTTAGAACACAATTGACTAAATCCATTTTAAGTTTCTTTTTGATTTAATCTGGTGGCGGGAGTTGAGGTTTAAAACAGGTGGTGGAATGAGTGGGGAGATAGAGAAGGAGCCTGTTCCTGAATGAGATCTCTCGAAGTGGGTAAAAAGACACTCACAAGTGAACCAAAAGAAACTTGGGACATTAGAGACTGTAGAGAACCAGGTATTGCCGTGTAGGTGAGTCATGTCCTCGACCTCCTTCAGATCTCATTCAGCACCGGATGCCTGAGTTTCCTGTTACAGCATAATAGTACAGTAGCTCTACATCCTCATTCCACCTACTGGCTCTTTGGAGAGTGGGTTGCAGATCAGAAACTGATGGTTCTACTCTGATAATCAGAAGTGCTGTCACCCAGCTTGCTAAGGTTTTACAAGTGCAAACCTATAATAAAAGTTCCTGCAGGACTTTAAAAAAAATTAGAAAGTCAGTCCAATTCTGAAATTCATTCAGCTCTGGGTTCATCGTCCAACATAAGTACTGGATGTATTTTTGTTTTACCCCATCGATTGCAAGGGCTTCCTCCTTTTCTACTTTGGAACTACAGAAACCTCGACAAAAAAACGCTTTTAAAGTTCAGGTAATGTTCCCGATCAAGCTACTTTTAAAGTGCTCCAGACTATGCTTAACTAATTAAATTGATGCTTGTAATTTTAAACTGTCATAGTACAGCCATATGAAATCTGCAAAATCAGCAGAAATGCATTTTAGTCTATGCTAGTTTTCCAATAGTACAAAAGGGAGCAGAAATCTAATTTCTGAATTTTATTAATGTCAGTCTTATGCCATTGCAGCTTTCACCAAGTAGATAAATTTTTCTGCAACTTTACCCAACCATAAACCCCAATTGAGCTGCTTTAAGTGAGAAATTATATATTGATCCAGGGATTAAGGGGAAACCTTTCCTTTTCAATCTAAATTGTCTATTATGTAAATTACACATATCAGTTGCAAGCTTTTTAATGGATAGCTGTAGCAGGCTTGTTGAGAATAGTCGTAAGACTAATTTAAGCCATCTTCTCAAATGTTAGGCATGCTTTGACTACTTTTGTATCTAGATGTTTTATATCATGTTTGTTCAGCAACCTGTTCAGGATTTAATAAATGCCTTTATGTAATACAGTGTGAACTTCTATTTGTAGTGGTGATGCATTTAAAACACAGCTGCCCGTGCCAACTCTCAAAAAAACAACACTCAGTCCAAGTTAACCACAGTGTAACAAGTTTATTTATTCTGCGCAATACAGAATCACAAACAAAGGATCACAATGCAATAGAATCGTACTTCCATCACAAAAGAAAAGGTTTAAAATGTTGCTTTGTATTGCGTTGTAAGGTAACTTCCACTAATTTTAAAAAAAGCAACTCAAACATGCTCTTCGACAATATAAAAACCCAGGTTCACACCAATGCAAGGTCTTAGACCTCAGGAAAATGGAAATGGCTGGAAATCCTTGCAGCTTCAGAACTGAAAACAGCAGTCATATCTTCATCATATTTACAAAAGCATGTTGGTTCATGCATTCAAAAAAACAACATAAGGAACAGCTTCTCAAATTGCGCTCACTCTAGACCCTAGTTCAGGCCTCTGGCCTTTCTGTTTACGGAGAAAATTCTCTACAGCAACTTAAAAAGTACATACAAACGGAAGAGAAGAGAAGGAAATCAAAAATCATACACACAGGTCTGAGAGCGACATCCCAGGGGCTGTTTCTGTCTAGACCGTCTACCAACCTGGAAATAACATTTCAGTGATTTGACAACCCCGATCTCCACGTCCAGAAAGCAAACCAACTAATCTGTTATTGCAGCTCCAAAGTCTCCATGTTGAAGTAGAAAATTAAATTTGTACAGGATCCCCACTCCCCCCCCCCCTTCCCAACACCCACGGAGGGGTTACATTCCCCACCCTCCGCTCATGTTCATGCTGTTCGACATTCCGCCCATCCCGTTCATCCCCATGGAGCCGCGGTTTCCACTTCCGTAGTAGCTGCTGCTCATCCCACTTTGATTACCTAACAGGAGAACAAAACGGGAGCTTCAGGATTCTCCGAGCCCCTGGCGCTGCATGGTTTCCTCGCAGAAGAGAAATTACACTCGCCCCATGAAGTACGCATCCTATCAGAATAGCTTACTAGATATACTTTAGTGCTTCTTACAATCTAGGGGGACACAGGGATTTCTAGACAGGCATCAAATGCCACAAGTTAGGGGTCCAGCCCTGCATAAGTCTGGGGCAATCTTAACTGGGAATGCAAGTGCATCCGGCAATTTCAGGAGCGCATGAAATGGTAAGGGCTGCAAAACAGACTGGTGCAGGACCCGTCTTCACAGCTCTCCTCCTTGAAGGACCCTGGTGTCTTGTCTTTCCGCTCATTAAGAGCTCTATTTGGACCAATTCTGCAGATTTCTCACGTTTCTTTGAGGACACCCACAACGCCCGCAGGGTTATGGCACTCAAGGGTGAGGAGCTGTGCAGCGCATCCTGCGGTTAGCGGTTTCTCCAGATCAGTCATTACACTTTGAAAGCCAGCACTCAAGACTCCCAGAAAACCTACTGGGTCACTGCTTGTTTTGCTAGAGGAAAACCAAAATCGAGCAGGAGCGAGAAACTAGAACTCCCAGGATAACGGGGGAGAGGGAAATCAGGGCAAAGCATTACAGATAACATCTGGGTTAAACAATTAAGAAATGCAGTTATGGCAAAACTAAACAGACAACTAAATGTTGTAAAAAAAACAGGGGGCTGAAAACTCCCATAGAAACGAGCAATGGGAAAACACTTGCCGTCTGAGGTAATGGTGCAGTTCTGCTCTTAGATATGAGAAGGGCGTTTTTGTGCAATCACTGTAATAGGATGTTGCATTTGAGTCGTCCCCGGATTTGCTTCCTGCAATGTGTTTGTTCCGGCTGACGTTAGGATAGCGGACCAATCATGTTGTTGTGGATTTGCCGGCCAATAGCTTTCGACGGAAGGTTCGTTTTTATGGCACGCTACGTCATAGATATGTTTAATGTCCAGGCCTGCATTTGAGAGAAGTTGCAAAGCGGTAGCACAGAAGGAAAGGTTTGTGTACCTCCAAAATAACTTTTCAATTTAGACGTACATGGCCAAAACACACTCAGCATGCACAGGTCTGTGCTCAGTGTGTACTGCCCCTTAGTCACCAGAGTACTCCTTTATAACTAGGCTTGGGAGGATGCAATCACCAGTAACTGTTTCTTTTCCTCATGCAAACATTTCCATTGCTATGCTGGCACATTATGGTCCCAACAATACGTAAGACGGGGGGGCAAAAAAGTAAAGAAAGCTAATTGTCTGTAAAACTCTTGCCTTAAGCAGGTGTCTATTTGCAACTAAGAATATTCTCCTGGTTCCAGATATTTATGACTGCTGTTACTGTTACACAAGAAGGACTGGGGACATTTCACCCATTTTTTCTTTTCAAGGCATCACACATGGTTGGAGTCTGGTGCAAATGAGCACTTCTCACCCATGACAATCTAGAATTACAGATCAGAGATTACAGATCTGACCTTATGCCAAATAAGTGATCAAAAGCTTGTGAAAAACAGCAAAATAAAAACTGAAAGAAATAATGGGTTTACACATCCACCAGTGAACACATGATAAAAACATTTTAATTCATTTCAAGAAAATAACCCATTTGGATAATTAAGAGTTATCTGTGATTGGGGCAATTAAAGTGTTAAAATACCTGTGCATAAACTACATGAACAGATGATCTCGACTGTAACTACTGGCACATTAAGTGTTCTAACAGAAAAGAGGAGAACAGGAATCTTACGGGAGTCTTTTTTTCCAACAAAAGTTCAATGCCCCAATTACTTCCAACTAATGCTCAAATTTGAACTTGCAGACTCGCTTCCCAGCAAGCACGGATATCCGTAACAATGACAGCGAAAAGAATCCTGCCAAGCCTGTTTATAACGAAGCACTCATCATTAGCACGAGTACAAACGTGGAACAGCCTCACAGGTGCGGGGGTTGACCGCACTGGGCATCTGCCACTGACCGCAGAGCCTCACAACAGATACTGGACATTGCACATCCCAGAAACCTAGTCAAAGCTAGCCTGATGTTCAGGTGTGGGTGGGCGAAGGATTTTTAAAACCAGATCTTAAATGCTGGATGATAAAAAACGAAATTACTCCTTTAAGTACAACAGTACAGTACACATGGCTCTGTTTTGACCTGTGAACCGAACTTGCTCTACCTACTAGTAACTGCTTTTACATGAGCTGTATGTTTCTAACTCGACCCCATCCCCGCCCCAAAGAAGAAGAGAGTCGACACTCACTGTACTCACCGTAGCCGCCAATACTTGCTTGGCTGCTGTAGCCCCCTGTGTATCCGCCGCCCATCTGCTGGTTACTGGGGCCGTAAGTAGACTGGTTTGCTGCAGAGGAAGAGCAGTCCGTCGTTAGTGAGCGGCACGGTGCTCTGACCGTGCTTCCCACTGCGCTGACTGAGTCTCAGAAAGTCACGGTGGTAAAAACAAACCGTTCTGTCTACACAAAACCACAACTGACCAGCAGCAAAATTCTTAAGGGGTCCAAAGCTAAAGGGAACAGATTCTGAAACAGGAAGATGCCTGTAAGATTTAACAATGCGAAGTACTGCAAAGATTTGCAAAAGCACAAGAAGGACTGAGTGGAAGGAGTGTATGATGAGAAGGTTGAGGGCTGATAAAGTCTTCAGTCCAGCAGTGTGGAAAACTGGGTTGGGCTCAGGACCCTTAATCAAGGTATTTGACTCAAATGGCTTCTGCAAATCCAGGTGTAAAGAACTCCAAATGCAGTACGTTCCACAAACAACACTTGTTACAACGGCCAAATCATACTTTGTGAGAGTATAAGTACAGAATAAAACTGAAATTAGTCAAACGATTTGCACAGCTCGTATTTTAACACATTTAATTGGTCAGCGTTTTTTTTTCCCAAAGGATGAACACGCAGGGAGACGGTGCAGAACAACTTACCCATTGCCCCCATCATCTGGCTTCCATAAGCTCCATTATTACCCCCAGCTGTGGAATTCAGGAACAGCTCTACATAGCGGTGTTCTGAAAGAGGAAAACACAGAAGGAAGTCAAAGGACAGGGTTATCTGCAGAACTAATAATACCCCCACTTGCACTCATTTCACACACTTTACAAAGTACTCCAGTAAAGGGAAATTAGCTACCATCATAATACACTAGCCCAAAAACTGAAGGGTTTAAACACCATAAACTAAAATATTTAGTATATTTCAGTGGTTTCTGCTCTGACAGTGCTGAGGCACAGCCTGGCAGACTTACGCATGTTTGCTTTGTCTTTAGACATGGCAGCCACAGCATCCTCATGTGTTGCAAACTCCACATCAGCCTCTCCTGTCACTCGGCCATCCGGGCCAATCTCGATGTGAACTCTCACTGGGTTCAGCGGGGAAAAAAACTGGGAAGGAGAGAGGAAGGAACGATGAGCTTCACCTTTCACACTTCCAGCTCCGACCCAAGATTTCCCGAAACAACACGATTACACGAGTACACAAAAGAATCCACACTCCATTTCATTACACTCAAAACTGAAGGGTTAATGAGCTGTGCTTCCTCCTCAGGCACCCACAATCTAGGACCGACACCTCAGAGCAAGATGAGAAAAGATGTCTCTAACTGCAGAGGGGATAACGACTGGGTGATACTTTGAGGTTCTGTAGAGGGGCCTGCGATGTTAAGGTGAGAAAGCTTCCAGTGCTGACTAATCTCAAAACCTGCATTTTTACTCAAACCGAATGGCAGCAGCAAAAAGCATTTCGCTATTTTAACCTTGCAGTTCTACATTGAGGTTAACTAGAAAAGATGAGCCCAAATCCGAGTCTTGTTTCCCCATCCTTAATACGGGAAAATAAATGACAGCACAGGAGTGCATCAGCTGTACACCCCTAAACCCGAAAACAGACGGACAGAAGAGCCGGCCTGTCGTGTTCCCTGTCGCCGAGGACAGGCACTTACGTTGTAGATGTCGGTCTCTGTGGCCCTGTAGGGCAGACCCCTCATGTGCACGCAGTGGCCCGTCGTGCTCTGGAATGTGGAACTCCCATCGCCATAGCGGCCGTCCGACACCCCTACAACAAAGAGGAAGGAGAGGAAGATTATGGAAGAGCCCCAGGTGCCTTCACAAATCATCAGGAAAAAACAAGAAAACCTCCTCTCGTGGTCCTACAAACCATCTGCCTAGCACCCCCTCGGTTTAATTAAAAAAAAGGCTGTAGCCTGCGAGTCTAAGCAGAACAACTGAGAAGTCTTGACTATTAGTGGTAACCAAAGGCATGAATATAGTAAAAAAGGTTTAACATGCCTTCAGTACCTCGTCCAAACCGCTGGTCGGAGCCAAAACCATAGCCATCACTGTATCCATTGTAGTCATCATAACTACCATAGCCTGAAAAACAAGAGTCATCAGCTTTAAAAAAAAATACTGGTCTAGATACCAGCCGTCAAAACACTTGCAACAGTAATGTTAGCATTACAAAAGGCACAGAAGCCTTGTTAAGCAAATGTTTAGCCGATCCAATTCTAAGCACCTGTTCTAACTACCAACAACCAGCCCCTGGAAAAACAAGGCAGTGCGGGAGATTCCACCATTGAGATTCCCAGCTGTTGAAACCCTGGCCACGACACTACAGGCGCTCACGCCAACGCAAAAATCAGAATGACTTACGCCTTCACGAGAAGCCGAGGCACAACGAGCCCCTGCACCATGCAGCGCTGTGCAAGAGCAGCTCTCCGCCGCAGTGCCACCCCGGAACTGAACCACCACCCCCACCCCCCCGGAGGCCGACTATCCTCTGGGAAAAACGGGAGCGCTTTCCCGTGAAACAGCCGCTTACCGCCGCCGTAGCCTCCCCGGCGCATCCGGTCGAACGAGCCGCCGCGGCCCATGTTGGTGTAGCCCCTCCCGCCCCCCGGCCGGTCGTAGGGCCCAGGGCGCTGCATGCCCATGGCCTTGCGCGGAGGCTCATAGTGGGTACGGACCTCCGCCCGGCTGCTCTTGAAAATCTCAATATACCTAAGACCGCACAAGACAAATTAGTGGGCATTTAGCAACAAGCAAGGGGCAGAGTCTTTACACTATGGTCACAAAAGTCCAAAATTATGAATGCCAACATTTAACAGGAATGTATTTTAAAAATCTTTAAAGTCTTCTGTCTTTAAGAGAGTAATTTTTGTGCACAGCCTTCTTGGAATTAAAAGGTGCAAAAAAATTCCTTTCAATCCTGGTTTTGAAAGGCACTTTAAAGATTTTACATGAATTAGAATTTACTTCTCAAGGAGTGCAGGACGTGCAAAGTCAGAATTACACTGACTCTGCAAACAAATCTCTTTAAGGTGTCATATCTTGGCATTGTTTTGAATAAGATTTGAAGGTTTTGCAATAAAAAAATAAGACTTTTCTTATGGTTACCTGGAAATCCTAAGCATCATCTTTTGCATGTTATATCAATGCCATACTCCCTTAGTGACTATTGCATCCTACACTTGAACCAGTACAGAGATGTTACACCAGGTGCAGTACACACTTGCCCAGTCCACATGTTACCTCTAGTAGCAGGGTCCAGGCTGTCCCATTGCTTGATGCAGCAGTCATTGTGAATTGTGTGTCCCTGAGATTATGTCATGTCAAGACAGTGCTGAGCATCACCATCGCTGGCTTTTACTTGGAGTGGAACATCACACTATCCTCACTACTCCCACATCAGGAGCTAGCAGTTACTCAGGCAGTGCAACAGTACATACTCTTGTAATGTTCACGTTTATGCCAATACAGATATTACACCGTCGGGCATTGCGTGAAACATAAATCAAGTAGAACAAAAGCATATGTTTGACCACATCAGTCAATCACTAAGGCTGAAACAGAATTTCTCGAGTTCATTTATCCATACAAACAACCCCGATGTGAAACCCCTTGGTGGCAAATTAACTGGCACCAACAAAACACATGTGTGATATGTCTTTTGCCCAAGTAATATTAGAGAACATTTAACTATAAAATCTTTACAGAAACAAACAGTGTTTCTGTCCTACATGCCCTGAGCACAGGCTACACCATCGTAAAATGGCTTCTCCACACAGCCATCGTAAAAACGGCACCACAGAGAGGAAACTGTGGTGCACGTTCAAACGGGATGAGGAGGGAAGCATTCTGCGCGAAGAGCACACAGTGGCTGACCTTCTCCTTAAAGCAGTGAGCACCCTCTTGTGGGCACTGCTGACAGTACAGCTCCATCACACTCCCATCATCACTAGGGCCAAATGGAACTGCTCTAAGGGACATGGGCTTCACAGAACCAGGCCAAACTAACATATGACACCTGTCCAAACCTCATTCCCGTACATCAAACTCAATGCAAAAAAACGGCATGAAGATGAATGTTACACTGCCTGAGTAATTGAGGACTTGTGAGGGGGACCACAGTTTAGCTTTAAGGAATATACAGATTCAGAGCTGCAGATTAGTCTTTTAAAGGAGGAAAACATTTGCCTGTCTGGTTATTTCAGCAAGTTCCTCACATCCTGTGTACCTCTAAATCACTAACATTTAGAGACCACAGCCATCCCCAATTCAGGAGATGGTAAACATTGAAAGAACGACACTCCATGCTCAGATCTGTCCTACACGTGTTAAAATTCAATCTACTGCTCAGCTCTAGGTAAAAGAAATATTAAGTATGGCTTATTTGTGGGGAAAAAAAAAGAATATCTTGGACTTTCTCCCACAAAAGGCTGTGAATATCTTGTTTGTGTCTGTGTGTGTGTTCCAGTGATTTTGAATGTATACCATAAGAAAAGCGACTTAGCCATCCAACCATCCATCCCCACCTGTGCCCTATTCTTTCCTTGTGTTTCTTTAGAGCCTTTTCAGCTATATCCTGTGAAGCAAACTGCACGAAGGCCTCCCCCGTACTCCTCCCCTGGAAGTCCACCGGCAATGTTATCCCATTTGGCACGATTTCCAACCCTTCAACCCAAGGACAAATAACCCCAGCAGGGGACATATTAAATCACATGCCCAATCACAACGTTTACTTAATGCATCATACATACCAGACGCTCTCGGACGATAACTGCATTGGGACATAACGAAAATGAGGTACAGCACACAAGCCCACACGGAAGAACATTTAATAGGGCTCCTCATTACCCCCCCCCTGCAGGTGGCTTGCCTAAAACTCCCGGACATTTAAAGAGAAAACGGACCCTCCAGTGTTAAAACTTGAGCCGCCAGGTGTAGATCAAGCAGGAAACTGATGGCCTGCAGGAAACGGGCCCGCACAAGGGATCCAAAAAGAAACGGCCAGAGGAACAGCTCTCCGAACACAGGCTGCAAACTCACCCACTGGATGGAGCTTTTTGGATCGTTCCCTCAAGACCCACTTTTACATTTAAAATCGATGGGGGGGGGGGGTTAAACAATGAAAATGCTTACAACAAATGCTGCAATATTACAAACATGTTCTCTCTCTAACGGAGTATAACCACATGCGGTATTAGAAGCTGCATAAAACGGAAAACATTCAAAATACACAAAAGGTCGTGAGGCTAAAAAAGAAACTGCATGTAACGCACCTGAGAAAAACTGAACTATTTCTTCTTTGCTGCAGCCAAAGGGAAGCCCTCTGAGTCGCACCAGTCCATCCCCAGCAGACTCAGGGCAGTTGGGACCAGTGTGTTTCAGAACCCAGTCCATTTCAACATTATTTGATTTGAACACTGAAATGTGAAAAAGTTACCAACCCATTAGAAAAATATCTTAGGATTCCGTATTTGAGCCCCAAACCATGTTCATATTTCAGTCTATGACGAAAAAGATGAAACGCGGCCCCTTACCTTCAACGTATCTGTGTCCCATCGTCTCCCTATCTTTCTTAACGGCAATTTTCAAGTCCTCATCCGTCTCCAGCTCTACAAACGCTTCTCCACTTGGCCTGCCCTCTCTGGTGTAGGTGAAGTGGATGCCATTCGAATCGTTCGCAATTTTGCAATCTGAAAGGGAGGCGTTCACTTTTGAAACACACAGGTGGCAGCAGGCCTACGAACCATGCAAACCACAAAAGGCGTTTACATTTTCCTAAATTTTGTATTTGAAATGCCCGACCTATTCAGATGCAGTAATGCTTTAAGACTGTCACTGCACTGTGGAATAATCGCATTACAGCGATGCCTTTATCCAGGATAATGTACCCAAAGGAATGAAGATGAGACAAACTGCACTGGCGGAGACTTCTTACCTGAGAAAAACCTCTGGACCTCTTCGACCGAGCACGACCAGGGCAGCCCCCGAACGCGCACCACGAATCCCTCGCCTTCAGCCATGGCTCGCTCCGAGACGGTGTCTGTGCAGCGCTGTCTGAAACACACACATGCAGTTTCAACCGAGAGAGGAGATCCCCCACCTGCGTGCGCATGGAGCCCACACCTCGGGCTCCTACCCTGAACCCCGCCGCGACGTGCCCCGAGGCACGGTTCAAGGATCACACCGCAGGAAAAACACACCGATCAATACTGCTGTTTTGAACGCGGCTCTCTTATCAGTAACACTACCGTTCCTGAAGTACAAACTGACTCGGCTTCAGCGGCTCAACACTGCCACAGTCACGGCACAGAGAGGTGTTTTACAACATGCGACAACTTAGCCAAGGACAGAACAGGAAACCGCAGGTTTCAGAGTTTTCACAACGCTTTCGGTTTCCTCTTCGCGTCGCTCGGTACGTTTCGATCAAACCAGTAAAGAGACGTGAACCGCTTCCCCGTTCACCAACTCGGAGATGCCGTATTTCTCCAAAGGCGAGGTAGCTCTGACCACCCACCCCCCCCCAACAAAAAAAAAGTTTTGTGCGTTTTTGGCCGGTTCCAACAAGCGAATAAACTATTAATCTTTACACTTTTTGGCGAATTCCACAGAGCACAGCGAGGCTGTGCTACTCTTTGCGACGATTAAAACTAGTTACACCGAGGTAACGTGCAACACCCCCGGACACGCGATTGGCGCCAGGAGCACTCGGTGCCCTCGGGCCACGGAACCGAGCCGAGCCGCACCGGGGCCCCCGAACCGGGCCCAGGCTTCCGCATGGGGTTCATGCACGGCGCGCCGGAGAGAAAATTCAACCTCTGAAAGCAGACAATTCCCGGATAAGCATCAGAGGGAGGGGGATGGGAGAACAGAACACGGCACGGCGTCTTCATCCGGTTTCTGAAGCCGGTTGCTCTATAAAGGCAGCCCCGCCGATTACAAACCGAGGCCGGTATCCTCGCTCCTAACAGGGTCGTGGAAGGGCAGCGCTGCCTCACACACCCCGAGTACCCGTGCCAGACCACGCCGGCTCCGCGGTGCTGCGGGCGGGCGGGCGGGCCGACGGGGCGGTAGGCCATCTGGCTCCCAGCGCCGACATTTTAGATCCACGGACACCGCGCCAGCCGCCGCACTGGCAGGGCAGATACCGCCCGATCGGGAGGGATTACTCGACCCGGGCGCTCTCTCACCACCGAAATCCGCCCCACGGGCGGGCTCCCGGGCCAGGCAGCGCCGGCTCTGTCGAGTTAATCCGCGGGAGGCCTCGCTCGCCCGCTCGGAGACCCAGACAAAAGGAACCGCAGGCCGCGCCGCGCCGGCCGGAGACCCGGGCCCAGCAAATACCCTCACAGGCGGGACACAACGCGCAGAACGAGCGTCACGAAGAGCTTAAGCTTCTTAATAAGTTACTTCAACAAAAAAATACCTCAGTTCTCCGTCGAATACTAGTATTATTGTTACCTTTTTTTTTTCCAAACCTCCGGCTTCCACAAGCGTGGCTACACTCCCCTAGCTCCTCGCGCCTGCGTTAAACTGACCCGAGCGCGAGACTGCGCGGCGCGGCACTTGGGCAGGACGGGTGACGTAGGACGTACGGACACGTCCGGGGGAGGGGTGTGTGTGACGTCACATCCCCGGAAGTCCCGCTTTCTTCATCGGCGTGCCTAGCGTGGCCTTGGCGCGGTATTTGTTGAGCAGTTATTGTTAGTTAAACGTGTAAACGGTTGACAAAGAGTTTGTATGATTTCGCTGGAGCTGATGATGGTAGGGTGGCAGCCTAGTTTCGGACCTTAGACCATACAAGCATGTAATTACTGTAGAGACTGCTTATTAATGCAGTACAGTAGCGCTTAATAATAGTATAGTAAGAAGAAATAAAATCTACATCACACCTGATCATAAACGAAAACAAGCGATAAGAATAGTTTTATGAATACCCTGGCTGTCGAAAAGACTAAGGGCCCATTTCTGTAGCCCTTGTAGTACCGGCGCTGTTTCTTTAAAAGGCCTCTCAGCAGGCTGTTATGAAGGCGACATGCATCGCTTAGTATCGACAGAGATATGCTTTCCCGACCCCTCCTGCTCTGCGCTGGCGCTATTTCGGCCTTAAGTGAAGAGGAGGTTAGTATTTGCCAAATAAATAATAAACCCGTCCTTCAGCAATGCGTGCCAGACTGGAGTGCGGTTTTATTTTAAAACGAATCCACAGCTGAGCGTCTCGGGGAGCCGAGATTTTAAATTTTAAAACCGGTTCATTGAGCATTCATTGAGAAAGGTTAAACACGAGAGGATTCCATCTGCCCCGTTTGGTGACTCAATAAACAGACACATTGCTTAGTCGCGGGGAGCCGTCAAGCCTTTAACAAAAATACATATTTAAAAAAAAAAACATGAGTATATTGCTTTACATGTCCATTTATCTAGGGTACGTTGAACAATTTGGCGGGATTCTGTATGATACTCAGAATAGAGAGGGAAATTATCTACTTTCGCCGAAAGAGAATGAGTAAAAATGAGACTCATCCGCACGGGGAAAGTAAGTGTGCAGAGACGCGTCCATGGGCAGAATTTGATTAATTTTAAAAGCATTATAAAAGAATCCGCTTGTGAGTACTAGCAGGAGCAGGACCGGAGGCCCCGCCCACAGGGCGAAGCCCCCCGAGCGCTCATTGGTGACGCTCTCCCAGAGCCCGCCCAGTCCAGGGACGTGCGCACGCTGATTGGCGCAGCCTGCGTCACAGCGCGCCGTCCGGGGCTCCGAGCGGAGGCGCCAGACTTGAATCTCGGATCCGAGCGGCGGTCGCAGTCTGACGGGTTTAGGCGCCTCTTCTCGCCCGGTTTGTCTACCTTCAGAGACGGTGCAGACGTTACCTCGCCTCGCCATGGCCACTCCGCCCAAGCGAATGTGCATCAGCCCCACGTTTGACAACAGTTTTGAAAAAAGGACGAAGAAGATTTCAGTAGAGGGCAACATAGGTAAGTCTTTGCAAACGGACGCTTCGCCGTGTTGTGGTTCCAAAATACAACCCTTTTTTTTGTTTTAAAAATAATCGGATATTCCAAATCTAGTGCGTTGTTTTTGTTTTTTTTAAAAAAAGGCTGAAATGTTGCTTAAAATGTTCTTGTGAACCGCGGCGGGAAGGGCTGATGGCGCCGTGCGGTCCGTGGTCGCCCTGCTGTGTCTGCCGCCCTCTGGGGCTGCACACGACCCGGGAGAGCCGGGTCCAGAGCGGGACACCGGGGCGGGGTGGCCGCAGGCTGCTGTCCAGCGGCTGTCCAGCGGGTGTCCGGCTGATGATCTTTGTGTGAAGTTCGGGTTTGGCGCCAAACTGGAGCGGAGCTCTTCCGCCTCTCCGCTCGCCCGAGTGTGTGCGTGCGTGTGTGACAAATATAATTTTAAAAAAAAAACAGCGATTTTGTTATGATTTTTCACAAGCACGTATTTTCCCTTGATTTGTTTTTGAATGATTAACTGACCTGGACAGAGTTATGAACGGGGTTGAACGAGTTCACGGAGGGAGCTGCGTCAGCACGCGTGGTATGGCCTCACTTGAGGTAGCCCTGCTGTGCGTTTACTACATAAGAGAGATTGCAGACTACAGGAAGCCCTTCGGCTCCTCTGGTAGCGGCAAGCGGAGGACAGGGTGTCCGGCTGTGTCGTCTCATAAAACAAGCACCAGCTTCAGCAGCATGGCTGGGCAGCGTGTTCCAGTCCCCCACCACTCTCTGTGTAAAGTCCCCGTCCCCCCCCCCATGCTCTTGGCTATATATTACCCTTTCCCCGATATTAAGTTCAGTTTATTTGTCATATGCACAAGAGCAGTGAAATGCTTATTTGCTTATATGCTCCAATACAAAGACAGAACAACAGCAGCCGCAAAAAGTCAAATAACATACAACTTCAAAAAAAAAAAAGTCAGATAAGCAGTGTGAGAAGAGAAAAGGTCATCAGTATGAGCCAGTGGAAGGGGTAGAGTTCAGCAATCTGAAACTCCTGGATATTCCTGCCTGTGTCCTGCGCTGTCTGTGAAACCGTTGCCCCTGTGCAGAGTGAGGTCATTCTGCTCGCTGCCCTGGCCAGGGCCCCTGGGTAAGAGGCCTGGATTGACAGGGGACATGTCCGCCCTTGATCCCCACTCACGACAGCCCGGCTGACCGCCTAGCCTTTCCCTCCCCAGCTGCTGGGAAGTCGACGTTCGTGCGCCTCCTGGAGAAGACGTCCGACGAGTGGGAGGTGATTCCGGAGCCGATAGCCAAGTGGTGCAACGTCCAGACGAGCGAGGACGAGTTCGAGGTACGGGGCCTCTGGCTGCCCCCCCCCCCGACACCGGTCCGCTGGGCCGGCGCTCCGAAACGCTCGGCATCTGTGCAGCCCGTCGGGCCCTCCCGCTGTCCGTGAGTTGGGAGGAACGTAAAAACCGTGCAAGAGAGAGGGGGGCTCTCCAGCTCACTAGGGTTTGAGGGGCCGATTCCCCATGCAATATGGCTGTTACACCCCCCTGCAGCTCTCTGGGTAAAGAAATGCCTCCTGTTCCTGGCTTACAGTGCACCCAGTCGAGGTTTCTGCTTTCTTATGCATCACGGCAAAGGGTTCTTTTTCGGTGCCTTTTACTTGTTCAGCACTTATTCAAGAATTAAAAGGTGGTTTTTTTAGCTTCTTAGGATTGCAAATGGTAAAGTGTTTAATCTGAATTGGTTGAGGGAAATAATAATAATTGCTTACACTTATATAGCGCTTTTCTGGACGCTCCACTCAAAGCGCTTTACAGGTAATGGGGACTCCCCTCCACCACCACCAGTGTGCAGCCCCACCTGGATGATGCGACGGCAGCCACAGTGCGCCAGTACACTCACCACACACCAGCTATTAGTGGGGAGGAGAGCAGAGTAATGTAGCCAATTCATAGATGGGGATTATTTGGAGGGCCAATGGGAAATTTGGCCAGGACACTGGGGTTACACCCCTGCTCTTTTCAAGAATCGCCCTGGGATTTTTAATGACCACAGAGAGTCAGGACCTCGGTTTTACGTCTCACCCGAAGGACGGCGCCTGCTTGCAGTCTAGCTTACAGCCCTCTAACGCCCCCTCTGCCCGCTGCCAGGAGCTCAGCACGTCCCAGAAGAGTGGGGGCAACCTGCTGCAGATGCTGTACGACAAGCCCAGCCGCTGGGCCTACACCTTCCAGACCTACGCCTGCCTGAGCCGCGTGCGCTCGCAGCTGCGCCCGCCTCCCGCCAAGCTGCGCGAGGCCGAGCGGCCCGTGCAGTTCTTCGAGCGCTCCGTGTACAGCGACAGGTGAGCCCCAGCAGTGTTCACGGCTCTGATTCCGTTTTCTGAGGAGATGCCAGTTAGGTTTATTTATCATTTGTGGGTTTTCGCCGTATGGTATTTGTATACGACGTACAGATTTCGCCCTCTCTCCTCCAGGTATGTTTTCGCCTCCAGCCTGTTTGAGTCGGGCAGCCTGAACGAGACGGAGTGGGCTGTCTACCAGGACTGGCACAGCTGGCTGCTCAGCCAGTTCGAGTCGCAGATCGAGCTGGACGGCATCGTGTACCTGCGAGCCGAGCCCCAGGTGAGCGGGTATCTCCGGGGCACCACGCCGGGGGCGGCGGGTTTCCGTTGCTTACTCTGTGCTACCCCAGGGAGGGGTACAGCGACCTCGGCCCTCCCGGGCTGTGCCTCTGTCCTTTTCCGTTTCCCAGGGTGAGGATGAGGCAGAATTGAGCATGGCGGAGATGGGGACTTGGTCCTCCTGTGGGCTCCTGAACATTGCCAAGCTCAGAATGCGCAGGTCTGCTGTTGAGCCCTAGAGTCTCTCCCAAGACTTCAGTGCTCAACAACTTAGATCATTTACATGTATGCTTATAAGATCACTTTATTGGCCATATACAATTTCTTGCATTAGGAATTTGTCTTTTCGCAGACCCCAGCTTGCTCTCCATGAGACACACAGACAGGGAGAGAAGCTGGGGGTCAGAGCGCAGGGTCAGCCGTTTAACCCTCCGCCCTAGATTATACACCTGCGCCCACTGGGAAAGTAGTCTTTACTCCTAGAAAATGGGCCAGGAGTCACTCCAGACATGCGCTGACCCTGTGCTGTCCCCCCCCTGTGTACAGAAGTGTATGCAGAGGCTCCACCTGCGAGGCCGCGAGGAGGAGCAGGGCATTGAGCTGGACTACCTGGAGAAGCTGCACTACAAGCACGAGTGCTGGCTCTACAACAGGACCACGAAGTGAGTGAGCCTGCCTGCGCGGGGGTGTGCCCTCTTTATCTTTCACGTTTTAACGTGTTCTTGTCAGATTCCTGGATTGGTTTATACTGGCCAGCGCAGTGTTCTCTTGGTCCGAAAGCCAAAAGGCCAGAAAGATGAGTAACTGTGTTCTAGTTGCCAAGGTTTAAAGTTTTATCTTTTTTTTTTTCTTCTCTTGTTTTTTTTTTTCTCCCCCATAGCGTTGACTTTGAATACTTGAAAGACCTCCCGATTCTGGTACTGGATGTTAACGACGATTTCAAAAACGACAAGATCAAGCAAGAAGCCATCATGGACAAGGTGGGTTTGCTGTCGCCAGGCAGCCAGCACCGCTCTGCTCCGCTGCGCGTTTGTGCTCTGCAGCAGAGTGCAGCAGGAGCACGTCCACACCCCACAGACACCTTTGTGCTAAGGACACGCTGGGTTCCAGGTTGAGCTTGCTCCAAGGCGATTGAGTCTGTGTTCAAACATGAAGCGTCTAGAACGAAGGCGCGCTCGGACTTTCGAGAGATGCGGCTGTACCTCTCGGAGGACACCGGGTCTCGTGCAGCTGATGGCCTTGTTTCTCAAGATGTCTTTTGTCTCCGTGTCCGCAGGTTAAGGAGTTCATGGGCACTTTGTAAGGCTTGGATGAAAAGGGGAGCTGTGAAGCGTCGCACTTAAACCGGGTCTCCGGACATGAAGAGACGTTTCCGGTGTTTCTGTTTCTGCTCGCAGGGCGGCAGTGTGGGGGCTGAGAGACACGAACAAACAGAGCCACATCCCCACATGACACACAATGCAACCCTGTCCCTCTGTTCAGATGTGCCTGGTCATGAAGAAATCTTTTTTTTAAAAAAAAACACCTACAAAGATTTTCTTGTAGAGGTGATATTTTACGTGGATCTCTTTGATGCATAAACATTTTTAATGTGATTTTACTCATTATGGCCACCCTGTGTGTAATAGCCTGTGTACAGGAATGAAAGACCTTCTATTGACCGAGTTCCTCCTCTGTGCTTTTACAAAGTGTTGGATCCGCCTGTTGCTGCTGCTGGGGACTGGTTTTTCTTAGCAGATTGACGACTCCAGGGCACACCTGGTTTCTCTGTGCATGCCACAGAAGGGCTTCACACCTCAGCTTCTTTCTACACAACGCATTGTTCTAAGGCAAACATCAGGACCGTTATCCTTTTGTCTCCCCTAGACTACATTAACAGGTGGTAATTGGTTATATTCTTGATTGTTTGCACAAGTAAAACAAAAATCTGCCTGCTAGTTATATTCCGGATCCTGTGTGCAGGGGTTCCACTGAATATAACTTGAGTTCAGAGTGTGTCTGTACATATTTTACTTTGGCGTGTATATTTATAAAGGGAAGGGTGGGGTTAGTGATGCATTTATGCAGCTGATATTTTCATATAGAAATGTATTTAAAATGCAATGAAACTTCTGCATTAAAGCTTGTACAATTTTAACTGGTTTCTTGTTTTTTTTTTTTTTTTTTTGCTGCTTATGGAGGGAGAACATGGATAGAAACCCCAGTCTTGGGATTTGACCTTGAGATTTGAATCCATGTAACGAGTGGTGTTTTATCACCCACAACAAAAATGTGATCGGAGTAAAAAATGCTGCACTCAAATTGCTGAGAAAGATTGGCTTCAATTTTACTTCTAAGTGTTTGCACAAGAACTTGCTGCATTCTTCCATAAAACAAATAAAGGTTGACATGCTATAACATCAGGTGTTCCTTAGCAAAACCTAAAAAGATGAAGTCGTCAGCGGTTTATTTTCTCTATCGCATCCTTCACAGGTTTGCCACAGAGCTCTGTGTAGCCATGAATATAAACAAACTTCGGGTTTTTAAAAAAGCATTTTTGCTACAATGGAGAATGGCTGGCTACACAGCATATGTCTCTAGAATGACTTAAGGACTTATGTAGTCTTACAAAAAATATAAAAATCATGATAGTTTGGTTTTCTTGCAAGATCTTTGGCTTGCTACAGGGTGAGGAAATCTGATGTCACCCAGCACCTTGAATCATTTTCCTTCTTAAAAGATTCAGTTGTTTAGATACACTTATTCGAGTAAGTGGAATTAATTCATTGTGTATCTACACAGAGAGGGTCAAACTTGCACATTTTCCTAAAAAATTGTGTCAAATCTAGCTTTTATTTGAGCATCAATTCCAAATATCGATAATGACTCATTTACACAAACAATAGGAAATACTGCCATTTACTGTGCCAATCTACCTCTCCTGTCTTGCAATATCCATATGGTGTAAGTACATTCCCAAGTTTAAATACCCTGATTTTACTACATTTTGCAGCTGGGGAGGTAACTAAAATCTGGTTAAAGTGAATGTGTGCCTACATTGTCTGTTTAAACTGACATGACTCTACCCAGGACACCTTGCCTGTTGTACAAGAGTTCATTTGGTGTTTTTTCACCACCAATGTGCAACGAAAAGACGTTCAGCTTCTATGTGTTATAAGTGTGCATAGGAAAACCTGAACGATCTTGGAATGAATGGGTGAGGGTCAAAGACAGAAGGGCGAGCGGCTGAGCTGCGGGGTGTGTGTGTTCTGCTGACTGCAGGGCTCTCCCGTGGCTGCGGGCGGGACGCTGGGGAGGAGGGAACTCTGCTTCTCGAGCATCAGCCAGCAGAGGGTGTCTTTTAGCTCCGCCGGCACCTGCTGTCCGGTCTGTCTGCGAGCCGAAGGAGCTGACAGGTGGAGTGGTGTGTGGTAAGGGGTCTCGGAGGGGTGCTGTCCACTACGCCTGCACCTGTCTGCAGTGCTTGCAGTCTGACTCAATCGGGCCTCTTGGTACCGTGGTACACAATGCTATAGGTGAGCTTGTATAATGGCAGAGGCAGAGTGCGTGAATGAGACGTGTACAGGACACTTACTGTAGGGCAGCGTTGTGCGCCGGTGGGGGGCCACATCAGCATGCCTGTTGTCTAATTAGCTGCAGTTCACAGACCTGCCAACAGGGGACAACATGGGCCACAGAGATGTTGCAGAGCAGCCCCTAGGTTAGATCCAGCAAGAAACCAGGTGTATCTCTTCTGAACTGATGAGTACAGCACCGGCAGGCCTGAAACCTTCACTGCAGTAAGAACAGCAGGAAAGTTAGTCTGCATAAATTATTACAATGAATACAATGCTGTACTCACGAGCTGCTGTATCACCCTGCAGCTCCCAGCTAGCAGCCCACTGGAGCTCAGCAGGGTGAGCCTGGTCAGTACCTGAAGGGGAGACTCCTGGGAAAGCTAAGGCTACTGCTGGAAGAGGTGTTAGTGGGGCCAGTAGGGGGTGCTCATCCTGCAGTCTATGTGCGTCCTAAAGCCGCAGTATAATGATGGGGACACTGCCTCAGAGGAGATGTAAAACTGAGGTCCTGATTCACTGTGGTCATTAAAAATCGCCGTGCCGGAGAGCCAGGTCAGTGAATAACACACCACGACACGACAGCGGAGGAATGTGTGTGCTGTTCGACACAGAAACGAACTCACGTGTTCGACAGCTGTCGCAGTTCACAACAAGGGTGTTAATAGGGCCAGCACACTGCGATCATGTGAACTGATGGCACTTGCTGGCGCTATCCAGAGCAGCAGGCGGGGAAGGGGCTCCTTCCCCCTTTCGCAGGAGGGGTGAACTCCAGACAGCAAACGTGTGACACATGCCCTGTACTGTATACAGTATGTGCTATTGATCTTACAAATATGAACCTTTATTTTTTAAATCTGAAGCATGGTACTTGTCCTTTCACAGAGAGGACTGGGAAAGTGTTGCAAGTACCACGTACTAAGACTGACCTAAGATCCGAAAGGGAAACAAGTGCATCTACAGTGCCGTCAGGAACTGTTTCGTTAGCATCCTGCCAGGTGATGCGACATCATAATGCTTCATCAGAAGAAGAGGGTGATGGGACGTTTTCCATTCAGAAATTGCTTTGGATTCATATGAAATCCTGCGGATCGGCCCTCTTCCAAGACTCCGAAAGGTCACCTGCGCCTCCCCCGCAGTGCAGATTCCTGCTGCAGCAGGTGTCCTGGTCCAACATCCCGAGAGCCCTGGCTCTCTGCCTTCCGGCTCATGGATTGCCCCACAGCCTGCTAGTTCTCAGATTGATTCAGAAATTACTTCTTCATTTTTCTTTCTTCTTCTAAAAAACTAAAAAACCTTTTCTTTCCGTGCCCTTATTTAGGCATCGCCCAGTGTTTAACTAAAATTTAAGTCCCGAACCTGGTCTGTGCTGTGTGTAGTTCCAGAGATATAACAACTTGTTTGAGGGAAGTAAATTCCAGCGGAAGCTGGCTCTGGCAGTAAGAGGTTTAGTCCAGGGGGCTCTGTGCCCACAGGCCTGAGGCTGTCAGAGCAGGTGAGGAGATCTGCCCACGCTTTCCTTGCAACTGCGCGCCAGCCCGGGCCTCCTGAGTGCCCCAGTGCCGGCAGCGGACGAGAAGCTTTGCAGGCGAGGAGAAGTCTGCCTGGGTGCTTGAGTAAGGACAGGAGCAGCTGTGAGGCTGGTTGTGCACAGGGTGACACAGGAAGGACAGCCTCAGCTCTGCGGAGGACGGCAGGTGTGACCCAGCTGCCAGTCCTCTCTGCACTGGGGTCAGGATAACAACTAGGCTCCCCTGGCAGAGGTCATCAAAGGCGATGTGGAAGTTCAGGCCCTGCCTCCCGGCTGCTCCACCCTTGTGTGGAGTATTCCACTCTGTCACGCTCCACGGGAATCAGTCTGCTTTTAACACACTGTTCATCAGTCGTCCAAGAGCTGTACTCATCACTCACCAACAACATATTCAGGGTCAGGACCTGAGCTTGAATCAATGGCTCCTGCAACAGTTATGGAGAGCTTGGCCACAGCATGCATAGTCACGCACAGCCTCTTCTGCAGGAGCACCCTCCAATCCAGAACACCCCGAAACACTCCAGGACACCCCAAAACACCCTGAGCGCTTCACTGCCTGGAGCAGCTCTCAGGAACTGCAACAGGCGTGCTCCCCGTCCGGTGAACATACCTCCGATGTACATTAGGACAGAATTGCTACAGAAATCAACAATCCGATCTGCTAGGATCAGAGGTGAGCAGTCAGGATGAACCCAAAGAAGATTCATCTCACTGCTGTCTCAGGTCTGATTCCTCATTGATGCTGCCCTAACTGCTTGCCTCCAATCCTAACACTTTCCGACTGGCCACACCTGGACACCTGGACGGGCACTGTAGCAGCCTTGCAACATTTTTAGCAACTACGTCTAGTTCTTCCACACAGATTTATCTGAGTCACTAAAATGCTGATTAAAGGACTTGTGTGGAGAGCTGACGGAGTTCTGTAATGCACACGCTGGAGAACGAAGCCTCAGCTGGGCTGCTGGTGGACTGTGACCAGGACTCCTGGGATGGGTGCCACCTCACCAGGACTGCCTGGGCCTGTGCCAAGCATGCTGTCCTTGGCCTGCCACAGAACAGCTGCACCCTGTGACTGGCCGCAGATCTGTGGGTTGTACACTGTTACTAGAGGGGCCCTATCAGTCTCTCAGTGCCGCGCAGGGTGAAGCTCTGTGGGGTGCTCTGGGTGACATGGGAGGAGCTGTGGGTGAGGTGCTGTGGGAGGTGCTCTGGGTGACAGGTGGGTGGAGCTGTGGGAGGGGCTCTGGGTGAAGGGTGGGTGGGGCTGTGGGAGGAGCTGAGGGTGACAGTGGGTGGAGCTGTGGGAGGTGCTCTGGGGGGCAGGTGGGTGGGGCTGTGGGAGGTGCTATTTGTGACAGGTGGGTGGAGCTTTGGGAGGAGCTGTGGGTGGTGTTCTGGGGGACAGGTGGGTGGGGCTGTGGGAGGAGCTGAGGGTGACAGGTGGGTGGAGCTGTGGGAGGTGCCCTGGGGGACAGGTGGGTGGAGCTTTGGGAGGTGCTCTGGGGGACAGGTGGGTGGAGCTTTGAGAGGAGCTGTGGGTGGAGCTGTGGGTGGTGTTCTGGGGGACAGGTGGGTGGAGCTTTGGGAGGAGCTGTGGGAGGGGCTCTGGGTGAAGGGTGGGTGGGGCTGTGGGAGTAGCTGGGGGTGACAGGTGGGTGGGGCTGTGGGAGGTGCTCTGGGGGACAGGTGGGTGGAGCTTTGGGAGGAGCTGTGGGTGGTGTTCTGGGGGACAGGTGGGTGGGTCTGTGGGAGGACCTGGGGGTGACAGGTGGGTGGGGCTGTGGGAGGTGCTCTTTGTGACAGGTGAGAACAGCAATTAGGTGCAGCTGTGTGAAGTGCCTGAGTGATGGGGGAGAGCTAAAGGCTGGAATGATTTACTTAAAATGGCTGTGTTGTAGTCTGTGATAACTATTTTAGCTGTGGTAGCTATTGTAGATTCTAATAAAGATCTGTGTGGAGTTCTCTCAGGTGGTCAAGTTTCCTTCCACTACACCGAAGATGTGCTGGTGAGGTTGGTAGTGTCCCTGAATTGCCCTGTGTGCCTGTTTGTATGGTGCCCTGCGAGGGACCGGTGTTCCATCCAGCACGTGTCCCTGTGCAGCCAGGTGGCTGGTTAGGACCTCAGGCTGTGGCAGATTAATCCCGCAAAGGTTCCGTAAAGTTCCGAAAGTAACCAAATCCTAAAAACGTAAAGAGATGCCGTAGTCAAGGGGTTGAGCAAGGGTTTCGAGAGCGAAAGGACAGTTCACCTTAAAGTGTTCTTTCCCAGGAAGATGAAGCGAGGGTTGAGCTCTGGAGAGGGAACCTCAACAGTGAGCGCAGACTGGGTGGAGTGAGAGGGTATTGATAGGGAGGAGCGTGCGGGGTGATAATTGATTAATTCTTGCGCGGGTGTTGGCGGCGAGAGGTGCTCATGGGTATGCGGTGATGTTTAAGTGCTCGCGTGCGGCCCGTGACAGTGTGGCACTCTGGCTTGTGCCCTGTGCTCCCAGGACAGGCTTTGGGTTTCTGTAACCCTTACCAGGAATAAGCGGCTTTATGACAATTAATGGAGGGATCATTGGTGATCTTAACTTTTGTCTGTAGCATTTGACATAGGTTTGAGATTGTCCCCTTGTTTTCCTCTTTAAGAAACAGCTGGACGAAATCAGTATGCTGATAGCAGCCAAACAACCCAGACCGGACGAAACAGCCCCTCTTGTCTGTAGTTCTTCCATTCTTGTAGCACCAAGAGTTCCTGAGTCCCAGGTCTGTGACCATCCAGGGCCAATACCATGATCTGAAGACTTGCCTCCTGACTCTAAGGCAGCATAGCGTGGTCCATATCTGAGGGCCAACGCAACTAAGTCTTTTTTATTATTTATTTTCATTTCTGTATTGAGAAGCTACCTCTTTTGGTACCCTATGTTATTGACAGAGTTTGCCAAAGAGGGGATTTTTCTTTACAAAAAGGACAATCATAATGTGTCACATGGTGCTAAAGTGTATCTTAACCTCTGGGTGACAGTGCACCACAGACTGTACACAAAGTCAGTAATTAGAGTAATACCAGGAAGTCTGCTCCTGTGTGCTTGAGCATTGTCATCTGACTGTCTGACCTCTGATGCTCCACCTCACAGTGAAGCAGCCCATCAGGTATTCTACATGTGGGAGAGGATGACAGAGGTAATAATAACAATAATAATAATATTAATAATAATTGCTGACACTTCTGGACACTCCACTCAAAGCACTTTAGAGGTAATGGGGACTCCCCTCCACCCCCACCAGTGTGCACTAGTACGCTCACCACACACCAGGCACACAGGAACATTAGAAAGATTACAAACAGGAGCTCGTCGGATCCCTCTAGGCCATTCGGCAGTAAGGGCGAGACGCAGGGACAGCCAAGGAAGACAGGACAGCATGTATGACCTTAGATGAACGAGGCATGTGGAGATTAAGGAACAAGGAAAGGTTTATTCCTGCTGAAAAGGGAAGAAAAACACAATGTTTTGGCTGTGGAGCCTTCTCTGGGTATGTCAGAAGAGGTTAGGTGTCACTGTCTATTGTCACACACCTACAGTCCTGTGGGCAGGACACACCTGTTACTTGACGAATCACTGACTTGTCACTGAATTTTCATAGGACTGCTGGATGGGACCCTTGGATCAACTAACTACTGGCTATCAGACGGGCCAGCTGGGCTCCTCGTCCGTGACCTTTCTCCTGTTCTAATATTAAGGAGAGATGCTGAAGGAAATATAATTGTTAAACCCGGGCTGCTCCGCTTCAGTCCACCCCGTCACGCTGTACCGCTGCAGTCGGTTCACGGCTTGTTAATTGAATCATTAGCAGGATCAATTCAGCAATTAATTAATGAGCAGGCCACATCAAAGCAACAAGGAGAATTGAATGAAACGAGAGCAAACCCTGTCAGCAGGATTTATTGATAACCCCTCAATTCAGGACCTGCAGCGCGGAGGGGTGATAAGGACTCTGGGAAGGATGGTTGCAGGTTCAAATCCTGGTGCTGTGCCATTGAGCGAGGCCCTTCCCTCTGATTGCTTCAGCCAGCACTTTGCCATATAAACCGATCTCCAGGTTGCCATTATTAATGAGGATTTGTTCTTAATTGACCTACCTGGTGAAGTGAAGGATAAAATAGAGTTGTGATTGATCGGACAGGTGGTTTGTTAAACGAAGTAGTTTAATGATCATTAAGAAACAAGATCAGAATAACCTCCAGCCCATGTGGATCGGAAGTTCTTTAACCATAAAAATGAATTGCTAATTGACGAACAACTTCCAAGTGTTCCTAATCTTTAAAAGAGCTGGGGCTGACCTATAAATGTTCAGTAGGTTGGAGGCTCTTCAGGACAAAGGAGGTAGATGCTTGTTTTCATGAATGTATAGAAATGTCATCTTGGACAGGAAGAGATTATAGAATATTTTAGTGTGTGTTGCACTATATTGCATTGGAAAATGGTTTGCCTTAGCTCAAGTAAAAAATGAGTGGAGTGATTTTAATTAGCTGGGAAATCGTTTTCAAGCGGCTTCATGTAAGGATTACAGGCGGAACTGCGCTCCATCCGGGCCGAGCCCGCATGCCCTCGGACCGCGGCTGGGAGGAGGCTCTGGTGTCAATTCTAGTGTGTGTGATAAAGGGGGGCTGAGGGGGGCGGGGGTGCGAAACTACTGTTGGAGGTATCGGACAAGGCTGTCAAATAAAACATGCGAGTCACCCGAGGCGGGGGCTATTTAATATCCTTGTTTTCCGTGACGAACCCCCTCCCCCCAGGTAATGCACTCGAGAGAGGCAAAAGCTGCCCAGCAAGAGGCCGGCAGTGCAGCCTGTGCCCCCTTTGACAGATCCATATTTCCCCTTGTGCTGGCACAGTCCGGACCGGACACTGGGCCGGTGAGCCCGGGGCTGCGCAGCGGGGGGGTCGCGCCCTGCCGCCCGGTGGCGCACCTCGGACCCTCGGCCGGGCGAAGCCGTGCGGGCAGGGTGTTTCGAGAGGCAGGCGGACCGGGTTGCGAGCGGACTCTCCTAACTTATAGGATCACCGGGGCAAACGCACAACGCCTGAACAGGCCTTTCTTTTTCTTTACTTTTCCTAGAGATGCCAAGACGCGCCGTCAGCCCGTGGCCACCCTCTGGGTGCCGCTTGAGCCCCTGCTAAGCGCAGATCCGATCCATTGCCCAAATTAACCTTTACGTTTTTTTAAATAAAAATAAATATAGGCGGGCCCTGTGGGTGGGAAACCCTGAGTGACGCGGGCGGCGGCCAATCGCCTGTTGGAGAGTTCCGTTTCCTGGCGTGTAATCTCGAAGCTCCCCCATGAGAGACGTGTAAACCGAACTTGACGCTGTCGCGCTGCCCCCTGACGGACGCGGCTCCGGGCCAATCCCGTCCCGACGTCGCCGGGCTCTCGCCGATCCTATTGGCGAAAGGCTTGAAGAGGGGGCGGAGTGTTACCGGAACGCTACACAGTCGGTTAGGTTGTAAGAAAGTTAATGGCTGGGGGGAAAGGGATTCTCTTCTCTTCTCGCTTCAGGAGAGTTTCGGGATTTTCTGAAGTAAAAATACCATAATTTATAAACAAATATAGCCCCGAAGGAAGTTAAGAACCGTATTAAGTTTGTTAAACTACATATTACATAGGGAAGTATGCAGGATGCAGTAGCCGGGACGGCAATGCTGACGGACGGCTTCGAGGACGAGATTGACTCGGTGACTCCGCGCTCCCCCGCGGTAGGGATGGGGGTCGGAGCGGCACCAGGAGCCGGGCTCGGTGGCCTAGGGATCGGTGTCGGCGGAAAGAAGGTCCGCCTGTTCGGCGAGCCGGGCGGGCCCGCCGCAGACCGGCTGGACTTCAAGCTCGCTGCGGCCGCAGTGCTCTCCTCCGGGCCGGGCTCCGGTAGCGACGAGGACGAGGTCTCCGAGGTAAGCTCCGCTCACAGACGAGGAGGTCCTTTTAACCTCCGCTCTGCCCGCCGGCACGGTTACGGGGGGGAAAACAACCCCGGTTTTAGCGCAAAAAAAACAACAAACGTGCGCAGCCTACGTGATTGGGCACGGCCACTGGCAGCGTGGGGCGCCGAGGTACGGGCACGGCTGTATTTTTACACTAACATCCGCGGCGCTTTCGTTGATGGCGGACCTAGGGCCTAGTGCCGCTGACTGCAGCGGGAGCAGCCCCTGCACACACGGGCTGCTGCGGGTCATTTCCCCGGGAGATCGGGGAGGAATCCGGGGGCCGACGGGTTTTGTGGAAACAATGGTGCGGCTGCGTCACTGCGTTACACCTCGTGGACGCGGTTTTGATCCCTTCATGTTGGCGAGTGGAGGGGATAGCGGCGTGTCACATTGTAATTAAGACCGATTAGAGAGCCCGGCTTCCCGACGTTTCCTGCACACGAAGGCTTTTTCCAGTGGTTATCGGATTCCTGATCGTGAAAAGACCAGAGGCGTTTTATGCCCCCACCCCCGTGGATCCCGAACACACGCATAACATGTGTTCTCGGTGTAAACTAATATGGCAGGTATTTTCTCACACTCCGGGCGGGTGTTATCCATGTTGGGAAGCGGTTGTTGCAGTTCATGTGGAGCCGAGTACGTCAGGGAAGTCATTAATCGTCCGATAGCGTAACCTTTTTTTTCCCCTCCTCAAGCACCCCCCCCCCCCCCCACAAGAAAAACAGCACCCCGACAGTTTCCACCTGCGGGAGACTGAGGCGGCGCAGGTCTCGGATCTTGCTCCTGTCAGACCGTGCTCTCACCGGAGAGGTCCCGGGCCGCCGGCCACGGACCCTGCACCACGCGTGGAGGACCCTGCCCACCTGTCTGCCTCTAGAAATGCCCACCATCGCTCTAGCAACAAGATTTGTGTTTATCGCCAAGCGGCAGGAATATCAAAAACCATTACCCCTTAGAGACGCACAGTCGCTTCATGGTTAAATAAGGTGTGTGGGGGGCATTTCTGTGAAGAAGGCGATCTGTCGGCCACCACAGTGGGTCCTTCGAAAAGAATTCACGTATTGTTTTGATGAGTGTGATCATGACTGTTGCAATTAAAACGGCTCTTTTCCGTTCTGGAGACGCGGGGTTCGCTGACTGCGATGTGACAGGGGAAAGTGCAAAATTTTGCCTCTGCTTCTATAACCAGGTTTCCAGGTCTTCGGTGTGGCAGCGAAGAGTACATGTCTGTATTCTTGCATGCATCTTAAATTTTCTCATTAACTCAAGTTCAAGCTTGCAAACCTAGTTTTGGAAGATCAGTTATTTTTCCAACATCCAGCCCAACATTTTTATGGAAAATCGAGTTCTCTGTCCATCTAGATACGATGGTGACCGGAGGTGGTTGGAAATGAGGCCCAGATTGCTGTGAAGTATGATTACATACTGCCAGCATGCTAAAGGACCCCTCTGTGGCAGGACTTTCCCCGCCTTACTGGATAGTTACTCGGATAGTCAAGGTATAAAACTAATCTTATTTCTCTGATCTCCACCTGAATGGGTTCATTAGGATTGGTTTGTGCTCTTGTGCTTCTGGAGGAGCACTGTAAGTAAAGAGTGTTGGCTGGAGCCATTAGGACTGGTCAGACCAAGGCCAGGTTTGTTCCAGTGACACGACTGGCGGCAGAGGTCACCTGACTTTGATACATACTCCTGGACAGACTGACATTTCGAAGGTGGGGAGAGTGGAAGTGATGGCACTGTGTGTATATCCACAGGAGCGCAGCTGCTGTCCTCTTGAGAGCTAATGGGAACTGGGATTTCAGGATACTGTCTGTCATAGAATATTGTTGCAGTCCCATCCCATGGGTTCTGGAGTTCCCACTACTCTTGTAAGCATTGATGGAATAGCTTTTTTCCTAATTAAACTAATGACTTAAAATTAATCACCAGTAAAAGCAGTGTGCCATAGATGGACTTTAATTTAGACTCAGTTATGACATCACTTGAATTTTAACTAAAAACCAGGTGTTTTTAAATCGGGTGATCGCTCTGTGCTTTCTCCTGTCATTTCAGTTCTGTCATCTTTGATTTTTTGGCTTACTGAAAACATCAGCAAAACATGTTACTAAAAGGGTTTGGAAAAGTTTTTTGTGAGTGTCCTGGGAGCACATTTGTGTTACACAGAGCTTGGGATGTTGGTGTAGCATGGTGTACCTGCCAGACGGATGCTGTGTGTTCCACAGTTTCAGAGCCACTGTGGTCGGCCGGGTAGAGGGGTTGTTTTAATGTCCGGGTTCTTAGTGCACCGGTTTCTCCCTGGTGCTGAACGGAAGAGGTGGCAGAACTTTGTGCGGAAGCTGACTTGGGCTGCAGGTGTCTGAATCCGAGCACCTCTAATAAACAAGCCCCACGTTTCCTCCCGTTGGCCGTCTGTCCGTAGTCATTTGTGCTGTAGTCTGCAGATACAGGATTCCCGTATATTTCACTGCTGCAGCAAGCACACAGGTTACACAAGTGTAGATCAATTCTGGCTTCCATGTGGTCATGTTAATCTAAGGACAAAAATTAATTGAAATGGAAAATTGCAAGCAAAGAGCCTTTGTATACGGTAACTTTCTCAGAGACCGCCTTAGCCCAGGATGCCGGTGAGATCCAGTCTACACAGGAAGCGAAGAGGCAGCCTCGGTGTGATTATCATGGACAAACCTGCACACCCTCTTGTCTGCTTCAGTTTGGAGTATCCGCACACATCATCACTGTGGATATGTACCATCTGCAGACTGTTTCTTGGCACCTGTTTCCAGTTCCCTTGAAAACTGTAAAACATCTGACCTTGCAGGTGTGACAAAACGATGGACGAAACATTTACCTGTGCTTGTGTTTTCGACTCTGGGTTTTACTCCAGGTTAAGACTACACAGGAGACAAGTTAGTTTTTTAATATTTCTTGTTGGGTGTGTTTTGCATCATAATGTTCAGCTATTGAAAATAGTTATTAGCCTAGTTGAAATCTATAGACACTGATGGATTTTTGATGTAGTGTGTGCGAATTATAGTTTTCTCCTATACTGAGGGTTATTCCATTATAACTCCTTTACAGCATTACAGTCTCCACTCCCATTAGAACTGGGGGTGGATGAAAAGACAAATTAGGTTTTTCCTTCATAGCCCTGGTCACACTGCAGACATAAGGCTTGACTAATTTTATGCATTCAGTATTAAAAATCTTCATTTGACGCCCAGCTGCTGAAACGCATTGCAGAGTGGGAAAACATGTGGAGAGAATTGTCAGATGTCATGGCTGCTTTTCGTGTCTGCATCTCTGTGGGTTAGCAAGAATGACAGCTGACCAGAAGGGAAGAAGCTGGGGGTGGGTGGCTGGGTTGTGTGGAGTTCTCGCTTTGCTTGAAATCGTTTTGAGAGCGGATTGTTGTGAGAAGCTGTCAATTTCAGGGGGCCTTGGTGACCCTGCTGAAGTTGTGGTGTTTTGAACTGTTCGTCCTAGCTGACTGCAAGCTGTTTTGGGCTGCAGTTAAAATCTGAGGTCCAGGATTAGGTAGACACATTGCCAGGCCTTGCAGGCTTCACGAGCATGAGCAGGAGCAGTAGTGCACTCTGGGAGCTGTAGTGGATTAGTGGAAGTGATGTGCACTGTCAAGCGCTTCGCTAGCAGTGGTTGAACTACAGCCCCCAGACACCATTGTATCCTGCATTCCTTTAATACACATTCCTGAAGAGCTGTCTGCCATTAACATTTGCTGTGTGTCATTTCCCTAGTGTTTTTTCTACCCATTTCATTTGCACTTCTGTTCTCTATTCCAGTGATGAGAGAATTTAATCTGTAATAGTAAGGACTTTTTATAGATGGGGAACCTTCTACACAAATTACACCCATCATTTTATAATGCAGGCGCTTGTATTAATCACATCTTATATTTGTATTGAATAAACATCTTATGTGTTATTAACACGGCCTTTATGGACAGATTTTTCATCTAACAAAACAGGGGGTTGTAATAGAAGCCCAGCCACATGCTTGATTCATTCAGTGTGTATTTTTATGACAGGGTGGTGCCCTTTTTTTCCCCTTCTTCCCATGGTTTTACCAACACGCCCTGTGCAGACCTCCGCTGCTCCTCTTGATTATCTCAAGATGGTTTTCCAAAGGCACCGGCCCAGGCTTTTGGACCCTGTGTTGCACCAGAAATCATCTCTTAAGATGCTAGTTTTACACTTCCCAGTCTATGCCAGTGCCTGCATGTTTTTTTGAAGTTTGGATTTTTTTTAAGAGCCACTGTGTTTGTGAGTGGTACTTAGCAGTGAGAAATGGTTGTTCCCAAGAAGAGCTTTACGTTGTTGTAGTGTGAATAAAATCTCATTAGTCTGATTATTCCAGTGCAGGTAATAGTCCTGCGTTGTGTTCTTCTTCAGAAGACGGGAACATTGTCAGATGGCTCACGTCCGTTTGGGGCGCACAATCTTCATTTGAAAAATCTGATTATATGAACTAATGAACATATTGGGGTTAAGGCCTTTATCTCTTCAACGAATTAATCACTGCACCTAAAACCAGATACTGCTCAGTGCCTGTTCCTGGTTCAGCACAAGGGCATGGCTCTTGTGACGTGCATAATAATCCTTAAGAGAATCGCAAATGAGAAATAAATGGTGAACCGTCCCCACAAAGGGAAAGAACTGTATATGACTTAAACTGGCAAAGGTACAAATTGCTATCTTTTAACAGTTTAAACTGGAAATCTGAACAGTTTTTGCTGAATGTGATGTCCAGTGTTTCCAGGTATACCAGGCCATTTGCTTTGTGTAGAGTCGTATAAGTTCTGGAAAAGTCACCATGTTCACACTGTCTTCAGCCTTCTTACAGCATGCTGGACACTAGAACCTGCTCTGGATTCTTGTTTTTAATGATGTGCACCTGAGGCAAATAATAAGGTCAAATGTCTTCTTTGATTCCAGCCACCATGCCCAGTTCGGGTGTAGGTAGAGATGGATCTCTTTTCCACTCAAACCTGTTCAATACAGCTGATTTTAGTAAGCAGTTATTGTACTTGGAGCATAATTGAAGCGCATTACCTTAAAACTGAGAGGAGTATCTACTTTAACCAGCTTTATGGCTGGGTAGCTTGTTCCATACTCCCACAACCTTCTGGGTAAAAAAAGCGTCCTGAGTTCCCAAATTATTTACAAAGTCAAACGAGTAGAAGATCAGGGTTTGGTCTTCTGGCAGGAGTGAGCCAGTGAGATACAGAAGGATTGCTGTTGCACAGTGCTGCGTCGAAAAGCCACGGTCCCTTTGTTGAATCCTGCGTAAACATTTCAGCCGCCGCGGTGTGGGTCATGTGATCAAAGGGTGGTCGTGGCCAGAAGAAATGGCAGCACTGTGGGCAGCTCAGGATTTTTTTTTAAAGAAAGAGATCAACTTCAAGCGATACATAGACAAATCAAGCACTGGATCACAAGGACAGAATACAAATAAAAACCATGGAGAACATAACTGCTGGCACAAAAAATAGTGGTAAAATAGGGCCTGTTCTGTTTCCGTATACTTCATGCTTTCAGTTTCCTGAAAAGAAGTAGTGCTGTAGTTCCTGGTGTGTGGAGTGACCTTTAAGTGTTTTTTTACCTAAGGGAAAGTTTTAGCATAGTCAGTTTCCAAAGCCTCAAAAGTCTCAAGAACCTTTAGGTACTTGAAGGTCCATTAACCTTTCCTTTTTTTTGTGCTCTGCAGTTTTTCACTAAATTATCATGCCATCTAAAAATATCTATGGATTCTTTGTAGGGTCCTGCTCAGGGTCCTTTGCTTGAGTTTGAGCAAGTTGTATAGGAGACTCTCTGGCAGACCTGAAAATTTAAGTTTGGGAATTAAGTCCACCCTGCTCCTTGTTTTTGTCTCCTATGGCACGATCTTTGTTGGGAGGAGACTCTTTTACAACTGTTCGATATCGATTCGCAGTTTGTGCAGTGTACTCCGGCAGTGTCGTTTATTAATCTCTGTTGTCTATTTAAAAAACACTGAAGTGCATCTCCCTTCTACAAGCTCTGTTTGTCATTGATAACAGGCACTCGCTTGAAAACGCTGTGTGTAGAATTAAGAATTTTTTTCCCAGTCGGGAGAGACTTGTAAAGATGGCGAGAAAATCCCAAATGAAGATAATGAGTAAGATGGCAAACGTGATGCATTTGACGAAGCAACTGATAATTTTTCATCCAGTCTTCTTGGATATCGCTTGTTGCTGGTGTGTAGCTTTGTAATGCATGGGTTTGTGTGGTAAGGCCCTGTGGTCTCGCCAAGGAAGAGAATCTGAGTGCCGTTGTCCACTTTAGACCTTTTTACTTCAGTGAGAAGAACATCAGGTCTCGGACAACAGGAGGCCTTTAGCTTGTAGGTAGCTAATTGATCCAGTGTTCTTGCCTAGTTATTATCTCGGAAGATGCCAGGCTATCTCTTTATCAGTGGCTGGGTAGCTTGTTCCAGACCTTCACAACCGTTTGTATAGGAAGCTCCTCCTGTTTTGAGTTTTTGAGCCTTTGATGCAAGCTTCATAATTTTAAAGGCATTGTACCTTTAGTACAAATGATTGCCTTTAGCTTAGTTTTCCAATTAGTTTTATAGCTGTGTAGGCAGTGTGATGGTGATCTGGCCGCCTTTTAAATTAGAATGACCATTTTTTTTTTCACGTCTTGACTCACAGTTATGAACCCTGTGGCTGCACACAGGAAAAAATATGAGGAAGTGTGAACAGACACTTGCCCCTCCCACCTGCCTTCAAGCCAATCGTCTTTTAACAAATCACATGCAGCACTGCCCTGTGCAGGAAGCTCAGTGCTGATTGGAGGACAAGCCTGCCCCACCCTGAAAGCTGTGTGTGCCTACAAGCGCCTGGGTGGCCACAGGGATCGCTGTATCAATAACAGAGCCCTGGCCAGCTAATCCCGGGCTCCCCTCAGTGCCACCAAAGTAATTGTGCACAGCCAGGTGCCGCCAAGTGACTTAGGCTCGAACCCGCGATCGACTCTGAATGAGTCAGTTCAGGGGCCCAACCTTTTCGGACTTTTGTCCAGCGCTTTTTAGAGGCTTCAGGCCCAGGCGATGAGGCCGTTGTAGACTAAGGTTTATTGAAATTTAGAATGTGTGTAGCCGGTGAACAGCCAAAATCTATATTTGATTTGAAATAAGTCGTCTGTTCTGTTTGGGAGCTGCTTAGGGCACATGAACGGTGCAGGAGCTGGCAGCGTGTATTCCAGTGGGATTCATGAAAAATCTGAAGGGTGAATCCGCGTTGATCTTTTTCCGGCGTTGTGTGAAGTACTAACTTTTACTCTGTATTTTACCGCGGTGTTGTCCCCCCACCCTGCTTCTTTTTAATGCCCTTATTTGTCCTGTCCTTAAATGGCCCAGTCTTTGCGAGCTGCCTTGCTGAGTGTGAACAGCAGATGGAGATCCCTGGAAGAACAGTGACCGAACTGCCTAAGAAGCTGTCTGTGTGCCTCTGGAATGTTTTAATGCCAGAATAGTAGTGTATTATACATTTAAATTTTCATACCACTATTCAAAACTACTGCGTCTTACTGTGTACCGAGTTTTAAAAAACATTACTAGAAGGCCAAAGATTTTGAGGATGTATAAATCATGAGGACAGAGTCCTAAAAGCTCTTGGATTGTGTTTTGTCCCACTTGAGAAGTTTGTATCCTCTTCTGTTTCATGTCTAACATATTGCTTAGTTATGTTCATCTGCTGTTCTGACTTAGACAGAAAAAGAGTGAAATGAATGCAGTTAGTACAGCTTCAGTGCTGAATGTCCTAACGGTGCTTCACCGCTTCATGACACTTTCTCCTCACTTTCCTGCCTTGTGGGCTCTGTCAGTCACTAAGATAAGTCTTATAAAAAAATTGAGAGCATGGATGGAGATCTAATTCTGCAATAGCGTGATCAGAATACATCATGTCTGTGAAATCTGTTATCTGCACATTAATATAATTTGCAGAGGATACAAGCTCTTCATCAGAAGCACTGCATAAAGTCAAGATGTAGCTTGCATTTGTCTGAAGCGGTTATTTGGGAGCACTGTTAATTGGAAAGGAACTAATTGATTTAATCATGTAAATGTTGCTGATGTGAATTGCGCTCTTTAAAATGAGTGCATCTAAAATCCAAAACTTCATTTTCACTAAAGCTTTTTTTTTCTAGGAAGGTGGTTAGTGAGGCTAGTGGAATCTCACACAACCAGTTTTCAATGTTTAGTGTTTCTTGCTGACTTTCAATCTTCCCCAGTTTTTATTACTTTTCCTTACTTTTTCCCATTTATGTCTCAGCCTTGGTTAATCATCTGTTGAGCCTGTTCTGCAAAATTGATTCACCTTCGAGATCAGCACTCGATCGAGTCCGATTAGTGAATCGGGCATATGAGGTTCCCCTCCTACATGTTGAGTATTGGAAATCTGCATAGCACAAGTGTCTAAAAGCTTCAGTGTTGATGTCTAAAAGCATGTTTTCTAGGCAGAAATGAAATGGAGGGGTTGCTCTTGCGTGGTCCGTTCAGCATTGAAAAGCCATGATTTCCCCTGTGTGTCAGTTTAGTGAAGACTAGAGCCATTTCTAGTACTGATTTGTGACC
The DNA here is from genome assembly GCF_040954835.1 of Lepisosteus oculatus. Classification (NCBI taxonomy): domain Eukaryota; kingdom Metazoa; phylum Chordata; class Actinopteri; order Semionotiformes; family Lepisosteidae; genus Lepisosteus; species Lepisosteus oculatus. The sequence continues at coordinate 41,050,621 of NC_090706.1, read as the reverse complement.
CACAGATCTGCTCAGGCACCTGACTGAGCCTTTACAGCTTCTTGCCAATAATTGAAATAGCATCTGTTTCAATTAGGTTTTTCTGCATGTATTGTAAATATCCATAGTACGATTTGTTTAGAAAGGAAGTAAGCATGCACTCTTTCTGCAAGTGTGTATTATGAGAACTAGTATGTAAAAGTGTTTAATTTTTCAACGGGAGTCAGTTTATGCAAGTAATTGACTTGAATGTGTCTTGTGTTCATGATGTAGTGGCAGTGTTGAAAACTGCTGGAAGTGTTGAGGTGTGGTACACTGTGACTAAGAATGTATTTAATACTTGGAGTAATATTACCTCATGCAATTTTGAAATTTGACTAAAGAAATATTCACCCACAATATTAGAACTCAGGCTTGCATTTGTGCTATAAATGTTTTAGGATTGTGTATGTAGAATCTTATACTGCATGAAGCACAATAATACTTGTTAGCAAATCAAGTTATTGACCACAGGAAAACACTGATGTGTAATAGCCACTTTCCAATTTATAAGAACATCTTTGTTAACGACGATCATATGCAGGTTGATACCTTTGATGTGTTAACTTTACTGTAGCTTACCTTGGTGTCTCATTTTTTAAATTGGGAATCCGAACTGCCTTAATCATGAATTTGAGGCTCATTTGGTTTCTGAAACTGTTGCTCCAGTTACAGAACGTCCACTCTGCATGACAGTCGATGGGGGGGATATTGGTGCCTCTGGGCACTTGTCAATCAGCACGAATGTTGATTTCTTTCTCCTTTTGCATGGGGCTCGACCCACACTGAACATCTTAATCCTGGAGACATGACTCAACCACACACTATGCATTGGGTCTGTAGGAAGCGGATTTAATCTGTTGTGCACCCTTCACACTGAGGCCCCTCCCCTTGAACCCTTCACACTGGAAACCCAGATAAGGTCTGTGCCATGTGACAAAAAGGATTGTCAGGCTGAACATCGTTTCCCACTGGTTTTGTTTGGCGAATGATTGTTATAGCTTGTCCACTGTCATATGATAGATTTAGGATTGAGGTGGTGAATTATGAAATCATTTTTGGACCACCTGACTTCTAAAAGATACAGCTTGTATGATAATTTTCTAACTGACTTTTGCAAAGTTCTGGGGAAAGACAGAGGTCTGGAGGTGGGGGAGGAGAGAAGGTAAGAGTTGAGCATCTGTCAGAATGACAGATGGGAGCTGGGAGATGTAATCTATGAGGTGTTGGGTTTGCTGAGCCCAAGTGGTGGAGAGAGGTGTGGACCACATGCATTGGAGATTTCAAAAAGATATTTTGGACTGCACAATTCACATATGTCTGTAGTTCTGAGTATTATCTTCTGTATATATAGGTTTTTTTGGCAAATAACTGCAAAAATCTTATATACCAAGGCTGGTTTCTCTAAGAAGCATCTTAAATTTATAAAGCACAGTGACGCTACACTTTTCTTTTAAATGTGGTTGTGAAAGTAATGCATTGTATTTACTAGTAGTGCTTGCCAGGTAGGCACTGGCTTCCCACGTAAATGACCTTTGAATGTTTTAACAAATATTCTTTCTAAAATGGGAACATGCGATATACCAAAATACAAAATAGAAATGTTTGATTAGTATCACCACCAAAATTTTTTTCCCCCACAAAAAGTTACAGAAAGTAGTTTTTGTAGCAAGTGCACTGTCATTTTACTGGCCCGATATGCCGCTAAATATCTGTTGTCCGGCGGGGTCTCGGGACAGGGGGCCACCTCTGGCAGCAGGACTGCCTGCACAGCCGTGGTCCTGCTTTGCACCAGGTTGCAGATATGGGCCTGGTGGGACTGTCCTGCTCCTCGAGGAGAGTCCACTCAAGCCTGTGTGGGGGTCGGGAGCTTGAATGGATTCTACTTCCTTTGACGGTTGTATTAAATCCTCCATTGAAGTAGCCCTTTCTGTCACTTGGCCTTTGTAAGTCATTCCATTCCTTTCCGTATCCTGTTCCTATTTTCAACCCTTGATTAAGTGCTTTCTTCCGACTTATTTTTGTCAATGTATTAAACCATTTGGGCTTACAGTTTTCTATTTCTTTGATTTACTTGCTCTTCGATCAACCAAATCTGCACTGATTTGAAGCATCTTTCACCTTGCCATCCGTACGGATTTCCTGTTTCTCATCTTCTACTTCTTTTAAGCTCAGTCTTGCTCTTTCATTACCCCTTTCCCAGAAAGTGTAAGCTTCTGTTTTGGTCTAGCTGTCAAGTTTCAAGAAATACTTCGGAGCATGCCATCTTATGCTATGCAGCTGATAAGCAATCAAGGAAGGTGAGATTGTCTTATAACTGTGGTGGATTGTCAGTTTTAACCCTTTATTGTTAAGGTTAGAAATGGCAGATACTTTGTGCAGCACAGTGATGTGGCAGTTTGCATACAGCTCTTGGGTCCTGGGTTTGGTTCCACATTGGGGCACACTGGAGTCTGTTCATTTTCCCTAGCTTTGAGTGGGTTTTGCTAAGTGTTTGTTTTCCCCCACTTTTCAATTAATTCTCTAAATTGTGTGCATATGTGAGCCCTGCAATGAGTTAATCTTGTTGGACTTTCTGTGCAAGGTTGCCACAGCCTGGAGCACATGAAACGGGTTATTGATGATGGGATGTCAGACCTTAACATTGCAGGTCTGTTTTATACTGTTAACGTTACCAGATCAGTTTTACCAATTTAAATTCAATTACTTAAGTACTGACTGCATTAGGGGGAGTGTGGTTTATTCCCTGGAATTTAGTGTTGTCTTGGTTACTAACAAGTAAAGCAGAGGTCGTTTTTATGTGGAATAATGTGCAGTATAAGCTGGAGATATAATAGATGCATATAATGAAGATATCTTGAAACTGGTAGTGTTCAGATCTAGTTACAGCATGGCCTGACTAGGACAGTCTTCAAGTACGGATGTCTTTGAGCCCAAGAGTTTCTGAGAACCAGCATCTCTCCACAGTTTTCAGGTTTTCCTTTAGAGCAACTGCTGGAATTTACATATTGAAGCAAGTGTTCTGCCATATCCTTGGTGAACAGATCCAATCGTACAAGGGTTCTTACAGTTTTGTATTTTTCTCGGCTGCTGTCGGGCTTCTTTATGTTTGGCTGGGAAATTCTTCCACTTCAATAAACACTTATCTCCCCTTCCTCTGATTAATCGAGTGAGTGGTACAGATGAATGAGCTGGATTCGCTCTCATGATTACTAATGGGAGTCACTTGGTCTCCTGCTCTTTCTGACAGTCGGGTGAACGCAGCTAATTGTATGCTGTCTGTGGATAAGTGTTGGAGTAGAGCAGTTCTTGAGTTATTAAAATACACCAGGTTAATTATTGTTCAGCAGTCTGCTGAGCAAAAAGTTTGTCACATTAAAAAGATCCATCCTGCCGTTACTGCAGGGATTGGGGAAAAAGGTTTGAGCTCCATTTGTAGTCATTTAGTTTTGGCCTTTTTGTTCAGTGATCTCTTCATGAGCAAGGTTTATACAACTTTTACAGATAAAAGCTTTACATATACCAGTGATTCTGAAATATCTGTCCTCCAAATGCCTTGCTTCAATAGAGCTTTTATGTTGGGGTTTCAAACTTTAGTTGTAATTAATCTGCTTTCACTGTTGAAATGATTAACTCAAGCATGTTTACTTATTTAAGAAATTTCAAGGTGTATCCTTAGCTTGTCGGGACACTGATTGATAGCACCTTTGTGACAATCTCTTCAATGGAGATTAGATTGTTTATATAAAAGACCAAATTTCATTTCAAGCTCTGGTATTGTCAGTGGTCGGGTTTTCTACCAAGCAGGAAATATGGACCTCGTCATGCTTTTGAAGAATGAGGTCAACTGCCCAAAAGGTGTGTTAGGGAAAGCAAGGCTGCCAGTCTAGTACAGGAGTCTCCAACATCATGTTGGAATTTTGTTAATATTTAAAAATGAAAACGCATCTGATCAGTTAAATGGGTGGCTTAAGTTAAGTAATTTAGAGATTTGGAAGAACATTCAGAAGGCCCTTCAGTCCTTAAGAACCAATTGCTTTAAACGAGTACAGTGCTAGATCCAGTGACATCTATGTGCTGCTAATATCTAAAATAAAAAGCAATTTAAAGTGAAATAAAAGTATCTTGATTGGGGCTCTGTACATTTAGGCAGCACAATACTGGTCATTATTAAACCTAGCAAGCGCATTATGGTACCACGCTGAGTGCTTGAGTAATGTAGAGTGACTTCACCGAACTGCGTCTGCCTTGCAGTTCTGTCTGTTTCCCAAGAGCGGAGAGCACGCGGGTTAGATGCCCGTCCTCTCTGGGCACGTGTTTTTGCTGGAGCTGGCCAGACGGAGAGGCATGGCCTCGTTCCAGTGTCTGTAAGCGCTCCTGTGCCGAAAACCGGTAACAGGAGGTGGCTCCAGCACAGGACCAGAAGAGCACAGATCCGGTGTGGGAGTAGTGGGCTTTTTATGAGAACAACCGTGTACCGGTGCCATTCAGACACGGAAGAAGACATTTTAAAATAGCCTTCTCATCTGTAAAAGATTCACTCCTTCACATGAAATGCATTTAAAATAACAAGGCTGAAGGCACAGTATACGGGACTTTGGAGTTTCGGGGAAGCAATTCTAAAACAAAATTGCACTCCAGGAAGCTGAGCACTTTATTTTACCTTACCTATAGCTGATATACTTGAGTATATTTGAACACTAACCTACATGAACAGCTTAAAACAACTGAATTAAATTCTCTCTCGCCTACATGTAACATTAGCAGCTCAGTGAAAGTGACAGATGTGAATTACTGCTATTTTTTGGCATGTTTGTGTATGGTTAAATATAGTCCTAGATTCAGACACATTGAGTAGTTGTTTACAAAACGTTCAATATGTGAGTTTTTTAAATAAAATATTAAATGCAAAGTGTTGACAGTTACTACCTGCTATTAAGGTGGTTACTGTCAGATAAGAGCCACAATAGTTCTGGAAAGAACTGCTAATACTATATGAGTGTATGGCAACATTGCCCTTTACAGCATTATCGAATGAAATTATAATTTCGAGACTTTTTCAGTGAATCCAAGCCAACTGCTTTTAAGTATTCACTTGCCACACCTATCTTGCAAGTGTGTTTTTAATGAGCTGCGCTTGTATGACTTAAACTGTCGTGTCTGATAAACTGATCTGGACAGAGAACTGATTTGTTGAGTCTCTTGTCATCGGCCCTGAATCACTGAAACATTACCCTGGGTTTAGTGAGCCCTGACCAAGTTTAAAGAAAGATGTCTAGCTGGTGCAGTAATTCTGTCATTGACTGCTCTGCCCATATAGCTGTCAGCATTGACTTCAGGAATCCTGCTTTCCCTCAGGATCCGACTGGAGTTCGTGAAGTGTGTTCCAGACCCTGGCCAGTGCACTATTCCACTCGGCCATGAAAAAGGTTTGGTTTCTTCAGGTATTTCATGTGTTGAAACGTGTCCTATAGCATGCATTTAATGGACTCATCTTTGTTTTTTTTAAGTAACATCGTTTAGTACAGATTTGTAAGTGTTTTGAAGGCACCTCATGTCCCCTGAAACTGATGTTACAATACCCCATTTTAAAATGAAGTGCCAGTTGTAAGTCTTGATTTCTGATTTCTGTCTTAGTATTTTGTGTGAGGGCATACTTGGGCAGTGATATTTTTTCTGTTCACACCTTTACAGACCCATCAGTGGTCAGTTCAGCTGACATTTCCTTTGGGGGGCTGAGCAGGAACCTGCTTTGACAGGGCGGTTTCGCCGCGGGTGGGCCGGCAGTCAGATTGTTGTTGACGGCGCGTGACCCGAGTGTTGTCCTCCCGTCGGCACTGGTGAAATGAGAGGCCAGGGCAGAGCTCCTGGAGGAAGAGCAGTGAGGGAGTGTTGCCATTTGCTGGCTTTCAGTGCTCCGGTGGGACCCTTGTAGTTAAAAGGGGAATCTGGAGGCGTCGTGTCTGGGCTGGGGAATCTGTGAAGCCGACGTCTTGTTAACAGACAGCAAAGAGAATGGGAGGAGAGTCTGTATGTGTATCTAATCAAAGCATGGAACGCAGAGGCATTATTCTGGGGGTTCACCTCAACGCTATGGTTAGCCAGGAAATGCCACTTGCCTTGACACACTGCTGCTGTTTTTGTGTTCATTTGCAAAGACTTCTTGCGCTATGGAAATCCTGGCAGAACATCCTGTTTCTGGTGGATGTGTTCCATGATATAAATATGCTCCCTGTCCGACGCTATCGCGGCAACTAGTGCTTCATAGGATGGTGGAGGCTGCAGGCCTGCGATTCACACTGGAGGCAGCAGCTTGTGGACGCGGGCAGTGGCTTACTGGCCAGCCCTGAGGGGGGTAGTGTGTGTGTGTGCGCGCATGGATGCTTTCTGCCTCCTCAGCAGCCAGATCAACAGGCTTATGGATACAGCAGCTGCAATGGTGGCAGCCGTTCATGTCCAGCATGATTTCTCATGTTCTGCTTTTCTTGGTCCTTGAAAAATTTTTCTGCTGAGGCTTTCTCAGAGATATTATAAAATGGCTTTCAAGATTGTCGTTTCTAAAGTAGATGTTAGAAGTGCATTTATGTACACAGGATGTATTCTAGTGTATAATTATAAAATAGTTGAATTACATAGTTCTAGTTCTTTAAATACCTGTATATTATACTTTAGAATTGTATTGTGGCCACAACATGCATGAGCAATTTTTAACTCTTAATTACTGTATCTGGAGTGAAAAAAGTAGTGGTGATATGAGAGAGTTTTTCCTCTAGGGCGGTCTGAAATCTTTGGTGTTTAAAAATTGCTTTGCAAACTCTCATTTTACATTGAAATAGCAGTTACTGCATGACCAACCTTGGAGGTAATGTGGTGGCATTTCATTGTTTCCTGTTGTGTTCTGTTTGGCACCTCTCAGGCGCTTTGTACAAATTCACCTGAGCCTCTCAGGAGCTTCCGTGGGTAAATACTGAGGGGGAAGCGGTTATCAATGCCTAAGTAAATGCTTTGTGTTTAAGTTATGCAGTCCTTTGGCTTTGTTTGTATTCCTTCAGTGTGTGTACAGACAGGAAACAGACTGAAACGCAGTCAGACCTGCTCTTGGTCCCTGCTTCTCGAACTGAATGAGCTGGCTGCTTACAGGCCGCTTTCTCCTGACAGGCACGCGGGTTTAAGATGCAGACCCTAGATGCGCCGGTCTGGTTTGATTGTGGATTATGTATTGGTTGTCCTGTGCCTCTGTGTTTGTTTACGCCAAGAAGATGGAGGTGCTGGTATCTAGTCCAGCCTGTTTTAACCTCTGTAATAAAATATCAATGTGAGGCTTTCCGGAGAGTGGCAGCAGGTGTTCGGCGGTCAAGGTCAGGCAGGGAACCCGCTGATCGGCTCCCAGTAATGTCATAACTTACGGCTTACAGTAATTCCGCTGGCTCAGGTGCATCAGCGCTGCCCGGCTGCCCTGCTCTTCGATGGCGATCACATCCCCTCTGTTACTGTTTAGCTGCTGGGATTATTTTGCATGGCTGTGCAGAGAGGAATATTCTTTTCAGTCTGCTTTGTCCTTCCTGTACAGTAGGAATCAAGCAGGAATGAGTTATTAAGCTGGTCAGGGAGTAAGGACTGAGGCCTTTATTAGGATATAGTATATACTTTAATCGCTTCCAGGACATACCTGTCTAAAGTAAATTTGTTTTGCATTTTTCAGTTTGCTGATCTGGCCATCTAGACTGCTGCTTTTAAAATACATGGGAAAGTAGAATGCTGAACTGCCCTTTCAGAGATCACAACAAGCTGGTGTTAATTTGACTGAATGGGCTGCTGCTGGTTGAGGTTTTACTAATCTGAAGTGCTTTGTGTGGGGTGAGGACATGACCCAGTTAAGGTTTACCCTAAACTGCACCACACATCCACCCCTCCACCCCCAGAGCTGTGTACAGTTTGGCTTAACTCTCCCATCTGAAAAGGTGCTAAATCAGAGCAGAAATACTGCTTTAAAAAGCTTAAGCTTACGTTTGTGTCTGGCTTTGGATTCTTCTGGGAGTTTACTAGTCTGAGCTTTTCTGTGCTGTTGATCTATTCATATCGAAGAACCTGTAGGTCTACTTAGTAAGGCACTGATTTGTTCTTAGTTCTTTGTTTAACCAGGAGGTTTTGGTAGTCTGTAGTTCAAGCACTGACGAAGCCTGTCAGGATCTTTCTTCTACACTTTTTTTTGAGTGACAAGGGCCAAGTCATTAATGAAACAATTCAAAATGACTCAGTTTTTTTTAAAAACTGTCACCTTGCATTACATTTCATAATTAATTTTGACTGCATCGGTGTCGAAACTCCAGTTGTATTTTTCTTGAAAAGAGAACAGTAATGAGGATAGCCAATAATTACAACAGTCGGCCTAAAATTAGTATTGCTTGCAGCTGGCTTTCGTTGTCCATTGTCCGCCAGCTTAGTGTGGCTAAACACCAGGCATGTTTCTGGGCATGACGCTGGTCTGCCAGGAGAGGTATTGCAGATGTAGAGGTCTCCTCTCTCCCCTGTTTTGCAGTATGAATTCTTGGTCAGGGTGGCTGTAATGCCAGTTGTAGTCCTCAATGCCTTTGAGCTTATGACCCAGTCAGAAGCCTTTCGGTTCCCTGCTGTGGACACACTCCGTGATGACCTTGATGTCCTGATCCGTCCCCATCTGTGTATCTGGAAGACACTGCCAGCACTGGGCGAATCACTTGGCTTTAATTTGAACTTCCATAGCTGAGGAGACGTGTCCCTGCGGTTTGTTTCCACCATAGCACTCATATCCTTGTGCAGGGTCTGGAGGATGGCAGGGAGGTGTAGTAGGTATCGGTGTCTAACAAGGAAGCTCGGCTCAGTAACTGCACCACGCCACTGTCCTGTACCCACCTCTCTGCTCTAGATGTAGGCACCACTGGTGCTGAAGTCCCAGTTGGCAGTATAATCAGATACAGAAATGCAGAGGTGGTGATGTCACAATTTCAAACTTCTTGCGGTCTGTGGGCTTCCCGTCATCGAGATGGGAGCGTGGGGCTAATATTCCGGTTTGGAAAATCATCTCGGAAACAGAAATGCGTTGAGGCGGTTCACTTGATCTACACGGGGTGGAGAATAAAGGTGGGAACTTCTCGTCTCGGTGAGATACCCTCTGAGGGTCTGATCGGTCGTCGAAGTCCCTCCTGCTCCTGTGAAGTTTGCTGTCGTTCGGGTTGCGCCACCCTCTCCGCTCCTTCGCCGGCGGTCCTCCGTCATGGTCGCACCCCACTCCTCCTCGTCTCGCGGCTGTCTCTGTACATTCGAGCCCCTCTAGATCCCCGGCCTCATGTCCGAGACATCCTCGTCTTTGAGTGCGGGTCCTCCACTGCCCGCACTTGTCTAAACTCACTCTGTCCCAAAACGCCACAATGTTGGCTTATGTGAATAAGTAAAAGACGGTGTTTGTTGCCGTCTGTAAATGTAAAATGTGGCCATAAGAATTTTGACTGGGTAGAATGTATTTTCCTTAAGTATGTTTTTGTCGCCAGTAGTCGCCCTTGGCTATTGAGACTGTAATTCCTCGAGGCAGCCAGTGAGCTGAGGTGTTGGTGACCATCATGGCAAAACGTGCAGGGAAACTCAAGCCTCTCGTTTGAATTGTCTTCCAGGTGGAGTCTTTCATTTTGGACCAGGAGGATCTGGACAACCCCATGCTTAAAACGGCGTCTGAGCTGCTCCTGTCGAGTGCAGCGGACGGGGCAGACTTGCGGACGGTGGACCCAGAAACACAGGCCAGACTGGAGGCACTGCTGGAGGCCGCAGGTACGTCTGGAGGTCCGGCGCACACGGAGCCCAGCCCGGCCGTGTGCTTTCAGACACGGCTCAATGGGAGTGAGTTCTGAATTGGGTGTGCTAAGATCATCTTGACCTTAAAATGTTATGGGTTTCCCTTTGTGTGGAGGTGGAAGGGTTTACGGTTGTGGCCTTGTTACATGAAGAGCTTTGTGCAGCAGTTCTCCAGCTGCGCATGTGGTGGTGGTTCCTGTGTTGGGTTGTGCATGAGCCCTCTCTGGAATGGTCACCTGTGCCACTGTGTGTGCAGTGCTGAACACATGAATGCTGAATGAAGTGCCTCTGCATCACTGAATTTAATACAGATCACAAAGCTGGCCCTTTTCTGGTTCCTGGCAATACCCCTCTTATTGAAGTCTCCTGGTGACCTTTATCTAATGCCACCAGTGACTTTCTTAATAAAACTGACTTGAAATCTCTTGTGAACATTTTTCATTTTGTCCTGGGTTGAATCAGCCCCGATCCGTTGACGCAGAGGATATGAGCTGCCAGTTTTGTGTCTTTGGACATGTGCTCCACGTTCTGTTGCCGCTTAATTCGCCAACCGGTGTAAAAGCTCAAGAACGTTTTGATTTGATGTTAAGTAGTGCAGTTGTCCATAAAATTCAAAGCTGTAACTGCTGACATGAATTGATAGACGAAAATGTTTCAGTTAAAATCTGAACACTGAGTAATGGCTTTAAGTGATCAACTGGTTCACAACAAAACATTTCACCCAAAAGGCAAAAATCCTAGTGAAAGGATAACGTTTAATTAAACTGTTCAGGAGGAATGTCTTCTCATCAGAGGGAATCCCATCTTTTGATGTCTTGAACCAATGAGGCCAGCTTTGTGATCACTTGCACCAGCTCCTCAGCTTTTGTCAGGAGTCTGTTGGCCTGTCACTCCGAATTTGAGTCAAAAGCGCTTATTTCTACACAGGTGTTTTAATTAAATACTGGATATTCCATGCACTTAAGAATACATGGTACAGTGAATAATAAGTCTAACCTTGGAGACAGACTTTTTAAGCACTACAGTGCATTACCTTACACTTTACTGTTCAGTGATTAAACACCGAACGCACATTAATAAAAATGATCCAGTCACTTGGGTTCTTCCCTGACTTGACCGCACTGGGGGTTACCCAGGGTTCAGAGTGAAATGCACAGAGGCCGCCACTCACAGGAGACCGGAGTGTGAATCGGAGCCCTACTGGAGGCCATCACACTGCCTGCTCTACACGCGTCGAACGGGTTTTCCAGAACTCGAATCTTACTCCAGGACCTGTGGAAAGCTTCTACGGAAAACTAAGGGAATTTGTATTTGGAGTATAATGTAACCTGGGAAGGCACGTGGTTTCAGTGTTCTGTGTCTGGTGTAAAAGGACGATTTTACCAGAAGGGATCCTCTTAGTCCTTCTTGATTGCATGCAGCAGAACCTACATGACCACTTACAAATCAGGATGCCTCAAAGGTTATGGGAAATTGAATCAGGGTTACTGAAGCTATTTAAGAAGGATGTCTAACAAAGCTGGACGCTTTCTATATTTGATTCATAAGAGCTGGAGCGGCATGTTCCTCTAAAAACCTGATCAACCAAAACATCTTCTGGTTGGGGAACAAAAACTTGCATCCGGATCTTGGAATTCATCACCCAAAGGGGATTGTTTTTCCTGTGTGAGAAGACCGATGTCAAAACATTACCAGGCTAAACATCTACTTATCTGGAAATCATTGGATATAAAGATGATGTAACTAGGTGGAGCTGCCAGAGTGGCCCCTTTTCTCCAGCTTGTGGTGCGTTTCTGCAGAGACGAGTTTTTTTTTTTTGTTTGCATCACTCCAGTAACTTCAAGAGACTGAAGTGTAGAAATTCACTTCATTATTATCTAAGAACTACAATAGTTATTGAAGTTAGCGCCGTGAAAGTGTTGATTTCTGACCTTTTTCCCCGTTCTTATCGGAGTGCCTCACTGGCCTTTATAAAGCCTGACCTCAGATGGATACCTGTGTCCTTCGTACTTTTCCTTCTCACCACACAGGTGGCATTTGCATTACTCATTGCCCTGGGGCTCTTGGTCTCCGGTTACAGACAGCGGCGCGTAAGGCAGGGTTCTGGATCGGGTGTCCTGTCCCGTTTCTTCGCTCGTCTCCCTCTCTGTTGGCAGTGACCTCACTGCTGCCTGAAACTTTATAAGTGCCTTAAAGAAAAGGCCTGCAAGTTTGTTGGACTTGTTGGGCATGAGATGAATCAAGTAGACAACTGCCAAATACATGTCTACTCTGGGGTTTAAAGGTGATGTTCATACAGAGCCTTTTGGTTCAGTTTTTTTGTCTACTGAAATAAGATAAATCGAACCATTGGCAGTTGCTAAATACAGCTGCATAAAAGTTGTCATGACCCCTTGGTGGGGACCTGGGCAGTTGGGCCGCCATTGGGCGATTGGCTCAGTAACGGAAGAGATCTTTGCTTTGATTGGAGCAGATGTCATCTGGTGAAAAGATCACATTTTTGCCCCTCTTCCTGCCATCTGCACCGCTGCTCAAGTGGTTTTCCCTGCAGTGACTGAATGTCAGTAAGAGGACGTCCGTGTCGTTTGTTGTGTTCTCCATCTTCTGACCAGCTGTGACCTGTCATTGTTACTAGGCCACTTCCACTGAGTGTAGGGCTCCCTCTTACCACGCTGACACGTTTGCTTGTTAGGATAAATGCATGTGCCTTTAATATAGGCTCAGGTGCAGCTGGGGATTGGGATTTGTACCATAACAGGCTCCAGGTGGAGTCTGTGGTACCAGTGCAGTGAGTAATTCCCTTGTGACCAGTGTCACAGTCACAGTAGCTCAAGGTGATGGAGTCTCAGGTGGCTGTAAAATGTGCTTAAATGATTCATCTTAATGCACAAAGACAAAGCACTGTCTTTCAACAGTAAAGGCACTCTCTTTAAGTAAAATTCTAGGTGCCTGGGCTCCACATTAGCTGGCTGCCTCCTGGGGGGCCCTGGTCACAGTCGAGAGTTGTGCTGTGAGTCACCCGGGTGGAGTGGGCTTCAGGTGGGTAGAGCAGTGGCCAGTGTAAGGTCCTGCCTTGATCACTGGGGTGTCTAGAGAAAACCCCCCTCGCTCTCCCTATCCTGGTGCAAAGCCCATAGCGCTGAATGCGGAGAGCAGTTGCTAGTTCAAGACTTGGAGAGCAATCAACAGAAATTCTTGTCCACAAACCCCTTGCAGCAAAGGGAAGCTCTGTTTAGTGAAATAGGGTCTTCTCTTAAGGGTAGACATTCACTTGTACATAGGTTATCACACCTTTTCCTTTTTAATGTTGAGCAGTACATGTTCTATTTAGTTCATAGCCCCCTACTTATTTTTACTTAGGGGGGGCTTCAAATGATTATGAAAAGGTGAATAAAGAGCAATTGTATGTGCAGGAGTTGCAACTCCAACATCGTAGTAGGAGTATGATTTTCAGTTGTAACTGCTGGAGATCGAAAGTTTTCTAATGAATCCTTGATATGTACTACGGTAAGTCAGTCATAGTTCTCATTTAACTTTCCATCTTGGCTGTAGGTTTTGGAATGATTCATTTAAAATGTTCCATAAATGAAAAAATGTTTATTCGGATTTGCTTCACTGCTCAGCAATAGCTTGTATCTGAATCTAGAAAGTTAATGTCCATTCTAGGTAGTGTCGATAAAAACCATGACCAGATCGGAGATCTTGAATTGCACAGCGAGTGTGTCGCAGCACAGCTCAGGAGGCCCGCTGATGTATACCTCCCGCAAGGCAGGTGAGGGAGTGAAGTGGCACGGGTGTGCATCCTTGGGGTTTGTGGGTTGAAGGCAAGCCTGTGTGGCAGTGCCCAAAACCTCTTGAGAACAACACATGTGGCTGCAAGATGGTGGAAACGGTGTCCGAGCCTTGAAGGGCAGTGCTGAATTGGTCAGCTTTCTTGTGCATGGTGTCAGGGTGGCGAGGACAGGGCGCCGCAGTGGGCAGTGATCCTGCCGGGCTCGGACTGCAGCGGCCCCACCGCCCGGCCTCCCTTGAGCTCGCCGCTAGGGGCGTCGTGAGGCCTGCGCTGCTGTCGGGAGAGATTACAGCCCTGTGCAAGAACAATTGATTCACACACAGCAGCAGCTCTCATAATGACTCAGCACTAGCTTTTCTGTGCTGCAGGACGCTGGCTGCTCTTCTTTCCTCTCCAAAGTATACTGACAAAGCGCCAGAGATAATGGTTTTCCCTGTCTGCCTCAGCTCTTAAACCCCGCTAGTGTTTCATGAACAGAGGTGTAGGGATAAGCTGCTCACTGAGTGTCCTAGTTGAAAAGAAGCTGAAGGATTATGGAAAAACTCGCACCTTAATGAGATGCTGAGTCAGTACTGAAGTAACACTGTAGCCTGCTTGTAGCATCAAAACTATCCTACAAGACTAAGATGCTAAGGCAGACCTTTTTATTTTCAGGATTATGGCACTTTAAAATGTTGCAAGACAAGGCCTGAAATGCACACAAAGCAGATGCAGTAATGTCATTGACAGATGGGGGATGAGTGCTCAGATGAGCTGTAGCAAAGCTGTGTTCTACACCTCTCCTCACCTGTCCTTTTGAAAGCCTTATGTCATCGGTTATGAACCCCTAAAAAAACTTTCTAGCTGTCCGTAGAGCATACAAGGAAAAATGGCAGATGATAAAAGCTTTGTTTATCTAATGTCCTCAGACAGTCGAAGACCCCGACAGATAGGGGTTTACTTGGCGAGAGGGAGAGGGGAGCTGTCCAAGCTGTGTAGCTCTACCCGCTGCGATGTGCAGCAGGTAAAGGGTGTCGGGGCGCAGCGGAAAGCATTTCCGGGCCAGGCTCCAGGGAGCTCGGCGCTGGCAGCAGCGGTGCCCTGGCAGCCGGCCCGTCGGGGTGGCGTGGCCAGCACGAGGCTCTGCCCTGGGCCGGCCCTCCTGACCGCGCGCAGGAGGCTGTAGGAGTGCCGTTCTGATGGGGAGAGCTTGCACAGACAGCCACTACGTACCTGCTGAAAGACCAGCTTCTGTAGGTCAGCAGAACAAGCAGTCTGTGTACACACACACAACGGGTTTTTAAACATTTCTCTTTGGTTTGCTTTTTTTTATAATAAACGAGCATGAAGTAGTACATATTTCTCTTCTCTGTCCTATCAACAATGCATTTTTTCAGTTCAGTGCAGGAATAAAGGCAGCTCAGCTGGCGGGTGTCTTTTTTTTTGTTCTCTGGATGGACTTGTTTTTGTACTGTACGTTGTATCTGAAAGGCAGAATCCATATGGTGTTGCAGTTTCGATGTTATTCCTTTTCAAAAACCTTCAAGCCATTTGCATTTAACCTTTCGGCAGGTGTGGCAGATGAACTTATGCAAAACCACCTCTGGATGTGGTTTGGATCAGGTCCTGGTAACATGAACCAAACTCGGTTAAACAGTTAAACCTGTCAATCTGATTGACGGTGCCACAGCCTCAGATAGGTGGGGTTGGCACTGACTGTGTGGAGGTGTCCACTTTAAGGGTCAGGGGATTTAAGGTAGTGTTTAAACTGTTTTCATCAAGAGGAGTGGGTTTGTGCTTCAATATCAGATTATCTTTCTTTAGTGCTGCTAAATGAGGCAAGATGACAGCAGTACTGGTTTTGTCTTCATTGCAAACTATCTGCACCCATTGCTTGACAGGAGAGGCTCCAACACAGCTCTAAATTAGATAGAGGTTAGAAAAGGGATGGATCAATCTAGATCTCGTGCTGCACTCGTCTTCCCACACCCTCATCTGCCATGGTTGGAGTCACTGGTTTCAGGGTAAAGGCCCTGAGATTAAGGCTTTTTGATAAAGAACACTGTGAAGAAATAAAAAAATGATACGGCGAAGGAAGGGATTCTTGGAATAACTTCAAGTTTTATCCATAGTATTTGTTTCCTCATGAAAACTCTTCAGTGTGGGTAACGACTGCATCGGCTCTTCTCAGTCAGAACTGTGTGACAGGTTACAGCTAGAGTACGCGCTTGGATTGATCTCGTCACCTTGGCGTTTGCCCACGCCGAATCAGTGTGTGTGTGTATCAGTTGTAAAATCCAAGCATGTATTAAGTTTCTTAATTCCCACTCCATCGTGGGAATGGGAGGGTTGTGCGAAGTTGTCAGTGGGAGCTTTGAGGACGCATGCAACACAGCGGCGCTGTCTCCTCGGGGTGCAGTCGTGCAGGATGAAGCCCACTGGCGCTGCGTCGCCTCGCTGCCACCTGACCCCCTTTCCTGTTTCTCTACCTTTCGCCAGCTGCAGGTTACTGGAACAGGTGGAACATGAAGAATGATGTTAAAATGCTTTTTTAGATCTATTTAGCTGAGGACTTCTGAAGCACTTAGATGCCCTTTAGGGTGTCTGCATTTAAGACAATAGTGTTGCCATTGACCCCTTCAGCGCCTCGCCCTTCACCTTGTTCTTATTCAGGGGTGTGAAAAATGTGGCGCTGCTTAAGTAACCCATTCATGTTCCGAGCTCAGATGTGTTTCTGAAGGCTTGGAAACTCAAAGAGCGCTCAGCATTTTATTGCTGCATTTCTTCATTACGCAGAAGACGCGTTACTAGAGAATAGGTGAAAATTTAGACTGAAGACTTGCTGTCCCTTTACCAGCACTCGGGGGTCCGGAATAGCAGTTTTATCGGGATCTCTCTGTGTTTGATCACTGGCGCTTCTGGAACATTCCCAGTGGATCGGACCCCCGCAGTGGCTTTCCTTTCCCCTCGGGCTGAGCCGCTGCTGTTGGGGGTGGATCAGCGCACATGTGGTTCGACAGTCGGGCCAAGCGCTGCTCTTCGTTCTCTGGTGCGGGAGAAGACGGGCCGTGCGGATACTCTTCAGTTTCCAGCCACTGTTGGACTAAAGCAGTGTGGCAGATCTGAGACTCCCCAGTGGGCTCTGCCTCAGCAGAATCCTGATGGCGCTTCGCCAGTTGTGCTGTCACTTAGTGACTGGAGGCTGCGGTGCTTTAGTAGTGAACCTGGGAATTGATTGTGATCTTGCAGCAGGATACTTATAGCGACTCATTGAGATGAGTCGCAGAGGAACAATCTACCTGTCTTTTTTTTTTCCCTCTCTTGGTCTCATTTTCTTCTAAACCTAATTTAAAAATTCTAATCCTTCTTGCTGTGGATTTCCAACCTCAACTCTCGATTCAGAGAAATGGTTTACACAACATGAGAACCGGGACTTCACGCCTTTAGATGTTAAAATTGTCATCTTTTGCCAAGAAGGATGTCATGTGAAAAAGTTATTGTAATTGCAAGTGAATGTTTCTTTTAAGTCTCCTCTGTGAAACAGATTGATCTAATAGATAAGTAATAGTTATAATCTAAAGATTCATGGTGATCAAACCCATAGAATGCTTAAAGATGTTTAGTATGGTAATTGTTTTGACATCTGTCGAAGCTGTGTACGATATACTGCTTCTCCATTCTTGTGTGCTTCTTAGGGTACACAAAGTAGTTTGTGGCCGACTATAAACGCTGTCCCAAGCGCACACGGAACACCATGAAAATTCAGGGTTGGATCCGTTTCTGGAGATCTGCCTTTCGTCATGTCAAATTTTTTTTTTACACAATATGGTCTATTTTTTCACCAGTCTGTAATCCTTGGAAGTGGGTTCAGGTGGGTAGCTGCGTCAGCAGGCGTAGACTGCACAGGAACAAGTAAAGGTTTATTCCAGGCTGAAAAGAGCAGGAAGCAAACAATGTTTCATTTGACACTCAAAGAAGGCTCCACAGCCGAAACGTTTCCTTTCTTCTCTTTTCGGAATAGAATAAGCCTGCCATTGGGAGGGTCTGCAATCTGTACCACTCCCATTGTTTCAGGAATATTGCTCTTATGTCCGGGGAGGGGGCAGGGTGATGATGTGAAGACTAACTGTGCATGGTTTGTGCGCTAACCCAGTTGGGTCTTTTTGTGTTTTTGCCTTTCCATGTGTGATGCTCGTACTAACCTGATTGCTGAACGTAACAAAAGGGATTGGTAAATTGTCGACTGCCGATGGTAAAGCCTTCGCAGATCCCGAGGTGCTGCGCCGACTGACCTCCTCTGTGAGCTGTGCGCTGGACGAGGCTGCGGCCGCCCTCACCCGCATGCGAGCCGAGAACACGCTCAACGCCGGCCAAGCGGACAAGTATGTATTTCTTTCATCTTTTTTTTTAACCGTTTTTCTAAACTTAAAAAAACTGTAGGACCTTTTTAATCACAGGCTGCCTTCTCCATCTTGCACCTTGATACACGGTGTCTTGGCGGACGTGTGATAAACTGTGAGTGCCAAATGTGACCCCCTTGTGTTACACCACTCTGTTGCTTTAAGAAATCTCCATCTTTGCTGGGTTTGAATTCGCTGAAGCAAAAAGTCCTGATTAAACACTCTTGATCTCAGTTACCACATGAAGACCCCAATGTTTAAACTATTATAGAAGTAGATGTTCACTTTATTGGCCATATGCAATTTCTTGTCTTAGGAATTTCTTTTTTCGCAGACCCCAACTTGCTCTCCATGAGACACAGACAGGGAGAGAAGCTTGGGGTCAGAGTTCAGGGTCAGCCATTGTACAGCGCCCCTGGAGCAGTCGGGGTTAAGGGCCTTGCTCAGGGGTTTAACAGAGTAGGATTCCTCTCCCGGCCGTGGGATACGAACTGGCAACCTTCCAGCCACAGGCACAGCTCCTTAGCAACAGAGCCACCTCTTGGACATTGCCCTCTTAGGAGAGACATGAGAAGAACTAGTTATTGCCATCACTTTAGGCTGGAATTGCATTTGAAGTTTTACAGTGTAGATCTGTTACTGTATTGCTTGGTTTGCTGATAATGGCACTGAGCAGTGGTACTGTTTGTCTACATTAAATGTTAGCCGTGGTGTCTCATGGTCTTTAGAATTATAATCTAGCAGCGATATTTACCAAAGCTTCACAATGACTTTTACCCTGTGAATAGTGCTGTGGACAGACTGTATAAAAGTGTCTAGATTTTAATGTTTTAAGTTAAAAGCATATTCTCACTTTAATAATAATAATTGCTTACACTTATAGCGCTTTTCTGGACACTCCACTCAAAGTGCTTTACAGGTAATGGGGATCCCCTCCATCAACACCAATTTAGTCTCCAGAATACTGGGAGGTTGAGGATGGGATCTTCATGTAAAGAAAAATAAACCGTTATCCTGAAAGTTTCATTTGTGCTCTTAAAATTAAATTGGGTAGTAGTTTTGAACTCAAACTGAAAATTAGAAGTGACCATTCTTTTATTTACACGTTTTTTGCAGCAGAGTTGGACATTTACAGTGCATTTTTCCAAAACTTTTGAAAATGGAACAAATTGAAGCTTTGCTCATTAAGTACAGTTTTAAAGATGAGTGCTGGACACACCCTTTTGCACACACACAAGGCGCAAGCATAACTGTTTGTGACTTGAGGGTTCCTTTTCTTTGAATATGGCTTCTGCATTCCACTTGTGCTGTGAATGCAAAAAGAAAGCTTGGCTGATTTTTAATAATTCAGTTGTTACTGCGGAACCTGTGAAATTAAACGGGTTCTGTTAATGTTTCTGCTGACGTGTTTTAAGTTGGGGGGGGGGAATTCAAATTTGACTTCTGGATGTTGGAAGTGAAGTCAGCTGGATTATGCAAGTGGGTTGCATGTGCCCTTTCCCTAACCTTCACAGTAAGGACCTGTGACAGGTTTTGTATTGTATGCACACAGAATCTCGAGAAGATCAATATCGAGAAGCAATCATTATCAAATGTAAAAGGATTTGGTCTTCCATGGCTGAGATTGATAAACTGTGCATATGACAAGGACCTGGATGCTCCATGGGAGAATCTAAAAAAACTCACGTCTTGACCAAAAGGCATGTGGAGACTTCGAGACCATGTTGATGATTCTATGGTCTGAGGAGTCCAGTGTTGACCTTTTTGACCTCAACAAAGAGTTATGTTTGATGTAAGTGTAACAGTCAGTATAATCTGGAGATCACCACTCCTTCTGTGAGCATGGCGGTGGCACTGTTGTGCTGTAGGAAAGCTTCGGTGCATCTGGGCCTGTAGACTTGTGAAGATGGAAGGAAAAACGGATGCGGCAAAGTGCTGATAAATCCTGAAGGAGTTGCAGCCTGCAAGAGACATGGGACTTGGGAAAGGATTCATTTTCCAGTAGGACAACGGTCCAAAACATACAGCCGAAGCCACGCTGGAGTGGTTTGGCAAGAAAAAAGTAAATGTTCCTGAGTAGCAACCCAATCAAGAATCGCCAACTTTTCCCAAGGAGGTTGAGCAACTTTGCAAATGAGAATACGTCACCTTTACACAATACCTCTGCTTAATATTCAATCTTATTACTACTTATTCAGTCTGTTACATTTTTATATTTGTAGTTTAGGCTGCTCTATAGAAGTTTGGTTTCACTTTGATACGTTATAGAGTGTTTTCTATCAATCAATGGCAAAACCTCCCAGTTAAATATGTTATGATTCCATATGGAAACGCATTGAAGTGTAAACAAGTCCGGGGGGGGGTGAGTACTGGGATAGCTACTGTATAAACTCACACTTATTAAACTAACCAAAAGTAGGAAGTTCTGATTTTATGATGGGGACCTTGCCTATACTTTATCAAGCTCGCACACATAGACCTAGTTTGAAATTGTATCACTGAAATAGATGTTTAATGCAGTGTTGATGTGATAGTTGTGGGTGAACAATTTTTTCTCGCACTAATCCCATATGCCTTTATCATATCTGCACATTAATTTGTTTAGTTTTCAGCTCTGGTTCCTGCATCAACTTTGATTAGGCATGCTCCTGTGATCCAAGGATACTGTCAGAGGCCACCTTGCAACAGCCCCGAGCTTGTTTCAGTGAAAGCACAGAACTGTGCTGAATACCCTAAATACAGTGGGTACAACTGTGTATTCACTGGAAATACAGCTCTTTGTAGCCAGTGGAAGTCTTCACTTGAGTACGGCTTACACTGTGTCCACATCTGGTGTCGGTCCCAGTCATCGGACCATCAGTCCGCTGTGTTGAGACTGATGAGCCTCAGCTGAAGTCTTGGTTGGCTCCTAGGACAAATCCACCAATGCATATTCAGTTTTATGTACTGAGCAGAAGAAAATATAATTCATGGATCTGTTGCGTTTTTCCGAGTTACACCACAATCCCGGTAATTTTAGCAGTTTGGTTATTTTCAGCCGTAGCTTGGCGGAGGCCTGTTCAGACGGGGACGTCAATGCTGTCCGTAAGCTCCTGGATGAAGGGAGAAGCGTGAACGAGCACACAGAAGAAGGCGAGAGTCTCCTGTGCTTGGCCTGCTCGGCTGGCTACTATGAACTTGCCCAAGTAAGTATTCGTCTGACTTCTGTCTGCTTTAAATCATACCATATGCGAATTTAGCTCTCTGCTGTAACCAGTCGAAAAGTCTTTGCTTGAGGCTGTGGCTTACATTGTCAGTCCTGTATAACCCGACTGGAGAAGAACATTATCCTGGCAGGGCAGGTGGAGTTTTAGGCCATGTGCTGGGCGATTGAGTTGTAGACTGACCAAATGGAATCGCCAATCCGATGTTTATTGTAGGGGTACCAGCATTTGGAACTGTGTAGGAAGGATGTGGTTGTTGGAGGTGGAAAACAGTGGTTCTGGCATCACTGCAGAATATCGCATAAAGGCTTGATTGAGTTCAGGTCACACACGTGGATAACATCAGTTATCCTGCAACATGGAATGAAGATGATCACTCAGTACTATTGCATAGATTAGCATTGACCTTGCCTTCTAAGGGAATCAGAGCACCCAAGCCACACCAGGAAAACGTGCCCAACAGCATTATGGAACCACCAAAGCACCAGAAACTGTTGAAGGAGGGCGCTCAGTTCTTTGGGATGATGCCACACGGGCACTTGTCTGTTTCTAGAGAACAAGGTGAAGGATGAATCATCTGTTCATCTCACTTCTCCAGTGCTTAGTAGTCGATTGTGGTCTTTGCACCACTGAAAATACAAATGCTCCCTCCCAGATGTGTGCCGTCAAGCTATGGTATCCTGCTCTGTGGCATTCTAGGCTCTCGTTCTAAATCTTTTTCATTTCATATTCAGCCCAGTCTGATGGGGACCTCTTCTCACTGATCCTGTTCATTTCTAACAGGTGTTGCTTGCCATGCATGCGAATGTTGAGGATCGAGGGATCAAGGGTGACATCACCCCTCTGATGGCAGCAGCGAGTGGAGGCTATGTGGACATTGTCAAGCTGCTGCTGGTGCACGGGGCTGACGTCAATGCCCAGTCTTCAACAGGTAACCCGCATGGTCTTCACTGAAATCGGCCTTTTCACCTCACACCCTTTTACAAGTTGACTTTAGCTGCACCTGCACTTTTTCGTGTAAAATATGTGATCTGCCCGTGTTTTCGCTCTGGTTCTGCTCAGAATCCCAGGTTTTTTTTGTCCATTATGGTTTGTCCTGATGTTCTGAGCAAATTATCATTTTGCGGAGTACTAGAGAAGCAGCAGCTCTGTACAGAAGTCTGACAAAGTCGGTATAGGGCATTCCTTTAAGCCTGAAAATCTACTCGGCTCTTCTCTGGACTAATGACAGAGCAGCAGTGTGTTTCTTGTGTACAATTGTCATCTCTGTTCTTAATGATGTTTTAACGACCCCTGATTTATATTCTACACTTAACTGTATATCCTAACATTCTGTATGAGTTTTTATTGCTCTCCCTCATTTAGAAATGGGAAATTTTCATCTATAGTTTTATTAAATTCGAGTTATGCATAAAGTAACATCTACACACTTACAGACAACAGAAATAAAAGCTACACTTGACAATAAAAGCAAGTTTTGTTGGTTTATTACAGCATGTTTTAACATTAAATTAAGAATCTAGAAATGCTCTGCTATCCAACGTCTTGACATTTGTTTTTTTTTCTGCTCGCGCAAAGATCAGCACTTACGATGTCGCCTTGTTTCTGGGGTGTTCAGGCAACACGGCCTTGACGTACGCCTGCGCGGGGGGCTTCGTGGATGTCGTGAAGGTGCTGCTGAAGGAGGGCGCGAATATCGAAGACCACAACGAGAACGGCCACACGCCTCTCATGGAGGCGGCCAGCGCAGGCCATGTGGAGGTGGCCCGGGTGCTCCTGGAGTATGGGGCTGGCATCAACACGCACTCCAACGAGTTCAAAGAGAGCGCGTTGACGCTGGCGTGCTACAAAGGTGCGTACAGTCTGGGCTGGTTGGCGGCAGGTGAACAAGGTCCTTGCTAATATCGCTACAGATGCTGCCACATCTCCAGAATGAAAAACGTAGAATTCTTGATGTTGAACAAAGCTGAAAGAGGCCACGTGCCTCCGGACAGTAAAAATACGTTGACTGTTGCCTGCTTCTGGAAAAGAATACATGCCTTTCCTGTTCCTCTTCATGCCAGTGTTCTGCTTCACATAATGTGCTTGTGTCAATAGGCGGTCAAAGTGTGTAAGTGTTCTTGTTAAAGGCGATTTAGCTGAGTTATCAGAGGTGCTCTTGTTGTGCTTTCTGTAGGACATTTAGACATGGTGAGGTTTTTGCTGGAAGCAGGAGCTGACCAGGAGCACAAGACAGATGAGATGCACACGGCACTAATGGAAGCCTGCATGGTAAGACTGCTGCAGCCAGGGTGCCGACAGCTTCCATTTAGGACTTCTCTTTTTAATTGCTTTAATGGATTGATGGAGTTGTTGCCGTTTTGCTGTCTGAAACTCACAAAGTCCACTGCGTTTATCAGTATATTCAGAGAATAATATCCAATGTCACTGTGAACTTTTGACATTGGTTCACCTGCCCATTTTAAGATTTTCTTCTTGCTGTTTGTTGGGTGAGATTTGAATGCTCTAGAGATTTCTACTGCTATGCTTTAGCAGTAACTTCAAGGTTTTTTTTTGTTTAGAATCACCAGTTATTTCAGCTCACCCAATTGGATATAGTCCAATTTGTTTCCTGTGCCGCTTCTAGCCACTCGTCTCTTAGCGCATCACAGGCTGCAGAGTCCTGCGGCAGAGGCTCAGCTCTTGATTGGAGGAGAGGCACATTTCTCAATAACGGCACCGCCCCCTACTGGTGGGCTCAGCTCTGATTGGTGCAGAGGCATATCCCTCACTGACAGCCCCGCCACCCGCCAGACGTTCAGCTCTGGTTGGAGGAGCAGTGCGTCCCTCATTGACAGTACCACCCCCTCCTGGAATCTCGGGCTCTGATTGGAGGAGTGGTGCATCCCTCACTGACGGCGCCTCTGTGCTGCGGGAGTGGGCGGAGAGAATCCTGGCTGACGAGTCCCCACCTGCCCTCGGGGGGCACTCGGTCAATTGTCTTGGGGAGCCACTTGGGGAACCCCAGTCACTGCAGACTTGAACCCGTGATCGTAAAGCTCAGCATGCACTTGGGTGGGAGCCTTTACCGCTAGAGCCACATGGGAGGCCCCCCTCCCATGTTTTTTGGCGTTGAGTGTGAGTTTGAAGGAGAAGCGCGCTCCGTCGGCGTGGGCAGCGGGCCTTGAGCGATGGCTTCCTTCTCGCGACAGGACGGCCATGTGGAGGTGGCGCGGCTGCTGTTGGACAGCGGGGCCCAGGTGAACATGCCTGCCGACTCCTTCGAGTCTCCCCTGACGTTGGCGGCCTGCGGGGGCCACGTGGAGCTGGCGGCGCTGCTCATCGAGCGAGGGGCCAACCTGGAGGAGGTCAACGATGAGGGGTACACGCCGCTGATGGAGGCGGCGCGGGAGGGCCATGAGGAGATGGTGGCCCTGCTGTTGGCACAGGGTACGTCGCCAGGAGGGAGCGCGTACCACCAGCAAGCTGGAAAGCCGCAGGGCGACGTTCTCCGGGTTTCTCAGTTGCATGAAATTGGAGCGTTTTTAAAGATTTAGGTTTTTAATTTTAAGTTCGGATTGAGTTTAGATTATAGCACCGAAGTGTAAAGAAGTGCGCAGTTAAGCAGACTTCACTGTACCGACTTTGCATAAAATTAGGGAATTTATGTAAATGGTAATTTTGCATGAAACATAGGAAGTAGTTTTGACTTTTTTAGTGTGGAAATAACCCGTCCTTGTTCCTCTGCAGCCTACACAGCTCGCCACTCGAACCTCTTGCATAAAATTCATTAGCAGTCCAAAAGTTTCATTTTACGCAATCATTCCTGCAGTTTCTCCAGCCCTTATCACTAATCCTGAACAGTCCTTTATTAGGTAAACGAGTGTAGATCTAGCTGATCGAGCTCTGTAAAACTGCAGCTTTTGGATTTTTTATATAGTGAGTGGCCGTGATAAAGCACTTGTAAACACAACTCCCAACTGCGATTGAAGCCACATGTATTGAACTGACATCACTTGCATTGAATTACTGCATCATGTAAGAACTGGCAAGTCACGCTGGAACTTCAGGAGGTCAAATGGCCTCTCATCTGTAGCCTTTCTGATGTTCTTAAGCTGTGCAATAGTTGTAATATAGGAAGGAGAGCAACTGAGAGAGTTCAGCCTCTCCTTGTTGTTCAGGAGCCAATATCAACGCGCAGACAGAGGAGACTCAGGAGACGGCTCTCACACTGGCGTGCTGCGGAGGCTTCCTGGAGGTGGCCGACTTCCTGATCAAGGCCGGAGCGGATATTGAGCTGGGCTGCTCCACGCCCCTCATGGAGGCGGCCCAGGAGGGCCACCTGGAGCTGGTCAAGTACCTCCTGGCAGCAGGTATGTCGGGCACTTCCCTTCGCGCGACACGCCGGGGGCTCGTCCCTACCGGGGAGGCTCTGCAGCGGCTGTTCCCACGTTGTAGGAGGGAAAAAACCTTATTTTTTGGGGTCAAAAATCATTCATTCCTCCTTCCCAATTGCTTGACCATTTGCAAAGTGATGAAACAATCTTCCATTATATTCCAGTTACTATCTGTGACAGTCTGATAACTCCAGTACAGGGAACCATATGTGCAGTAAAAGCCCCATATAAAGTTTGCATGCTAATACCAGCTGATGGATACTTCGATAGCTTACACCGAAGGTAGTAACTTGCTAACCCTGAAGTGATCGGGGTGCTCGGCCGTGGCAGAGTTGTTGGATAACGCTTGTCTTGGTTTGTTGAGCACTTGGAGCCGAGTGTAAAAGTCACAGCACTGTTTGTGTCCCCAGCTTGACCTGCTCTACGTACAATCTTGTGTTCCAGGTGCAAATGTTCATGCCACCACAGCAACCGGGGACACTGCACTGACGTACGCCTGCGAGAATGGTCACACGGATGTCGCAGACGTGCTTCTCCAGGCTGGGGCTGACCTGGTACGACTTCTGTCTGCTCCTTTTACCGGTGCAAAATGGATACTATTTTTCTCACACGATAAAAGACCTTTTTTTTGTGATCTTTGTCTGAAAAATCATTTAGTTGGAAAGGGACTAATTGTAATATGTCGCCCCTCCCTCCAGCAGCAGTAAGTGAAAGTTTGCCTGAGGGTCATGGTTTGATCTTTCTAAGGAGCACTGCCTGTAATCTCTCACCTAACAGAATGTGCTGCTGTGATGCAATTCTGAGAAGTATCGAGAGCAATAATGGGGGGTGGCATTGCATCACTTTTAGAATAAAAACCTATTTATTCTGGAACACAGTTACACTAGAGCTGGACTTGCAGTGGCAGGTGGGAATACAGTTTTTTCTTGTTTTCTGTAGGAACACGAATCGGAGGGAGGGAGAACACCCCTGATGAAGGCTGCAAGAGCAGGCCACTTGTGTACTGTACAGTTCTTAATCAGTAAAGGTGGGTAAGAGCTGCATCTTAAAGTGATCTTCACTCTTCTTTCACACTCCGTTCGCCACTACAAGCTCCCCACTAACAGAGCTCAAAATGAGGTGCCTGGTATAGCCTGTTTCACGCTGTAACCTCGCAGTGGACTGGCACCTTAGTGGATGTTCGTGCTGCCACAAGTGTCTGTTCAAATGACTTAAGTCATCTTGTTGCCCAGGGGGTCGTGGGGGTGTGGCTTTCTTCAAGTAACACCTGGATGAAATCGTCGAATCAGTTAGCTTCTGTTTACCAAAAGAGCAAGAATTCACTTATCCGTGTTCCATTAAGGAGGGTTGCACATCTATTCCTTAGGAGTTCTCTACTTTTAATTTGCCTGACATTCTGTCATTGTGTTCATTTCCTTTCAGGTACAAATCCATCTTTCCTGTTTCGGGGATTCATAGCTGTAGCTTTGTTTTGCTGCCCTGTCGTTTTCTACTTGTATGAAATGTAACTGTTGGTGCATTAGCATTCAGGACATTGCTCAAGTGAGCCCTTCAGCAACCTTAGTTGGAAATGTAAAATCGCTGGTATACAAGGCTGGCTCGCGGGCAGCTCCTTCTTGGGGATATTAACAGCGTGTTGTGCGTGTTGCTGCAGGTGCTAATGTGAACAGAGCCACAGCTAACAATGACCACACTGTGGTGTCCCTGGCCTGTGCGGGAGGACACCTGGCCGTGGTGGAGCTGCTCCTGGCTCACGGGGCCGACCCGACACACAGGCTGAAGGTGAGTGCCGCTCGCGCCCTGGCCCTCCGCTGCTGTGGGCGAGCAGGCGAAAGCACCGCTACCCCTCGGTGTGCGAGAGAGTGCTCTCCCACAGGAATAAAGCCCATCCATTTCAAAATCCACGGTCCGTCCAAAACAGTAACCAGAACTCTTTACAGGTTGCTGCTGTGATAAAGGTGCCAGAAACGAGTTGACATTTTAGTTCGTTCTTATGACTCATGAAGTAATTCGCACTGGGATGCTGACAAAGCAAAGGAAGAATGCCTGATGCTTTCTGTCCTTAAATTGCACGTTATTTTATTGTATTTTCCAGCAGTAGGGGTCATACCCCTGTGTTACTTTCATCTTCAATCTATCAGTGTGAACTGTCGGAGGTGGAGCATAAAGAGAGCCTTTACTGTGCTAGTTGTTGGACCATTTGGTAATTTCACTTTTCACTCTCTCATAACGCAGGATGGATCAACCATGCTCATTGAAGCTGCTAAAGGGGGCCACACGAACGTTGTGTCCTACCTGCTAGACTACCCAAACAATATCCTCTCAGTTCCTGCACCTGACCTGTCCCAGCTCACTCCTCCCTCTCATGACCAGTCTCAGGTAAGGAGCATATCGTAGATCTTCAGTTTTACAGTCCTCACACATCTTTCACAAACTTGCAGGTTCATCAGCTGCGTTTACCTTGTGGTTTAGTAGAAAGATCTGCTGAAGATTCAGAGAAGTACAACTTTGCTGTGTTGCAGTAATCCTTTGTTTAGGGCTTATACGTAGCGACCTGACCAGATCCTTTATAAATTTGTGCTCAAACCCTGTGGGATACATTAGTAGAGTAAAGGGTCTTCCTGAGCCTTTTCTAGTTCTTTAACTTTTTATTTTTTCCCCGTTTTCTCAGTTATCAAGCATTAAACCTTTAGAAAAAAATCAGCAGGTAATGCTTTCTTTTAAAATACTTCCATTTTCTCGTGAAGTTCCTTTGCACTGTCTTCTAAGAGCTGTTCACTGCAGCTCAGAGGCTCGGCTCCTCCTGTGGGCCGAGCTCTGGTATCTGTGTGCACGGTGCTGCTGGGGGGAGGTGTGTGGTGCACAGGGGGCTGTAGCTGGGCCTGTGCAGTGGGGGTCGGTGTGAAGAACTGCCCCTCTCCCCTCCTCCAGGTTCCTCGTGTTCCATTCCAGGCCCTGGCGATGGTGGTTCCTCCCCAGGAGCCGGACCGAGTTCCTTCCAACATCGCTGCCCCGCCGCCCGTCGCAAACAAAGGTCAGTGCTGCGGCCTTCTGGCCCCGGCCCCCCTCCCTGCCGCTCTGTTCCCCGCACAGACAGCACCAAAAACCCGGTTTCTGGTTCGGACGGCTTCCTAAGCTGTGGGCAACTTCAGCGTTGCTCTGTATTGAAATGACCTGCTGCACTTGAGTAGGGGTGGGCTCCAGCTTGTAGGGTCTGGGGAGCCCGAATGGTGCAGTAAGTGCCGCTTCTCAGTTCCAGAGGCCTCTAGGGGGGCTTATTAAAGTGAGATATCCCCTCGAGAGAAGCTAAGTAAGGGAGAGATAGCCATGTTGTCTGTTACCACCCCACCTGATCATGTTCATTTAATACTCATGCTCTGTCTTTGCACCGGCCTGGGTACAAGCAAAAAAATATGCAATATTAATATAAGGTAAGAATGTTTTTATAATATAATCCCACGTGGTAAACCAATGATAAAAGAACACACAGTGCCCACACAAAACATATCCTAAATAGAAATGGGTGAAATTGTTCGGTGGATTTAAAAAGCGAAATTGGTCTTCAACACTAAGCGACAGCCCCTTACCCTAAATGTCTGATGAGTCCATTCATTGCCATTACCTTGTAGGTTTCCTCTAGTCAGTGAGGAGGAATCTAAGAAGTCAATCATCCAGTAATCTGGATGTTTTTGTCTTTGCAGGTTACAGTTCAAGTTCAGAATTAGTAAGATCCAGGAAAACAGGGCTGAGTGTCTGGTGTCTCCCCTCAGCTGGGGACTGCTTCTGGCGCGACCCGTGACCCGTCGTGCATGACGTTCTGGCGTAGTAACTCAGATTGCACAAGTGTCAGAGTACATGTCCGAAACAAGGTAGAAGTAGTCAGGCTTCAGTCCTGAAGTATACTCTTAATATTAACCCCTGCTATGAGAGCAATGTGAAAAACCTTGCACTAAACCCGTTATAAAATTTAGACCACAGCTGTAACAAAAAAGATCTTATGAACTGTGGGATGCATTTCAGTGTTTGACCTTGACTACTAATCATTCTTTTAGAAACAGGGCAGTCTCACAGGAATGTCTACACTGAATAGCTGATCTCCAGAACCATACTCAAATGTTTTAAATGAAGTACCAGGCACTAACGTGGACTTAATGTGTATAAATGCTGTTTAACATAGCTTGGTGACTTTTAAGAGAAAGAGGGTTTTATTATGACAGAATCCCCTCTATGCCCTGTGTATTTATGATTATAACCCTGCAAATATTTAGCCATAGCAGATGGATGATGTAGTGCTTGATTTTATCTCTGAATGTCCCAAGATACCAGGCACGGATACTACCTATTTCAAAACTTCAGGTTTTACTTCGTACGTTGATTTTGAGAAATCTGTAGAAAAACTAAATAAACAATCACGCAAGTTCCTGGAAAAATATTTGCTTCATTGAATCATTAAAACATTTGTTTTAAAAAGTGCCAGATGTTCGACTCGTAATGACAGCTTTATCCAGCTTAGACTATACTTTTTTAAATTGGTAAAGTTCTTTAATTCAGAGCAATTTGACGTTTCAAGTGAAATGTTAACTTTATGAGCACAACAATTAGAGTAGTTAAAATATGGGAGCTGGTATTAAACTGGATGAATGCTTGAAATGTGACTTGTTTTTGAGACTGTAGCTACTTTCATTTTTGTAACGGATTACTAGAAGTGTGACTACATGTGCTGTGGCCATAATTATGAGCAGTGTGTCTCCTCATGTTTTGAACTTGAATAAAATTTTGAAACTGTAATAGTTTCTGAAAAAACTCCTGTAGGCAGACAGGTCATACTGGGGATAGTGCATTGTAACCCCACTACCTCCCCAGAAACAGACAATTTATATTATCCTGTTATTCCTTCACTGCACACTTGTAGTGTGGGAGGAGACCAGAACACATGGCTCAAACCTAGACAACACATGGAGAGAACATCATTCCCAAACTCTGACCCAGGTCTTTGGAGCTGTGAGTTAGCCAAGCTGATCACCACACTATCTTCTACAGAAGGTTTACAAGGAAACCGGGTTTTTAGTTCTCCTCTGCCCCACCCTATCTTTTAGTCCTGAGCATTTCATTCTTTGAAGACATTTGTTTACCTGTTGGTGGTGGTGGTGACATTTCTCTGGTGTTGCAGTCCTTTGTTTTGATGAGTGTTTGGATGTCCTAGGTTTTCTTCCCCTCTCAAAATTGGCAGCTTCTGCTGCTGTAATGTAGCACAATGTCAAACTGTAAAATCGCTTTCTAGAAAAATGTGCTTGTTACTAATCACGTGGATGCAATCGGGGTATTCATATTTTATTTTGTTTTTAGTGACCCATTTTTGAGAACCATCATTGTAAATAAAATGCTTTTTATGCATACTTCAGTTTCCAACGTGAGCTTGAACGTGACAAAATATTTTTTTCTGACTGGCTTGGTCATCATTCAAGCCTTTTATCCTTGTCTGGGGCCAAGTCTTTCAGTTCCCATCCTCGTTAGCACGGCAGACTTACTTTTATAACGGCCTCGGCTGTACCAGCTTTAGATATGAACTTGGCAGTCTTCTGCCTTGAGGACACCTAAGGCCAGTGCCATTGAAGGCAGTGGAGACTGCCGTGTTGGTAGAACCTGGAACAGCCGAGGCTGCAGGATCGTGTGGATGTTTGCTACGCTCATGAAGAGGAGAAATTCCAAACACCCTGCAGTGCCGAGCTGGCAGGGCTGACATGTTGCACAGGCTTTAACTTTTAGCACTGAAAACTGCATGGTAAGTGGCCATGACATGACATCAGCAGGTCAGGTGTATCTAATAAAGCTGTTCATGGATCCTGAAAGCTGCAGTCTTGTGTATTGTTTTTTTCTCACAAATGCTCTGTCAGTGGAGCAATATAGGGAGCACTGGATTAGCACAGGTTTTTAATCACCAGTTCACGTCTGCAGTGCAAATTGGTCTCACGATTTGCATTGTAAATTGGGGGGGGATATAACTGAACTAATCTAGATTGTTTTAATACATTTTAAAAATAGCTGGAAATATAAAAACCTTAGTGAGGTTTGAAAATGTAAATAACCTATGGTTAACTGAAACCGTTTAAAACCGTTTTCTACAGATTAATTTGTCGCGAGCCTGTTGGATAAACACGTGAAACGTTGGCTGCGTCTAAGCTGACAATGTGATGCCCAGTAAAATTACAAGCAGAATCCAGAGCTCAGAGGAAGTGTGGCAAGAGCACATTTTGTGGGGTACCTTTTAATTAAATACCTTTAAATCAATTCCACATTCATAGTTTATACGCTTTAAAGGCCCAACTCTTTGGCTCAATGTACCCTTGGGGCCAGGTGTTTATACATCAATAGACGCTATTCCTTTAAACAAGAATCTTGAAAATTGTCCTTTTCCAAGGAAGTATTAAATATAGCACTTGAGGCTTTTCTCTTGCACTACATTTTGTACTTAAAAAAAATAAATAAGTTAAAACGGTTATGAATTATGATGACATTCTGGCATCTTCAAAGAAAGGAAAGGCATTTTCTTTTACCTGAGATTCCATGCAGTACTTCCTGAAAGTTTTGTTGAAGTAATTTGTGACAAATTCCAAAACATTCCATTACCTTTGTGCTACTTGCTGCCTTCTTTGTGGACTCACTCTTCTCCCTGCTATGTTATACAGTTTATTAAAAAAAAAACTGAGACTCCTCCTTCCCCAGCATATACTGAGGTGCAGGGTCCCACTAATTTGTACCTTTGTACGTGTACATCTTGGACCTTAAAAGGTTGACAGTTGTATGAAAATGATGTTAATTTCTTGGTTGAGCATTTGTTTAGCCTTTGGCTGCTTACCAACTGAGAATAGTTTGTATTATCGCTCTGCTTAGTAGACTGGATCAGTTTAATTGGTTATAAAATCATTCTTGCCCTGTTTGGTTCCCTTCAGTATTTAAAAAAAAGTCTTCAATGCAGAGTGGAACGGTTTTAAGTTGGATGAAATCAGTACAAGAAATCTTTAAGCAAGAACAGATGAATATCTTACATGGTGCTTATGTATGGCAATCCAGACTAATAATAACCTGGCCTAGGCTAGACATCAAGTATCTCCCTTAGAGGAATTAGTAAAATCGGTGCTCACGTTTCTGTAGTGCTGTGAAAGTATAGTCACTAATGATTATGAAAATATATTGAGGGTTTTTTTTTAAGTGGAAAGTGCATGTTAAGTATAGCAGCCAATTAGTAAATATTCAAAGAACTTTTAAATTGTCTGAAACGTGTTCAGCCTGCAAGCATGTGAAAATGATCCAGGATTGTAGCTCAATCGCGTATATCCGTTTGGAAAGGCTGATAGGTGCTCCCTGCCCTGCCTTAGTGTAAGGCTCACTGCCATCTCTCTGCTTAGGTTGTGGGGTGATGTTCCCCTGGCAGAAGTAGGGGGTTCATGGGTTAAAAAAATCTTTTCTTAGTTTTTTTTTTTAGTTGGTCCATATAGCAAAAATGGGGTTTCTGCAGATTAGTTACTGATCAAATTGTTTACTATGTTGGGGTTTCCTGGGATTTTGTCCTGGGTCCTGCTTTGCTTTCTTTGAGGTTCTTGAGCTGAAATACTGTTACACACTGAGGCGATGTGTTGCTGGAGTTCATGAATTTCTAGGACCATTTATGAATGTGATGGTTTGTATTAGCCTTGAGGTTCACATTCATTTGCAACACTAATTTGGCTAGTGTGATACTCATTATTGAGATCTACACTGCTGTGATAAACAAGCTAAAAAGTTAGACTACAGTGATTTTAAGTAAAATTAATTCACTCTTGATGTATTATGTGAGTCTTAGGTCTGCTTCAATATTTAGATTCTAAATTTATGCCATGATAACATTTGAGGGTTAGCCCAGTCAGATATTGTTACTCTCCTTTTTCATCACTGTACTGAGATCTTGGTGTCTTCTGAGGTTGCTTTAAACAGCTGTATTCGAAAGCCTTTCCAAAACATTCTCTAGTGTTACTGTTTTGTGCAAAAGTACATCTGCCCAGTGTAGCCAGGCTTTTAAACTTCAAATTTTGGTTTCTGCTTTACTCTACAAAAATGACTTCCTTCCTCTTCAGACACCAAGTTCACTAATTTTAACAAACTCCTATCATAGAAAAACTACCATCTTGATTTGTAAATATGGGAATTTCCTTTAATAGTGGGGGATTCAAATGGTGGAAAAAATGAATCCAAGACTTACATCATAACTTATGCATCTGTGTAGCAAAATTCCTAACACCACCATACTGTATTGTGATTACCCATGGAATGATGCATAATTAAGACGTAGCTGTGTACTCTTCATACCTACTGATCCTAATTTCTTATAGATCAGTTAGACAAATATAATACAAAAAGGATCTTTTATTAACACAATTTAATCACCAGACATTCCTCTGCATTGATGCTGTGTGAAGCACAGCATTTCTGAGCTCAGTGCCAGTTTCTCTCTTGGCTGATTGTGATTTCAATGTGGTGTTTTGTGAGGGGTAGTTGGTTCTGAAAAGCTAAGGTTACTCTTATTACACTAAGTGCAGGGAAAATGCAGTAATGCTAAGTGATACCTGAAGTGCCGACTGGTTTGTGCAGAGCTTTTTCAATCTTTTTTACAGCAGTGCTGTGAGTCTGAGAAATGTAAACGTTTATTGTAGCTTTTGCTGTGATGCTCGGTTCCAGTTTTTAAATGGCCGCGCTGGGCAGATGTGGCCTTCTGTGGTTTGCTAGATACTGCAGGTTAACTGAGCTGAATAACCCAAGTTGTCAAAATGCTTTTAAAGCCGCATTAAAAGGAGCTAACAGTTAACCTGTCTGTGTAAAGGGGATGATAGTGCTTCTTGCTACACAATGAATCAAAAGTGCAGCCCAAGTGGAGCTACTGCATGGTTCTGTGTGATGTCATATTTTTAGACTCATGAGTAAATTTTTTTGCATTTGAATAAAGGTATTGTTCTAAAGCAAGAAACCAGAAACCCCATATTAGTGTTAAAATAACTGCCTTTGAGAGCTTAGAAATGCATTAGGAGTGAGGAGGGAGCACATTTCGCCAATGAAGAGCATTTTCCATTGAATAGTTGTAGATGGTAAAGGGCCAGCAGTACTTTGGTTGCCTGTAAGATGAACTGGTGTTGCTTGGCTGCCTGGTCGCATTCAAGCTCATTTTGCGTCTCTGTATGGTCAGTGTTAGCTGTGACATCTTACTGACCCTTCAGGTCAGAAGAACGCTCCTTAGTCTCTGGGTGTATAATGCTAATACTATGTAAACAGGAACCTACTGTAAGTGAGTGTTTTGCCTGCACTATATTTGCTATGTTTCTTCACCTTATGCACATGGGACAGCAGTGGACTGTTGTAGTCCCAAGTACAGGAGCAGGTAAAGGTTTATTCCATGCTGAAAAGAAAATACAACATTTTGGCTGTGGAGCTTTGCTCAGTTAAGAATTTAGTGAGTTAATATTAGTATGACAATCCTCTTGTCATTATAGCCATCTCTGTTCCTAGGACCTCTTGCTCTGGCAGTGAGACTTGAAACCTCATTTGTGAATGTCAAACCGTAAACATTCAAAATACATTCATTTACAGATCATTTTATGTGTATTTATTGGTGAGGATTCTGCACATCTCCCCAGGGTACAGAACCTAGTTTTGGGAACTGTAAGAGATCCAGAATCCAAAGATGGCAAATCTGTAGGTGTATAGATGGTTAACAGTTCACTGCTGTATGTGGGTGCAAGATCATTTAAGCCCTTGACAGTGAGCTGCAAGAATTTTAAATTTCTCTTGGCTCGTAGTTTTGTAAAGAAATTAAAGGTCATGTTCATTAAAACATTTTCAGAATGCTCACTGTTTAGATGATTTTCACTGTAGTGCAACTGGCATGCTATGAGGTCTTTGGTGTAATTGGGTTACTTCTGTTCATGCACAAATGTTCAGAATCTAAACATCATCAGTTGTTAGGGCTTTCCCCTTGCCGACTTCCACTGAGGTTGACGGCTTGTTCCTGTGGTCACAGCTCCTGAAGAGCAGCTCAGCAGGGACCTGGTTCTTCAGGCATGGGGGGTTTTGGAACCAGGACTAGGCGTGTATGTAACCGTCATGTACTGAATGATGGTTTTTCTCAGAAGTACAGTCATTGTAGCTGTGAAATGTTCAGTGGTTTAGGTGAGCTGAGTTTGGTCAGGGCCTAGCAAACAGATCTCACTGGTTTTGTGCCTCTGGTGTTCTTGTGATGGCTTTTGGGTTTGTGAGGTCTTTCTCTCCAGCAGCCTCTGTTGGGTAGAGGCTGGGCTGTTTGGCTCATCAGGCGCTTTGTTCATAACGAAGCCATTGCCCGCTTTAACCACGTTATGCTAAGCAGACATGCGTTTTTTTTATGTGACACTTCAATTTTTGTGGGCGAGTAATTTTTTTGCATGGCTTTTTTTCCCCCATTTTTATTTTTTTTCCTCCAAATCGTTTATTTTTCCATGTGCTTAGGTGCATCCAAGCAAAGGTCAAGCCCCCTGCAGGTCACTGCGGAGCAAGACCTCCTGCCACCTTTCCACCCCTACCAGCCCCTGGAGTGCATCGTGGAGGAGACCGAGGGCAAGCTGAACGAGCTGGGCCAGCGGATCAGCGCCATCGAGAAGGCTCAGCTGCAGTCGCTGGAGCTCATCCAGGGCGAGCCTCTCACCAAAGACAAGATCGAAGAGCTCAAGAAGAGCCGCGAAGAGCAAGTGCAGAAGAAGAAAAAGATCCTAAAGGAGCTGCAGAAGGTGGAGCGGCAGCTACAGCTCAAGACCCAGCAGCAGTTCACCAAAGAGTACATGGAGGCCAAGGGGCTGAAGGAGGACTCTGGGCAGCTGCCCCCGCAGGGTTCGGACACGGAGGAGGCCGAGCCGGGGCGGGAGGAGGAAGAGGAGGAGGACTTCTCCAAGCTGCCGCAGGTGGACACCATCTTGTACAGGGACGTTCAGCAGCCGCCTCCCCCTCCCCCACCGCAGCAGCAAGGCCCCCCTGCTCCCGTTCAGACGGGCTTCGTCCCCATCCAGCCTCTGGCCTCCCAGCAGTCCACCGATTTCACCAGTAGCGCCGACTGCCCCGGCAGCGGCCCCGACCTGCAGAGGGTGTTGGTTAGCCAGCAGCAGCAGCAGCTGGCGGGGCTGGGACCGGGCCTCTTGGCCCAGGCTCCAGATGGCTTAATGGTGGCCACGCCAGCTCAGACGCTCACTGACACCCTAGATGACATAATGGCAGGTGGGTTAAGAACAAGTTTTCACTTTTATTTTTCGTGCTTTACACCAGCAGCCATACACTAAATATTTTAAAAAGCTTCGGTGAGAGCCTTTTTTTGGGGGGGGTGGTGGTAGTGGAGTGGCGTTGCATGGAAACCCCGACCTCTGTGTAGCACTCTCACGTCTTCTCAGTCTCTGCTGTGGAAGGAAGTCAGTCCAGCGGGTAGGTCTGGCCCACGTGGAGAGCTTTGAAGGTTTTCAACACACTGTAGTGCTTGTGCAGACCAAGGCTAACAAGAGCAGGTTGACAGAAATAGGCAGGTCCAAATGATCAAGAACTCTTGCCTTCCTTAGTGTTTTATCTTGGGAACGATTACACAGATCAGTAACTTAGAGCTGCGAGTCAGAGCTGGGCTCCTGAATCTCATGGTCTCATACTTGATCAAACTGCATTGTTCCCCTGTTCCAGGTAGTAATTGAAAACCTGTTATTTGGCCCCAGTATTAGAGCATTTTAAAATTACTTAAGTTGTAATTCGATTAAGCTGAAGCAAAAGTGCTAGGTGAAGATTTACCGAAATAAAGTTTAAATGTCTCTGTGGTATCCATGTTATTTCAGTATGATTTTTAAACCTGAAGCTAATATTTTGGTTTGAAGAAGACCAAAATATTTTACAATGCAACTTTCTGGTCTTACAAATGTTTTTTTTAATCCATTTGAAATTATATTAACACTGATCCTTTGAGTGGAATAAATGAATGTGCAATGATGTTATGAAGAATGATTTCAACAAATTTTGTAATGAGTTGAAGAGAAACCTCAATTTTTGCACTGGGAACCTTTTCTGGGAAGTAGATGAAAATTGAAATTACTTCCTAACAGAGTGATGGCACCAGAGATTGCATGTTTTTTACAGTCTTTATGCACATCTGGACAGTAAAAAGCTTTGTTCATGTTCTGGTGCTGAAATATGGTATGGTCCATCTCGTTTAAGAGCTTTTACAATCGAGAGGGGTCTGTCTACCAGTCCTGAATTTAATGGTTTCTTGACAGTACTGCATAATGTTTAGAAGCTGTAATAAGCATATTTTTACATGTATAAACTACTTGTAGTTTCCTAGGAAACTCCTGTGTTAAGGAAGAATAGTACATGTAGAAGTGATTTAGCTCCATGAAAACTGTGCCATACTTTATTGCTGTAAAAGATCAGCACTCTGATAGGAGCAGTGTACTTAGTAAGATAACTATTGTTCATCAGCAGGCATATTTGCAGCATATGAATCAACTTCTGCCTTTTTATCTAGTTCATAGACCTTATGGTATCTTTCATAACTGTTCAGTAGGGCATTATTATTATCCTAATTATCTTTCTGGTTCTATGAACTGGTCATCATTAGACCTTATGGATCAATGTATAATATAATGTATTCAAGCTATTTCCATGATATGATTAGCATGTGTTCCTAATAAGTTTGAGCCAATTGTTTAGGCAGGACTGCACACCGGTTATACTGCGGTACCATTCAGAAGGCCAGGTTCATTATCTGCCTCCTCTCTAAAATCTTTAACATGGCTTCCTGCTTTTTAATCAAGTGCAGTACAACATGGCTAAAATGTAAATTACGTGAAAGTTGTGGGTTTTGCTTTCATGATAGCACTTACTACTTAGTTTCAGAACATTTTATTAAATTGACCAATTGTGCATTTTTAGCTGAGCCAGAGGCAGCAGAGTGTACAAGGGCTTCGGCCAGCAGCTGGGCTGAGAGGGGTTTGCAGAAAGGGGGATCCTCTAGGCCAAGGGCCTCAGACTCGACTCCTGCAGGGCGTGGTGTCGTCGGGTTCTGTTCCACTGAAGCTCAGGTACATTGATGATGTCATTAACGGCGGAGTTTAAAACGGGCATTAGCTTCACCTACTGTAGGTCAGGTTGGGCTAACGGCACCTGACATTAAGGAGAATGGTGCACAGACCCCGAGCCAATATTTCGCAGCATGCTACAGACTGAAAAAAGCATTTTCTGTCAAAAATGAAAACTACAGAAATACCCACCAACAATGCTGCTGTAAAGACTTGATTAGGCAGCAATGCGGCATTAAGACGACACCGATTCACCAGTGGTGACGCACCGATATGTGAACAAGCGCGCCAGCACAGCTACACTGTTCCTGTTCTGTACAGGGCCCGTGTGTTAGTGAGCTGTCCGTTGACTGAGCCCCTTTTTAGATGTTTTTCTGCATATTGTTGGGAGTATTGCAGTGCATTGAGAGTAGGGAAGGCAGGACCAAGGTTAACACCTCACCTCCTGCTTCATTCATAAGAGTAATAAATTAATTAATGTTCAGAATTAAAGTGGTGTTCATTTGTTCTCCTTTTGGTTCCCCATTGTGACTTTATAGACCGATGTTTATTAAAAAGTGCAAAGGGGCTTTTATTTATCACGCCTTGAACTAGGGAGTATTTAAAACACTTTTTTTAATATGAAATTGAAAATCCTGATCTTTTCCCTGATACATGGAATACCTTGTACTTTTTCAGTGCTAAATTCAATTCTGTATGCTCTGCACTGGGTTGTATTTAGTGTAGAGAGTAACGATTTAATTGAGCTGGCAAATGTCATTCATTTAGCAGCTGGTTAGTGTTTGTTTTAAAGTTGCACTCAAATCTTGTTGACTGCAGTTGCACTTAAGAACGCAGGCTCCAGGGATAAATAGTGGTTGCTGCACTTTGTTAGTGGTGGGAGGATGGGTATGGTTTGATTAAAATGCTCTCCTTGTCTTCTGAGGACCGGCTCTGGTGTTGCCTGCTGATCCTGTCCAGGACCACACAGGAAACCTGCACTGTCTTTGGTGTTGAGTCTCAGGACTCGGGTTTAGGTTTGTTTTGGTAAAAGCACATTTGTTTTCAGTTTTTTATCTTAAAGTTTTGTTGGTTCTTTGATGATGGTGGCACACCTAAGGGTTTTTAATTACAACTTTCCTAGCATAGAATTTTACTACATTAAGTTCATTAAGGTTATGCAATTTTTGGTTTAAATCGCTTGTGGACATTACATTTTGAAAGCCTTGTTGCAGGTGTGTTGCAAAGCAAGTCTTAAAATCGGTTTCTTCCCTGATGAAGTAGTCCTACAGCAGACGTACCAGTTATTTTTTGTTGTGCTTTCAATAGAGTAAAGCTGGAAACTGTAAGTTTTCAATAATTCATAGTGCATGTAATTGGAAAGGTTGTGATTTGAAAACTAAATATAACCTTCCTGAAAATAATCCATGACTCAACATTCTTTATACAGGCTAATTCAGCTCTTAAAAATGTTGGAGATTGCCTTTCAACTATTACATTTAATAAGGAACATTAAATCCCAAATATTTTAGTAGAAAAAGAACTGTCTCACATTCCAGTTAAGCAACCTGTCCGTTCAGTTAGGTCTTCAGTTATGTAATTCAGCTGAAATGAAAGCCACCAGGGTGCTGTAGAGGACCTTGAATTGACCAGAGCAGAGAGGATGTGCTGCACACTTGACAAAAGATCAAATCAGTATGACCTTTTTTTTTAACAGCAGAGGAGTTTAGTGTATATCTGAAGTTTGGTTTTTATTTATAATTTATGGTTGAAAATATTCTACTGAAATGATGTGCCTTGAATTGTTTTTCAGCACCCTGTTGGGCTTACTCTTGTCCAATCAAAATGATTGGGTTCTGAAATTGCATGTTAGACATTTTAATGCAGAAAGGAGGAAATTAGTACACTCCAGTTTCTTCTGTTTCCGGTGTAGTTTTAACATCTGATACTTGTTTTGCACTCCATGGTTTGTTATAGGCCCCCCCTTGGAGCTGTCAGTTAAACTAGTTGCACTACTGTCATTCCTGTACCAGCAAAGGGATGAGGACTATGCACATGTTCTTCTGAAACATTCACAGTCACGGCCATCTGCAGCTTTTCATCCTGTAGACTCTGCAGCAGGTGGAGGTTCTACACCCTGTCATATAAGAGTCTTGAAGTCACATAGGGACTTCCAGGTAGGAATCCAGAGTTGACATAACTCATTATAGCAGCTGTTGAGCTACAGGGCACAAGCTTTGCCCACAGAGCAGCACCTTTACTGATTAAGGTGAACCGGATACACTTTTGAGGAACCACTTCTAAAATCAGCTTGGATTTATGGTATCCCTAGTCCAAGATGGAACGTTCTCTGGTGCGGCCGGTAGGCTTGAACAAAGTCCTGTACACTCCAGAAATCACTGGTGTTTGTCTGGCTTGTGTGTGCGAGATCAGGATTGCCCGATCCATGATTCACACTGGCCTGTGTAACACCTGCAGGGTCTCCTTGACCTCCTGCATGAGTGAAATCTGTAATCATGCAGGGTGGTCAAGTTGGAAAGATGTAGTGCATCAACAGAAATGCCAAATAAGTATATGGCTGCTTTTGGAGCTGGAGAGAACCGTTCTTTACTAATTTAACTCGCTCTTTCATGCAAAATGCCTTGTGTTGGTCTCCATGTATACAGCTGCAGTTTTTACAGGAACAATATGAGTGACATATTGTGCTCAAAGGTACAGCAGCATCCCACACCCTTCCAGTTATAAATCGAGAGCCCTCACGCCTACTCCACACTGCTGCCGTTTTCTCGCTGAAAATTGAGAGTGGTGTCAATTATCCGGCAGAATGTTTTGTATTTTAAGTTGACCGATGCTTTACCAGCCAGGACATTGGATAAATTTAACATCCAGACTCAATTCGAGCTTTACAGCGTTAAGTCATTTTTCATTGCAGCATCTTCCTCTTCCAGCTCATTATGCAAGCTTGTAGCTTTCTTCCTCCTGGTAGGAGCGTTTCTGTTGTCAAGATCTTTAATCCATAAGGCCAGCAATTGTTCCATTTTTTCCCCTTTTATTGCACTCCTTTGCCATGTTAATTTTACTTCTGAACATTTTAAAGCATGTTCTATTCCTGCAACTTTATGAGCTGTTAAAACTACTTTAACTGTTAAAGTCATCGCTGTTGCAGGTGGAAAATGAAAGCTGAAAATTTGTCCAGAGTACTCGTGACTTAAACGAGTCTAGTGCGGAGAATTTTTGCGTTCCTCAATTTGTCAACGGTGTTCAGTGCAAAAACAACCTATGGAGGGCCAGTTAGGCCCTTTCCATCATAGGACATTTTAACACCAGCAAGCTAAGTGTACCTTGCTTTTTTTGTTCTGGCAAAAAAAGATGTTTTTGATCTTGAAGGGATTACATTTATTGACATTGTGTTGTACAATATAGGATTCCAAAGGAGATTTGTATATTAGATTTGAGT
Source organism: Lepisosteus oculatus (assembly GCF_040954835.1). Lineage (NCBI taxonomy): Eukaryota > Metazoa > Chordata > Actinopteri > Semionotiformes > Lepisosteidae > Lepisosteus > Lepisosteus oculatus. The sequence continues at coordinate 41,008,488 of NC_090706.1, read as the reverse complement.
ATTTCTCATGCTGTTACTTAAAAGCCATTTTGTGTTCATTCAGGCTTTGTCTGCTTTGAACACGGGCATCGCAAAGAGCTGATTTAAATTTGCTTAACGTCATTATTCCTTCGAGCAGGTGAGACGTTCCAGTTAGATATTTCCGTTTACCCTTGTTCTAGTTCCAAAAGTTAATTTGGAGAGCGAGAAGGAGTTTCTCGCTTCTCCTTCTGTTGTGCACGACGAGCTGGCCAGAGGGCAGAGCCGGCGGGGTCCGGTGGGTCCCCCTGGCAGAGGATCGGTGTGGGTGGTTGATGTTTCCCCACCTCTGTGTTGCAGCGGTGAGCAGCCGAGTGCCCATGTTGAACACTACTCCCTCGCCCACGCCTCAGCCCCCAGCCCAGACGCCCAGCAGCGCCGTCTCCCCTCCGTCGATGCTGCCTCTCTACCCGTCAGTGGACATAGACGCGCATGTAAGACTTTCGCGCCCTCAGAAGTGCAATTCTGCGTTGGAGGCCACCAGGGGGAGCTTTTTCCTCTTGCCGGGGTGTTTTATTTTTAGCTAGATGTAGCATTTAGTCATGGAACCCCAGAACGCACCATTGTTTTAAATGTTTCCCCTTCTTACAGTTAAGCAGGGTGATAGCCAACGCTGTCTTGTCAGAACCTCAGTCGGCTTTTTGCAGCCTGTATTGCACGTCTGCTGCCCTGCTTACACGCTGTTTATTTGCAGACGGAAAGCAACCACGACACTGCACTGACGCTGGCCTGTGCAGGAGGACACGAAGAGCTGGTGTCGGTGTTAATAGCGCGCGGGGCCAACATTGAGCACAGAGACAAGAAGGGTTGGTACTGTTCATGTTACCCCCCGACTGCTTGTTGAACGTTCACAAGTCCTTAAAATAGATCTTAAAGTGCCCAGTCTTCCTAGGGTTAGACTGGTGATCGTTCCTGGCAATGCCACTGTGCAGCGTGTGAAGCATGGATCCTACTATTGGAAATACTGGGGCCTGCAAGGTGTCTGACATGCTGTCCCCTTCCCAGGCTTCACTCCGCTCATCCTGGCCGCCACAGCAGGACACGTGGGCGTGGTGGAGATCCTGCTGGACAAAGGAGGAGACATCGAGGCCCAGTCAGAGCGAACCAAAGACACGCCGCTCTCTCTGGCCTGCTCTGGAGGGAGGCAAGAGGTATGCAGCTGTCCCAAGCCTGGCTCTTAGTCTCTGTACCGCTGGGTCTCGTGTTTTTCCCTTCACCAGATTAAAAGCAAAGAGTATAACCTCTCCTTTTGAGATTGTCATGCAGGTGGTGAAGGTGCTCAGATGAAACGCTGTGGGGAGTATTAATGTGTTCTCCTGGAAGTCTCCGAGTTTTGTTGCTGTCGGGTCCAGTGCCCGGAGGCTGACCTCAACTCTGCCTTCCAGGTTGTGGAGTTGCTGCTGTTGCGTGGTGCCAATAAAGAGCATCGCAATGTCTCCGACTACACACCGCTGAGCCTGGCCGCCTCTGGGGGCTACGTCAACATCATCAAGATCCTCCTCAACGCCGGGGCGGAGATCAACTCAAGGTATTCCATCGCTGAGGGACTCCCACGTCTCTTGTGGTTGTAGTGACGGGCATCTCAAAAGGAATGGAGCCCTGTGCCTCACTGATATAAATTCCTATCTTTGAGGCAAATTGAAAATGTATTGTAACTAAATGTTCAAATTCATTAATTTAGCTCTCTGGATAGATACTTTATTATAAAGATACTATTATAAATTGCAGTGCAACAGCAGCCTAGCACAGTCAACACAGCACAGTGTAAAGATAAGATACAATAATACACAATACAACAAGTATAGTTAGTGAGAAGTAAAACCTAAACCAAATGGACTATACAGAATTGTTCACATTACAGAAGATACAAAACACATCTTTTGTGTACTGTACATTCTGGTTTATTGCACATAACCATAAGATAGTAATCCAATCTAGATAATGCTTGCTTTATTTCATACATGCACAGGTTGTAATGCACTTATTAGTGCGTTGTCATTGTGTGCTGAATATTGTTATATGCATGTTGCGTTTGGACTTCAGTGTAGCCATGTTAGCATGGGGTTGAACCAAACAGGTTCTTCTGTGCACATGAAAATCAGAGGGCACCTTTTACAGTTGTAAATTTATTCTATGAAATGCTTTGTTTGCAGGACTGGGAGCAAGCTTGGAATTTCTCCACTGATGCTGGCTGCCATGAATGGGCATGTGCCTGCAGTGAAGTTACTGCTAGACATGGGCTCGGACATCAATGCCCAGATTGAGACCAACCGCAACACAGCCCTAACCCTTGCCTGCTTTCAAGGCAGAGCAGAGGTGGTCAGCTTGCTGCTGGACAGGAAGGCAAATGTGGAGCACAGGGCCAAGGCAGGTGTCCGTCTGCAACTCCAGAGTCCTGGAGCTGTACCTGAACAGAGGGCACTTCAGACACCTCACACTTTAAAATCACAAATTGGTCTTAACCTGGTAGTCTCCATTTAGACCATAAAAGCAGTTCTGTCCTGTCTTCACTACTACAGACAGGGGAGAGCCACATGTGAGAGAATGCCTTTTCTGCATTGATCCTAATGCGACTGTGGTGGCCACAGTGTTTCTCTTTATTTTACCTTATGATTCATTGTATTAACAGTCTAGCTTTTATGATATTCAGAGTTCCATACTCTAATAAGTACTGCATTTGTGGGCTGCTGGGATTAAAAGGGCTCGTTTTGCACCAGTGATATAAGTCTCAAATTACAGAGAGCCTAGTTGAATTTAAATTCTGAAATAAGAACATGAGTGAAATGTTTTTTAAATCAAAATGCGTTAGAGCCAAGTGCCCACAGTTTCATGACAATTTCCATTTTGTATCAGTGCAATGTTCCATTGTTTTAAATATCTTAATTTTAAATTGTTTGCATAGCAGTGGCATTCCAGAATAGAAGAAAAGGGATTAGCTACACGCTGGTGGTTGGAATATTGTGTGTTCATTTTCTGCTGCACCAGACCTGTTGAAGGCATTGGTACAGCTGATAGGATTCAACGGTTAAAGGGGTATCTGTGGTTTTCAGTAAATTGAAGTCAAGTTGATGGATTGCTGAGGAGCAAGGCCTCAATATGTGGCTGTGAGGGTTTTTGAGGGGTGGTTGTGAGAACGCTGGTGTGCTCCCTGCCCCACAGACTGGCTTGACCCCGTTGATGGAGGCTGCATCAGGAGGCTATGCAGAGGTGGGCAGAGTCCTGCTGGACAAAGGAGCCGATGTCAACGCACCACCAGTGCCTTCGTCAAGGGACACAGCTTTAACTATCGCTGCCGACAAGGGACATTACAAGTTCTGTGAGCTTCTCATCAACAGGTATGACTGTGAGAGTCAGGAAGGCAGCTGCAGGGTCTCTCTGTCAGTAAGCATCATCACAGGTTCACTTGTTTTCGGGTTTTGAAAAAAGGTAACCAGTATCAGCGGAGATCCATCTTGTTGCTGGTTCAACCTGAACAGCATACTTGGAAAATCAAGCTGTTAGATAGAAGTACTCCACAATTTAAATTCTGTATGGAGTACTTATTCCTATAAGCACATAGTGTTTATAGGATCTTAATGCATAATTGTTTGACATTAGGACAAACAGCTGCAGTCTGTTCTGCAATCTGAGTTATACCCCAGCTGGATTTTAAGAAGTCTGTGACATTTGATTTACAGGCCCATCTCTGTCATACGGAGAAACGGCGAACACGCACACAAGCCTTCTTGCTCATGGGCTGGCGGGAAGAAATGACCAGACTTGCCTATATTATCTTGGGGATGGCTTCCTTTAAACCCTGGAAACTACTTATGTTTTTCTGAGACAGTTCTCTTAACCTACTTAAACCTTAAATTCTTTGGAAGAAAATGTGATTCCTTGCACTGACAGGAGTCGACACTTGATTGACAAGGGTTTATAATTGCTTCTGGACCTACGCAGTTGCACGTACCACATGAACCAGCAGTTCCATTCGTTCTCACATTCCTTATTTAGCTTAACTGTAAGTTGTGGGTGATTTGCGTTCCCTTCTGTTACATGGCCACCTCACGTTGCACTAAGGATGTAATAACGTGCCGTTGCTCTTGACAGAGGGGCTCATATTGACGTACGCAACAAGAAGGGGAACACGCCTCTCTGGCTGGCTGCTAACGGCGGTCACTTCGACGTTGTCCAGCTGCTGGTCCAGGCTGGTGCGGACGTGGACGCTGCCGACAACAGGAAGATCACTCCGCTCATGGCTGCTTTCCGCAAGGCAAGTGCCGCTTTTGCCCCACGTCGGTCTGCATGTCCCAGTATATAGGAATATTTCCTGCAGGTTTGCACTGTTGCTTTGTTCTAGTGTCTTTTATTTGGAAAGCCCTTATATCCTCCATCTGTGGCTGTTCCACAAGAAACTGGGCTCAGAACCAGCTATTTGGAGCTTCCAGATCTGACTCTTTATTTTTGCAGGGCCACGTGAAAGTCGTCCAGTATCTTGTGAAAGAAGTTAATCAGTTCCCTTCCGACATCGAGTGCATGAGATATATTGCCACCATTGCCGACAAGGTAAGATGAAGTGCTCTGTATTTTATCAATCTGGGGACGGAACGCGGTGGAATGTATTGTGTAAAACATGTGGCCTCTGATGTCTGGATTATTGGTTTATTGCTTGATAAGTAAGCATACCCGATTCTTTTTAGACTACTTAATCGTAGACATAGACCCATAAGAAGATATAGTAATCATATCTGCTTTCATTTTAAATATGTACAGTTTGGCTCAGGAACATTTTCCTCTTCCATTGTTGTCAGAGACCAGGCCCTGCTAAAGTTGTGAAGCCCCAGACTTAAGGGCATGAAATCTGTGCTCTTCTTCTCAGGAGCTGTTGAAGAAATGCCACCAGTGCATGGAAACCATTGTAAAAGCCAAAGACCAACAAGCTGCAGAAGCAAATAAGAATGCTAGCATCCTGTTAAAGGAGCTGGACTTGGAAAAGGTCAGAGGATATTTTTTTGTTTTGAAGCATCAGACTATGTACAGAGCTATGTTGCCCTTTCCCATTGAGCTTTTTGTTGTTGGTTTTGTGCTGTGCACGCCCTCCGGCCGTGTGTTTAGTCCGGTCGATTTCAAATGAGTGAATTGCAGCATATTTGCTGAAGTTGTTTTGAGTATCTTTATTCAAAGCAAATTCAACGTTATGTAAGAAATAAAATAAATTGGACCTCACTTGATTCTCAGACCTCGGGGTCTTCTAACAACTGAATGCAAGGAACAGTTGAGCACCAAGAAAAAAAATTTTAAAACCTGTTTGTTCTCAAAGTGTGTGTAGAAGTATGTTCCAAGAGCAGACCTAGATCAGAGTTAAAAGGATCCCAAGCTCCTGGGCATCATGTTGGAGCATGTCCTGGCTAAGTGGCGCGTGAATGATGCGGATGGAGGTAAGGCTCAGGCATGTGGAGCAGCCTCTTAATAATCGTGCTTTTCCCCTCCGTCAGTCCCGGGAGGAGAGCAAGAAGCAGGCCCTGGCCGCCAAGAGGGAGAAGCGCAAAGAGAAGCGCAAGAAGAAGAAGGAGGAGCAGAAGAGGAAGCAGGAGGAGGAGGAAGCTAAAACGAAGGAGGTTTCGGAAATGCAAGATACCGAAAAGGATTCTGCTGAAGGCAAGGACAGCCGGGGGTTTTATCAGACCTGTGCTGGAACAGAGGATCAGGAACCCTCAGAGTAGATTTAACTTTAGAGGCAAACCACACCAGCCAGTTCATATGAAAGTTTTTTGTATGACGTTAACTGCTGGTTATATGACTTGAGTTACTGTTTTGTTGAGATATTGGGTTCACATTTCTCATGGGGATTAAAGCAAGACTGATTTCTGTCCACATTGTGCTACCTGGGTTGCATGCTTTATCATGTATCTATTGACTTCCTGTATTTTGTAGAACCTGAAGTTCCCATAGAGCCTCCAAGCGCAACCACCACCACCACCATTGGGATTTCGGCCACCTCCGCCACCTTCACCAGCGCCTTCGGCAAGAAGAGAGCCGGCGTGGTGACGACGCCGAGCACCAACCGCAAGAACAAGAAGAACAAGACCCGGGACACCTCCCAGAACGCTCAGATCATCCTCCAGGACCCGCAGATGTCGCTAGCGCAGCAGAAAGCGGACAAAAACAAAATCCAGGGGGAGCCAAGAGGCGGCGGGGCTGGAGGGAACAGCGACTCCGACAACCTGGACAGCACGGACTGCAACAGCGAGAGCAGCAGCGGCAGCAAGAGCCAGGAGCTCAACTACCTGCCCGACCTGCCCTCCGCCGCCGCCGACAAGAGGCAGTGCCCCGCGCAGCACGCCCTGCAGAGAGAGGACAAGGTCACCGTCTCCATCTCCAAGTCGCAGCCAAAGTGAGCACTGCGCTCTCCTGCTCTGTGGTCCGGGGGGGTCACTCACGTCCAGCATTTTGTAATTAAAGAACGGAGGGCTGGGTGGGGTCGAGATGGGTTTGTTTTCCTTTTAAGTTTGATTTTGCTTTCTTTATTTAGTTTTAGGTTGCAGGCTGCCCTGGTAGACAGTCACTGTTAATCCCATATTGTAGTCGCAGTCCGGGCTTAGATTGTGATGTGAAAAATCTTTGCATATACATTGGAAGTTTAAGAATAAAATGCCAGTGAAGGTTACATTTTTTCTAAAAATCAGGCTAATTTTTTTTGTGGGGAAAAGATTATTAACTGCTCCATCTGATGCACCAGAATGATGTGGCTATATAGTTGAAGCAGATGTTTGCTTTGCGTTTAGAGCACGGCTTTAACATTTCATAGAATGTTTGCGGAAGGCTGTTGACTTGGATCATCTTGGAAATAAACACAGGTGACGCTCTCTTTAGTAGTATAATCTTTCTCATGCTCCTCAGAATGCAAGAAGGCATCAATGACGTGACTCCCAGTTCACTACCTTCTACATTAAAGACTATTTCACTGCCAGTATCCTCGCCCAATGGTAAAATGAACCTGACCAGCCCCAAAAGAGGCCCAAAGAGAGAAGAGGGCTGGAAGGAAGTTGTCAGGAGGTTTGTCATTTCATTTCCACTTATTTCAAGTCTGTTTCTTGCAGCTCTGTTATAGTGCAGTGACATGCCAGGACAAGATTATAAGGTTCTTCGGGATGGTTCCAAGAGACATTGCTTACTCTGTTTCTCTGCATGATGTCTAACCCTTTCTCTTGGCTTGAATGTCTTTCAAGATGAGTTTTTTTTTTGTCCGGAATCATATTGTTCCAGATGTATTTGTGTATATGCAGCAAAAGTCAATATTCTGTAAGCCTTTTGAACCTGCTGATATGAGACTGATATGTAATTTATCCGCATTTAATGTGATGGGCTTTGCTTTTAAACGGAAGTCTTCCAGTTTCTCCTTTTTTAACATATGGGTGGTAGAGCTAAGAAAGAGACTAGGTTTTCGGGTTTGAGTCTGTAGAAACCACACCCTGTACTTCCAGAGAGAGGTACAGAGTGTCTGGGGGTGCTGACCTGCCCATGTGCTCTGTCCCCTAGATCTAAGAAGTTGTCGGTTCCTGCCTCAGTTGTGTCCAGGATCATGGGGAGAGGCGGATGTAACATCACTGCCATTCAGGACGTCACTGGAGCCCACATAGACGTGGACAAGCAGAAGGACAAGAATGGCGAGAGAATGATCACCATCAGGTAAGCGGCTCCACCTGCCGGAATATGTTTTACTGATCCTGTGTTCCAGGAGTGGAATCAGTGCATCTACGTCCACAAAGTCAATTTCGTATTTGTTGCACCGTTACGTGCTGGTGTTAAAAAGACTAAGACGGGTGCTAAGGGAATCCAGGCCTGGAAATGAAACGATACGAATTTTAATGTTTCAGAGGAGGAACCGAGTCCACGAGGCACGCTGTGCAGCTCATCAACGCCCTGATTCAAGACCCTGCCAAGGAGCTGGAGGACCTGATTCCCCGGAATCACATCCGCACGCCTGCTGCCAACACCAAGATCGGCTCCACCTTCACCACCTCCACCGGCGCCACCAGCACCACTGCCGCTGGCAACAAGGCCCTGGTGTCGGTGGTGCCTTCCTCCTCCGTGGCGTTCCAGCCTTCCTCGCCCTCCACGTCACAGCCTGGCAGCAAGCTCGCCAAGAACCTCTCGGCCACCGTTCGCCCGCCTTTCCCGGTCTCTCTCCCCCTGGCCTACGCCCATCCTCAGCTGGCCCTGCTGGCCGCGCAGACTATGCACCAAATCAGACACCCCCGCCTGCCCATGGCCCAGTTCGGCGGCACCTTCTCCCCTTCCCCAAACACGTGGGGCCCCTTCCCCGTGCGGCCCGTGAGTCCTGGGAGCACCAACAGCTCCCCCAAACACAACGGCAGCGGTGCCATCCGCCCCGGAACCTCCCACGTGGAGTACGCTGGCAGTGCGCTGCCCCCCTCCGTCACCGCCTCCCCTCCCTCCAGCACCTCGCAGCCCCCCGCCTGCCTCACCAACAGCCCCACCCCCTCCTCGGTCCGGAAGCAGCTGTTCAGCGCCGACCCCAAGACCAGCAGCGCGACCTCCGTCACCGCCACCGTCACGAGCGTCTGCAGCACGCGGCCGGCCAGCTCCCCCGCCCCTCTGCACAGCGCCCAGTCCGCCGCGCCCCCCACCCCGCCCCCGCCGCCCCCCATCGCGCCCCCCGCGGCCAAGCCCGAGCCCTGCACTCCCCCGTCGGCGGCTAAAGAGAAGCCGGCCGCCGAGCAGCCCTCCGGAGCCGTCCTGACGCCGGCGGCCGCGCTGGGCGGCGCCTCGGACAGCAGCAACGTGGGGGCCGGCGGGGCCTTCTGTTCCGCGGCCTCCTCGATGTCCTCGCTCCAGCCCCCCGCGGGCGCGGCCGAGGCCCGGCAGCAGCAGCAGCTGCCGATGCCCTACAGCTCGGGCGCGGAGCCAGCGGCCCCCTCCAGCCTGGCTGCCACGCGCCCCGTCGCCATGTGCTCCAGCACCGTGACTCACACCAGCAACACTTTACCTCACTTCGCCGCCCCCGCCCCCCGGGTCTCTCCCCGCATGCAGCCTGGCGCCCCCTTCTACTCCATGGTCCCGGGCAGCTCCATGCAGCAGGAGCAGCAGTCCGTGTTCGTGCCTCCGGCCCAGACGCAGGAGGCCATGAAACAGCCAGGCATGCCGCCCTCCCTGCAGCTCTCCTCGACCATCAGCATGATGAACGGGTCCCAGATGCACATCAACCACGGCAACAAGGCCCTGCCGCCCAACTTCGGCCCCGCAGCACTTTTCAATCATTTCAGCAGCATTTTCGACAGCAGCCAGGTCAGCAACAATCAGGTGTGGGGCGCCTGCCACCTGCCCACGAGAACCCCCCCTGACCAGGCCTACAGCGCTCAGGCCACATACATGAGCAACATGGCGCAGCTGGAGAACGTGCTTCCCCCAGACGGCTCCAAGGCTCCTGGCTTCCGCTCCGCGTCCCAGAGGATTGTCACCAGTCCGATCGGTAAGGCTCAGCTCTTGGAGCATCCCGTCTTGTTCCCTTCTGTGTTTGTGTACTCCGATTAGACAAGCGCCTTGTTCATCCTTACGGTAACTCGGATGTGACTGCGTATAGCTCATAACCCTATGAGAAAATCATCTGTCTGACGCAAAACCTTTTGTCTGTTCAGCAAGTACTTTAAAATCATGGTTTGCAGGGCAGTTTGCTCCTTCGTGCACGATGTTTTGAGTATTCGTACAAGCACGCCTAATCTTAGGCTGTTTTTTAAAAGTTTTAGTTTACAGAATGGCACGTTAATGAAGTTACTGTGCTTTAGTGAAAGTAACAGCATTTTTATACCGATCTGGCTTTTTAAAGATTGCTTGGAAGCCAAAAGGTTTTCATTTTTTAAGGGGGAAGTGTTTAAAACCTATTCTTCTATTTGTTTTAGGAATGCATGCTCTAGACCCTTCTGGCAATTCTATCTCTTCCTCTTCTACGCCACTGACAAGCTTTGCTACAAGCATATCAGGGAGCCCAGTCTTTTTACAAGGCCCAGCTCCTGTAGGGACTCCCAGCTTCAGTAGACAGCATTTCTCACCACATCCTTGGAGTGCTTCAACCTCATGTATGTACTGGTATTTGCTTTCTTTGTGAAATTATTTTGTGTTGGTAAATGTTTACAGTGCTTCTGTGCTATTGCCCATTCAGCATACCTTGCAGGTGTGTTACGGTCTTGATTGTCTGAATTAATGTCCGTGCCGGTTCACCCGTTTCAGAAGGAGAGGAACTGGTGAGCGCTACAGCAGACACCTTCACACTGATAAGCACTGGGCACTATGGGGGTCCGGCATCGAGAGCGACATACCTTCTGTAGCAAGCCTTAAAGTTACTCTAGCTTTGTCAGCGTTGTCGTCTCCTGTCGTTGGTGATCTTCTAATGGGCCCTGAGAAACGCATCTTGTTATACCATTTGTGATCATGAAACTATAAACAAAATACATAAGTTAAACATCAAAGAAATTACTTTTTAACAGATATATACATTACTGTACATTATCCTACATTATGGTGTTCAGTAATTAAACACCATAGTGTAGTAATTAAACAGTAATTAAAGTGCACATTAAACAAATAATCGGATCACTTGGGTTCTTCCCTGACGTGATGCCCTACAGGTGGGGACACCTGCACGAGCGCAGGAGCTGAAACAGCCCTGCTGGAGACGCACTTCGCCCTCTCGGCGCTGGCCATCCAGGGACAAAACGCCCCACTGCCTGCTCTTTACGCATCTCAGAAACTTTCTTGATCTCGAGTTTTATTTCAGGGGGCCGTTGGAGGTTTTTATGTCCGTGTAGGTGAAGTCATGCGGAACTCCGAGAACACGTTGACTCCCTCAATGAGCTGCTACCGTACTGAGATTACTTTCACTTTTTTTGGCATTGTGTTCATGCCATCATTTCATGACATGGTTGAAAGTACCGTCAGTTCCCCCCACACACACACGTCTGACAGAGGGAAATGAGTCGTATTTACTGTGCGAAGACGGCTTGTGGATAACCTGAGATGTACACGTGCGTTTCTGACTCGTCAGCGACTCGCATTAGCCATCGAATCAGCCCCCACACACTTGTCCTCCGAGAGCGGACCCCTGTGGTTTTCAGAGACTGCACAGGAAATCCTTGCAGGTGTTTTCCTGCTGGAGGTGTGATTGAGTATTTTACAAACGGCACTGGATGACCAACATTTCACACACGCTCACACAGCGCCTCAGCTGTCCTTTCCTAGTTAAGGACAGATGTTTCACAACAGTCTCAAGACAGGACGGTCTTAACGATGTGACTGTTGTATGTGTACAGCGTTTGTTGCGGTCTGTATTAAGGCGTGATTTGTGAGCATGAATTGTGTACCACAATTTTGTCAATATTTCAAAATGCTGCTCTGTGTCCTTTGGTGAGGAGTTCAGTGTTCATGGGTCCGACTCTGGGGCATGTATATTTTAGTGCAGTGCATGTGGTGGCTGGGCGCGCTCTTTCGGAGGGCCTGTGCCGTCGTGCCCTCGCAGTGAGACCCGGAGGAGGCCGGCGATGGCCGTGCCGGGGTAGCTGGGGCTCACGAGGCTGTTTGCTGTGTTTGTGCAGGCGAGTCCCCCGTGCCCTCCGTGTCCTCCGGAGCCTCCTCCCCGCTGTCGGCCTCCTCCGCCGCCCCCGCGCTCAACCAGGCCAAGGCCAGCAGCTCCAGCCAGGACCGCAAGGTGCCCCCCCCCATCGGCACAGAGCGGCTGGCGCGCATCCGGCAGACCGGCGCCGTCAACCCCGCGCTGCTCACCACCAGCTACACCGCGCCCGTCGGCCAGGGGGGCATCTGGTCCTTTGGGGTTGGCAGCGCCTCAGGTAAGCGTGCTGTCCGGATTGCCGACCCCACTCGTTGGTGCTGAAGTGAGCGCCCCCTAGTGGAGACTTCTGGAGTTCGTTACTCAGCTTGGGAGGACCGAACACTTGGGTAGATTGTTAAACGGCAGTTTGCAGGTAGCGCTCTCTTACCTAGATGTTTATGTGAATGTTTTTTTTTGTTTGGAGAAATCAATCTTCCTGTGTACTATTCTGAAAGCTTAAAAACATGAACAAGTTGGACTAGGTTCCGTTTCAAAATGTCTTTTCACCACACTCACTCTGGGCTCAGTGAAAAATGGCCACGCATACTCCTTCTGGCAGTTTGGAATAGATGTGTTTATTTGAACAGGTTCATTAATGCATGAAGTGGCGTAAACCTGAATTTAATTTACACCGATAGATAAACCATTTCTCACATTTAATCTAGTCATTAACAGCAGCTCAGAGTAATGCTGACAGTGTTCTTTTGGTCATGTTAAACAATTCCTGCAGCAGCAATTCTCAGCCAGTGTACTTTCAGATATTAACTGGTATACTGCAATTTTAGAAAAGTCATTGTTTTTAGAATAGCGTTCTTAGCCTGTTGTACACTTGTACTTTCTCTCGCCTTATGAGAGTCAGTTGAATCCCTTTGGTGCGTTTAAAATACATTTCAGTATCGTGAAACTTCACAGTACCTGTTTTTAAGAGTACATAAAGCGGAGATCAGGATGTGGTTCAGGTACTTTACGTTGTTTCCCAGCAGTGTGTAATCATTCTGCACTCTTGTCTAAATCCCCCCTGGTCGCTTTACTAATCTTGGGGTGCTCTCTGGGGGCTGTGCAGCTGCATGAGACCACATCCCCAACAGAGGGCACCCCAGCGCTCTTGTGAGCGGGTGGCTCATCGTGCCCTCCTCTCCCCTGCAGAGGCAATGTCGGGATGGTCTCAGCCCCTCATGAGCAACCACATGATGCATCAGCAGCTGTCGGACCAGTCTGCTTTCTCCCAGCATCAGCCCATGGAAAGAGACGATACTGGAATCGTGGCTCCCTCCAACACCTTCCACCAACAGCCCATGCCCAGCAACTTCATGGACTTCCCCAAGGTGCGCACAGATACAGGCCGCTGAGCTCGTGTGTCTTTTCTTAACCGTGACAGAAGAGCTTTCCCGTTAGGGTTTCACGTTGGAGAGTGTTTTTAATAGATTTAGAAAAAAACAGTTGTCTCATCGTTTTAAATATCTTGCATATCGTTTGCTTTTAGCATGCATGCCGTGCTCTTCAAGTGTCATAATGACTGAAATCTGCATTTCATGGTGCGATTGGGATAGAGAATAGGTTCTTTGTAGTGAAGTCTCTGAAGAAATCGCTCCCGGGAGGCCTGTGGCCTTGTCGCCTTGCAGTCCCACAGTGCACTCCTGTGCCTGGGGCAGCTCCAGAGGACGTCCTCTTCCATTATTGGCTGGTTCTGGGTCACTCGACTGTCTGTCCAGAGAGCCAGTGGACACTTGCACATTCCCTGTATCCCCCTGCTCCAGGAGCAGAACGGAAATTTTCGTTTTTATGAAACAAGCAGGTGTGTCCTCAATCTCGCCCGTGGCTGTGTGTCTCCAGGGTTTGCCGATGTCCATGTACGGTGGGACCATGATTCCGCCTCACCCCAACATGGCTGAAGGCCCGGGGGGGCCGCTGTACAACGGACTCCACACTGCCGACCCCGCCTGGAACCCCATCTTAAAAGTCGTCCCTAATTCTGCAGAGAACTCAGACCCCCAGCAGGTAAAATTCTAAAAGGTATTTCCACACAGTGGAGCTGGGACTCCAATGAGCCGTGTTTCTGCGTTCTTGACACTTTCTCTCTCTGAGGGGCAGGTAGAAGTGTGTGTACTAAGTTACTGCCATTAGCGGCCCTGCCAGTGGGGGGGGGTGTCTCAGGTTTATTGCAGAAACTCAGAAAATTAAACACCAGTATGTACGTTACGGTTGGAGATGACTCTGGGTTTCAAATAAGTCCACAATGTTTAGCCGTGACCTTTCGGTGTTTAGTGAAATAGTGAGAAATCCTTGGTTCATCATTGTCTGTATCCAGACACTAACCAGAAATCCCTGCTCAAATGTGTTTGTATTTAATTGATTAAGTGTGGGAAAAAATGCATTTAAACCTTGGTGTTCTTTGTGGAACTGGCAGCGTTTTATAGCGGCACGCCTGCTATGTAAGTGTCGGTGGACAATCAATATTTTGTGATAACTGAGGTCTTCTCATCCTCGGCAATCGATCTTTTTATTGAAATGTTTGTGGTTGAAAACGTTTAAGGATTTTTGTGATACACATTCCATTTAAATTATAGCTTATTTTAATGTATCTGATTCATATGTAGGACTAAATATTTTTGAAAAGTGTGCAGTTGTGTGCAGAAATGTTCTTGTGGGATTCTGTGCTGAATCCTGAGGTGTAATTGCAGTGGGAGTGGAGAGGGGATCAGAGTGCTGACAGTCTTGCTTATGGCTGTACGTGACTCGCTAATTGATGTTTATTCTGTCATTACAGGTCTGGCCTGGTACTTGGGCACCACATATTGGAAACGTGCATCTGAACCATGTTAACTAAAAAGATTGAGGCATAACGAAATTGAAATTGAGATGTTAAACTTGTAGTGTCCTAAAGTTAAAATTGGAAGGATGGACACCATTTTTGATGTGCCTAACTAAAATTTCTGTGTGGGCTGTTACTTCTATTTACCACTGTCTATGAACAAATGGATTGCCTGTACAACAGGATACATTCTCTGCTTAGTTTAGCCATTTTGACTTTAAACCCACATAAACTGTTCTTGGGCTGTTGGCTCAACAGTACTGTAAGCTATTTATATGCAGCCAAGAACTAGATGATTACATAAAGATAAATCAGACCTTTTAGAGTGGTAAATACATGTATAATTGTTTACATACTAAAAAGGGTTAAAATGAGAGTAAATTTCATGTCGTATAGTGGCTCTACTTTATGTAGCCTGTATTAATGTGAAATATTTACCTTAATATTCAATAAAAAGATGGAACTGTAACTGTTTTGCGTCTTTTTGTAATCTACACCCCGACTTCAAAGATGTCACGAAGTAGGAAACTTAACAAATCCCTAAACACTAAAGTGTACTTAAAAAGGATCTGTACAGGGTGTTTTCAGTGCGGACATGCCAGGTTTAGCCTGTCAAAGTCTTTTTAGCTGTAACCATTGGAATGCAGGTATAGACAGACCATTGTATGAGCGTTTCTCTATATGAACAAGTCACAAGTTATTTTATGAAGTCACAAGTTGTTTTTTTTCCTCTTTTTACAAGACTTATCAATTACCAGCCTGTCATCTGCATTTCAGCTTTAACCTCAGAAGTGTGCCTTTTATCCACTATCTGGATTCTGGCATTCGGGGTTGCTGTTTTGAGTTGTTAAAAACATGCACATTTCTAGAGCAGGAAAAAGTAACGCACTTCATGTGCAGATGAGACATACAGGTGCAGTTACACTGTATTCCCATAGAGGGCATCGTTTCCCAGTGAATCCCTCAATAGAGAAAGGCCTCAGCATGGAGGTAGGTGGAGGCTGTGATCTCCACAGAAGGGTGAAAGTATTTGAGTGTGGGGCTCAGAAAAGAGGGACAGTGACAGTTTAAAATTCAATAAAGGGACAAACCTTGTACCCTTTTTATGCTGGATATGCCTCTTTTGATTATCAACTTATCCAAGTGGCATACATGGTTTTTTTAAAACATTTTAACATACCATTATTGTAAATATACCATTGCGTTAATTACACTGTCTTAATATTTGATATTTTCTAGTGGTTGCAAAAAAGAACTACAAGAGCTTTAAAAGAATGCCTTGCTTTTCAATACTAGACAAATGGAAGAGTTTACCGTTTAATTAAATGCAAACTTTATTTTCCGGAGGGAAATTTGTTTTACGGCACAATCCGATACAACAACGCAACGAGGAGTACAAACATGACCAACTAAGAAGATGGTACAATAGTGATCCAGGAGATGAGTTACTAGATGCTAATTGAGTCGTATTGCAACGGGCACAAGACTTCCTGAGGTTGTTACTTCTACACTTGTGCACACAGAGGGATCTCCCTGGTGGGAGCAGATTCACAATGGAGGGGGTCTGTCTGTTACAATTCTTTTGCAAATGGATCTTTGATTTTAAGCATGAAGGACAGTCCTTCTGCAGTCATAATTCAGTGAGTCCAATAAGCAAGTTATATCCTATAAATATCTGGGATTATGCATTGGGATTACTCTTGGAAGGCACATATTCTACAAAACCAAAATTACATTTTGTGGGTTTCAGGCTTTTGGTGCCAATAGTCAGATTCTGACCAAGTTTTTCAGTTCTCTGGTACAGTGTCATGCAGTATGGAATAGCTGTATGATATAACAGCCTTTCTGTGCAACAGAAAGTGAAAATGTCCAGACTCTCGGATGTGTTCTAAGAGAATGGGGCAGCCACTTCAGCAGAGTGTGTAGCAACTAGCTGTGAGGATCTCCCCTGATCCCTCACATCTTCTGCAAGAAGATGATGAACTCATGCCTTGAGACACAGATCCCTCAGTGTGGCCTTTAACAAAATGAATTATTTTAGCTCATAATGAAACTCCTAGTCCACGGCAGCACCATCAGTGGGTTATGTGCCAAGGGGGGTGTGTAACTATGGCTCAGTGCAATTGTACGGGTTTATTTACTGGTTCTGGTATAGTTGTGTGGACTGATGAATTTTTATGCGTGTCATGAATAACTAGAAGTAACCGTCTGTTATGTTTGTTAATATTTACTTGAACTGTTTGTGTTTGGTAAATTTCGGTGTAAAACAAAGTGCTGCTTTGATGCAAGACAAAGTTCTGAGAAATCGCACAATGAAGTCTTATAGTAAACAGCGTGTTCTCGTTCGCCTGTTGCTGTGGGGGGGCTAAGATACAGTTCAAATGACCCCCGTGAGAACATGTCTCGCCAGCTCACCTGTCCAAACAGAGCCTGTGGGAATCGCCTGTCTGTTTTCGTGTGGCGCTGCTCTGAGCCACCGTCCTCATCTAGAAAGGAGGAATATTCCGACACAGCGCAGGAGCGAGTACTGCTGCGTGTTCGCGCACACGCGTGTTTGCACGGCCTGCCCTCTCGGGTGGACACAGTGACCCCGACCCCTCAGGGCGAACGATATCCTCCCACTCGGAGAGGGACACGCGTGGGGAAACGCATACGGCAGCCCTGGTTCACATTAGGACTAAAACGTGAAGTGGGGGGGTATAAATATGTCGATTGAACTTTGTCATTATACTGACACAGGTGCTTAGTATGATGGAAAGTGTTCCTCATCTGTCTCTCGGGCGCAGTATATATATATACAGAACAGCAGACGGGACAATAGACAGTAAATACAATAATAACAATGTAAACAACGAGTATGGTACCAGTGTGACACCACCCGCATCAGTAGACAAACAGTGCAAGATAATACAGCGATGATCAAGCGGTACAACTCGAGTAGTTTTATGTTCGAGTTCGGCTTGCGGTCGGTTGTCGCCGGTGTGGTGTGTGTGGGTCTGTAGGAGTGCAGTCGCTGTGCGGTACAGGACGGGTGAGCAGAGGTCACCGGCCTGACGGCTCTGGGGAAGAAGCTGTTTCGGAGTCTTGTTGTGCGCTACCAGATGGTAGGGGGACGAACGCCGTGAGTGGGGTGAGTGGGCTCAGTCGTGATTCTGGTGGCCCTTTTTCATTCGAGCAGGAAGCGACCGTTGCACGGCGGGGCTCCGCCGACACCCGCCGAGCTCAAGCCGACGCGGAGTCGCTGGGCCGCCGTGAACTTAACGCTGGGCTGCGACACCCGCCCTGTGCTGATAAAGAGGTTTCGCGATGGGCCGGGGCGGGGATATCCGCCTTTGCCACGGCCGTGGCAATACTTGGGCGGCGTTGCAGGACCCGGGGGAGGGGGCTCAGCGCGCGGGTGTAATCCAACCCGCCGCCACGCGTGATCTTGTTGATGTGCCGTCACGTGAGCCGTGTCACGTCCGCCTTTAAAGCGGTTTGCAAATAGACGCGCACATGGTCCCTGCGGAGCCGAGCTGCTGGGGAGAAGTCTTTTCGGCGCAGCGTATACTTGTGGGAGGGGGGGTGTTTAGTTTTTTTAAATTTATTAAGGCGACCCTCGCTGGTTGGTTTTATCATTGAGAAGGAAAAAAAAAAGAGCAGCACAAGAAGCACAAGCACAATGTCTGCCAACTGCCAGAAGTCCAAGAGCTGCCCGATCCCCACCAGGGTGATGCATCTGAAGGACTGGTCCCAGCTCCCGGACTGCTACAGCCAGACGCCCGGCGGGACGCTCTTCTCCACCACCCCGGGAGGTAGGCCGAGGGCCGCGGCGTGCGAGTCCGCTTATGGCTGTACTCAACTTTGTTTTAAAGTGTTGTTTCTCTCCTTTTTTTTTCTTCTTTTTTTTACATATAACCATCGGCGCGATGAAACTGTTCGAACCAAAACAGTGAGCGTCTTCATTTAAAAAAAAGGGGGATTTTCTTTAATTAAAAAAACTGCCTGTTGGCGACCCTTATAAACGTCTGTAACTTTGGGGGAGGGGGTGTTCTTTGACTTGCCGTCCCGCTGAAGATCGCTGTTTTTCTGGTAAAGCATTGCGAAACGGCGCTTATCCGTCGTGTTCTCGGGGGTGCGGGGTGTTTAGAGCCTTACCGGCCGCACACCGGGCTGCGACGGGCACCTTTCTCCCAGGTTGATCGGGATCAGCTGCTCGGATGGTCGGGACGGACGCCGTGGCTCCTTTAAAACAGCGTCTGCCAGTGAGGAGACCGGGGCGGGCGGAAGACGAGCTGCAGCATTTCTCCTGCCACGGCTGGGTTTGCGCCTGTGCGCTTTGATTTTAACGCGTCCTGTGGGGTTTTCCACGCGTGTTTGTGCAGAAACACGCAGCGCGTCTCGCAGGTCGCCGCGCTCGGTACCATTCGTCTCCAGGTGGAGCAGGAGGTATCAGCCCAGCCTGAGCACCAGGCAGAAACCCTTCAACAACACGCTGTAGTGCTTTACACGGTGCGCCTTTTCTGGAAGTGTTAAAGGGCTTTGTTGTTTCTCCATGGAGCACAGGACACCCGAAACCCACGGGATAGGTGCTCGTTTGGAGACTCGGAATATCCCCGGTTGACTCGCGCGGGGTGGGGGTGTAAGCGAAGCGGTCACTCGCACCTCGGCTACATGAGGGCCGAGCGCCTGCAGTGTCAAATTTCACATCTCGGTCTGGGATGAGAGCTCTCGGCACGGTTTGTCCTCACGAGTTCAGTTCACGTCTATATACCTTTCTAGCCTCTCTCGAGACCCGATCAGAAATGGAAGCCCGCTGGAATTCAGACCAGTTCTCCCAGTTCTGGTCACTAGCTCGGCGGAGCTCCTGAGGCACTGTCGCCGGACCTGCAGAGCGGTTGGCCTCCAGCTCTTGCCTTGTAACGCTGACCCTCCCTCCACAGGGGCTTAAAACCCGGCCTTTCCTCCCGGCTGAAATGAAGACGACCTAATTACAGCAGGAGCTGAAACCTGTTCCCCATGCTGGGAGAGTCCTCTCCTTGCAGCCGGACACTGATCTCAGCTGCAGGGCTCGGGGGTGGGGCACTGGTGTATTCCTGCGCTCCGGTCAATGGGACGCCGGGTGAAAGTGTGTCTTTTTACTACGGGGCTTTTCCTGTGCTGGGTCTGTGGACTTGTCCGGGTCGGACCCAGCAGAGCCGCTCGCTCGAGAGGAGGAGCTGGGGAATTATCGGCAGCCCCTCGCCTCCTCGCGCCTCGCAGCTGGGGCTCTGGTGTCTGCCTCGCTCTGGAGGACAGCCGGCGCTTGGCGTCTGTGCCCTGCTGTCCAGCCCCTGCCAGCTGCGCGGCGAGAATGCGGGCTGTGACTTATCCCTGAACTGTCCCAGCAGTTGTGTGTCCTGGATCTCTTCCCGGTGAGTCCTGCCCCAGGGCTGGACTGCTCTGGGGGAACGGCAGCTCCTCATGTGTTGTAACTGTCGTTCCGAGCTGCTCTGAAAGGCTGCCCGCTGTGTTCAAGCCCTCTGCCCCTGAGAAACTGGCCGTGGTCTCGCCTGTGCGGAGGGGGGAGTACTGGGGGCCTGTAGTACTTGTAATGGCTGCCTTAAGCCAGCTGCAGTCCCTTGTGGAGCCTCCTAAACACCAGAGAGATTCCCGTTTGCGTGCCAGTTGTTCCAGAGCACACCCTGGGGTGCAACAATATAACTCATCTTACTGGGGCTACAGACCGCTGGCGCGAGGTGGGAAGGTGCTCTGGTCTTGGTCTTGCTTGGACGAGCCCTGGGTGCCTGGCTGGTCCTGTACCTGCGCCGCGCCGCGATGGGCAGCGCCCTGCTGGCTCGCCGGGGCTGAGCAGGCGCGACGGCCGATTCGGACTTGCCTGGTGCACAGGCCAGTTCTCACACGGGATTTAAAAGCGGCTCAAGAACGCGACTGTGACTGTTCAGTCTTCGCTTGAACAGGCCCCACAGGGGCTGGGCGACGTGCTGTTTTCCTCCAGGAGCTGCGCTGCTCACCCACCCCGCCTGGGCCCCAGAGTGAGGCCTGGTCTGGCTGGGGACCCGCCCATTCCAGGCAGCTGCAGAAATAGCTGAGGACACGCTGTCCCGGCCAAGAGCAGCGCAGCGCCGCGCCAGGGCGGGGGAAGGCTCTGACTTCTAAGAATCTGAAAGACAAGCTGCCCCTGTTGAGGAAACTCGCTGGTCTGTGTTGCCCTGCAGCCCTGCTGCAGAGGGGTGTAGCCCCAGTAAGGGGGAACTTCAGGACGGGCTGGTCAGCCGCACCCAGCAAGCCAGGCTGTTTCTGCAGCCGCCTCTTCACAGCTGGGGTGGATAAGGTGTACGGAGAACAGAGGCAGTATGTCTGTCAGCCTGCTGGGTGACTGCAGGATCGGAGACCAGCTTCTCTCCGCCTGCCCTCCTGAGCCGTCTATGTGTGCTGTTACAGGCCAGCGCTCCTGCCCTGGTCTCGGTGAACTGCGCCAGAGTGCACCGCCAGACTGCGCTGTCGCTGTGGAAAATCAGTTCTGTTCAAGTAGAACTCTCCAGGCTAGGTGTTGGTGTGATTTTCTGCTCGCAACCGTTAAAGCTGTGTTTTCTGCATGCCGCCTTGCTATATGTGTGTGAAACCCGTTACTGGACAGTAGGAGTTCTCCTTTTCTCCCTGAAGCCACACTCCTGCTGCCTTGGCTCAGCAGGGCGTTCTGTGGGCTGGCAGCGGAGTTCGAGGGGCTCATGGATGTGGTCTTCATCGCTGCCCGTGCCGGGGCAGGACAGGATGTGGTCGGCAAAATGAACAACTAGAGAAGCAGAAACCGCTTTCCAGATGGTGTGTGTGCTTTTTGCAGTTGGTCCTTGCTGGAGCCCGAGACGCCTCCCCAAGTCTGTGTAACAGACGTCTGAGACCTGACCGAGCTGTTGTGCCCGTGCGATAGGGCCATCGCCACGCTCCCACAGACGCTGTAGCTCATTCCCCTCCCCTCCTGCAGCACGGGGGGGTCCTGCGTGACCCGCGTCTGTGGGCTCGTGGGGGGCGCCAGCCCGGGGCCTCAGGGTGTGGCTGGGTTAGGAGGACTGTGATCGAGGCGGCCCTGCACTTCAGGGCTCAGGGTTAGAAGTTGAAGGTCTCTTGTGCCGCCTGCACTGGTGCTGGGAGGAGGGTGAATGACCGGTCAGTGTGGGTCTGACACCTGCTGTAGCAGGCCGGGGGTCACGGCCCCAGGGGATTGGGGGTGAATCTGAAGGTCCGAGGAGGAGGACTCGCAGGGTGTTGTGGTTTGACATTCGTGGAGACTAGTTAAATCCTTGTAAGCTGCGCTCCTGCTGCCTCTTGTGTGCTGGTGACCTGGGCAGTCCAGTGTGCCAGGGCTCGCCGGCACAGTCTCAGCCTGGCCCCTGCGCTCTGTCCTCAGGCACCCGGATCATCTACGACCGGAAGTTCCTGTTGGACTGCCGGAACTCCCCGGTCGCACGCACCCCGCCCTGCTTCCTGCCGCAGATCCCCGGCGTCACCGTGCCCGCGCTGGCGCCCCTGTCCAAGCTGCAGGAGCTCAAGGAGGAGCTGGAGGAGCCTGACAAGGATGTGCCAGGTGAGGCCCCAGGGGGGCGCCGCCGAGGGCTGAGCTCCAGTGGGGCCCCACGGACGTGCCAAGACGGTCAAAACGGGGCGCAGCAATCTTGGGGGCGTCCCGCGGGGCGAGGTACTCTGGCTGCGTGAGAACTGGGGAGAAGGCCAGCCGGAGGAGTCGGTGTCAACTCCAGCGTGTGCGTGTACCAGGAGGAGGGAGGGCCCCAGGAGGACGGGATCACCGCCCTGCCTCTGTCCTCGGTCAGGAGTCACGCGCCAGCCCCGCCTGCGCTCTCCTGGCAGCTTCTCCTCGGGGGCGGGGCCTGGTCTCGGCGCGTCTGGCCCGAGTTAAAAACATGGACTCTACTCGTGTGGATGTGTGAGAGGTCTTCAGAATGCGGTTATCTCCCTGGCTGTCGGTATGTTTGTTTGGAATCGGTCCCAGCAGCTTCAAATCCGGGTTGATAAACCGGTTGCTGCAGCACTTATCAGACCCGCACAGACCAGCCTCTGTTTTTCCAGTTTTCTGCCGTTTTGTTTTGCATGTTTTTGTTCAATGTGCATGGACCTCTAGTGCTTGTGCAGCCTGTTGACATGGTCTCGGAGGAACCAGGCTCTCGGGTGACGCGTGATCCTGGTTCTACTGCCGGCATGTGTCCAGCAAAGGAAACGGTTTAAGATCCTGAAGTTGTGTAACTTGTGTAAAGGAGCAGCAGGGGGAGCCGTTTCTGGAGGGTGGTGGGCAGTACTTGGTGGTAGGGGGGGGGGGACGGAGCAGGCTGGTGTGCGTAGCTTGGGCCAGGGCTGCTGACCTCTCGGCTCCCCACTGGCTTGTGACGGCCAGTCACCAGTGGATCACGGGAGGCCTCGTTCAGAAGCCCTCTGGGCTCTGCTGCGCTTCACCCCGCTG
Organism: Lepisosteus oculatus; assembly: GCF_040954835.1. Lineage (NCBI taxonomy): Eukaryota > Metazoa > Chordata > Actinopteri > Semionotiformes > Lepisosteidae > Lepisosteus > Lepisosteus oculatus. Next base: position 40,985,604 of record NC_090706.1, on the reverse strand, counting down.
GCGCTGGTGGCTGGGTGGGTCCACTAGTCCAGACTGCACATGCCGTGGTGGTGGCTCTTCAGGAGCTGTGGGTGGGTTTGGTGGATCCGGTTCGTTCACAGCGGAGACCTCGTGGTTGTGCCTCTCTCTTCTCGTGCAGACATGTTCACGTCTTTCCTTCTCTTCCAGCTGAGGACAATCAGTTCGAAATGGACATCTGACCTGCCGGCTGGCCGCTGAGGAAGAGACGGCTTCTCCCGTTCTTGTTTCAAGGAACCTTTTTGTTATTTTTTTTATCTTTGTGAAAACCGAAGGACAGTGCTCCAGCTCGGCAGCAGTGCCGGTGCTAAACGCTGCGTCTGGAGCTCGTGGGCTGGGTGGGTGGGGGGTTCGTTTTTCTTTTAATGTGGTTGTTTTATACATTTGGTCATGTTCTTTTTTTTTTTTCTAAGAAGAAATGTGAAATGGGTTGATTGGATAACCGTGTTTTAAGTTAGTCTTTGAAGACCTACTTGCGATGTTACGGTCGGGCTGCTGTTCTGTCCTGCCCTCTTGTGAGAGGAACAGTCCCAGCTCCGTTTGCGGACAACTGACGATGCGACTAACTGTTCTGCTCGGCAGCTGCTCAATAAAAGACTGAAAAAGAAACTGGGACTTAATTCCTTGAGTGCTGGTCCAGTGGTGTAGTACCGTCCCCGCCAACACTACATGACTCAACGTTCTGCATATGGGTAGTGTCCTCCTTGTGCATACAAGCAGTTAATAGAGCCAAGTCCAGTTTCCAGATTCTGGAGAGCCAGTCTTATGATGTAACTTTACGTTCTAGTAGTAGCAATTAAGACTTAAAAATTTTGACTGGGATTGTCCAGTGTAAGTTGTCCCTTTTTTAAATTGTAGTCCTTCCAGGCTTTGCAGATTTTGAGTCGACGGATGAAGGTGGTTTGAGCCCGTGTCGCTGTGGCTTCCTGGAGAGGCCAGGGCTGGGGCTCTGCGATTGGTCGGATCCACGAGGCCTTCGTACCTGGTCACAGGAAGCTTCCACTTCGATACCATCCCAGAGCGATTCACCTTGGGAAGGTTACAGACTGGAGGGAAACTGGATGGATTTTCTTAGGCTCTAGCACAGCTGGGCTTCCATTAACCTCTAGCGCAGCCCGTGTGATATCGGACTTGACTCCTGATAAGGTTCTTCTGGCTGGGCTTGGCTTGAATGGAGCAGCGGAAATGATGCCGATACTCGTGAGCTGTTTGGAATGTTTATCCCGGGAGAACTCGCAGGACACAGGTGTGACTTGGGGTGCTGGTTAACCTGCACTGAGGCAGGCTGAGCAAAAGTTATCAATCTCGTCTGCTGTGCGAGTCTCCTCTGAGCACAGATCATTATTTCCATCTAAAACTTCATCTTTGCTTGGAATTTAACAAACTCGAACTGTAAGCTGCTTAAAACGCTCTGAGCTTTTATCTGTTTGCCAACTGGTCTTAGCTGTCAGATTAACAACCCTCCCAGTTTTAACCAGGGGTGGAAGAAAACGCTACCGTGGGGTTTATGTTGTCTTCAGAAAGTTTTCAAGGCCTGTGAGACTGGAGACCTGAGTGTGTGAAGAGCAGGATAGTGGGTACTACAATAAGACAGCTTAAGGCATTTGTGTGGATGATAGTGGATTCGCTTTATTTTTATTGTTTGTTTTAGAATGTCCAACAAACTTTTACCACTTCTGCACAGCTTGGACTTGGACTCGCTGGTGCCCCCCTACACCCACTCTTGATATGTAAAGAAATAAAATCCAGCCTTCATTACGAAAGCGATCCTCTTTGCCAGTAACTGGATATTGGTTTGGTGTTTCAAGACAGTCCCTCAGCTCACAGGCAAATGAGTTCATGTCCAGAACCAGTCCTCTTCTGGACCTCTGTCCATGAGACACTGGGCCACAGTGTGCGACAGGCCTGACCCCCAGACCGCTGGGGTTTCTAGGCCCCTCTGCCCTGCCCTGCCCTGCCCTGCCCTGCCCACACACACCCAACGGCTGAGGGATCTCCTGCAGCACCTTAGGTCCTGGAACGGAGTTTTGTTTGGTCTCTTTTTCTCTTAAGCTGGTTCTGATCTTTAATTCTGGTCCCCTCCTGTCTCTCTCCCCCCTCTCTGGTGTCCAGCCTGTGTGTTTCCTCTTCAAGAAGTTTCTTTGAGTTTATTTTGGAAAAGCGGAGTGGCGTGTGGACTGAGTTCGTCTCGATGTCGGTGTTTTTACTGTGCCGGCAGCCTGACCTGCAAAACTAAGAGTCCCGCCGTCACCCCAGAGGCTCGTTTCATCACACACAGACACGCCCCACCGCCGTCCTCGTCTTCGTGGCCCCTTGTCCTGTGTCGGCGGCACCAGCTACTCCGTCAGTGTGAACAGAGCACAGCAAACTGCTGGAGCCTTATCTCCTGCCACTCCCTCGTCCTCCTCTATATTACAGCAATATTCTCTAATCTGGCTGTGTGAGGGTACTGTGTGTAGTTTAACAGCTGAACGACATTGTTTACCAGCCTGTTTCAATTCCGTGGGGCTTCAGGAGCATTTAAAAGAGGGAAAACATGAAATCGCTGACCTTATTTCTGAATTAGTGTCGCACACGAACTTGTCAGGAGGTCAGCGCAGACGATCAGATACTGCAGAGCAGCTTCAGTTACTCTGTCCCATGAGATGGCACAGGGGCCCTCGGCTATTTTTACACCTGAGAGCAGGCTGAGGGTCCTGTGTCTGCGGCCGAGCTGCGCGCCGCATTCCTCGTTGACATGGCGACAGAGTAAACACCCCACTTGTCAGCCCCGCTGAAACACAGGGCGCAGCTGTGGGCTGTCAGCGGGGGCGCCTCAGGGGGGTCACGCTCGTGAGTTTCAGTTCGCAGAACTGTCGCCGCCCCGCGGGGGGGACCTGACAGGCGGGACAGGCGCGGGCGACGGCTGCCGTCTCGCTGGACTGGGCGGATCGCGGGCGCTCTCAAGGCTGAGGCCAGAGGACCCTGCGGGCATCGCAACAGCAGCGTGGCCTCCCCTGACAACCGCGCAGGTCCAGTCTGGGGTGGCCAGGCGGAGCTCCAGACACATCCCAACATGGCACCCCATAGTTTAAGCAATGAAGACAGTCTTGCTTAATTAGTAAAGAACCTCTGACCTTAACGGATCCCAGGAGCTATCTCACTTAGATTAATCCTTAACAAACTGTCATTCGTGGAGCGCAGAGGCACTTCGGATGGGGAAACGTCCCCCGTACATGTCTTGGCAGAGGACAGTGACAAACAGAAAGGGCTGCTGAGCATTATGTCGTAAAGTTTTAAATAGTAAATCTGAGAGCTCCATTTCCTTATTAGTTCTGAGAGTCCTGCGCTTGTTTGTCTAGTGGATTGTATTCTGGAGCTCGGTTTCAAGAAGCCGAGAGCTGTCTCTGCATGGCGATATAAGAACGTGAGACCAGTTACAGATGAGGGGAGTGAAACGGCCCATCTGGCCTATTTAGTAGTTCACAGCTAATTAATTCCAGGATCTCTTTTCCTGAAGGAAGCCAAGGCATTAACCATTCATCGTTCCTCTATCTCATACCTGTGCTTTCTGATTTACATTTGTACATCAATCAAGATCGAGACCAATGTTTGACAATCAGTTTGGGAAAAACATTAAAGGCTTTGAATTACTGCGAATTGTAAACTGAACGACTTGAAAACAAAGCTGGTACATTCAGTACTGTCACGGTAAACTGAGACAGACAGAATTAAGGCTCCTGTTCAAAAAAACACATTTCTTCCTTAAAGAAAGGTCTGAAATATGAAGTGTCTTTTTAACAAAAAATAGGCATTACTTTTTTATACCACACAAAAGAATGCGAAAATTTTGTACGAATCTCACACACCTGACCCTCTCTTTCAAATTCAGATTTGTCCCTCTGCGTTGAGCACGCTGGGGTGTCCTGCAGTTTTCACTGTCTGTAATGCAGCTCTTACCTTGATCCTGCTACAGCCCAGCAGGCTTTTAGAGGGAAACCAAGCTCCTCAGTGCCTAAAAACACGACAGCAGGTTCAACCTGTACCTGGCTGTTTCACTGAACTCAGGAGGCTCTCTGGAAGAATGAACCCCAGCGCTCAGTGTGTCTAGAGAGAGGACCTGTCTCTAACTACTCAGCACAGGAGCACTAACCAGGACAGGGTGATCTTCTGGAGCCCTGTCATTAAGGAGGCAGTGTTTAAAACAAATAATAATAACTAGTACTTCTAGTTTAGTGGTAATGATATTGAAAAAAGTGAATTAGTGAATTAGCACTGAATCTATGAACAGCTGCAAAAGCCAGAGATGGATGATCTCAGGAATTCAGGGGCTAGCACTTGTGACCCAGAGTATTCCGAACACAGGCAGGCTGCCGCAGAGCCGCGCGTCGTCTTTCAACTTGTTTTTCACAAAAGGCAGGGGCATGAGCTGGCAGTGAGCTGGCGACCACATTTAGCTCAACTGCTGTAAGACGCTGCAAGTGAACGACAGCCAATGAGCTCCGCCGGCCGCTGGAGCGGCGAGCGGAACTGACGACACGCGTGCTCCCGCGCCGTGCGCGTTCACGGGGAGACGAGCAGAGTGACGACACGCGTGCTCCCGGGCCGTGCGCGTTCACGGGGAGACGAGCAGGCTCTGACCCGAGTCGCATGTCCCGGGCTGTGCGCGTTCACGGGGAGACGAGCCGGTTCAGCTGACTGTCACACGCTCCCCCCCCCCGCGCATTCCTGCAGACGCTCTCCTGTCTCAGCTGTCCTCTCTCGGGCCGGGCCGGGGTCAAGGCGAGGGGTAGGGCCAGCCGCTTTGTCAAAGTAAACGCCAGTAGCAGAATCACGAGAATTCCCAGCCTTTCCGTCGAACAGCTGGTGTTAAAGTTGGAAACGGAAAGGAACTTTATGGCCTTAAAGATGTGCTAGAACCCGTAGAAAAGTAGAAAAACGAACTGAGGCACAAACGTCTTTTGCCATCTGTTTTCATGAAAGCTTCACGACCAAAAAAAAAAAGTAAAAAAACAAAACCAAGACAATCAGGCAGCAGGTCCTGCCTGCACTTTGAACGCTGAACTCACACCCCCTGAGAACTGGGGCGGAGTGTCAGAGCTGGACCCACAGTCCGCTAGACCCCTGCGCGAGACTGAGCCCACCTGGACCCCTGCTGGACCCCAGTTCCTGTGAGTAACAGGACGTGGTCAGTGACCAGAGGTCAGAGGTCATGGTCTGGTGATGGAACCCCTGACCGGTGAACCGGGGACAAACTTGATCTTATTTTATGGGACCACAGCGTGAGAAGAGCTGAGCGTGAGAAGAGCTGGGAGATCAGGCGTTCCAGCAGCCCAGCCCCAGAGCACTTTATAATCCAATTACAGTGCATGAAATCTGCTAGTCGTGATTATTGAGCTACTTGCTGTAATACAGGGAATTTTTAGGGATTAGCCTACTCTAGCCTGGTCTCAGCCCCTCAGTGTAACTGACATCTTGGCCGAAGCAGACTGTGTCTGCAATGCGTCCAGACCAGACAGCTCAGTTTCACCCCCTGTCAGGCACAAGGTGAAGAGCCCGTGGGTGGCAGGTGGTGGGGATGGGGGCTCTGAATGGGTTTCCTGCTCCCGAGTCTGAGGACACCCTGGGGACCCCCAGCCAGCGGGTGGGCGCCCTCATTTCTGACACGCGAGGTGTTGAAGTCTCATTAAATGGTCGCTCAGTTCGTGCCTCAGGAAAGGGGTTTGTTACAGGAAACGCTGTGGAGCACAGGGCCCGGCCCGGAGAGAGGCTCCTCTGCAGCTCGGGATCACTGCACACACCGCTTCGATCCCAGTGGGAACCAGAGGGAGATTTCAGCTCTAAAATATATCAACAACTAAGTACAATAAACATTTGTGTATAGATCTTTGTTTCATATGTAGGTCTGCACGTGCAAGGCGTGGTTTTACTCTAATGCAGATGCACATGAAGATCGATTAACAGACCTAACAAAATTGAGTTCGTATTTAGTTATTTCCTCTGATCGTGGGGATATAAGTAAAAACAGGCCTGACGCCTGACAGTCTGTTCTGTGCTCTTGGCAGGAAACAGGACAAAGCAGAGCCTTGAATGTCTGAGCAGTATCCTGAGCGAGGTGGGGAAACTCTTCTCACCCGGGGGTGTTACAGGTGAGCCCCTTGGTCAGACAGGTAAGCAGCGCGGGGGAGTGTGCACATGGAACTGGGACGCCTTTAGCAACTGGTCTTGTTCCGAGAAGAAAAAGAAAGCTGCACATCGTAAGCAGAATACATGTCTTCCCACAGCTGTGTGTGAGATCAGATCACCTGATTTTTATGCTGCCTCACAGCTGCAGTCAGGCAACAACTTAAGTTTAGCAAAGGCAAGAGGCCGGTTCTGCGACGTGCTCATTTGTTTCAGACCAGAGTTGCCGGGAAGAGCCGGCTCTGTGTGACTGAGTGTCAGGTTGAGGCTGGAGCAGGTGGAACACGCAGAGAACTGGATGTTAACACACTTCTGATCACCTGTTAAAAAAGAGCTGCTTTTATCGTTTTTTTCTTTTTCAGGGGCAGCGTGAACTGTCTAGAGCACCCGCCGGGAGTTCAAGACCAGCACTCATTCAACAATTTCATGACTTGGATCAAATCAGATTCAATTTATAAAACGTAGTAGGTGGCTTAACATCTCTAGCAATTGGTTTGGAAACAAGATAATCCCTGCTGATCGTGTTACTAGTTCAATAAGGCTGGGAACAGCCGTTGCTTAGGGGTCAGAGGGGGTTGACTTATTTTACTCTGTGGCTGGTCACACTTCTGTCTCTGAGTCCTGCTTCTCTCTCAGCGTGAGCTCAGAGGAAAGACCACACCAGTCACCACTCGCCAGATTACTAGTTACAAGTCAGCAGATGCATAGCATTAATTCCGAGGGGGGACAAGGGTGGATTTTAATATTGCAAGTATAATGAAAACATCGTGATTTTGTCTTTCCCCTTCAGGATCACGGGGAGTTCAGACCTGCAATATTGAAGCAATGGGTCGCCCTCTGCCGGTAGAAAGTTGGTAGTACAACTAAGTACAGTTAATGGAATTAAAATAAGTAATGAGCAGAATGATCCAATACCCGCAAACCACAACAATAATGATAATTATGTCTCTCTCACTGTGTGGAGTCTGGTCTTCTCCTCCCCAGTGGGGAAAGCAAGATCTAGATTAATTCCTAGTCCCTTTTTTCTCATTTTCACCCTTCAAACTGACACCGAGATACACAGTGAGACCAGAGTCTACTGCGTCTTCCAATCCTGTCTTGGACCTCACTTTTGTAGCTCTGACTTTGAATTTGGTTTCATTTACTGTATTCATTTGCGCATCCCTGTCTCTTTCGTCTGATGGCTGTCCTGTCAAGTTCCTTGACACGATGTGGTATGGTGAAAGGTGTTGAATATACATGTGAAATAAAAAATATGAAAATTTGTGCTGTTAAGTCAACATAGCTCCGGAGAGTGGCGACGGGTTTGCATGATGTCTATCACTGACTCACACTGATGTTTTTATTGTTCTTTTTCTCACACTGCTTGTCTTGCTGTTATGTGCGTTATGTAACTTGTTGTTGCTACGGCTGCTATTCTGTGTTTATGTTTTTGGTGATTCCTTAATGTCTTTGTATGTGAGCATATAAGCAAGTAAGTCTTTTAATTGCACTTGTGCGTATGACAAATAAACTGAACTGATACAATATACAGGTTGTGTCCCCTGTTTGTCATATGAAAAAGAGTGACGTGCCCTTTAAGAACACGTTGCCTTTAACACACGACACATCTTCCTGGTGAGAGCGAGCCGGCGGTTTTCTGTAAACAATCATCAACTCTGAAAATGCCGGAATGTCCTTTCGCAGGATTTCAGGTAAGATGTAGCTTCATCATCTTCTTCACCTTTTGCAGTAGTGAGTTCGGCAGAAAAGCTGTTACGAACTAAAGTAGTGATAATCACTGAATCAACAGTTGCCCCTGCTGGACTTCCGTCACCGTGAGGAACAGCCCCAGAAAAAAAAAAACAGGTTGCACAAACTTCCGGAGGATTAATAACGAGTGGCTGTAGAAAGTTGTGCCATTTCGGTGTTTTCGCGCTTGCAAAACGGACGGACTAATAGTAAAGTTTTGTTCCGCGTTTCTTGAAAGGAGCCTGTGCGCTTGGGCACTTGTTAAGGGCGTACTTGATACAAACGCCCCTGGTTCGGTTCGGTTCGGACGGATGAGGTGTGTCCTGGAAGGACAGTGCGTGTGAAGGCAGGTCAGATGTCTGAGTGAGAATGTTGTATGATAAACTCACCAGCTGGCAGCCCCACTGGAGCTCAGCCGGGCCAGTACCTGGAGGGGAGACTCCTGGGAGAGCTGAGGCTGCTGCTGGGAGAGGTGTGAGTGGGACCAGCAGGGGGCGCTCACCCTGCGGTCTGTGTGGGTCCTAATGCCCCAGCACTGGGACACTATACTGTAAAAACGTGCCATCCTTCTGATGAGACATAAAACCGAGGTTCTGACTCTCTGTGGTCAGTAAATATCGTTCCTCAAAAACGGCGTCATGGCCTCCTAATAATCCCCCTCTCTGAACTGGCTCCATCACTCTGCTCTCCTCCCCACTGAGAGCTGGTGTGTGGGGAGAGTAGTGGGGCTGCACACTGGTGGGGGTGGAGGGGATCCCCGTGACCTGTAAAGCGTTGTGAGTGGAGTGTCCAGAGAAATGTCATCAATATTAATAATTATAATAATAATAATAATAAAGGTGCAGCTCAGTGCGGCGGCGGGGCTGTCCGGCAGGGGGCGCCGAGCGGCGCAGGCGCGGTGCGGCCAGGAAGTCGCTGTGTCGTAGGGAAATGATCCCGACGCAGGAGAGCGACTTGACAGACATGAGCAGCAGGGAGAAAGAGCTCAAAATACACTTCACACCTGGGAATGTGGAGCTGGTGGAGGTAAGACGGTCTGACGCGGTGGACGTGTGGGGGTCCCTCGGTCCCCGGCGCTGGTTTCTTTCAAGGCTGTCCTGACGTCTCGTTATCTCGTTTTTCCTTAATTTTTGTTTTTCCAGAAACGTCGGATGCACCCAGCCTTGTTAAAAGAAAAATACTGTCTCCAATATTATGAAAGTTCCCGGCCGTTTTAGCCGCTCAGTATTTAAATTATACTGCATCGCCTCGGTGGCTGCTTCGGTTCTTGTGTGTCGTTTCAGTTAAATAAGAGCTTCTTAAAAGACCGATCGTACTAAGGCGGATAAAACAGCATACACCTCCTTTTCGCTGGGTGAAACAGGGACGAATCTGCCCTCGTCGCACCATCAGGCAGAACAACATCAAAACCAAGTCCATTAAAAGACACCTGCCGTCTTTCCAAACTTCTGAGGGAGTCAGGTTCAGATAGGTGTTTGATAGCCTCGGGAAACAGACGTGGGGCTTATTCCTGGTTCAGGTGGGTCATCAGCTGTCGGTGTCCGGGCAGGACGTGTGCGTGATGTGCCTGTGGAAACCGTGTTTCCTGTGGCCCCCCTGCCAGTCTGGTGGAGCCCAGTCCATACAGCCCTCACCTGCTGGTCTTCATCGCTGCTGAGCTCCTTAGATCGCTCCTTAAGCAACTATAACTCCTAAATTGCTTGGCTGGAACCTTTGTAGTGTTTTTTTTTCTGCGCTCAAAGGCTTCAGATCTTAGGTTGCCCATGAAACGTAGCTGTTTAAACAAAACCTCCTACGTGTTTTCGAACTGAAAGCGATTAAAGAGCTCAAATTTATTCTTAATATTATTAAGGATCTACTGCCTTAATTTCAGCCTCAGTTGGGACTAGAGCCAGCAGGTGTGGAGTGTCCCCCAGACCCAGTGTCCCAGAATTGGGAACCCCTACCCTGCTCCTGTCTGTGTCCTGAGACTCCAGATCCCAGTTGCCCACCACACCCCTGTTCTGTCGGACCTACAGTGTGCCAGTGACCCAGTGAAGCGCTTTCCCACCCCCGTAGCAGGAAGCAGAGATAAGCAGAGCTACCTCAGCGGTAGGGGGGTGTCATTAGGGACGGGGCAACACCAGCACGAGGAAGTTATCCTTGCATCCTTGTTCTGTCGCTTCTTCGAGCCTGTCCCAGGGTGCACCCTGGCCGGGACACCAGTCCGGCGTCAGAGAGGAAGTTACGATTTGGGCTGTGGAAGATGGGAATCTGGACGTGCTTCCTTGCACGGAGGACTGTGGGAGTGAAAATGGCTCCATGGGAAGACTGGGGCAGGTGGAGTTGTAGTTTAACGATCTCGCTGGTATCCCGGTGAGCAGGGTTGTTGAAAGGCCTGCTTTCCTTAAAACCCTTCTTGTCTGCTCTTCCCCGTCACTCTCCCGTGCTTTCAGCAGCTCCCGGGATGCTGTCAGTGTCCCGCTGGGGATCCTTGAACTTCCGGTCTCTGCCTTGGCGCCTGTCTCCTTGCCGTTCCTCTCCGCTCCTGGTCTCTTGCTGTGGACCGGGGAGGGAGGCCGGGGGGCAGTCAGTTGACTGTGAGCAGTCTGAGGGACTCAGATTCACATTGCTCCTGCAGGACCTTTTTCTGCTTTGATCCGGGAGGAGTGTGATAGTGGGGGAAACCCGGCCTGCATTTGAGTGAAATTCCATTATTTTAATGATATTGACCTGCTAATGTCCTGCTGCGGCTCGGGCGTCGGAGCTGCTCTCCCATTCCCAGTCTGCCGAAAGCATCGGAAACTGGACCAACGTGTCGTTTGAAGCACCGTCTGTGCATGGATCTGTGCATTGTCCCTTGAGGAACTGTGGATGTGTGGACAGATTACTCAACATTTACCCTCCGATAAAATCTGAGTTTACAGTCTGCTAACACATTCCCCCGGTGGTTGGTGATTACATTTGAGGCGCTCTTTAAGCCTGCTAATGGTACACTGCAAGGGAAGAGAGCTCAAACAGCAGTGCTGGGCTTAGCTAGGGCTGTGTTATACAGTGCGTGCTGTAAGAGAGAGACTTTCTACAAGCAGTTCTTAGTCGGCTCCATGCGGCTTTTCTTAAATGACTCCTATGCCTTTTGTTGCATCACCATTTTGCTCTCAGCTTTGCCAGCGGGCAGCGGGATTAGGGGTGGGTGAGGGTGCCAGGAGAGGGAGCGCTCCTCGCTCGGGTGTCCTCCACGGCCCTGGGAGAGGGGAATGGAAGGGATTCGTTCCCGTTGAGGCCGTGTCCTGCCTGGCCAGCGGCCAGCTGCCCTGAGCGCGTGCGCTCGTCAGAGTGAGATAAAATAACGTGTCATAGGGGACAATTTTAATGGACACACAGGGCTTCTGTACGTCTGAAAACATCACAACACATTATACATCGCGTCTGTTACACATCCATACTGCAGCTCGGTACAACAGTCGTGGCTTGCTGTTTAGTTTATTACAGCTGAATCGGCTTCTACTGGCCCAGTTGTGTTCACCCTCGTTGAAAGGCCTGCTTTCCTTTCCTGCGGGTGAGCACCGCTCGGGGCCGCGGTGTGATCGTCTGTGGCCCCCCCCTGATGCGCCGTCTCCCCCCCCCGCAGGAGCACGTGGACACCCCCTTCAGGAGGGTGCTGGTGACAGGCGCCACGGGGCTGCTGGGCCGGGCCGTCTGCAAGGAGTTCCAGAACAACGGCTGGCACGTCATGGGCAGCGGTCACAGCCGCGCCCGGCCCCGCTTCGAGAGCTGCAACCTGCTCGAACCCGAGGCCGTGCGGCAGATGGTTCAGGGTTTCCAGGTGAAATCTCCCATTTTTCCTTTGTGTGTTTATCTGTCGAATGAGACTGCTTCTCTGGTGCTGGAAGGGACAGGAGCTCCCACCACTGAGCGGCGCTGTAGCAACAGGCGAATTTGACATTTAAGGAGGTTTCTTTCCATAACAAGGGCTTCATTTTAAATCTGTGTAGAGATTTTAACGCTGACTTTTTAAATATAAGAATTTTGCATTTTTTTTAAACAGGCCATTTTTTTATCTACAGACTTTGTTGCTGTTACAAGCAGTGTTTTTTTTTTTGTCGCTGCTCAGTACACATTTCCCCAGCTCGAGCTTCTGCTTGCTTCAGACACGATCCTGTGGTCTAATAAATACTGGGTACTTGTATGAGATGCAACACTCAGGCTCATATGCAAAGGTCGGTTTAGTTCACATGAACTTTTATGTTCTGTAATAAAATGCGGTCGAGTCATAGACCACACAGCAACACAAGCTGATGTTCCCAGGAGGTCAGATCAGTCCTTTTTTGCTTCCACCTCAGATTTCAGGAGGATGGGAGAGCTTGCCGATAGCCTTTGGAGAATCCCGACTGTTGCACCAACCCAGCGCTCCTCCGTATTATGGCATGCTTGTGTGTTGTCGTAAGGCCCGTTGAGCACACGGGCTGCCATCCGTTGACAGGGTCCCTGGGGGCCCCCGGTCGTGACGTCAGAGCTGAGGCACTGCTCAGGCCACTGCGACTCTGCAGAAGAGTCTGTGACAGAGCGTGGGGGTGCCATCGCTTCTGAGCCCCCCTCTCAGTCCGGTGGCTCGTGGGGTGCTTTGCCCTGCTTTGCGGCCGGGCGGCTGACCTGTCTGCCCTGACGGGGGGGGAGCGGGTCACCTGCAGGGCTGTGAGGCAGCGTGTCTCAGGAGTGAGACAGAGCGCGTGTGTGTGTGTGTGCTTGCAGCCTCACGTCATCGTGCACTGCGCGGCGGAGAGGAGGCCGGACGTGGTGGAGACCCAGACCGAGGCTGCGACGCAGCTGAACGTGAACGCCGCGGCGACCGTCGCCAAGGAGTCAGGTGAGACCCCCCCCCAGCCCCATGCCAGGTCACACGGTCGCAGGACACAGGGCTGGCAGGAGAGAGTCATTCCCCCATCCGTTTCCCTCTCCGCACTGAGCCGCCTTCGGTGGGATCCGTGTTTTTATTTTTTTCATTTGCCACAGTCCGAAGTGAAAGATTCCCGACTGGGCATTTGTGCCAGCGTGTGGCTGCCGGGGCTGCTGCAGTGCAGGGCGTCGGGCCCGGCGGTGGGGGGGTCGCTGTGTCTCTCGGCTTGTGTTCTGCCCTCTCTCCCTCCTCCCTCTCTCCCTTCTCACTGTTGGTTACAAAATTCAAGTTCAGCACTCTTACACAGGCCTTGAAGGCTTGCCTGTCGTGCATCTTTCACATCAACTGAAAACCCTGCATGAACCTTACAGATGCTGTCCAGTTGCTCGTATAACTAATAACAGTCAGAGCTGCTCAGACAGGTGAGCCGGGGTCAGTGTCAGCTGGACTGCAAGCCCAGGGGAGCCTCAGCCCTCCTCCCTTCACACACCAGTGGCTTTCAGTGCTGTGGCCGGCTCACTCATTATTCTCCCTTGCAGCTGGGATGTTTCTCATACACATCAGCACGGACTATGTGTTTGACGGGCGCGACCCCCCGTACGCAGAGAACGACCCCCCGAACCCCCTGAACCTGTACGGGAAGACCAAGCTGGAGGGAGAGAGGGAGGTCCTGCGGCACAATCCCGGTAGGAGCTCCGGGGCTCGTGGACCCACAGAGCTGGCCTTGTCAGAATAGATGCATACTAATGTGGATTTTTAGTTGTAGCACACTGACAATAAACATGTCAACAACACAGAATTGGGGATGGAATAAAAAACAAAGTTAAAGATAACATTGCAAAGAGAGCTACCTCCCCAAATAGAGCCTTTTGTGATGTGAAAGAACGGTTTGCCACTACCAGCGTCTCCTCGGGCTGTTTAATGAGAAATAATTTTGCCACTTTCCCCGTGCGAGCGGGGCAGAAGGCGGTGCTAACGTCTCGCTTTCCCGGTGCTTGTGGGCTCGCCCTGCGGGGGGCGTGGCGCCAGGCGCGGCCGTGCTGAGGGTGCCCGTTCTGTACGGCGCCGTGGAGAAGACCGAGGAGAGTGCCGTCACGGTGCTGCTCGACAAGGTGCAGAACGGCGCGGCGAGCTGCGGCGTCGACCACTGCCAGCAGCGCTTCCCCACCTACGTCAACGACGTCGCCAGCGTGTGCCGGCAGCTGGCTGACCGCAGGCTCCAGGTGGGTGTCTGTCCAGTGCCGGCGGGCACAGGGCCTGACCGATCGTCCAGCAGCTCCAGGCTGAAGCCTGCACGAGACGGCGCTTTCTGCAGAAGAGTCTGTGACGGCTGTGAAAGCTGAAATGGGTGATAAAACTCGTGCCACTTGAAAAATAAACTCCATGCAGGAAAATTATTTTCTCTTTCTCTAACCTCCCCAGGATCCGTCGATACAGGGAATCTTCCACTTTTCGGGCAAGGAGCAGATGACCAAATACGAAATCGCTTGTGCGATAGCTGATGCCTTTAACTTGCCCAGCAGTCATCTCATTCCGGTATGTGCTGGCACATAGAAAAGGTTTGAACAAAATGTTTCTTATTCTAAGTCACAGAGTGCCTTTGCGCTGCTTTGGTTCTTTAGCAGCACGTTCCAGTTGAATAAAGCAGAAAAACAGGGATGCCCCCCGAAATAAAATCTTAAATTTTTGTCTGGAGATGAGCAGTGAGACGTTAATGCCAGGTCTAAAACATGCTAATGTACAAGAAGAATCTGGACTCTGAGAGCAGCTCTTCGAGAATAGAGCTTTCGGCTCTTGTCCCTGTTTTTGCTTCAGTGCTGTGGGGTTTTTGATCCCGACACCTCTTTGTCTCGTGATGTTGTTCAGCTGGACCGTCTCTTGGAGGTCAGCACGATGCCTGGCTGTGCCACTCTTGCCCGCTGGCCTGTCGGATTGCCCTTGCGGGCACTGAGCAGCAGGTCTCGCGGCCTCGGAGAGCACGATGAGGTGGCGTGGTGCTCTTCGGGTGAGGGCCCAGGCGCTGGGGGGGGTTCGGAGGGCAGCGGAGAGGCGAGAAGCTCCCGGGGCCCGACTGCGATTGGGGCCGCAGAGCCTCGGCGAGGGCGCTGATGCGTTTCCTTCGGCCCCCCCCACAGGTGACGGAGCCGCCGGCCGACGTGGGCGCCCGACGGCCACACAATGCCCAGCTGGACTGCTCCAGGCTGGAGGGCCTGGGCCTTGGGCGGCACACCCCCTTCAAGGCGGGCATCAAGGAGAGCCTCTGGCCCTTCCTGCACGACAAGAGGTGGAGGCAGACCGTGTTCCACTGAGCAGGCCCGAGGCGAGAGACTGCACTGCTGCTCCTTCCACCCGCTGGCCATTCCTCCCTCAGAAAGTCTCAGAAGCTTCTCTATAGCCCATTCCTGTAGACGGCAGGTATTATGCACTCGTGGAGGAACTAGAATTCAAGCATAGCTATCTGCCTGTGTCGTGAGTCACTCTGGGACTAAATATTACAAATACAGACTTGGAGGGGGGGTTGCTGTCTGTGTCTGTCTCGGTAGAGGTAGCTCGCGCTCTGGAATCAGGGTGGTAAGGAACATTTTGTCCAGCAGGGTGTACACAGTGGAAAACCTAATGTCTAGGAGAATGTAAAAAAAAAATAGAAATTTAGTATTTTTCTAGAACGTCGCATTTGTCAGTCACGCCAATCTAAACAGTGTTTGAGTTCCAATGTTTTTTTTTCACATTTTCGTTTGCACAGCAGAGCATCCTCTTGCCTGCCCTCTCAGAGTGTGACTCGCTGCTCAAGATGTAGTGTTAGGAAGCACGCTGTGACCTGGGGTTTGTGCGAGACGGGCCTGGAGGCTGTTCTGTCCAGCTCATGAAAATCTCAAGCCCACAATCGCAAGAGAAAAGGGGAGGTTTCTCTTTTCACTGTTCCAAAACCCGATTTCCCGATTTCATGTTGAGGTGCGAGTTTGGCTGAAGAGTGTCTGACGGAGTTCCTTGACATGCTCGATACCTCTGCCGTTAAGTACAGTGCTAGCTGATGTTCAGGTTTTCCAATTTTCCTTACTGCAGACAAGTTACATTTGGAAAAAAAAATATGCAGGTAAAAATATCCTGTAAGCACAGTGTAAATTTCAGTCTCTGTCCATTGTGGAAGAGGAGCGCTCCCATTTCTCCAGGAAAGATGGCTGTGTCCGTGTCCCTAAGCTACAGAAGTACTAGAGTGTGGGTTTCGTTCTGAAATATAGCAATAGAAAATTAAGGAGACATGGGAAATTTACTGAGCAGTTGCCAAAGATTAAAGATTGCACACCGCTTGTCAATGAATTCACAGTCCTTGAGTCCACCAGGCTGATGGACGCCATGGACTGTAGGCTTCTGTGAGTTGGTGGTGCACTCCCTGTTTTTGCCACCAGGTGGGGCTGCATGTTGCCGAAACTGGTTAAAAAAAGCAAAGGGTGCAGAGACTGGAAGGGTGGGTATTCCGTGACCTGGCTGAGGATCTGCTTTGTGGGCTTGACCCTTAAAATTCTGCACTGTGTGGCGTATTCAGAGCAAGCCCCCCCCCGGATAGGAGCAGAGCCCTCCTGCTGTCTTTGTGTGTCTCACTAACAGGCCCAGTCTCACCTGAACTCCTTTCTTCACGCAGTTGTTGTGGTGGTCTCCTGTGGTTTGACGTTTAATAAAATATAGTTTTGAAGTGTTTGGAAAAACAACTGAATCAGAGAAGCTAAATATTAATTGGGGTAAGTGATTCTGTTAAATGTACTGTTTTAAAAAACCTTTAAATTCTTTTATAAAATCCTCCGAGATTGTGCACGGTCTGTGAGGGCCGTTTGATTCCTGGCATGGTTTCGACTTGGTCAGTTTGGAGGCAGGTTCAGAGGGATTTTCCAGGCAAGTTTGTTGTTCCTGGGAATGTTATATAGTCATATCTGAAATGGAAAAGTAGGGGACTATTTTCAACCTCTGTGTTGTTAGAGAAGGGAGGTTCTTAATTCCTTGCTCCCAGGTGAACTTTGAACTGGGGTGTGTCTTCAAGACAAAGAGTGAGCTGGTTACAGCGAATGACACAAGGACAGGAGCAAGATTGTTCTTTATGTGCGTTCTCATCACGTGACTACTGAAGATATAGACGCAGTTTTTTCACAGTCCTTCTGCGTGCTCAGAATAGTAAGTTGGTGTCTGGGTGGAGTAAATTGAGTTGTCTGGCTGTTACTGCTGCCCCAGATACTTTTTCAGTGCTTCACATAGACTGCTCTGAGGTAATACTCGCAGTTTGTGGATAATTTTGTTCTGAGGTAATAAGATCATTGGATTGATCCAGCCTTTATCTCTTACCACTGTCCTGTGTGTTAAGTGTGCATTAAAGGGTTCAGTCCATCAGTCAGCACTCAGTACTGCTATAATCATTGGAAGAATGACACGAGAGATTGATTTATAATTTTGGAAGAACTATTAAAATGTTCTTGAAAATGTGAGCATCATATGGTGTTGGATACTTTTTTTATGCAGGAAACCTTCAAATTATTATTTTTACATCCTGCAAAGTTTGCAAGCTTCTAAGACAGAGCTACTCCAGTTTACACACCTTTCAAACTCCTCCATTACACAATCTCACCACAGATCAGCTCCTTATTTACTTGCTAATAATCGATAATTTCGGTCATTTGCATCTGCTGGTGTAACAACACCCCGTGTTCTTTCATCATGCCGAGGACTGGAGAAGACAGCTGCTTCTATAGGATCTCGCTCTTTCAGTTCCTGGACCGTTTCTGTTATTGCACTGACCCTTGTGAAGACAGTCCCCAGGCCTTGTGGAAGATGGTGATCTTGTTCAAATTTTTGCTGATGGCCAGTTATGCTCAGGGCATGAATTCTGATTTTTTTTTTCCTCAAAATGTATTTGCATTAGAGTCTAATTCCCATCTACAGGAGAGTCTTGTTTCAGGCTAGGTCTTTTAGATCCGTCCATCCATTTTCAGACACTGGGTTGTGGTGATCCCAAGGCTGGCCTGACAGACGGTAGGCACCACTTCATCAGACTTTCAGGCAATGAATAAAAATAGGGAAGGCTTTTCTTTAAGCAGTGTTGTGCAGATTACTAGCCGTTCTTAAACACAGCTCGAGATTTGTTTGACTTTTTCGTGAAATTGCTCATGCCTGTTGGTGTTTGGTCACGTAGTTCAGATCGGATAATATTCCGTTTTTACCTGGTTGGATTTGACCTGTGTAAACTGACATCGCTTACCAGTGTGAACAATATGAGCACTGTGTCACCGCAGTCTGTATAGTGTGCACTGAACACTCCACACGCGGCACCTGTAAACCTTCACAACCTTGTTTCCCCAATAAAGCAAAGCTTCATTTTTCAGCGTCTCTGGTTTTTTCCTTCTCTTCTGTTGACCTTCACTTACTAGCCAGTCACAGCGCTGTTCACAGCGTCCCACTGCGTGTCGAGAAGACTAGGCACAGAGAGTGGCGGGAGGGTGGAACAGGCCGATACCCTGGCTTCCTTCTAGGAGGAGCTGGGGGGGGGGGGGGGGAGACCTTGGGTCTTGATGAGCGGCTGACGACCTCCCTTCCCTCTGGTGCTCTTGGCTGGGGGTTTGGGTGTGCCAGTCGGCGGGGGCATCACTCACGGCCCATCATGCCCCGTTCCCCCCCCCTCAGGTGGGCTCCGGGGAGGCGCGGATACCGAAACGCTCGGGGTCCCCTGCAGTGTCCTCCGACCAGACAGCGCGGCGCAGCAGGCGTCCCTTTCCTTCCAGAGGGCTCGGCACCCCGCCGCGTACAGGCAGCCAGGAGCTGCGCCGCGGCTGCCGCTCTGCTCGTCAGAGCTGGAGGGGAATTCCGGTTCCTGCAGGCTGGCGGCGGGCCGGGCCGGGCCGGGCCGGAGGAGGGAGGGAGGGAGGGAAGGCGGGGGGCGGAGTCAGGTGATTCCAAGTCACAAGCCCCGGCGGCCGTGACGTCACGGCTCTTATAGCCGTCCGGAGGGCAGCGCGCAGGAGTCGCGCTCCAGTTCCAGCACGCAGAGCCTCGCGGGTGGACCGTCAGCTGATACCGGGGCCGTTACACGGTAGGGGCACGGCGCGCGTGAGGTGCTCCGGCCACGCAGACGGTCCGGTTGCGGGGGGTTTCAGCCTGTCATCCTTGCGTGGTTGCCGGCCGAAGTGAGGAGGCAGGGGTCGCGGCGAGTGCACCGCCGGGTGCTCCGGTGTGCTGCCTGTCACCTGGGCGTTCAGCGGCTCTTCAGCGCTGCGTGGCGTGGCGTGGCGTGGCGTGGGCTCTGCCCCGGGACGGGCTTCGGGAGAGGTCGGGGTGTAGGACTGACGCCTGGCATCCGCACGCTTAAAACAGACGGTCTAACGCTTCACTCGGTTCCTTCTCTTCTCACCCAGATGGGTTTAAGTTTGGTGATGATTACCACACTGCAGAAACGTTCGGGGTTTTTTTTTTCCCCCGTGTATAATAATTTATAATTATCATTAAATGTACAATAATCACGGGTAATCTTACTCTTTGAACAGTGCGCACGCTGCTCACAATGATGAGATCTAACGTTCTGCGGGATGTGAGGCGACCGGGTTGAATTTCGCTCGCTGCGGTGCCCTGTGCGCCGGTGGTCGGGCCGGGGGGGCCGGTGGTCGGGCCGGGGTTGGGTTGAGCTCCGCCGTCCCGGCCCGGACTGCGCTCCCGGTAGGTCACGTGGTCCCCGGAGTGCCGGACACACGCCCCGCGCTCGCCGATCTCATTGGACGCGCAAAGTTGCATTTCGGGTTTTGCAGCATTGCTGCTCCGTTGCTGAATTTATGTGCCCGTGGGGTCCGTGTTGACGACGTGTATCATATCCTCCCAGTGCGGGGGATTGTGGACACCTGACTGTGCTGGGCAGCGCAGCTGGGGGGCAGTCTGGCCCAGTGCTTCAGAGCCCCGCAGGTCACACGGAGTTTGGTTAAGCAGAGGTTTTGCTGCAGCCCTTCAAATAATGCAGTTTTGGGAATTCTTATCCATTTGACATTGCCCCGGAGGAGACAAGATTAATGACTTGGTGTAGCAGTATCCCTCTGGCGCGATGTCGTACATTTATGATCTCTAAATGGCCGTCTGCCTGTCGAGCTCAGTCTCCGTGTCTCTGTGATTCCTCAGGAGTTTCTACAGCCAGGCGTGAGAGTTCACCATCATTCATTTTAGCCGATTGAACCCGTTCACCTGGCTCCTGTAGAGTAACAGTGGGCCTCTCCGGGCTTGTGGATACCATGAAGGAGCTGCGGGCGGTCCTGACCCAGTGCTGTCCACCGTGACTCTGAGAGTTCGGAATACCCCCCTGAGCCGTCAGTCGGAGAAATCTCAGCCCGCTGGGGAAGGCGAGACTCTGCCGAGCTCTGGAAACTGACCGGTCGAGCTCAGCTGGAAAACTTTTCCAGGTTTGGCGCAGACAGGGTGGCAGAAAATAAGGAGGAACTGGAAGCGAGGGGCAGGAGACCCTGAGGTGGAAATAATCTCACTTGGGGTCGTGGAATTTAGAGCAGGTGACCTCTGGGATTGTCGGAGGACCTGTGTGCGCTGGAGATCTGACAGTCTGAGCATAAGGATCTCCTTGGAGAAACTGATGAGCTGTTTCAGTGTCGGCGTTTCGGACATTTGGGAGATTGTGCTGTTCGGCAGGAGCCGAACCTTCTGCAGACCCCCCACCTGAGCCGGGGTCCCAAGCCCACCTCTCCCTGCGGAGTTGCTTCCTCTGCGTTTCTCTCGCGGGTCTCGGGGGTCTGCGGCGGTGGTGTGCACACCTGACGATGTGCAGGTGCCCAGTCCAGGAGGGTCCGCCCGTGCTTGTTTACACGCGTGTGCGGAGCGGTCAGGCCGCGCGCTCTCTGCGGTCGGAGAAGGCCCTGTGAGTTTCTGTCACAGCTGGTGCTCCCCGCGCTGGCAGCCTGGGGGCTGCTGTCCAGGACGGTCAATAGTTCTGGGAGTTCGGTTTGCGGGTGAAATGTCTGCCAGCTCGTCCTTCAATGATCGCGCCAGAGCGAGTATCGATCGGCGCTGGTCGCTGCTGTAGCACAGCCAGCCTGCTCTTCCTGGGGTCACGTTACAGCCCAGCTGGCCCCAGCCGGAATGTGGGCGCAGGGTGGGGTTTCTCCTGATATCCGCGGAGCTGGGACACCCCATTTCTCCAGGTGCCGTGTTCGCGCTGACTGACAAACTCGTGACTCACGAGCTGCGAGATGCTGGGGGCGCGAGTCAGGCAGGAAGGCTGCGATGTGTTCACAGTCCCGTGTGCTAATTAATACCGCTGTTTAATGAGCTCCTGGGAGATTAGCCTAACCTTGGTCTGATACAGGTTTTGCCAGAGGTTAGACATTCTTGTAAAGGAAGGAGGGCTTCAGGCTTGTAGCTCACTCCCATTTCTCCTCCTTGTCTTGCCCTCTGACAGTTTGCTGGGCTTTGAACTGGCCTGACGACAAACCTTTGTTTCCCCAATGCTTGAGTAAACAGCGCCGTGGAAATGGACTGAACTGTGCTGAGAAAGCCCTCTCCTCTAATTGGCTCTGAGCTTCTCTTACCGGGTCCCTCCGGAGGACAAGAATCAAGGTACAGGTTTTCTCTGGGGCACGCGTGTGCTGTGCTCTCCTCGCGCTGCTGTGAGGGGAAGGACTGTTTCATTCTGCAACAACACCCTGCTCTCCAGTCGACCCTTTTCAAACGCTGCTGGGAGCAGCACAGACGGGGGTGAGCTGGAGCCCAACCCAGCAGACAAGGGGCACTAGGCAGGATCCGCCCTGGACAGGACAGCAGTCCTTCACGCAATAGCATGGGTGGAAACTGGATCTTCCAGTGAAAACCCACATGGCCTCAGGAGGACATGCAAACTCCACACAGAATGTTCACCCATGATCTGTGAAGCACTAGTGCTGAGTGCAGTGCTGCTGATCCAGCTTTCGACTGTTAGATGTGTATACTATTATGTATGTTATGTCAAATATAATACTATAACCATGCGTTGCTACTGTATACTCGTGGTTACAGTATTATCATCATCATTTCCTGCTTTTCACAAACCACAGCTGGAAACTGAGTGCCCTTTCCCCAGGGAAGTTGTGTGCAGGAAAAAGCAATGCTGGAAGAGGAGCAGTGGGCAGTGAGTTCCTGTAGCCTAGCTGGACCTGAAACGCTGAAACAGATTTGCAAGTCATCCTGTACGCAGCAGGTCTTTCCACCTGTGACGTCCTCTGACCGCATGGAGAGATATGGCAACAGTTCCTCCATTGTCAACTTGCCTCTCATGCAAACAACAGGGATCTGATGTGTTCTCTGGGCTGGTGATCGATATCGAGCTTCTGATAATATCCAGGCTCTGGCAACTCGGCCACCTGGTGCTGAATGGCGTATCGCTGATCCGCTTGCTGTGCCAGCTCTGGGTGTGCCAGATGGTCCGGGACTCTGCCAATTCACACACACAGAAACACGCTTTGAAACTGTTAAAACCTCTAGGCGGGACTTCCTTATCGCAGATTTCATCTTCATTTACTTACTGTACGTGCTTGCAGCTTTTCTGGGGGATAGAAGCTGCAGGTGCACCTCATCCTCCAAGCTCCCGTGTTTCCTGCTGAGGAGCTGGTTTCTGGACTTTGCTTGACACGTTTTTTTTTCTCCAGTTGATGGTATATTTGGGTCGAGCTGAGAGAAATTAATTCTAAATGAAGCAGAAGGATGGCTTTAGCCACAGGGGTTTAAAACGGGCACACGAACATCTGCTCAGCATGTGGGCTGTGACTTTCACACCTCAGAGCCCTGGGCAGGAATACTGTCTTTGTAGGAAAGCCTGTTCTGTTGTGGCCCAGTTAGCTGGGCTGTGAAGGCCGTGTTCATAGAGCTTTCATACAGCTTCTGTTTGTCCATAAATGTCTCCTGTAACAATCTTATCTGTCGGGGCGGACTGACGTGAACCCATTGCCTGCACTCGTGTAGCTGACCGGCTCAATTGTCGTGGCCTGACGTCCTGTCCACTCCTGTTTGTTTATGGTGTCTTTCTAATGCATACGTCTGAATATAGATTGTACCTGAGGAATTGGCATCAGCTTTGCGGAGTCTGAAAAATTCATAGCATTGTTTTAATTAGTTAATACATGAATAGACATTTGTTTTGGACTTGTTTGACATTGTTTCCTAAAAATGTACAGTAGCTGTGTTGTGTTCACTCACTGGTCACGATAGTGTACTCATGTGGCAGGTATTTTAATATCAGGGCAAGAGTTTAACTTATTTACAATAGTTACAGCTTTGTTTGTGAGTTATTACATAAATGCAAATTGATTAGTAAAATTATTAAAGTGCTAGAATTGCTATGTTATGGTCATCTTTAGCATTCAGTAATAGATGGAGAAGATTACTTTTTTTAATTGTGGATTCTGTGATTTGTTGTATGTGACCTGTTCTCCAGATATGAGGATTTCTGTGAGCATTTTGGTGTTGAGTTTTGTTTGCATTGTGACTGCTGAAAAAACTTTTAAAGGAGTTGCAGCCAGCAGTCCCTCTGCTGTGA
Organism: Lepisosteus oculatus; assembly: GCF_040954835.1. Lineage (NCBI taxonomy): Eukaryota > Metazoa > Chordata > Actinopteri > Semionotiformes > Lepisosteidae > Lepisosteus > Lepisosteus oculatus. Next base: position 40,962,283 of record NC_090706.1, on the reverse strand, counting down.
ACAGAGGGTTTGTGATAAGGGTTTGGTGACGGCTTCCAGCTCTGCTTTTAATAGTTTTTGCTTAATTTTAAAGTAATTGTTGTTGTAATGTTTGTAATACCCATACTTTTGTTAAAATTTAATCTAAAAGATTAAATTGCTGCTAAAACGCACAGCAGGCTTGGCGCTTGTTAAAAACAGAATTCTGGAATTTGAGTTTTGGAAACAAATTGCTGCCGTTGTATAAAAAAAAATCTCTAATAGGCTTTGGGAAGCAAAACAGCTCTGTCTGTTGCTGTATCTTTTTCCCCGACTGAAACGAAAGCATAAGAGTTAAATTGTTTTAGCACCTGGTTAAATAAAAGTAAAATAAAATCTACAGACATATTATAGACATTTACAACAAGACATATCATAAAATATTTATATTTACTGTGAACATATTGAGCATTATTGGGAGACAGGCTCACTGTTCCTCAGGCTGTGACAGGAGATCACATACTGGGCTGCCAGTTCAACTGAGTTCCCTCCTCCCTCTCCCAGTAAGATTGGGACCCGTTGTGATTCTGGCAGGTGTGGGAACTCTGGGATTAGATTTCTGAATTTAGGGAAGAATGTTTCTCTAATCCCAGAGTATCTGTCACAGTGCAGTAGGAAGTGCACCTCTGTCTCTATTTCTCCCCGCTGGCAGTGGGAGCACAGCCTGTCCTCTCTGGGCAGCCAGGTCTGCCTGTGTCGCTCAGTTTCTATGGCCAGGCTGTGGTCACTGAGCCTGTACTTCGTCAGGGTCTGTTTCTTTTTGCTGTTTCTTATCTTGGTCAAATATTTGGCTAGTGTGTATTGTCTGTTTAGGGTTCTGTAGCATTCCAGTTGATGTTGTGTTTGTGTGTGTGTGTCCCAGTGTGTGAGATATTGCTGTTTGATCTGTGCTGTGATGTCTAGGAGTGCTGTCCTGAGGCTGGCTGGTGTCGGTGTGGCTTGTGTCAGTGAGCCTCAGGACCAGCTGGCTCAGGGGGCTCTGTTTTGGGCTCAGCTCTTGGCTTAGCAGGGCTTTGTGGTGGTAGGTTTTGGTTGCTGTTTTTTAGGTGTAGCCAATACTTTAATACTCTTTTCTGTACGTTTATCAATAGTGGGTACTGGCCTAATTCGGCCCTGCACCCGTTGTTAGGTGTTTTTCTCTGCACACAGAGGATGTTTCTACAGATCTCCATGTGCAGAGTTTCTGTGGGGTGTTTGTCCCATTGAGTGTACTCCTGGTCTGTGAGGGGACCCCACACTTCACTGCCCTATATGGCAATAGGTTGGATTACACTTTCAAATATTTGGATCCAGATTCTTGTTGGTGGGTTGATGTTGAAGAGCCTCCTTCTTATTGCGTAGAAAGCCCTGAGTGCCTTCTCCCTCAGTGCCTTCACTGCCAGGTCAAAACTCCCAGAAGAGCTGATGGTGAGACCGAGATATGTGTAGCTGGATGTGTGCTCCAATGTGTTGTTGTTGAGTGTGAGTTTGTACCTGTTTCCCTGAGGTCTGGCTTTCTTCTGGAAAACCATAACTCTGGTCTTGTCCAGATTGACTGTCAGCGCCCAAGTCTGACAGTCCTGCTCCAGCAGTGCCAGGTTCTGTTGCAGCCTCTGTTCTGTGGGAGACAGCAGGACCAGGTCATCTGCATAGAGGAGGAACTTGATTTCTGTCGTGTAGTGTGAGACCAGTAGCTGCAGACTGCTCCATGATCCTGCTAATTCACAAAGTAGGCAAAAATTTTTCCTTTGTGTTTTTGGTGGAAGTGTTTGTCTATCAGTGTGTGTAGTGTGTAAATGTGATCAGATGTGTGGTGATCTGGTAAGAAGCCAATCTGACTCTTGCTCAGGACATTGTGTTCGGTAAGGAAGGCCAGTATTCGTGTATTTAGGATACTGCGGAATACCTTCCCCAGGTTACTGTTCACACAGATGCCCCGGTAGTTGTTGGGATCAAACCTATTTCCACTCTTATAGATCGGCGTGATCAGACCTCGGGGAAACATCTGGTTGTCGTGATGAGACTGTCTTTCATTGGAAGGTACGCCTATTCCACTCTGAGAATGTAGGCCGGAGGAAAAGTGTCCGTGGTCTTTTCACTGATAAACGTGCGTTAACAAAAACTACAGTATGCTTAAGAGTTGTTCAAATGGTTTTTATTTATTTTTCGGCTGTGAATTCACACAATTCAACCACATCACAGATCAGTCTCAGTGTGTGAGATATTGCTGTTTGATCTGTGCTTGATCTTTGATCCGAGCTTTAATAGAGAGCTTATCTCTATTAATATAACTATCAAGTGGTATGAAATGCAACTTTTTTGTATCTTTTTCTGAAATTAAAAAAAAAATAATAACGATTACAATTGGCACGCCTGTAGCTTCCTAGAGTTATGAAAACTCTTGCTGTGTGTACAAAGTACATGTGGCTGTTTTCACAACCTTCACTATGTTGTTTTTAAGCCATTTTTTTACCATGCTCGAATATTCTTCTGTCTATCTTTGGAAGGGAAACACAGAAAGCCTTCAAACCAAATGCATTTTAAAGACAACGACTTTAGCCTCCACATAAAACTGTCAGTGAGCTAATTCTCTTTTTTAAACTTCCGGTTTTTCATCGATGCATAATTACGCACTAACTGGAACCCTGGGGGACCGCTGTGTACACACGTTCACAACGCAAGAAATATGGCTCAATACGGCTCAATACTCCGATATCAAGCATGTTCGCAGAAAAGCTTAAAACTATCACTTTTCTCACAAAGTACTGTATATAAATGTACAGTAACATGGTCAGAAGGAGCACGTAAAAACGTTTCCGAAATAACCACATGTAAGACTTTGATGCTATTCCATTTCTCCAAAATGTTTAGGGAGAAATGGAATACTGCTGTGTATTTTTTCTTTAAACTGCCAATATCAGCAGTATACATTTTACATAATGTTTGTGTTCCTAAATTAATATTGTTTAAGAGCATGTGAAAGGCATGGTGAATCGGAGATTCCCAGAACTTACCTTGCATGATTGGAAACGAAAACGTGATCGAATCAACGAAATGCTGTGGTGTTACTTTTTGTCAATGAAAAAAGTATTTTCGTTTACAAAGACGGTCACAAACAATGTGAACCAGGGTAATATGTTGAGTCTACAGTTTGTCCAAGGTCATTCATTATTAATACTATTAGTAATATCTTTGGTAATGACTGATGCTTAAAATATTTCTGCATAATTAAAATATTTGATAAAGGTGGTAGGTGTACTTTTGTCCAACTGAGCAATCTTGCTTTCATAAAATATACAACGTTTTAATGTATAATGATTAACATGCTGTAATACACAGTTTAAATTTAAAAGTCTAAAGAGTATACTACTTAAATTCTTAATTGAGTAAAGATTGTCCCTCAGCAGTGATCGGGATTTGAAACCGGGCGTTCTCTGGTGACAGCTCAGATGCTGTACAGGAGAGGTTGAGCTTTATGAGCTCCACCTGCCGGTTTTACAGGTGATTTAAACCAGCGGCCTTCCAGCCTCAGGCGTAGATCTTTAGCCACAGTGCCACCACACCGCCCGTAATGGGAATATCTCCACGAGCGTGGCAGTGCTGACAGGCCCGCAGTGGAGACGTCTGGGCCTGGTGCTGGAGAGGGAGCGGCAGTCGGATTAGGATGAACCGGACCAACAGACCAGTCCCCGCTGCCCGGTCTGGGTCTGTGCATTGCCAACAGGGAGAGACCCTTTGGAATCGGCAGGCAGGAAGGTTCGAGACTCATCGTGACTCCGAGAGCCTTCGTCTCGGGGTCGTGACACTGCTGGGAGAAACACGGGCACTGAAGAGCTGTTCAAGCCTCGCTTCTCAAGCCAGACGTTTGGACGTGATCCCAGTCCCTTGCTGTTTGTGGGGGTTTTTTAAATATAGATCCATGCATCCGTTATTTGGGAAGCCGTTTTCTCCTGGGAAGTGTTGTGGCTACTGGAGTGTAGGTGGAGACTCCACCCTGAATAAGAAGCCAGTCTGCTGCAGGGTGTGTTCACTCCCACCCACTCACACACAAACAGGGTACAACTCGCAGCCCAGCCTGGGATCGAACCTGGGACCTGAGAGCTGTGGGTAGCAGTGCTTCAGGTACGGCGAACCTCGCTCGGCGAACCAGTCGGACGAGTGGTGCCAGCTGATGTCACTTCTGCTTTAGAGTGAAGAACTTCATTTTCCTGGGAAATGATCCTCTGTTACTCTAGAACCTGAGTGAGAGTCCTAGAGCCTCAATAGCCTTTGTGATCGGCGGCGAGACGAAGCTGTTAATAGGAGTCTGCAGGCTCTGGAGGCTGTGCCCTTTCTCTCCTGGGGAGCTCTTACTCTAAGCTAAACCAACATCCGTCGCACGTTGAAGTTCACTCATCTCTGTGGGATTAGGTCTGCGTCACCCGGTGGCACCAGCGCATGCGCTGGAGGGGCTGTGAGCCCGTTGGCTCTTGAAGCAGCGTGGTGAGGTAGTGTCTTCTTCCCACCCAGCCGGCACTGTAGTCCCTCGGGAGGGGCAGGAGAGCCAGTCGGCTGTGGGTATAGAGCACAGCGCTGCTGTGGAAGAGGGTGCACACAGGGGAAGTGCGCAGATCTTGAGGTCGATGTGTGAGGTTCTTGCTTCACAAGATGTGTTCGACGTGCTGTGACGGAGGGCAGAGGGAAGTAAAAGACTTCTCGGAGCTGTAAGTGAGGAAGTAGAGACGTGTTGCAGAGTTCTGGTTGTGTAACTGCTTGGCTGGTGCAACACCGATTCCGTTCCCCCATGTGCTTCCTGCCAATCAGCTGTCACTCCTCTGCCTCAGAATCCCATGGGGTGCTTATCTGTTTTCTAACCTGTCCACAAATGGTGTCAGTCCTGTGTAAATTCAAGGCAGGAATCTTCTGTTCTTTCTATTTGAGGTCTGAACGTTCATTGGTTCCTGAGAACAGCAATGAGCATGTACCTGATTGTAGACTAATCGACATGCTTTCTCTGTGTTTCATGTACAGTGGGGCATCTTTGCTGAATGTTTTTTTCAGTAGCACGGCTTGACATCAAGCTGTATGATGGATTTTCTGAGCCATGCCTCTGTTAGCCTGTGTTGGGTCAGCTAATTCACACTCGACCTCGACAAATAATGAACTCCTACATGTATGTATTAAAAAGGGCTTATGTTCTTAAGGTAGAAAGAGGAGTTTTAAAGATTATGGCAGGGAAAACAGGAATTTCCATGTTGCTCAATTGGTTAATATGACAGATTTCGATCAAGTCTGAAATTGCACCACTAGGAACGGGAGGAGAAAGCAGCTTTGTTGCTGGTGTCGATCTTTGAACTCGGGTTCCGTTTCTGATGTGTTTCAGGGGCTCTGTTCTGAAAGTGATTGCCCGTCATCACCATGGGGAGAAGGGTTAGTTAGGTGAACAAGCAGCAGAAGAAGCTGCAGGTGGCGTTTGTGAGAATAAATGTGAACGAGGGAGGTGAGGAATAATGTGCGTTTACTTGTGCACAGGGAATGATGGTTGTTTAATTGTCCAGCTTCTGGACTCTCGGCTGTCCTGCCTGGGAACGTTGCTAGTTTTGGGCCTTTTTGGAGAGAGAGTGGAGAGTGCCCTGGGAGCAGTTCAGAAGCTCACAGGTGAACACTGAATACGCCCTTTCCGTTTTTAAAAATAAAATATACAGCCATGAGTGAAAGGGACATGAAATACTATTCTAGTGCTCTTTGATTGCTTTAGAGGCTCTCTAGCCTAAGAGCTCAGGGGCTCTTGTAATTGAGAGCTGTTATGCTAATTGCTACACCAGCTTTTTAGTGCGGACTTCTTGAGCTCACAGAGTACGATGTGTTTAAATACCCGGGGTCCTATTTTCTGTAAAGCTGTTATAGAATGTACCTGTCTCTGTCCGCCGTAGTCGAGCTGGAGAATAAAATGCACAGAGAGAGAGAGAGGAGACCTTTCGGTTGCGGTACACCCACCTGGCTTTTAAGTTAGAATGGAAAGTTTCTGAGTTGCTGAGTCATTAGCGTGACGTAATCCCCCTCTGTTTACTGCCCGGCGCTCGGGAGTGGTCGATCAGATGATGAGATAATGATGTCATGGAGCTGGGGTACATTTGGATGCTCACTGGTAGGGTGAGGGTGTACAGGCTGCCCCATCTCTTTGGGAGAGATTTGTTTCCTTGCTTTGGGAAAGGCGAAGCGTGTTTTCATGGCACTCTGCTGTGTTTGTTTGTTGGGCTAAGTTGTCTTCCTCTAGCTGAGGCCTCCCTTCAAGTGATCATGTTGGCCAAGAAAAAAACTCTTAGCAATATGTAACTTTCTTATTAATAATTTACAGCACCTCCTGCTTTGTAATCAGCTAATCGCAGCCCCTGGCATTCTACAGTGGGCCCAGGGAGGGACTCTGTGTGGCGGGATGTTTAATTGGAAACTGGGAGGGTCAATTGCATCATGTTTCTCAGCCTGTTGTGCTTGACTGGAGCTGCTGCCCAGCCTGGACAGGCTCACTGCTGCTGACGTACAGAGGCTCACTGATCACACCTCTCACACGATCTGCCCTTGTTTCGGGGGCGCACAGATGGAAGCTGGGGTTAATGGCTTAAGATCGCTTAAAAGCAAGCGTGTCCGTCTCTGTAGTAAAAATGTTATGGGAACAACAATGCAAACCTGTTTTTTTTAACGTGATATCTTTTAGTTTTTTTTATGCTATGTTCAGGAGTCAAGAAATTAGACACACTTTGAGAATGTGAGAACTTTGAGAGTCTCCATGATCCCTTTTGGATCACAGCCTGATGATGGGGCTCTGATTCCCTTGATATTCTTTCCCTTGTCGGGGTTCTCTGGGGCCGGTGACTGACGGGCCCTGTCCCGGGACAGTTTGCCCTGTCGGGGTTCTCTGGGGCCGGTGACTGACGGGCCCTGTCCCGGGACAGTTTGCCCTGTCGGGGTTCTCTGGGGCCGGTGACCGACGGGCCCTGTCCCGGGACAGTTTGCCCCATGAGACGCCACTGAAAGGTCTGAACTTCTTTATCTCCCCCACCCTCGTTGCAGATAGCCTTCGTCGTCCCAGATGAGTTACGAGACGCCTCCTCCGTACCCCGGCCCGGGACCCTCTGCGCCCGGCTACCCCCCCTACATGCAGCAGCCCAACCCGGGCTACCCCGGCCCCAACCCGGGCTACCCCAACTACCCCCCGGGCCCCACAGGACCCTACCCTGCACCGGGACAGCCAGCCTTCCAGGGCTACCCACAGCAGCCCTACGGGCCCCCCGGACCTGTGTACGTCGAGGCGCCGAAGAATACAGGTGAGCCTCCAGGGTGGAGCCCCCGGGCAGACAGAGCCAGGACCCCTTCAGTAACTGAGCATGCAGGACTGGCTTGAGCTCGGAGTACGGCTCGCTCGTCACACGCACAAGTGCAGTGGAATACTTATTTGCACATGTGCTCCAAGACAAAGACACTATTAAGGAAACACCAGCGTAAACACAGAACAACAGCAAGGTTAAATAAAACTCCAACTCTAATATTAGTTCCTGTCCTTTACACACACGTGCTCGTGTTGAGCTTGGCTCTGGGCTGATCCTTTATAAGGAGTGTCGGCGAAGCCAGTGCAGTACAGCTGACCGCTTTAACACTGAGCGGAGCGTGGTCAGACCAAGAGACCCGCTGGCTTACAGGAGAAGGGCGCTTGTTTCTAGGATCCGAGGACAGAGAGACTTCAGCTGCCACGGCTACTGTTCTCAAAGGAATTTGGGGAGATCCTAGTTCACGTGTTTAAAGACCGATCGTATTGATCGTGATATCACACATTTCTGTTCATTGTGTTCACATGGTCCCATGTGTGTGACGCTGTTGAAGATTGTAATAATAATTTAACATTATCTGAAAATATCTTTTTGACCTTTAGCTCTTTAGAACTTTCCGTATAAACCTTTGCACCCTGGCTCCGTGTAAAAACGTTTGGTGGAGAAATCATTTAGACTTTGGAGTGTTGTTTACGGTATATTTTTGGCACATGATCGAACATTGTATTTCAGAAAAATACTTGTATCTGTGGAACGTGTGTCCATTTGGCTAGAATTAACAACTTCCAGTTGTGTTTATGCAGCTGAACCTGAGATTTCACCTGTACAGTGTCTGAAGCAAGAGGCCCATGAGCCAGCCTGGGGCTGTCAGTGGTGTTGGTGGACCAGTAAGAATAAACCAGAACTTCAAAATAAACATCCAGTATGGATCCAACCTTTGAATGACTTTAGTTGTTGGAATTATGCAGCGTTCAGAAGCGTAAGGGGGGGGCGAGGGGGGTTAACCCTGGTGTCGGTCTGGCCTTTCAGAAGATCTCCCTCAACAAAACTGAAAATGTTTCTACCTCCTCTGCTGGTGCAGAATGGCCTCTGTGTGTCTCCCAGGTGGGGCTGCACTTCAGGTGTACGAAGTGGGTCCCCTCCTGTCTGTAAACACTTGAGGATGAGAGGTGGCATTGAAAGATGAGCAATTCATTTTGAAAGAAGAAAGAGGTCCAGTGCTCCTGAAGAGTTGCAGGGTTGGGGTACAGTGACCGGCTGGACAGGCCTGTTGTTACTGGGCACCTTGGTGGCTCCAGGCTCCTGTTTCGCTCTCTTCTGTTCTGTGCACCGTCCTGGGAGAACTGAACCCAATTTAAAAAGACTGGTAGGACATTCCTAATACCTCCAGAACACAGTGTGCAATTCGATCCCCTACTTTGTGCTAGTGGTATGCCATCTTTCCAGAGAAATATTGCTTCCCTTCAATGAGGGAGACAGATTCTTATCTTTAGAAAAGCAGAATATTCTGCATGCTGACCAGGGCATTGAAATGCAGGCTGCCCTGTGCGAGATGAAGGCATGAAAGATTCACAAGCCGCGCAAGGCAGCAGGCAGGGGTTTTCCTGCTGCGCGGGGTGTGTGCAGCGTTCTGAACTCGCTCAGGAAGCTGAGGCGAAGGTGCAAACAGCTCTGCAGCTGCTGCAGCACAGCGGCGCAGCGACATCAGTGAGATAGATCCCAGTACAGGAAACACGATCCTACAAGCACTTCTCACGTTGCTAGTAGACAACTTAGCCCGGCCTTTCGTGTAATCTTCCTTGTGATCACTCTGAACCAAAGACCGATGTAAATAGCAGGGTTTCTTCTAGCTGCTGGTAAAAAAGCAATCGTGGGAAAGTGACTGATTAGAGAACCTCCAGCCTCTGAACAGCAGATTGATTTTGTGAACGAGATTTTAACATTTTCTGTCGTATTGCAGTCAGAAAGGTTTAGCAAATCTACATACTCTCTATAGAAGTATCTCCCCGTTAAAACCTGAGTACACTTTCTGAAGTGTCTGTGTAGACTGTTTTTTTTGTATTTTGGCATAGTTTGATTAATAATTATTTAACCTCCCATCTTTGTTAGAACAATGTAAATATTTCTATCAAAAGTGCAATTGTAAACTAAAAAGAAAAGGTGAAGGAAAAAGGCTGAACATTCTATGAATATTATGCTTGTAAAATGTTACATTGCTAAATAAGAAAGGAGTTAAACCCTGCAGATTTATCAGCAATATCTCTTTGAAGATGAAACCACGGCTCTTGCTTCGCTCAGGAGAAGTCCTGCCCTTTAGCACGGGGCCTCTGCGTCTCTGTGAAAGGGAGCGAGGCGTTGATGTTCACCGGTGAAACACCGTGAAGGATCTGTAAATATCTGCTTGCCTTCCGGTGGGGGTGTTGGGGAAAATTTCTGACGTTATCCTCATTAAAACAACTGATCTGGAAAAATATTCATAGATTGCGCAATAAGAGGTGCCACTCAAGTCCCCTGGCACTCCTTTTGTATTTGTGTATGTCGCATCCATGATCACCGTTCAGACAATCGAACTACAGGACTCCACTGGACAAGTGTGACATTGAGACTTTCTCCCAGCCCGAGGGAGGAAACTCCTGGTGGCCATGCGAGGAGACGAGATCCTCTCTCCTGGGCTCGCTGGCCGCAGAGCCAAAGCGAGCCGATGGTGTATGCCAGCTGGGCGCTGCAGGAGAGCTCTCGGTTCCCCGGAACCTGCTGGGCGCTGCAGGATCCTTGGGGTTGAGAGTCTGCTTTCATAGACGTTTACAGTTCTGCATTTCAGAGAAGAAGGGATGACCCAGCGCGTTCCACAATCCCTGCCTCTTCTGATGAAAGCCTTCCTGCGCGGGTCACAGGGGAGAGCCCACCGCGCACACCTGGGCACACAGACCCTGGGGCCGCCCAGCGAATGGGCTACAGACAGGCTGCGCAGTCGGAACGTTTCCCTGGTAACAGCAGGGCGTCTGTTTGTACAGCCAGTGCATTAGAGAGCTGCCAGGAGAGAGCTTTTACTCTGGGGGCTTTATCAGGAGCTCGCAACTAGACCGGAAAATACTAGAGCCACAAAGAGTGAGACTTGCTAGTCAATTATAAACCACTTTGTACACACTGCGCCAAGCTGCTTCTGTAGTCCGCTGTTTGAATATCCTCAACTACCAGGAAGGTACAGCTGTTGGTACATGGGTGTTGGAGAGCAGAAACACATCGTCTTGGGACTGTGGACATGCTAGCAGGTCTGCGGGTGCCTTCTTAGCTCTTTTTTTTCCCCCTGACTATCTGAAAAATCCCTTTTAGTTTCACTGTGATCTCTGAGTCATTGCTTAGATTGAGCCAAGTCCCTGAAACATCCCTACATTAAAGGAACAGTGAACCTTTGCCAATGCGTTGGCCCTGTTCTACTTTTTCACAACTAACAACTATCGACGGCCACTAAGGAAAACGACGAATTAAGGGTCCAGGCTGTTGAACCGAGAGCCTAGCTGGAGTGAAAGTCAGGAGAGAGCAGCAGGCCAGGATCAGGACAGGGGAACTGAGCTGCTTACTGTGTAGAGAGTAAGCAATCCTGCTTTGCAAGGGTCAGCGGCCCCCTACTCCCTCGGCTCACTTGCACAGCCCGCGAGTGGTGTGGTCCGAGAGCGCTCTGGTTATCTCTCGGTGTCAGGCACCACCTGTCCTCTGCGCAGGCTGTGGCGTTTGCGAGGTAAATCATTCATCCAGCGCGCCAGGGAAGGAGTCTTATCGCCCCTCTCTTTTAATTAATGGCAGGGCTGAAACGGAGAAGCACAAAGCGCGGGTAGATTGGAGCCTGCCAAGCTGGGAGCAGTCCTGCCAGCGGACAGGAATACAGGCACGGCCTGAACTTGACTTCTGCTTTGGCACTGGGTCTTCCCCAGAGTAAGGAGAGCAGCAGCCACCGATTCCTGATGTGCTTTGGCCTTCTGAGGACAGGGTAGCAGAGAGATGCGTGGCTCGCGCAGATAAGAGGCTTGAAGAACTCGATCATCGCTGATCCGATGATACTGGGCGTAGGAGCTGGGCTGTGCTTGTGCCCTCTGACCTCCCTAGGGAGCCCCCTTAATTCTCTTCCTGGCCCTGAAGGTCCTTCTCAGTTCTCCACCTGCGGACTGGGCAGGGGTGGGTGGAACTGGTCCCCTGTTCGGCGTACAGTGAGCTGAGCTCACGTGGGCCGTCGACTCCAGGCCCCGGCTGTGTCGCAGTCTGAGCTCGCCTGCGGCCCGCCGGCAGTGTTCACTTCCTGTCTCACACCTCCACTGCCACCTCCCACGGTTTCCCTGGCGATCCCACGGCGACCGGAAGCAGCTGGGCTCCCCCTCCTCCCCCAACACCACAACCACAGAGGCCCCGCGGACGACGCCTTCCCAGAGTGCCGCTCGCCGCGGCCGCCTGCTCCCCACGGCCCTGCCGGCTCGGCGCGGCGGGCTGGTGCGCGCAGACGGCAGCTTGGGGTTCCTGGCCCTCTGCTCGAAGGGCATGCTGTAGCAGTCGGGGGTCGTGTTACTGGCTATTAGCTTTTGTAAGAAAATGGTTCACCGGTAATACATCAGTTAGAACCATTCGAGTGCCTCTTAACCCTCGACAGCCGTCAGTGAGGGAGATGCGACTGCAGGGTGGCTGAAGCCCGGGGGCCCGAGGAGGCGTGCCGAGGGGCGGGGACAAGCTGGTGGACGTGCTGTGGCCTGCAGGCAGACAGGGCAGAGGAAACGAGCAGAGCGCTGGACAGAGAAGAGCAGGAGCCTGTTGACTCCAGGATTTACCTGTAAGCAGGTCCTGGCAACGAGCCAGTGTAATCTGACAAACCTGGTTTCCTCGGGTGTTTTGTCGGCTGTTTAAGTTCAGGGAAAGTGCAGCTGGAGAGGAGAGGAGGTATTTGTTTAAATGTAAAAACTGCTTTTCATACGAACTTGGGCTCTTTAATGTACTCTAGCGAGAAGTTAGTTCTGAGGTGTTTTAGTCTGACAAGACAAGTCTTCGTCACTTCCCACCTGAGTGATGTTTTCACTTCGCTGGGATCCTGGAGCATCAAGAGCAGCTATTCTGTTTTGAAAAGCAGAAGTTGTAGTTAGACGTTGACGTATTTCTAGATACGTGTGAAAAGTGCATTTTGAAACTGCGTCCTGGGTTGGCTTTGTGGGGGAAGCAGAGAGAGATCGTACGGACGGTCTAGCCCATTTTCAAACCAGTGGTCTGTGCCCATTTCTTGGAGACCTGCTCCACTGGTCTGCTTTCGGTTCAGCAGACGTGTTGTAAAACATGTTTATTAAGGGAAGTGAAATTCTCATGAACACAGTGCAATAGTAGTACCTTGTTTGCAATGCCTTCTGCCCACTGGTTTCCTCGTTACAGAATCATGTTAAAGGCCACGGTGCTGGTCTCAAAGACCTGTCAATCAAAACTGTTTAAAGAACTGAATCTCTTTAGTCTGCAGCCAATAAGTACATTAAAATTAGAAAGTTAAGTAGTGAAATGTGTGTTTTACAGGCTAGACTTATAAGATTAACTATATTTTTTGTTCAAGCCATTAGGCAGGACTCTGTGTCAAGCGCCTGGATGTAAGACGCCACAGATGTAAATCTGCGCTGCCTTTGGGCCAGAATTGGATCTTTTGGCTACTGTTAGTTCGGTAACCCTGACAGCCCTTTATAATGGAGCTTGTAAATCGGAGTTTCTGACCCGGGTCCTGGAGAGCCAAAATCCTGCTGCTTTTCGGGACATAACTGAACCGTTAATTGATCCGATCGCAGGATTACTTTTAACTGTGTTCTCCGATTCTAAACACGCCAGAGATTGACTATTTGACAGATAGTGAGCCCGTTGCTCTTGTCTGGTCCCGAGATCCTCGGAGCGCTCGTGTTTGTGGACGGATAATCCTCTTTGTTTTCCCAACAAGCGGTTTCCAAGAAGGAGGGCTCTGCGGAGAGGAGGAGGGGGAGGTGGGTGGACTCAGCCGTGCAGCGGAGGGGCTGCTTTAATGAGCACGGGAGCCTGGGGGACTGCAGCCCCACAGCGCCACCCAGGGGGCAGCACCTGACGTGCAGCAGAGCAGGGCGGCCAAACGCACGCAGAAGCACTGAGATCGGGGGAACAGATGCACAAATTTGAATTTCTCTCTTTTACGGCACGTCTGGGTTTGCCCTTGTGCAACACCTCCTTCCTCACAGACCCGTCCGATCCGATGCGCTCTCTCTGGGCCGTGGTGGCTGGATTGTCGGATGTTGTCTTCTTTTCTTTGCAGTGCTTTTGACGTGCGCGTTGCAAATCAGAGGCTTGCATTACACATCTCTGTCATCGTTTCGAGTATTTGTGACATTTTATCAGACACCAGCTGCGATCAGGGATGTATTGCTCATCCTCGTCTTGTTTCTGGCTGTGGTGATCTTTCTGCGTTCATGTTGCCGCAGGAAGCGAGACGCACAATCTGAAGTTTTGCCTGCACTGTATGAAAAGTGGTCAGGAGAGGGATCACACCGGCACTAGATTGTGCTGTACGAACACTCTTAAAGGATCGGCCAGCCTGTGGGGGCACAGTGTACGTCTGTATGACACAGAGACACCCCCACCCCCCCAAGGCAAGGTGCAGACGTGCTTGAGTCTGATCTGCTGTATCATCTGTGTCGCAGCTCCTTCTACAGCTTGCAGTAGTGTCTTAGATAAGGGCATTGATCTGTAGCCGCTCTGTAGAGCTAATTGAGCTGTAGTTTGTCACTCTGCTCGCCGATGCCAGTACGGGTCGTACCCTTCCCGCGTTCTGGGCGGGACAGTGTCGTGGGTTGGGAGGCGCTGCTTTTTTTTTGTAGGTGCCAGAGGCTCCCCTCTGAATTCGTGCGCCCTCTCGGGACGTCCCACTCTTTCTGGAGTGGGAGAGTCCGGATCCGGTCCGTCTCGGCCCGGCCCAGCCCAGCCCAGTCCAGTCCTGGCCTTCCTGCGAGTCTGCTGTCTGCACATGGAGGACGCAGGGGCTTTCAGAAACAGGTCGAGGGAGGCTCCCTGCAGTCAGTGGAGTTCTCTCCTGTGGTTTGAGTGCCAGCAATCCCAGTGACGGGGGCTGTGAGCTGGGACAGGCCCGAGAGGGCCCGCGGGTCAGGCGTGGCGCCCGGCCTGTGCTGGCCCCCCTGACCGCTCTCTCTGCTTGCCGCGCAGTGTACGTGGTGGAGGAGCGGCGCCAGGACAACTCCGGAGAGGGCGCCTGCCTGACGGCCTGCTGGACGGCGCTCTGCTGCTGCTGCCTGTGGGACATGTTCACCTAGCCCCCTGCCCCCGGACCCCCAGCACCCTGCACCCTGCACCCCAGCACCCTGTACCACCCTGCACCACCCCCCGCAGCTTTCGAGGACTCCCTCAGCCTCTCGGAGCGCACTGTGACCCCACTGTACCCCACTTCTGCAGCCCTGCCTCGTATCCTCGATGCTCCCGCAGAGGGGCAGACTGGCCCGGGCTGACTCTTGGAATCGGTCCGGAGGGTTTTTTAAAAAAAGCAACAATTTTTGTTTTGTGTTAAGTTTATGGGATTGTTTTTTGTCTTGGAGATGTTATTAGCAATATATTTTTCCTGATTAAAACCTTATTAATATATTTGAAACTTGTAACTATCCTTTTAATTTTTACATTCCTAGAATGTGACTGTAGGAAAAAAAAACAAAATAGTTAGTTGCCTATGTGAATAATCAGAATTGCACAATTAATAAATTATTCCTTCAAGGTATTTTGGTGTTGTCTTTTTTTTTTTTATTCCCCCAGTCTGTCATGAGCTGCTGCAGAGCAGTTCTGATCCTGAAGAGCCCCAGTTTTGGAAAACGTGCACATACCGCCTGCGACTGAGCACACAGTGTAGATGTTCCAGTTCTGTGCACACGGCTGATTTAATGGGGATCTCGAGACCCTGCTGGACTGGGGCTCCTTGTCGGGGCTGTGTGCCACAGTGATCCCCCCGACTGCACCTAGCGACGAGCCTGACCGGCGCGAACCCGAGTCCGCCGGCCGGGTTGCTCTGCAGGGGAGGGCGTCTGGGAGACGGATCGGCTGCCCTGTGTTTCCCAGAGCTGCTGGTTGCCGGGGAGGGGCCTGGGAGAAGCCACGGTGGGCAGCGTGACCTTTCCTCCGGCGCCAAGAGGCCGGGGGCTCTGCCTGCCTGCTCTGTGCCTGGCGCTGGAGTTGCAGGATATTCTGGGAGGGGAGGAGCGACTCGGTCTCCCAAACCCAAGTCCAGCTACGGTTTCTCCGGTGCAGCATGGAGACGGGCAGGAATAACAGGTGGAGCCCCTGAGCAGGAGACGGTGGGGGTGGCGGGCGACCCCCCCGAGCGGAGCCCCTTGTTTCAGCCTCTCCCTGGTGATGGCTTCCATCTGCTCGGGGCCCATGCTTGTTCCTGCTCGCCCGGAGCGGCGGCGGGGAGAGGCTTCGGAGCTCTTGGCAGTTCACCATGGCAACGGTCCAAGTGGAACTCGGACGTTGGCGTGAGCCGGCCTCTCCTCGAGAACAACAAGCGGGGAAGCAGAGGAAGGATTCTTGCCTTCTGAGCTCCTGAAAGGATTTTTTTGCAGGATAAACACCCGCTGTCCTTTTGAAATCGGGCGAATGCGTGACGGCCCTGTGGCTCTGGGGAGGCAGCTGAAAGCCCCCCCCTCACACAGCTGGGGTGGGTCAGATTGGGGTGACCCCTCTTCCAACCTGCTGCTGAGCTATTGCCCCTCACAGGAGCAGGACTGACCGGGGTTTATATTGTATAATTATACAATATATGTATAATAAAAAATAGCTTTCAATAAAATGATTCTTTTATAGATGATTTTATAGATTTTATAGATAGATGATATTTTTTGTGATATGATGTTGCTTTTTTCCCCGCGAGTGAAAGGCCAGCAGGGGAGGAGACTAAGACCCATTGTGGTGCTCCTGCAGGGGCCTCCTGGGGCTGCGATCACGTGACGCCCGCACTGGGAAGGAGGGCCGTGGGCTGACGGCGGCGACCAGTCTGAGCTGGGAGCCGAGCTGCATGGCTGCCGGGAAGGAGTTCTGAAGTCACAGGAGAAGTGTAATCTGACTCGCCCGGCCTGGGCGTATTTTTAGCTCGTCGGGCTTCTGAGCACCACATGCAGGACAGAGTAAAGTAAATATTTTCCTTTTAATCCGCAGGACTGGGGCTCGGCTAGAACCTGCAAAGACGAACGGTTGAACTACCGTGTTCCAGAAAAGCCCAGCTTGTCTTTGCAGAACATGAATCGTTTGTCCACTTGCCATTGTATGTGCTAAAACCCCAGTGTAAAAGCTACAGTATACCGTTGAGGAAAACAGCTGAATGAGAGGTTATATATGAGGGGCAATCGAGAAACAGAGTCTTGTATACAACTGCGATTCTGTCTGCAATGTCAGGTTTTTCAGCAGCTCGGTCTTGATGTGGGGTTTCAACAGTCTCTCTGGGGTAAAACCGTCTCTGAAAGATCTTCTGAAAGCAGGCAATGCGATCTGTACGAGAGCCTCCTCCCAGGAAGAAGGCTGTTCGGGTCCTGCCGTGGTGTCTGTGAGCCCGACAGAGGTCCGCTCTTAAACAGAAGGTTCAACAGCGTTGCTTCCTGCGAGGCGAACAGCCCAGATTCAGGTCCCCGCCGCGGCGCAAGCTGTGCTTTTCATGCCCTCTGGGGAGAATAAAGACCCCTCCTCTGATAGTAAAATACAATAAACAATTGTTTATTGGGGGGGGCACCGGGGGCTCCGCGCCCAGGTCTGGTCAGGGCTGAGCTCCGCTCTGTGCGGAGTCTGCATGTTCTGCCCGGGCCTCCGTGGGTTTTTGCCAGCCTGGCCCCCTTCGTGACGGAGCGCCTGGGCGTATGTGAGGAGCAGCGGGCGCGTGGCAGGGCACCCTCCGGGCAGGACGCCAGGCCATCACAGGACAAACACACTCACGCCAGGGCCGGGTTTCCCAGAAGCCAGTTCACCTGCCAGCATGTCTTTGGGCTGTGGGAGTAAACCGGAGCGCCGAGAGGAAACACATGCGAACACAGGGAGAACATGCAGACTCCACGCAGACAGCGCCCCAGGGTCCCCCTTGTTAACCCCTGTGCCAGCGTGCCCCTTGAATATTACACCGCGGTGTTTAACTGTTTAAAAAGAGTTTAGTGTTATTACCTGACCAGACTTGTGTTAAAAGTTTAATGAGCAAAGTTTAAAAATGCCTTAGTTGAAGAGTGCAATTGTCTGCTTCTTGGGTAACCCCCTCCATCCATCAATGAATTAACAGAAAAACCTGTTTATTCCTGGTAAGGGTGATGGCAAGCCGATCTTATCCCAGAATCTTTGGGCACGAGGCGGGACCGCAGCCTGGACAGGATGCTGGGGACACCGTGTGCTCCAGTGCTCGCCATTCAAGAAGAACATTGGCCGATAAACCTACTGCCAAAACAAACAGGGATTAACGGCCCTTTGTTCCGACAGCTTCAGGTCAGAAATGAGAAATCTCCCTGTTCCGCAGAACACGGTGCGCTGCTGCCACCTAGTGTCTAATACTCTAATAGACGCGCGAAGACTTGAGCTTTGCAATATCTCCAAATCGCTCGAAGCACAGCGCAAGGCACCCGGGTGGATCGTCACTTAGATTGTGCAATATTTTACACAAATGCATTAACATCAAACATTTTTTGTCGTGGTGCTAACAGCACAACGCCCCTGGCAGCCTACACTTGAAATAATTCACTTCTTGCACGTTTTATGTCGGGTTTCCTGGGTGACAGGTTTCAGCAAAGGCCTGTAACTTCTCTGAAACTCTTGACATACATTCTGAACTATACCGCCATTTTGAAAAGTTGCATTGGCCATTTTTCCAAAATAAAACTCACCTCTTCTGCTTCATCAAAGTTCTCACACTGGGGTGCGAAACGTGCAATGAAGAGTACTGAAAATGAGAAGGTGTATAGACCATAGTCAACTGGCAAACGTGTCTTCCTGTGTCAACATCACTGCACAATATGTGCTCATCAGGAAAACCAGGTACTTACTCGGGGTATTTGATCAGTGCAGCACTGTTGCAGCTATTGTCTGGCTTTCTCTGAATGAGTTCAAATTAGAGCATTTCATTTCTGCTAAACTGTGGACAGGAGGCACCACTAACATGCAGTGGGAATGTCGTGCGATTAAAACAAAAGTGATCATCCCTGTCTTTGCAGAAGGAAGCCATTTTGGACGGATTACTTACGGGCTCACAATGACGTGACAGCGCTTACCTACTATTTAAAATCATTTCCAGAAATCAGCGTCTCCTCCCTGACGCCAGCAAGTGATCCATAAGCTCCCGGAAACTGACCCCCCGCTCCCAGATTGTTCTGTATCATATGACCTCGAGCCATCTGAGAAGCTGCTCAGGTCTGCTAAACAAGCCGCATCTCTGTTTGTAACGAAAGTGAGATTATCCAACTGGACTGGCGAGTTATAGTATCTGTGGTGTATTGCATATATATTATAGCATCAGCCAATTATTTCATTGTATAGCTGTGGTTTGTTTCAAGCGGGACCCTCCCCCGAAATCAGTTTTTCACAGTTGGGATGTTTGTGTTATCTATGACTTGAAGGACCTTGAGGAGAGGCTCTTGTTGCAGCAATGCATTTCTGTACTGTTGATTTATTTACTCGCTATCCTCGATATTACTTACGTACCTGCACGGTTTATAGGCACGCCCTGTTGCCGGTCGCGGCCGCCTGCGGGGGCGGGGCCACGGGTAGGGAGGTACCTGTGAGGGGGCGGGGCTTCGCCCACACAGACACGCCTCCTCGGAGTTCAAAAGAACCATCGCGCCCCGGCTGACCCCGGAAAAACTCGCGAAACTCCGGACGGACAGTCTGTCTGCTGCCGGAAAGAGAGGCAGTCGGCCGGTCAATGATGATGGAGGCTGGGACCTGATATGGTGTTTTACCGACCAGAAACCACGCTTTCTGGATACACATCTCACGCTCATCTGTCTGATAAGACTCACCCCCAGGTGTGTTAGTAAAGTCCACCTTTCAACTGGCCCACAGCCACAGGCTGCCTGTAGGTTCTTACTGCGATGCAGAAACCCTGCAGACGGATTCAGCATCAGAACACAGAACCAGTCAAAGATAAGAGGAGGCACTCAGGAGCAACGTTCCCTCTCATTTTTAATGGCCCGTGTGCGCAAACATTTCGAGTTGTGCACATTGTTTCCCTGGTGACATAAACTGGTACGCACTAAATTGAGCGTCTGTAAAATTGTCAAACTGAAATTATTTTGTTAATATAGTCATGCTCATAGAAGCATAGAGATGCAAAAGACCGGGACAGTGATTCAACAGGCCCAGTCATGTGTGGAGCCAGCAGGAGCAGGGAGGTAGGAGACTACACGAGCAGAGGTATCGATGATTCAGTAGCAGTAATAATACACACAGCCCAGCTGGGCCTCATGCAGCCAGTATCATGTGGTCAATTTAGCATTTTCCAATTGACGACCGTGTTTGTTTTATTATTTTCATATTTTGGGGAGGGAATTTAGTTTTTGGTGCGCAGTTCAATTCTTCTATGCGCGCTGATGTGTGGGTACACTGCGAGTCGGGGGTCAGTCTTGGGGACTGTGGACCCCTGGCTGGGCAGGTCTCTCCACACGCCCGCGGCCTTCTGGCTGAAGAAGTGCCTCCTGCTCCCGGGCTGAGTTGCACTTCTGCCCCGTTCCCGCTCGGCATCGCTGGGTGAGGAAGTTCGCTGGGTGGACTCTTCAGGAGTCTGAGTGCTTGTATGGGAATCCTTCGTAATCATGTCTTCTTTAAGATTAAAAAACACTCCGTTCCCTCTCCCTGTCCGTGCAGGGCATTCACTTTAACCCCAGAACTGATTCTGGACTGATTCTACAGCAGCATCTCTATAACTGCAAACCACAAGTGTTCACAATATTCCAGCTGAGGATTTACAGCGCATTACACAATCTCAACACGACGTCCCTTGAGTTCAATTCTATGCTTTTAGCTCTATATCCTAACATTTTGTATGACTTCACTACATTATATAAAATATGTAAATGACGTGGAAATACAAACATTCATTTTTTTCCAAAGACGCCTTAGGTATCGCAGTGCTTTTCATATTGTATTTATAGCTGCTTCGCAGTACCTCGCCCTTGTTTACATTAAACGTTCTCTGCCCGGGCTTTAGTCCAGTCATGAGTCGTATCTAAACCTCAGATAATCTCCTGGTTTTATATATTTGTAGTTATTCTTTAACTTCGCGGAACAGAGTTATGAATCACGTTCATACAAAGAGACTGTCTCTGAACCCGGGACCAGCAGCCCTACCTCATGCAACCACCGGCGTATAGCCTGTCCAGACCAGTTGCATATTTAAAAATACATTTTCATTGTTGAACTTCTCAATACAGCCTAAAGGTACAACTAAAACATATGCGAGGATATACAGCTATTGGCAAAGCGTGGGGAAAAAAAACAACAACATGGCATATCAAATAATGCACCGTCCGTCAGATCGTTTAAATCAGGGATGATCAGCAGAAAGATGTAGGTGTTTTCTTCCTATAGTGATTAAAGTCGTCTGGAGAATGTTTTCTCGGTCCTACTACAGTATTTCATTTTGTCGCGAGCTCGCCCGGCTACTCGCGCCGCGGAGGGCACGCGCTAGGGCCTGCTCCGGGGGGTCAGCTGACTCCGCTCCGCCAATGGCCGGCCTCGCCGGTGACGTCACCCCGATCCCCGTGTGTTGGAGAGGCGAACTTGCAGGCGGATCGCAGGCGCTGCGGAAAAGTTGAGCGATCGGATCGGCAGAGCCTTACTGTTTGCAACGGGATACGAGGTAAGCAAGTTCGATTTTGTTTTTGTTGAACTAACGGATTCGATACTTGATCTCTTATGTCAAATAAAAAAAAAATCACCGAGATTTAAATGCAAATCGGCTTGGGAGTTTATTGTTGTGCCCTGGACGGAGGAGCTTGACAACTGTCTATTATCGCGTCTTGTGTTAATATATCGCATATTTTATGCACAGACGGGGATGGTCGCTTGTTACCCAAGTCGGCTGCTCCCGGTTCTGTGGAAACTAACTTCACACATTACCAGTGCGCAGAATACTCTCCGCTGTGCCTTCTCTTCAAACTGCCTGTAGCTCTTGTACACAGTAACCTTGAGGTGTTTTTCGTAAGAGCAGTCTTCAGCCTTTTGGAGGCTAATTAATACTAAAACACCTATTAAAGAATTCATTTTCTCATTTTAGAAGAAAAAGTAGTATACTTTTAGTTTTGTTTGGGGGGAAGAATCAAAGTATAGGTGATAAACTGGGTCGCCTGTGAACTTCGTCATGACAGCTATAAATCCAGTCTCAAAGAACACAGGAACGTTAAACGGTCAGACGTCTAACGTAACTAACGTTTACCATTTATAATATCGCGTATTTTCATATACAGATTATTTATGCTTACGTCTGAGATATACGTTATTATTGGTGTCAGTATAGAACGACGCTGTCCTCCATGTAATAAAGTCGTCTTCAGCTTCGGCTGCTGTCAGACTGACCCGAATCGCATCGCGTCTCTGTTCTCTGTCTGTTTTGAATTCCCTCCCGGTGCAAACTCGCTCCTGTGGCGCTGAGACTGAGACTGAGGAGTGGAGTTGAGGAGTGAAGACCAGCGCTAATTAAAAGCCTGACTAACACAGATCCTGTGGTGGCGCACTGCCCAACACCTTCCTCACGGAGGCGAGGAACCCGCGGTGCTGATAGAACAGATCACGATTCAACAGCAGCAGTCACGCCAGGGACACTACGTGTCAGGAGAAGACAAGGCACTTCGGACTGGAGAAATGGGACTGCAGTGTGACCATCGGAACTCCATGTCCCGATAATAACAGAGCAAAGGATAGCTGGCTGTGTGGTAGCACCACCTCCCTGTTCTTGTAGAGAACATCTGCCGTCCCTCCCTCGTCTTCGTCACCCGCTCCACCGCCCCTCCACACTGACACACTCAGTTTAAGCCCGGTTTGTGATTTTAAAAAAAGAAAGGTTCGTTTGTCGCAAATCCACAAAAAAAAAGTCGTTTTACAGGGTAGCATACCGGGGCTGCCCCGGCGGGTCTGGCTGAGATTAGACCGAGACACGGCGGCCGGCGGCCGGACTCGGGGGCCAGTGCCGACGGGGAAAGTGCAGGTGTGCTCTTCACCGGTGTGCTGTTTCCTCAGGCATGCGGGGAGCAGCTGCAGTCGGTACCGGCGCCGCGGGGCCGCGCAGGCAGGTAAGCAGACCGCTCCACCGGAGAGAGCTACCCGTCAGTAAACCGGTATAAGTGCTCTATACTCCGGAGAGAACACCCGCTAGCTCTGTCTGTTCACGGTGCGTCCTTACCCCTACCGACCTGTCCCTTTACTGTCGCAATAAAACCAGGGTTATTCATAATCGCGGTTTACTGCCAGCAATGTCACTCGTGCAAGGGTGAAGTAAATAAGCAAAACAGTCTGGTGTCTTCAGCCCTCTGTGTGATCCACCAGCAGGACCTTTACAAAAAAACAGCACATCATGTGGCTTTCATTAGACGGGCAGTTCTCCAGGCGCCTGTAGTGTTGCAAGAGCTGGTGAGCTGGGGACTTGCCTGCCTCTCACGGGGCCTGACCTGTGCTCCAGCTGTGTTTTGGTGGCGGTGGGGATCTCTGGAATTTGTTTTGAATACAGAAAGGCAAAGTGCAGGAGGAAAAGAAGAGAGGGCTTCATGCAGGTGTTGGAGAGCCTGACATTGAGCTGATGCTGTTTCACACAGACCCCAGCACCACAGAGAGATAGAGAGAGAGAGACAGCTCCTCAACACACACAGACCTCAACACTGAGAGACAGCACCTCAACACAGAGAGAGACAGCTCCTCAACACAGAGAGAGACAGCTCCTCAACACAGAGAGAGACAGCACCTCAACACACAGAGAGTGAGAGACAGCACCTCAACACACAGAGACAGCAAGCTCCTCAACACACACAGACCTCAACACAGAGAGACAGCTCCTCAACACACACAGACCTCAACACAGAGAGAGACAGCTCCTCAACACACACAGACCTCAACACAGAGAGAGACAGCACCTCAACACACAGAGAGTGAGAGACAGCTAGCTCATCAACACACACAGACCTCAACACAGAGAGAGAGCACCTCAACACACACAGACCTCAACACAGAGAGACAGCACCTCAACACACACAGACCTCAACACAGAGTGAGAGACAGCACCTCATCACACAGAGAGAGAGAGTATAAAAGTGACAGTCTCTGCTCTTCTCTGGAGCCGCCCTGTCGTGCAGTGTGCAAGCAGAAGGCGTGTGCAGGTCCGTGTGCAGTAGCGAGGCACAGCTCTGCTGGTGGGGTTCAGTGACCTCCCGGTCCCGGCGTCTCTGGGTTGCTGCGGGCTGAGCTGTGAGCGCCCCGTGTCTCCACAGGAGGGCCAGGTCTGGGACTCGGTGAAGAAGGGAGCCTTCATCCTGGGCTCGGGCCTCTTCGTCCTGCTCGCCTTCCGGAACTCCCTCACGTGGTAACGGTCCCCTCGCCTCCCTGCTGGGGGCTTCAAACCCAGTCAGCCGCGGCGAAGCTGGTGCTGGGAGAGACCTGGCAGCGTCGTGAACCGGGCTGTGTGGCTGTGCCGTGGGTGTGAGTGTGTGTGTGTGCAGGCTCGCCGCTCGCCACTCACTGCTCGCGCTCTCCTGCCCCACAGGCACCTGCAGCGCTTCTGGGGCGCGTCGGGGGACTTCTGGCAGACTCAGTGGACGAAGCTCCATCTCCTGCTGGGCGGCAATGAGTGGGCCTTGTTCTTCGTAGGTGAGAAGGCACATCGCTTCACGCTGTTTTGTGTTTCGCTGCCGCTACAGTATAAGATGGGCTGAAGTTCATCTGCAGTCATCGGTCACACTTCTGTCACGCTAGCATGTCGGATTGTGATTCTGCACAAAAGCAAAGCCTCTTCAGTGCAGCGTCCTGATGCCCTGTGAAAGACAGCAGTACTGTAGCTGCTGTTGGTGGGAATTGTAATTAATGACAGACAAAAGGTCAGCAGGTGACTGAAGGGGAACAGGAGGAAAACTCCTGTGATTTAGTTATCCGACAATACAAAATCGCACCACAAATTGTATGGTATTCAATCTGCAGCTGTCATGGCAGAAATGTACTGCAGGTCTTTTCAGCAGCGTGGGCTGGAAGAAGGTGGTGTTTGCGTACAAGCGTGCCCGATGTGTATCGGGACTGCTGCACATCTTGAAATCTCTGCAGCCACAGACGTTCAGACGATGCGTGATTTTTCTTCTCTGGACAGCGACCATGGTGGTGCCCACCCTTGCGTTCTGGCTGTTCAACGCGGTGCTCATGGTCGCCGACCTCACTGGGAGACCTGCCTTCATCACCAGATACCGGATCCAGCTGGGCAGGAACGACCCAGTAGGCTCAAGCTGCTCTCGCTGCTCACAGAAACATCCGCGTGGACAGATTCTTACAGACAGATTTGTTTTTTTTAAAAGGGTTGGGAGAATCTGATTCCAGAGTTAGTTTCCCAGGCAGAGTCTTGCGGTCTTTCATACAGTGCAGCTGACACTCTGGAGCATTTTCATGTGCCAGCAGCCAGGGACACCTGAAGTGCTTCAGGGATTAAAGTAAAAAGCTGGTGTTTTGCTGAGCTGCTTTTTGACTTGGCTGTTTTCATTTTGCTTACATCATCGGATTTCTTAGCATAGTGCACAAAGTCCTGTGTTATTAGACAAGCAGCTGAAGCCATCAGAGCCAGAGATAAAGGGATTGGACAGATAAGGGTCTGCTACGTGCTGTCTGCAGGACAGAGCCAGCCAGGACCCCTGTTCTGTAAGCTGAACTCCACCCACCGGCAGCAGATCGCCTCACCTGCTGCCAAAAACACCAGTTTATCTGGTCTCGCTGTTGCTCACTGATCAGGTTATAGATCTCAACAAGGAGGTCTGGCTTTTTCTGCAAAACAAAGACAGGAGACTTCAGTCTGAATTTTAAGAATTTCCGCACAGGAGAACTGAGCTGTTTAAACAGATCTCCGGTCTGTCCCCTTGTCCCTCGGTCAGTGAGACGGCTGTGCTTGTGTGCTGCTGGCCGTGTAGTCAGGACCGAGTGCTCTGGGCAGCAGAAATCACACAGACTTTAGACGTGGGCCGTGGTAAGGGGACGCCCTGTCCACACAAAGCAGCAGCCGGCTGCGGCAGTCTGGGAAGGCCTGCCCTGCTGCTGCTCCGCAGGGACAGACCCCTCCCTGCGCCGGTGGGGCAGGTCAGGGGGGCGGCGGGCCTCCGTGTGAGCGTCTGAGGCAGAACGCCGAGCCGCCACGCGCTGCTGCTGGTGCGAGCCGGGTGCCTCGTCGTGCCCGCTCTAGCATGGCCCGGCCCGGCCTGGCCTGGCGCGGCCCTGCTGCTGACCCCGCCTCCCTCCCTCAGGTTGACCCGGGGAAGCTGCGCCAGGCGGTGAGGACGGTGCTGTACAACCAGCTGTTCCTGTCCATGCCCATGGTCTCCGGCATGTTCCTGCTCATGCGGTGGCGGGGGAACCCCTGTGGGCCGGAGCTCCCCACTTTCCACTGGGTCCTGCTGGAGCTGTCTGTCTGCGGGCTGCTGGAAGAGATCTTCTTCTACTACTCCCACAGGTGAGGGGCGGGTGAGGGGGCAGGTGAGGTGAAGGGACAGGAGAGGGGCAGGTGAAGGGGCGGTTGAGGAGAGGGGGCAGGTGAGGTGAGGGGGCAGGTGAGGGGTGGGTGAGGTGAGGGGGCAGGTGAGGTGAGCCCGGGAGTATAAAGACGAAGGGCGACTCCAGAAGTCCAAGGGCGTTCCCGGGGCAGCAGGGGGCGGTCGTGTCCAGTGGGGTAAAGACGTGCATCTCTTCCAGGCTGTTCCACCACCCTGCGCTGTACAAACACATCCACAAGGTCCACCACGAGTGGACGGCGCCGGTCGGCGTGGTCGCTCTGTACGCCCATCCGCTGGAGCACGTGGTAGGTGGGCTGAGGGCTGAGGGCCGGGTCTGAGAGACGTGGCTCTTCAGAGAGCACTGCTACCTCTGTCCTCTGCTTCTTGAAGTTTGGACGTTGACTCAGATCCCAACGAATTTTAACAACATAACCAAGCTCAAGAACACAGGGCCCATTTCTCTACCCTCTATGGTGTAGATGGTGGAGGGATCCAGACTGGGAGGACACAGCCCATAATTCCCAAGCCCTTGGCTCGTGACTGTGTTGCACCAGAAGAAAGTCCATCTAGAGTCAAGGGGATTAAGGGGATTAAGATGTTGTAAGACTTTATAAGAATTTTGTTATGCGATTAAACTTTAGTGCAGGACATTCCATGCGATTGAAAGTGAGAGATTTATGAATGTGTGAACTATCATCGCTGTTGAGGAGTCCCTTTAAAAGGGAGTTAAAGAGCTAATTGCAACAGTCAGGTTGAATGTTTTGTGGTTTGTTGCTTTACATAGGAAATTTCGTTCACTCTCATGCCTGCGCCAGGGAGCGGCAGCAGGTATTTGTCATCTTTAGGTCAGTTTCTAATGAACAGAACACTGCTGGGTGAACTGGCTTAAAATAAGTTTTTCTTTCCAACTGTCATAGCAGGCCAATGTTGGCCTGATTGTTGTTCTGCTTTTTAAAAGCAGTGGGGCTGCTCTACAGAACGTCAGAGCTCGGGGGCTCCAGCCCAGAGGAGCAGTGAGCGTTTTGCAGGACAGAAAAGCCATACAGAGGGCTGTGAGGTCCGCGCAGAAAATCACTGGGACTGAGCTACCCTCTGTATGGATTTTCTGTCCTGTACTGTGGCTCCACCATA
The DNA here is from genome assembly GCF_040954835.1 of Lepisosteus oculatus. Taxonomy (NCBI): domain Eukaryota; kingdom Metazoa; phylum Chordata; class Actinopteri; order Semionotiformes; family Lepisosteidae; genus Lepisosteus; species Lepisosteus oculatus. The sequence goes on along the minus strand of NC_090706.1, from coordinate 40,935,132 downwards.
CCACACCGACTGGATATACCTCGACCGCTGCCACAACCGGGCTCGAGCTATACTTCGGGACCCAATTCACCCTGTCCACGATCTGTTTCCACCCCTGGGTTCTGGTAGGAGGAATCACAGCATCAGAACACTGACAAATAGATTCAGAAACAGCCTCTTCCCCCAAGCAGTCTGCATCATAAACAGCTCAAATTAGCACCTGCACTTTAAGGTAGAGCACTATTTGCACTATGTCCTGTCTTGGCTGTATTATGACGTCTATTGTCTAAATTTATTGTCCATGTCTGTTTGTCATTTGTGCCTATTTTTTTTCCTCTAATGTTCCTGGGTACAGTTGGGCGTAAGCATTCCAGTACACTTGTTGTATATGGCAAATAAGGAAATCTTGACTCTTGAGCTGCGGTGTCCTGCTCATGAGGGCTGTCTGTCCCCCCAGCTGTCCAACATGCTGCCGGTGCTCCTGGGCCCCGCCCTGCTGGGCTCCCACGCGGCCACCACCATGCTGTGGTTCACCCTGGCCCTGCTGGTCACCACGGTCTCGCACTGCGGCTACCACCTGCCCCTCCTGCCCTCGCCCGAGTTCCACGACTTCCACCACCTCAAGTAAGGAGCCGGGCGCGGGGGTCACCGTCTGCCGAACGGGACCCGCAGCCGGTTCCCCCAGTCAGAACGGCGGGGAGGCCTGCAGCAGGACTCGCCGCGCCGCTGGGGTTCAGCGTCGCCAGAGACGGGGTGCGCAAGCGTGGGGTCCCCCGGCCGTGGAGAGCCGTGCTGGAAGGGCAGTCCCACCGAGCGCTGGCGAGGAGCTCTGCTCTTGCTCTCCTGCACGGTTCGAGAGCAGGGATCTGGACCCTGGGATTCCTGGTCCGCAGGATCCCCGAGATCCCCAGGACAGACAGGTCATCCTCGGTCGTTTGTTGCTGAAAATTGGGAACACACTTAAGTTACTAATCAATTAAGCAAGCACTCTGCTGCATCAAGGAATTGAATATACCGTGATGTAGGTTTCAGATAGCTGTGTTTAACCCATCACCTGGTTGACCGACTGACCACAACGGATGTGTTTGAGGCCTTGAGAAAGGTGTGATATAACACAGCCCTGGTGGGTTGGATCTTTCTAGTAGCAGTTTAAAGACCCCAGTTTTAGATGACGCAGGGCATAACTGTACCAGGAGCGGTGCAGAGATAGAAAGTACAGAAACAGAACAGCACGTCTGAATGAGGGGTCGTCTCTGGGCTCCTGCCTGCGCTGTGCAAAGCTGAAAAGCCACAGGTGCTGATCTGTCAGCGTGTCACACAGCTGAGACGATGATGTGCAAAAGGGGGCGTCACACACAACGCGGATACACTGCTCCCGAGAGACAGGAAAAGACAGAAGAGAAGTGCAGTGCTTTCCTATCAAAAAGAGCCTGCAGACACAGGACCTTAGACCACAGGACTCAAGGGGCTACAAATTTGTGTAGGTTAGATGCAATATAAGATATAATTAGAATACTACAGACCACCAGGTTCAGATACCAGCTTAACTGCAGTCTTGCATCAGGAAATCGGGGATGTATGAGGGAAGAAGTGAGTGATGGTTTTGGCAAATTTTAACTTTCCTCACTTCAGCCAGTTCTGGAATTGCTTACAGGAATGCAAAACAGCTAGGGCAATGCTGGGAGGAATCCAAACACAAGAGGCCTGTTTTACCCTCACTGATCAGCTGGATACACTCATGTGCTTCATCTTAACAGTGGGGAGGGTAGTCAAGCTGCCTTCTGCATTGCATTTGAACGGTGAGACTTGTTTAAATGGCACATCTAAATTGTCCACCTGCCCTTGTATTAATCTAAAACATATACCACCAGTTTTTTAATTCAACTTTTCTGCTTGGGGGGCAGTACTGTTGCTAAAAAGAGATTCTTTCACGATCCTGACTTGCCAAAGTTCTCAGTGAGGGTTCCTCACAACCCAGGGCTTTCCAGCAAAATATTCTGCACACTGTGCCCATCTGGGAATCACTTACCGACGGAGGAGCCAGGAAGGAAGGAGACTGCCCCCTGCCTGCCCAGGGAAGGTGTTTTCTCCTAACTACTGAAAAACCCGGAGAGGCTCAGGATTTTGTAATGACTTGAGCAGGTCTTCTCTGCCCAGGAATAACCAAGCAACAACCCTGCATCCGCCCAGGGAAGAAAAGAGGAGCAGGGGGAAGAGATGACTCACAGGAGCTTGATCGTGGGGGAAGTTCTGCAGGTCCCCCAGGAGGTGAGCAGCAGGGGCCTGCAGGTGGGTGAACGGGCTCGGTCTCCCCTTACGGCTTCCTGTTCTTGTGCTCTCACCCAGGTTTAACCAGTGCTACGGGGTGCTGGGAGTGCTGGACCGGCTGCATGGCACTGACGCCACCTTCAAGCAGACCAAGGCCTACGAGCGCCACCTGCTGCTGCTGAGCCTCACGCCCCTCAGCGAGAGCATCCCTGACGCGCCCAAGAAGGACCAGTGACCCCCCCCCCCCCCCCCCATGGCTCCGTCTGCCAGCAGCGGGGCACCCCACCCTCCGAGCTGGGAGAGGCAGGCAGGACCGAAGCACTGCGCTTGCACCTTCCTGAAATGTTTCTACTCTTTCAGCTCTTTGTGTGGCAGTGCTTTTTGTATTTTTTATTTTGTCCTTCAGTCTTATTTTAGTAATCCTAACTGCACATTCCGTGGTTTACACTGAACTTCAGAAGCCTTATAACAAACAAGCTTTCTGAGAAAGGAATGGGATTATAAAAACAAATCTGGGTTTGGACCAAATACCGAACACTTAGAACACAACAGCCATTTTAAACTGATTACCATGAACAGCGGGTACTAAACTTAAATGCTGAGACAATCATTTAATTACTGCACATATAATTGCAAATCTACAGAACAAGGAAGAATGAATATATTTTTTAAAACTGTTCCAGGAACATTTACAAATATGATTTAAATTCCTGACATAATGCATCTATTTTTTTAAACCATCTTCAAATTAAACTGCTCCAGGTTTTAAGACTGAAGAAACTATAAAATAACTCATTTAGCAATTGCTCTTTGCTCTTTGCATTCCTTCAAGAACTTTATCCCAGTTGTCCCCCATCAAAGCAGTGTTAATCTATAGCTTCTTTCTTTACAATGCAGTATTTTAGTATAAATCATGACCACATTTGTTTACCCCGACACACCAATCGCTTACTTCTCTGTAAAGTAGACGCAGGAGCTGTCTGGAGAACATTTTCACAGGTGGATGTTTTAAGTTAACAGGTATGTGCGTGCCTGGACTATCAAACCTTTGAGGTTGTGAATCCTGGATATGAACTTCAAAAGGCAAAATAAAAAATTATCTTGAGTATCTTTTTCCTCACCCACACAGATTCATAAACTCGTTTGGTGTCAATGAACCACACAAAACACAAATGCATCAGGAAAGCCCCAGAGCTGTTCTCCACCAGCATGACCTGCTTTAACATTGAAGTAGGCTCTTGTGGATGACCGCACAAATCTTAATGGCAGGTGGACAAACTGACAGAAAACTGTCATCTGTTTTCTCCCCCCTTCTCCTAGGATACAGTCCCAAACAGAAGGAAATCAGTGTAGATAACATTCCGTTCATTGATTTGTTCAGACCAAATATAAAATTGAGAAAAAAGCCCCAGCTGTCAGTAACATGCAAAAACAAAACCGACAAGAGTCATCACATTGGTGTTTAAAAGGTTTTTTTGTACATTTTATACTTTTTATTTATTAAGGAAAAGCATAATTACTACAAATTACAAAGAACACTAATAGCGAATCACATCAGCCTACAGAGCAGATATTATGAATATTAAATGTTATAATACAGGATCTCATTCAAGTATTTTACATTTTCTCATTTTATATTTTTTTTTCTTTTTTCTTCCTTTTATTTTTTACTCTCCACAAGTCTAGGATATTGTAATGATAATGAACTATTAACATTGCATGGATCATAAACAGCTATTTTATATGGCTTTATGGAATTGTTCTCCTTCTCCATCCCCAGACATCACTAGCTGTCTACTTCTAAGCCATTATGAGTTGACTGCAAAGTAGAGTATTACCTCACCCTTTTAAAATGGGCAGAAAACTCTCCCCCCACCCTTAGCGATGCACCGCGACACACAAGAACAGTTAAAGGGCATGCTGGCTGCTTAGCAAAGAAATCGCGTGTAAGGTAGGCTGACACACAGGGCTTTGATTCAGAAAGAATTGGCTCCTCTGTAAATGCCCGTCCACAGCTGGGGAAGCAAGCGCACGGACAAATCAGACACTGAGACACCAATGAACCAAGATGGCGCATCTGTGAAAGGGGCAGGGAGCTGGAGCAGCTGGAGAAAACCCCACACACAGATGAGAACCTGCAAGTTCCACACAGAAGGCGCCGCAGGCCACAACCGAACCCAGGACCTGCCAGGAAGCAGGAGTCTAGTCGCCACACCCCGTCAACGCAAAGGCATCTGAAAGCATTCACCGGTCGGCCAGCGCTTCACGGGAGGGACCTCCGAGAGCCCGCGCGTGCAGAGAAGGACCCGTTCGCACATCCTGGACTTGTGTACCAGCCGATACGCGTCAGGCGTTCGAAGTGAACACTTCTTAGGTGATTCAGCTATCGGCTCTACAGCCTCCTTTTAACCTTTACAAAGCCCACGATAATAAAAGCAAAAAAAAACAACAAATCCATAAACCTTAAGAAGATTCCAACCGGGGTAACAAAAGGCAGGAAGACAACTGGAAAACGCATTAGCTGCAACGTTTTCAGCGTTTCTGCCTCTCCTGTCAGTGTTCAGCGAGCAGTAGTTTCAGCCTCCATTGGGGATGCCTTTAAAGGCAGGGACATGTATTTAAAACGGAAACAATGCCAGTCTGAATCACAGATTTCATCACCACGCAGTAATAAATTAATTACTCTTCCGCAAATGTTGGGAAATAAAACCCGAAGCGTCGACCGGCTTAATACGCTCTCCAAGTTCCAAGCTCCACCCACCCTCATCACGACCTGCGATTTGTAAACAAAGATTTAAAAACAAAATCCCAAAGTATGATTGTTAGAGCTTTTCAACGGGTTCATTCTAAAACGCCCCAAGCAGACTCTCGCTGCCGATTTCCCTTTGTTCAGAAATTAAGTCCCATGTCTGAAAGGACACAACTGGTTTAGATTATTTCATAAAAGCAACACTGACATAACCATCGAATCAAAATAAAATTAAAAGTGTTAAAAGATATTAAAATAAGAGACCATTTCTTTAAAAGATATAGAATGTACATGTGTAAGGAAAATATATTTTTCTATTAACAGTAAAAAGTACAATGTGGGAGGTCTGAGAAGCATTGAAGAGCGATTCAATATCCTGATCAAGTCACGTGAATGCTAATTTAAAAGACTATCCATTCTTCGGTGTTTCATGAATACAAATGCAATTTGGATTATTTTTTCAATCAGACGTCGGACTCGCAGAGCTCAAACTCTGATAGAGTTACTGCCACCTTTTCCCTTTCGACAATCCTCTCATCGTCATTCCAAGATTCTCCTCTGAAATGTCCAAAGCGGACGGGCATCATGTAAAAACAACCTTATTAAAACATGTTAATTCCAAGATAACATATGCTGCCGTTTTTAAGCTAGATTTAAGTAGCACACTTTGACAACAACAAAAAGTTCAATGGTGCATCACTGCATATTTTACAGCATGTCTGTCTGCCGAGCGGGCCGCAGAGGAAGTGCTGCGCGTTAATCATCAGGCAGCAGTCACAACTTACAGCAAACGTGATGCGCAACTGAGCAGATTTATGGGAGTCATTTATGTTGGTGCAGCTCTATGAATCACATATTGTTCTTCTAGAAAGCCAGTGACCCATAATGCTTCAAACAGTGAAAACTAGGGCAGGGATGCAATTTAACTCAGACTGTCATAGTCTGGTGCCGATGCTGGACCTTGAACAGAAGAGCCATTTGCTCTCCTCATCTTGCAATTAACACATGAATAGTTTTGGATCTACTCCAATACCTGCAGGCAGAAGAATGTGGACATGACACTGAAGAGTCTTAATGGGAAAGTGGCAGATAAATCGCCATCAGCTTTAAGCCCCAGACTCAAGAGAACCACAAACTGATGAAGTACCATTGGAGAGAAAAAGAGAACAATAAACACAGGCAGCCTCTCAGGGAAATGGCGCCATGCTCCGATCGCTGGAACAGGGTGCTGTACCTCCAGGTGGCGAGGGCAGGGTCGGTCTGCTGGCAGCATGTGGCATTCTCCGAGCAGCTTCTCGGACAGCTAACACCCCGTAAAAGAGCAACTACGTCATGCATTCACAAGATGCGCCTTTGTGGTTATAAGACTCACAGTCACTCCAGAACAGAAGCAACCAATTAATTTTGTTCTACAGAGCAGCCTTTCCTCGTAATACCCTTTTCAAGCACGTTACTTAAATATGTGCGTTATAAAGCACCCACAACGTAAGGTGTACTGTGATAACCTTTTCAAGTATTCAGAATTTGTGAATTCCAGTCATCTCAAGTTCCATGAAGATGAGAGCGATCTAGCCTTGGGAGTGCTGTCCTCTCCAGATTCAGCGCAAGAGCGAGATGCAGATGCACGCAGGGTGGTTTTGTAACAGACCAGATGATACTTGGAAGACTGTAACCGGCTACAAGGCAGGCGACAAGCAGACGGAGGAGCCGACCGACAGCTTTCGTTGAATGATGACTGAAGGTTTGCATTGCAATTAAATGTTGTACAATCAACAACATTAAGGAAGGCGGGCATAAACAAAGAAAATAATGTCAAAATAAGGCAACTTTCAAAGATCCTGCCCATCAGGAGGAACTGTTGCATGTCTGTAATGAAGTTTTCTTTTTTTTTTTTAATTTTCAGCTTTCTGCGTTTCTTTTATCCAGCCCCAAAAACCAGTCAAGTAAACTTCAGCTTGCAAGCACGAGTCTCCAGCCCTCCTGTGTAGTAAAGTGATGAAGGTGGGGCTCCGGGCTCCGGGAGGAGCCCAGCGCGCCGGGGCACCGGTCAGGACTGTGGCGGAGGGGGGGGGGGGGGGGCGAGGAGGGGCCATGTGCCGCGGGCTTCAGCGGCGGCAAAGACGCATCCATCCGAACGGAAATGATTGTCCCGAAGAGCGCAGGGGGCCGGGCTCACAAGAAAACGAAAACTGCATCACGCGGGCTGTACGTCCTCCATCTTTCAGTAGTCTATCTCGGGTGAAATGGAGTTGTCAATCGGAAAAAAAACTCGGAAAAAGCAGAGCATCAATCCTCACAATCATGAACGGGAAAGGATGGTTTGATTTCCTTTTCTTCTCATGCTTGCTTAATCGATTGGCCCCCCTGTGTTTTTCCCCCCACCCCGAGGCGAACGGAAGCCCAGCCCGTCCTGTGCGGTTACTGCCGGGGTCTGGACTCGGCTGCGGCGGGGGCCTTCTGGCTCAGGGGTTTGGCGTCGTCGCGGGGAGCCCCCGCTGCCGGGGGGGCGGGGGCGTGGGCGTGAGCGGGCCGGCTGGCGGGCTGGCGGCTCCTGCCTTCTCCGCTGGATGGGTGCCTCCTCCGCCCTCCCTCCTCGGCCATCGGCGGCTGGAAAAGAAGAGCAGGCGGCTCGTCTCTCGCTTCTTTAACACAACCCCCCCGCCCACAACACGCAGGAGACATCCACAGCCCTGTAGGCCAGCCCCTGCCGCCGAGCACGAGGCCGTGTTCAAGCAGAGAACAGCACGCGCTCCGTCTGAAAAATAACTGATGAGCTGTATGACATCCTAAAAAATGACCAGCACGTCATCAACCTATTAAATGTTATTTAAATCTGGAGTTATGATCTGCAGTTATCCACGAGAACTTCTCAAGAGTTTATTTTAAATAAAGAGACTGATTAAAGCTAAATCTCATCTTGGAGTCAAGTATTGAGTTTGGTAGAAATGGCAAAAAGGACGAGACTGAACTACCTTTAATCCTTAGCATCTTAAGTTTGTAAATATTAATAGCTCACTACATAATTAGTAAACAAAAAAGTTACGTTTCTAAAATCTTTGATTATACTTAACAGCACACATTTCTGAAGAAGGTGGCGGTGCATGCACAGTATATATCCCCGTCGTACTGGGACTGATTAATTTAGGACATTAGATCAAACATCCTTCTCTTTGTTTCTGCAAGCTGCTGGAATCTGTACAGTTACAGTTGGCAAGTGCATTTTTTGTTGGTAAAGGGTTTGTCCTTTTCCACAATACAATGACCAAGTTGTGCAACAATATGAAAACACTGCAAGTTGAAATCGGAAAAGAAAGCTGATTTAAGGAGAAATAAGCATTGGAACCAGCAGCTTGCTACTGCTGGCAACGATTCAGCCGAGTTTCACTTTGGACTTGGACTTGCTGGACTTGGTACCAGCTAAAGTTCCATCTTCATTTCACTATCTGCAGTGCAAGGGATTACAGAAAGGCAATTTATTAACAGCAGGAGCCTCTAGGGCGATTGGGAACAAACTGTACAATTCCTACTGAAGTTTTCAGTGCTTTAAGAGTGTGAATAGGATGTGCAAAACTGAAACTAATCATGAATTACTTTCAAAAACTGGAACTGTTTCATAACCGAAATAATTTGCAAAAAGATATGCATTCTTAACATGACATGAGAGAACAACATTATAATATAGCTTAGCATTCAATACTTACATCCACTCTGAAATCCTCAAGACGTTTAAATTTGCTTAAATATTCCTGTAGTTTCTGGTTAATGTCCAAGTTCTTTGCTTTTGAGTATTTCAGAAAAGCCCAAAACTTCTCAAGTCCATACAGCTGCCCTGTGAAACGTACAGCAAAGATGGCGTTAGATTTCCCAGCGCTTTGAAACGCGTGGGTGGCTAGCACACAACTGTGCCGCGCAGGCCAGAGCTGAGAAACGGGCTCTGGTGTCGCTGCCCAGGTGCAGTGTAGTGACAACAGACAAGACCCCCAAAGCTGGCATTAGACCCGGCCTCTGACCATAAGCGCCATCGACACAAAAACAAGGCTGTTCTCTTAACAGATCTCAACCCAGTGTCACGCTCTCTCATTCACCTTCACAAAATCACTAAATGAGGAAAGAAGATTCGTCCAGCCCGATGGCTACTTACGGGTCTCTCATCCCAAATAACCAAGCAAGCCGAGTGGCAGGACAACCCTTTCTACACCACACTCGCCATCGTGTAATTAATAAGCAGGGATGAAAATGTGCACATACACACAACCCTGAACAGTTTCAACATTTAGGCTGCAGAGAATCACAATGCAACCAGTCAAATAGAGATTAAGACGCAAAATAAAAACCATAAATACTGAAGTCTTACCGGCTTCGTAATCCTTCACGGTTTCCTCCTGGAAGTCTTTGAATATGTCCAGCCTGAACTTCCTCTCTAACCCATAGCTGTAATACCTGAAAAGGCACTCCAGACCATACCTAGAAAACAAGGAGCACAGGCACACTAGTTACAACAGTATCACAAGAGCAAAAACACTGAACAGCAGTGTCTTAAACCATGACACTTACATGAACTGCACCGCCTCCGTTCTCTGCAGCAGCCTGCCAATGTACAACTGCTGATTGAGTTCAACAGCAGTGACGTATCCATTTCTTTTTTCACACATTAATAATTCAGAGCACATTAATACCTCTGTAATCTCAGTGCCATTTATTATCAAACCGCTCATTCATGGTCACTGGGGGCTGTGGGCTGTGGACCGATAGCCCGGGAATAGAGGGAACACAGCTCAGTTTACCGATATCCTTCTCTCCCGTCCTCCACGGCGAGCTGCCGGAACTCCTCGTACATCTTCCGGTTGAAGTGATCCCGCAGGAAGAAGGACCAGAAGCGGAACAGCGTGTTCATCTCCTGCGACTGGCCGATGCCCAACCTCTTCCGCTCTGCGGAGAGACGAAAAACAGCACTTGGGTCTCGCGGAAGTCGACGGGAGGGGACAGAAAGCTTTCGGCTGCACGTCAAGGTGATGATTATCCAACGGTCAATCGCATCCTTCTAGATAGACTGTTGCCAGCGCAGCCCAGAGGAGAAGCCCAAGGCTGCATCACGGACGCACCTGGGCCTCTGTCACCCCATCACCTGCATCCCACCGCATCTCAAAGAGGCTGCAGTCAGCACTGGGTTAAGCCAGTCCCACACTGAGAGGCTGAAGGAACTGAGTCTCTTCAGTCTAGAGGGAGTGTCCCACACTGACAGGCTGAAGGAACTGAGTCTCTTCAGTCTAGAGGGAGTGTCCCACACTGACAGGCTGAAGGAACTGAACCTTGTTATTTTTGAAAAGACATTATGACCTGACCTGATTTAGCATCCTATGAGGAACTAACAAAGTCAGCGGATTTCTTCAAAGCGAACAGTGAAACCCAGACCAAAAGACACAAGAAGAAGAAGCAGTTCTGTAGCCATCTTAAGAAAAAGCCCCCGGTTCTTGCCTACCGTTGAGACAGCGCCTGCGGTACTTGTGGTAGACGTGTTGCGTGAAGCCGTTCTCCTTCAGCAGCTCGTGAGACGGGTGCTGAAATTTGGGGAGAGACTGTGGGGTGCAGCCGTAGTTTCCCAGGGCAGGCGTGCCTTCGGAAGGACTAGCGTTCGAGCTGGGGAGGAAAACAAAACCTCAACGAGACGAAACCTGCGGGAACGGTCTGTGTTTTATCACCCCTACAGACAGAACTCCCCCGGCACCCGGCCTCTTCTCAGGGACCTGGAGCAGAGCTGAAAGCCTGGCCAGCATGCTGCCCCTGGACCACGAGAGGCACTGCAGTAAGAACAGCTTCTACTCTATAAGGCACCACCGGCCACAGCACAGGTGTCTCATTGCCCACATCAACGAGAGGGGCGTCACAACTCACAACAGCTCCGAATACGAAGAGCTGACACACAACCCACTTCCTGGTGCCCCGCCATCGCGCTCCTCTGCAAGGGCTCGTGGGCAGGCGGACTGGCAGCGCCCCCTACCTGACGGAGGCCGTGCGCGGCCGGTGCTCCCTGGAGTCCATCACCCAGCCCACGTGGCACTCCATCGGCGGGTTGGAGCTGTGCCGGGTCTTCCTCTTGCGGGGGGTCTGCGGGGCAAGACCGGCTCGCGTTACAGGCAGCGCAAACAGACACGGCTTTGTAGACGCATTTGGGCCGAGGTGCAGGGCGGACACGGACCTCTCTTCACTCCGACCGGCGCCGTGCTTTTAGATCTTAAAGCAGGATGCTTCCCACACAGCGGGCCTGCGCTCGGGTGTGCTAGCAGACCACCGCTGCAGACATCTACCGCGCACTCATAGCGACCGCCCACCACTTTACTTCACGGTCTCGCGAGGTAAAACAAGCGGCGGAAAAGAAGCGTTGAGCTACGCCGTTAACCGGCGCCTCCGAGTTCCCCGAACCCTCGCTCACCTTGGCGTCCACGGGCCGGCCCTCCTTCACCACCGGGTAGAAGCGCGGCGTCTGCGTGGGGTCCTTCAGGCGCGGCGTGCGGGGCGTGCGCGGCGTCCGGGCGTTGCGGTAATTGGGCGAGTCGGGCACCGTCGTCGGCAGAGAGCGGGCGATGGCAGAGGGCTCCGGGGCGCCGAAGAGCTTGTTCGCCAGCGCGTCTGTGGGGACTGAAACGGGAGGGGAGGGTGTGAGGGACCGGCCGGCCATCCCGCCGCGGGGCGCCCGTGGCGCAGGCCGGCGGCTGCTCACTCACTCTGCTGCGGTGGGGGGGGCCCCGGAGGCACCTCCTGGTTGGGGTCCACAGGGGGCTCAGGGGTCAGGTTGTCAAACTGCTCCCTGCTGATGAGGTGAACCTTCTTGAAGTTCTCGACTTCTTGCTGCAACGGCAGTGACACAAGAGGACCATAACTTACACCATCTCATTATAATTGTATTTATTGCACATCTGTCATTGCTTACATGTCTGCATTGTTTACATTCCAACAGTTTACTTGTAAATTGTCTGCGGTTTGTTTGTATATTGTCTTGATGCACTGTCTGCACCTTGCATTTTACACTTTTTTTTAAGAACCGAGAGCCAGCACCGATTTTGATCTGTGTACAGAAAGTCTCAACTGTTTCACCCATCGTGATGTATCTAAATATTAAAAATTACCATGAAGAATCTGGAACTTAAACATGCCAAGCTGACGTGCCCAGGCTATACCAACTGTGCAGAACGGTAGGATACATTTCACTTCTATTTTAACATTTCCAAACCAACAACCTGACATTTCATATCTTTTAGAGCAAAGCAGCCCCCCTTGTTCAGAGTTCAGAATCTGTATAACTCAGAAGTAGCTCACATTGTCAGTGTTGGTGAAAAACATGCTCTCTGCTCCAGGAAGAGCCATTTCTCCTCCCCAGACCTGGCGGTAAAAAAGCAGGCCGGAGCCCCGCAGACTGTTTATAAACAGTGCAGACGTCACTGGACACAGCACGTGAGTGAGAGGTACAAAGGACCCAGCTCACAATGGGAGCACTGGAAAAACTCCTGCTGAAGACCATTCAAACGTCCTGGCTCATCCAGAAACAACCTGGCGTACATTACGAGCACAGATTTCAACTAGCCTTAAACAAACCCAGCCACGAGGCTGGAAACTTTGAGAACAAAAACTTGGTAATTCCAGCAGTTTTACTTAAACCATGTCAATGCCATTCAAACTGTCCACATCATAGAGTGTGAAGTAAAACCCGTGAATCTCATCAATATTTGCTGAGCTTATGAACAGGTCTTTTGGCATATTAACCAATAAATGATCAGCCATTATTAGAACATGTACAAAAACACTTGATTTCTCATATCTGTAATCCTTTAATGAATTTTGACCTCATAATAGAACGTGTCACCTTCAACCCATGTTCCTTTGCTGAACGACAGCTCTCTAGTGTTCCAGTGGCCTTGTACCCAAGATCCTCTGCTGTACACTGGCCTTGTACCCAAGATCCTCTGCTGTACAGTGGCCTTCTAGTGTTCTACTGGCCTTGTACCCACGATCCTTAGCTGTACCGTGGCCCTCTAGTGCTGTAGTGGCCTTGTACCCATGATACTTTGCTGTAGGAATGCAATAATGCATAAAAAATAAGCTGAAACAGTCTACCCATGCGATTAACAGACAGCGCAGCTCTAGACGGGAGCGGTCCAGTGACATGGGTGAACAGCGACTGCGGTCGCGCTGGGCGGCTCACCTTGATGGTGGCGTACTCGGGCTCGTGGGTGTCCTCCCACAGGTCCTGCTCGTAGTAGTAGAGGCCGTCGTTGATGACTTTGACCAGCTCGGAGGTGAGCTTGGCGCGAGAGGTGTGGTTGCCCGTGCGGTCACCCCCGGGGTGCTTGCGGAGGTAGGGGGGCGTCTGCGTGACGATGAGGATCTTGTTGACGTCGTGGTCGTCGATCTCGCCGTCCGAGTCCTCGTCGGACCAGTCGGTGAAGGTGTTCCGGCGCCCGTCGATCTGCTCCATCTCCTCGTCGAACATGAAGTCCAGCTCCTCCGGCTCGTCCGGCTCCTCGCGGCCCTGCTGCACCGGAGACCTGGACTCCTCCGCTTTCTGGAACAGACGCCACGAGTCAGTGGAGCAGAGCTCCTGGGAAAACAGCCTGTTCCCAGCACACCCGGAGCAATAACGCCAGTATTTAACACCACAGCAATGGGCAAGGACACAGCTGAAACTGCCCCACAGGCACATGTCTGAAAGCACATGGGTATCCCACCGACAGCTGTATCATGTAACTACAAACCCGTATCCCTTTCCCAAAGATGTATCATTCATGTTTAAGACCTGAATATCCTCCATCAACCACAAACAATGACAGAAGGAGAATGACAAAAGTGTTCAGAATGTCACTTTCTATGCCATCTTAACTCTGCAATGGCTAACTTCACTACAGAGGGCCTGTCACAAGACTCTGGCGGACAAGAGGAAGACAGGCATTTCTTTCCAAAAAGGGACTATAAAACGGCCCCTGCGGTAGAACGGAACCGGGCATCAAGAAAAACCGCCAGTCTTTCCCGCGCTAGGGCCTGCCGGGAGCACCGAGCCTGAAGGAGGCCGTCACCTTCGGTCGGGCCGGCGACGCTCTCGGCCTCTTCTTCACTTCGATCCAGGCTTCCGAGTCGAGGTCCGGCAGGCTGGCCGACAGCCCCTTGGGCATCGTCTTGAGGTTGCTCACGTCCTCGCTTTTGCACTGCACCGGGGTGGACGCTCTCGGAGACCCTGGAGCAGACTCTGCCAATCAGACAGCATTCCCATGAGCAAGAGTGCCATTACCAAACCACCACTCGTTAAGAAGCCTCCATATGGAGTTATACTGGCATTCATAGGTGAGGCAGACAGGTAGGACAGTATATCCTATTCTGAATAGCTACTGGAGAATGAAAATATAAAGTTTTAGATAAAACACATATTAAGACTTATGAAAAACTTTAACAATTCATAAATTAAAACTTCCGGCAAAACGATAGCTGAGTGTTGAGTGGGTAATCGCTAATATTCATTCTTAAACACTTATCCTAACCCTTTTCAACAACAAATGTTCTAGTTACTTCTGCAGAGGTGAAGTGACTAATATTAAAGGGTGAAACCTAAGAGTCTTTTTTAAAAACTGATTCGACTTATCTTATTTAAGCACAAAGCAATATGATCTAGATTTCCTGCCAACGAAAGAGCCTCCTCGCCATCAGAGGTCATATTTCATTACCAGCACGAGGCAACAAACACTTAATAAACATTTAATAAGGTTCAAGGCTGGAATGTTTATCGCCAGCCTCAGGGCCGCTGGCTGGGAGCGACAGGCACGCGGTGTCCAGTACGAGGAGCTCACCTGTCTGTTTCTCACAGGCCTGCCTTGGCACGAACTCGGGGCAGTTAATGAGCTGGGAGAAGTCCGTCTGGCTGTAGTCCGGGGCACAGAAACCAGGCAGCGGCCACTTCTCCGGCTGCTCTCTGCGCCGGATCTTCAGGTCCACGATCTCCACCTCTTTGCTGTCTTTCAAAGCCTGGGGGAGGAAAGCAGAGTTCGCTAGACGTGAAAATCATCTTCACAGCAGTCGCACATGCAGGAGAACTTTATACTCGGATACGTGCAGCCCTCTACAAATACAAAACACGGGAACGTGTGTAAATATACACATGGAGAATAACTGCATCTACTGCTCGAGTGGCCACTCCGCTACGTCGGCGAGGATGTGAGGATGCGAGGGGAGACCCCCCCCCGTCTGCAGCCTCGCTGATCGCTGACCTCCACAATGAGGCCGATGTCCGTCGTCAAGGCCTGGACACGGCGGAAGCTCGCGATCAGCTGGATGGGCAGGAAGCCCTCCTGATCCATCTTCCTGCGCAGGAAGAAGTCCCTCTCCAGGTTGTCAACGCTGAAGTAGTATTCGCTGGGGGGGAGGGACAGAGCAACAGTTACACCCACCGCATCCACCAACACTCGGACACACAGCCCGCTTCCAGGAACACCCATTAAGCTCCAAACGTTTTCTGGACTGTGGGAGGAAACTGGAGTGCATGGAGGAGACCGACGCAAACACGGGGAGAACATTCAGACAGCACGCAGACAGCACTGCAGGGCAGGAATGGAACCCAGAGCCCTGCAGCGCGTAGCACTGCACGAGAGTCCCGGTGATCGCTGCCACCGTTTTATTTGTAGACACGGCAATATGGCGACTCCACAGGTATCTGTGTGACCATGATGCACTTCCGAGTTAAGAAACGTCCACTACGAACCGGAACCCAGCTTCTGTGTGGGCTTCTATCTAAAACAGACACCCTTTATAACTGGTTTTCAGTCTGTCAACGTACATCTGTCGCTTGATGTAGTCCTTCAGCAGCTCCTGGTCCACAGTGTAGATCTCCGTGCTGCTGATGTTGTCGTAGTAATAGGTCACAGTGCTGTTGTACTTCGGTCCGTAGAGCCCTTCCTTCCCTTCATAGTTTTTGTAGCCATACTGGTAATCAAAATGACCTGCAAGCAGAAACATCTCATTATCGACCACTTCCCACGGATCTGAATTTTTTTTGCAAAGAACAGGAGCACAGGGGAAAAAAAGGGTGAAGGGATTCACACTAGCCAGATCTACCAGTCACCCAGAACAGAGGCTGAAGGAGAGTGCGCATCCAGAGGAATCAGGTTTTACAGTTACACGAGATCCTCCACAAGCTGCTGTCACCTACGACGATGGAGAACATTCACAAATAATCACTGCTGTGCAATTAGTGAACCACTACAGCAGGAAAGCGCTTTTGCAATGAAAAAAGAACAATGAACTGTAAAGAACGTACATGCAAAAAGGCTCAGATCCTTAGGAACTGATCCTACAAGCCTCCAAATATTGCTGCGCATTAAGAGCACAGTTTCATGATACTTAAGCTGCTCCTTAATGCTGCTGTTTCCCCTGAATGACGAGGGTGCGTTGTTGCACAAATGGATGGGCAAAAGCCACGTCAACAGCAATCAACCTCCTTCCGGGTCCTAGCTGTGACCGGACTCTCACGAGGAGGCTGGAGCGGCGGTGTCAGGAACCGAGCCGCGCACACATCCGAACGGGACAGGAGGAGCAGCCAGTGCCATAACTTTACTCCCAGGCCGAGATGACGGCATCTTTTAGGAAACTCCAGGACCGGAACAAGTACCTCGGCCGCCGCCCCGCCCACGACCCCGGCCTCTTCCTCGGCCACGGCCGCGACCTCTGAACCCTCCACGGAAGGGCGCGCCCTCGCTCTTCACGCTGGACACCTCGTCGTGGTCGTCCCGCCACTCTCGCTCGTGCTTCGTGCTGTGCCAGTCTGCCGGGAGAAGCGGGGATCTTACCAACACTCAACGTCACCCCGGGGAGCCAGCTTTTCAAGGCACCCTCAACCGCAGCGCTGCGGTTCAAGAGGACACCCACGCTGCCCTGCAGAGTAGCCACCCACCCCTTTTCGAACCCCTTCATCCAGGACAGCACCGAGGGGAGCCCAGCCCAGAAAGCACCGGGCGCAAGGCGGGGTACACCCTGGGCAGGACGCCAGTCCAACACAAACACACAGACGCGCGCGCCGTGAAAAATAATTTCCATCTGTTGAACCATTACCAAGGAGAAGACCGCGCTGTCAAACCTGCAGCTTTTCCTGGCGAGAAAGGCTGGAGAGCAGTACCACACAAAGCTCTCAGACTCTCCACCCTTTATGAACGTGCACGACCCTGTGCCTTGAAGGTCTCCTCGAGGTTTGAACTCAGAACAGCCCCCACAGCCAGTGCAGCTCACCTCTGAGGTCACTCCGGCTGGACGGGAGGCGGCTGGGCTCGTTCTGCCGGCTGTTGTTCCTCGAAGCAGAACGCTCCCTGGGCCCCTCGGACTTCACTTCTATCTGAAGAGGAACCCACCGCTGCTTGGTTCCTGCAGAGACAACACAACATGGGGCCTCGGAGCACGATTTGGACCCCCCACCTTCCCGTAATGAAGTTTGAGATGACCCAGGGACACATAGGACCGGATCATCTGGACTGTAGCTGCTTTCATCTTAAAATTATAGCGAGACAAAAAAAAGGAATCTAACGCCTTTTATCTTGCTTACAGGCAACAGTTACTTTCACTGTATATCTCCCCAACAGCACTACTGCGGCATGCAAATTTCTGAGAGCACCTAAGTACTATTTTTTTTGCTACAGAGGTACTTGAGACACTCGGATTTCAAGCAAGCAAATTTCAAAGGACAAGGCCAGAGTAACTGCTACTTAGTCTCTACATCACCTCTCAATTAACCCTCAACATGATTTACAAAAAAGTTCCTTCAAAATACTTGATAGAAAGGCACCACTTAAAAAAAAAGTGCCGGCTACCAAACTTTCAGAAGACTCAATTTTCATAAATCAGAGCAGAAGCAGCCCAGTGGACAGCAGCAGGAAATAGGTCTACTGAGCACAGCAGATGACGCCAGTTACGAACGCTTTCTTAACCACCTGTCCAAACTCAAAGGCAGATTTGTCACAGCACAGGACTCTCCAGCCAGTTCAAAAAGCTGTTATGAGATTCGACTGTGACTTGATAAAGTGACTCTCCACCGATACGCATGAATTCACACGAAGCAAGGCTGGGCTGGGCTGGTTCACGTGAGGTAAATGTGTACTTTCATCCAGCTCAGCGGCGGAGTAGCTCACTCACCTTTTTTCTTCTGACCGTTTTTCTGCAGATCCTCATCTCCGTTCTTCTCTTCTCCCGAGTCGTCGGATTTCGCCTTCTGGTTTTCCTTGCTCTCCTCGTTGTCCCGTTTCTCCTTTGATTCCTTCTTGGTCATGGCTTTCTTCGGCACCTGGGAATTTCCAGAGGAAGAGAGTTAAGGCGAACCGGCAACCGGGCCGCACCCTCACCAACACGAGAGAGTGGGACAGGCCCCTGCCTCCGAGCCCAGAAACCCCGAAACGGGAGCTGTGCGGACAAAGGTGAGCGGTCCAAGCTCTGCAACTTGCATGAGGGACTTCAAAACCTAATCAGACCTCTGAAGGTCAGTGGAACTTTCCTGCTCTGGTCTACTGAACAGCTTCAACATGTTAAATACAATACAAACAGAAAAAGACTGAACACGTACTGCTTTCATGGAAGGGTAGCCAGGAGAAAGCCCCTTCTCTCCAAAAAGAACATGGCAGCATGGCATAGGTTTGCAAAATGGCATCTGAACAAACCACAAGATTTCTGGAACACACTGTCCTTTGGACAGACGAGACCAAAGTGGAGATGTTTGGTCATTATGCACAACGTCATCTTTGGCAAAAACCAAACAGTGTATCACCACAAACCCCCAAGCACGGTGGTGGAGGGGTGATGATTTGGGTTGTTTTGCAGCCACCGAGTCGACCATGAACTTCTCTTTATACCGAAGTATTCTAGACACAAACATGAGGCAATCTGTCCGACAGCTCGGCCAAAATTGGGTCATGCAACAGGACAATAATCCCAAGCACACCAGCAAATCTACAACTGAAAAGCTGAAAAGAAAAGAATCAAGGTGTAGGAATGGCCAAGTCAAAGACCAGACCTGAACCCCATTGAGATGCTGTGGCGAGACCTTAAGAGAGCTGTGCATAAATGAATGTCCTCAGACATCAATGAACTGAAGCAATGTCGTAAAGACGAGTGGGCCAAAACTCCTCCAAAACTATGTGGGAGGCCGATAAACTCATACAGAAAATGATAACTTCAAGTTATTGCTGCTAAAGGTGGTTCTACAAGCTACTGAATCATGGGGTGAACTTCGTTTTTCACACATGCATGTTCTGCATGTTGGCTTATTTTGTTAAATAATGACATAGTGGGACCTGTTATGTGTTGTTTGTCACCTGAGGTTAGACTTACCCAATTTTAGGGCCTGGTCAGGACCAGATGATTTTTTATGTCCTGATATATAAAACCATAGAATTGAAAGAGGGTGTACTTTCTTTTTCACATGACTGTATATGATGAAGCCTCATGCCACATATTGAAAGGGAGGCCAACAAGATGATCACTTGCTCCCGTTAGGATTTCCAAGTGTACAACGATTTTATGTGGAGCCGATGTTTACCGAGTGTGTACTTTATGTTTTGAAACTGAAATTCCAATCTTGTAAGCTTTAGAAAGTAACTACTGGCTCGGTAGTAAGAAGCAGTACCTGCTTTCTGTACATAAATCTCCAGGGATTAGGTCAAACTGAGTGGAAAGTGTTGTAGCAGATACTCTTGGCGGTTAACCAATGAAGTCTTAGGGATAAACAACACGTTCTTTAGTTCATAAAAATAGCAATTAAAGATCCAATGAGAAGATAAATTAAAATGTTTAATGTCCTCTATTCGGGATGAAACGCCTGCTTTAAAATGATTCTATTCCCATGCTGGCTCTTGGTGTCACCACTGCACATGCGAGACAAGGTGGAGGAAAAAAACTGGAGAGACTCCATCAGCCACAATATGCGGCTCTGACCTAAAATAGCAGCAGAGCCGCAGCCTGCAGTGTTGTGGGAATCCCTAAAAGGACATCCCTCCTATAGAGACGCAGACCTGGTTATTCCTGGCCCTGACGTGACCTAATTCACACTCCAGAACCTTGCAAAAGAAACGGAAGGGCTCCTAAAAAAGGACAGCCCAGGTACTCTCAATCCATCCTCACATCTTAAATCTTGTGTTTGAGAGTGCCATGCTGCGATACGACTAGTAATGGCTTTTACCGGTTCTTTCGCACTGTGCTGTGCCCCACTCTCTCGCTTGAGACACCCTGGGCAGCTCTCATCTCCACTCACAATAACAGCAGGTACGTCACTTTGGGGTGTTTGCAAAGGCCTGCGTGTTGGAACAGAGAGACACCACGAACTCCTCTCTGCGCCTCTTCTGTACTTTACTCACCACACAGTTTCCATTTCCTGCAATATACAGGCCTAATACTGTACGTTATAACGATCGTTACTGCTGTGCTCTACCTATTATCCTCAAATACTTCATGCAAGCAGATGTTCCAACCAGGACAATGTTTTTCCCACCACTAATGCTTTTAGAGACCGAATAACACCAAATAAGAGAGCAGCTGGCTTCCTAACAAGGAGGTTTTGCCATTTTTTTTTTAATGTCTTCCACACCAGCACTATTCACCTCAGAGCAGCCTGTCTCCAACCCGTAACTCCGGTGTGTAAACTGATAGGAGAAATGGAGTAAAAAATGACACACCCAGGCAAGAGGACACCGGGAGTGTGGGTCTGCGCTCCTGCCGCTGTCAGGCAACGTTACCTGCACTTCCTTGTTGGCGATCTCCCCCGGGGTGGGCCAGTTGTTCGCGTCGCCGAAGTCTCCGACCTGCGCACAAACCGTCGGCTGTTAATCGCCAGCGCACAAGGCATTGTGGGAGCTCCTCCTGTTTGTCCAGGCACTGCCGTGACCCCAGCCCTGGCCCTGCCGGACCACAGTCTCTCTCTCCAGCTGAGTTCGCAATCACAGGCTCGCCGAGCTCAGTTTTCTAGGCTGCGGAGCCCAAATTTTAAATCGTTTTTTTTTCCCCTTAAAAAAATCAAATGGGATTTGAAACTGGGATGGCCCCTGTACCAGCAACACTCAGTGGGGAGTATCATAAGAGTGTCATTCCCACCTGTGTCTGTTCATCCTTCATTTATACCCGTTTAACCAGAAATAAGGGTCAGCAAACTCAGGAGAGGCTGCTTAAGGTTCTCTATGCTGAAGCAGCTGGAAAAAGCACCAAGTTAACCACACGCCTGCACACTCAAGCAGCAAAGTTAAGGGCATCAATTAAGACTGGAGACAGAGCTCAGCTGGAATGGAACCCAGCAGACTCTGGGGTCCCCCAGGACTGGGACTGGGAACCCCAGGTGTCATGGCTTGAGCTACATCACCCTGCCCCTTGAACTGAAGCAGGTAATGCTACAATAGTGAGGTCAAATCGAAACCTTTATCAACCTGGTGTATTAATGGAATATTTGCATTCCAGGAGGAAAATGCAAAATGTGGCGATTTTACTACTCTTTATTCAAGTCTACATTTAGGACTCTTAGTTTCATAAACTGCAAGGGAAACTTTTACTGTGGCACTAATCTGCACTGCGCACTAATCTGTTACGCTGTCCCGTGGTTTTACAGTGCAGCCAGTGGGGTTTTCTACTCCTGGGTTCAAGAACACCACCATTTACAGAAGGCGACACTCATAAAGGTTACAGAGCAAGTATGTATTGACAGGCAATGCTATAATTAGTCTACTACTATAACACTGTGTGAGCTTAGCAACACCACAATAAAAGCACCAATTCTGTGAAAACGTGCACACTTAATGGGGCAAACACCAGTAAGTGTGGCGTCTGTCCCAGAGGCGGTGAAACGGGGCTGTACCTTTCCCCCCCTTCTGGGCTTCGGGTTCCCAGCTCTCACCACCTTGGCTGGAAGAGACTGATCTGCGGACACCAGAGAGAAAAGGACAGTCCGTTAGTTGTACAGCATCACACGCGTGAGAGGCAGGTTCCAGGCAGTGCACTACATTCTGACACTGAAAGAAGCATCCTTTCAAGAGGGACATTCAAGTACTCCTGTCTCTCCCTCTCTCAAGAGAAAGATATAGGGCTGGACCTGTTACTGTCAGCATCATGACATACCTTTGAGCACATTTAATTATCACAATGATAAATATAAAGGAAATCTCAGCGATACCTCGAAACTAAAACATATGGTTATCGCTTAATAAAAAAGTAGACGAAGGCAATCCTGGGTATTTTATCCTGGAAATTCTTTCAAAAATAAGGCCACCATAAGGCAATCAAGTCAAAATCTCTACTGTTCTGCACAGCATAGAAGTGAAGCCTCGTTTATTCTCTCAAGAAATATTATGCAAAGTTCAGCAAAGCACTGCACAAGGTCAGACAGAGCTACCGCTATGAAATTTCACCATCACTCAGCAACTTTTACTACATTTTCTGTGAGGTTACAAAACTGACACAGCATAAATCTTCCAGAGCCTGTAACAAACATCATGCCCTTTTGTATTCCTGACATCACAGAAGCTACCACTCAAACAGCCTGTATGCCCATGTAGGTTTTATTTCATGTGCAATGGGGATGCAAGCCTGGACTCCTCTCAGTCAAACCCCCCTGCCCTGGTGAAAACACCTTTCCAACAATGAAAGGTCACAAACATGTGACTGGCATGCTGCCCCAAGACCATTTCCAGAACAAGGTTTTTTTTTACCACCATCTACACCTTTGTTCAATAATGCAATATAAAAATAGCCAAAACACTATAAATTAAAGTCTCAACATGCTAATCCTCCATTCTTAATCTTTTTATTTGTGGGAAAAACATCCTATATAACCTTTCTCCATCTAGTTAAGCTCAAAGCAATCACCGCCTTTAACTGTACCCTAAATAGAGGCTTCGTGTTACGCTTAATGCAAGGCTTTCATTAAGTCATATACAAAGCTTAAAGAAGGTCATTACAACTTCTTAATATTCATTAAAATTTCAGACAGCTGCTTAAGAACAAAGTTGTAAGCAAATTACCCCTTTAAAAAAAAGTCCCTTTGATATTCTTGCAGTACTTAGTACATTTCCTGCACTGTAATATTCTTTAATTTGGAAACAATCTGCTTACAACAGGTTTACCTAAGCATACTGGAAAATAAGCAGATTCTGTCTGAAGTATTACAAAAATATTCCTAACTTTATTAGAACCCTTCTGTTGCACTCTTCCTGGTACATCATTAACCCATTCACTTTGTCCGCATTTTAAAATAATATAACATTCATTTTTGCACAGTAATCCAAGTATGTAATTTTAAAAAACAGGACCTAAACCAAGAGAGAGTCCAATTATTAGTCTGCAATTCCTAATCCTTAGCCTAGTTACAAAAACCCAGCAAGGTTTATTGTACGAAAGGTCATGTCAGCCCTAAAAGCCTAAAAATAATTTGAGAGCTCAGCTCAAGGCACCACATTTTCCAGAAGCACTGAAACATGTTATCATATTACAAGAGCGCAATAAGAAATGATAATTACTTCTGACAGAGGTCTTCAGTGCTTCTGAAGTGATTCTTTTTGAGATGAGAAATCTATAACGAAAACAAGCCTTTCACCTCATCGGCACAAGATACTGTACAATAACATTAAGACAGAAGGCCCTGAATGTGCTGAATGTGTTTTGACAATTCCAGACTTTCACTGGGCTCATTCTGAATCTACATCATTAGTGGTTACTCCACATATTTCATATACTGGAAATAAGGTGAACACAACATTTATACAGGGAAGGTGGGCACGGTGAGTTTTCACTGCATGTAGGATGGCTTCAGTTTCTGAGATACAAACACTGCACAGCTCCTTAGTAACTGGAAGTCCACTCTTTCATCTAGTTGCAAACATTCTGCACTATAAACTAGCTAAAAACATTTACTTGAAAACTAAAAATACATTTCTGTTGTCTGATGAATGACTGAATTTAAAACTTTCCTTCTAATCCCTGTTCATCAAGTCATCTGAGAAACATCAATAAGCTCTAGATTTAACAAAACAAGTCTACTGGGTATCACAGTTAAGGCAAAGAATTAATGCACTCCAGTCTGATAAGGAAGTGTTATATAAGTTTAGAAAACAGATGATAAATTAACCACACAGGTAAAATCTCCTCTAATTGCTATGTACACACCGCTTAAGTCTGGAATAATTTTATCAACAAAGACCATATCTGTTCTTCAGGAATGTTCTCAAGGTATAAACAAAATGACCTACAATTTGAGGAATATAACTTTAATGACAAATATATATACTGCAGTCCAGAAAAGCCTGTGAGATTTTAGAGCTGTGCCAGGTCACGTGCCCACCTGTGCCAGCCCATCAGCACACGGGCCCTGCGACCACTGACAGCTCGTGGGAACCACATCACTCGGCCCCAGCGCGTGGGCGTGAGACAAACACGGGCCGCAACCTGCGGAACACAACCTGGCCAGCAAAGACGATCACAGCTTCCTACGGATCAGGTGAGCAACGCGGGGAAATTCTCAAGCACATATGCTATTTTGTTTTTTTGACAGTAGAGAAGTGCCTGCGGACTACCAGGCTATAAATAGCACTTCTGCGTCTGCACAGCAGCCTAAAACAGATACCACTACACGCCATATTCAAACGACTTCCCTGTGACAGATCAACGCCGACGTGCAACTCAATCTAAGACTGAAGAAAAGGCATCTACAAGCTCCATGTAAACGCATGCCACCTGCCAAGTGGTGCACTCACAGTCAAGGACGGGCCCCGATCTTGAAGACAAGAAGTCACGAGTCCGCACCACGACTGACATCGGAGCAGCTCACCTGCGATCCCTCACTGCCAGCGCATTTCCAGCTCCCCCGCGTCAGAAACGCCAGGCGGCCTCAGCCAGCACATCAGCAGCCCAGCCTGGGGACGGCCACATGCCATCGCAGGGGCCGAATGACCACACGGGCCCCAGCTTCTCGCCTGCAAGAGTGCGCCTGAGGTAGAGCCTGATCCTCTCTAGCAATGTGAAGAATCACACCTCCACCTGTAACTGATCACTGGCAGCACTGCAGAGCATCACTGAGTGGAGCCGAGCTGACACGAGGCGTCTGGGGCTCAGACCAGCAAACAGGCACACCCCTTCCGGGGATCTATGAGAAGAACGGGACAGCACATCAGCAACCTCGTGCACCACAGCTGTGCTGCTTCCAGCAGTGCCCACACATACTCCTACCCCATGGCTTTCACAGTACACCTGCTGCTGATGGCAAACTAACAACAAATTTACCAACCACACCTGTTAGTTAAAATGTCAGCACACCCGCTACAAAAACACTCGTTTTCTCAATACTGACCAGCTCCTCTTGACATTCTGCATATCGGCTTACGTCACCGGCAATTTTCAATGCCACACACAGGCTAATCCGTAAAATCTGGAAATCCTTATTGTCACAAAGAAAATCCTTAGTAAAATGCTTTAATACTTTAACCCCTGCTTAAAACAGAGTCCTTAAAAAATTTCCAGATGACGGCAGCTGGATCTTCCCGGTCAAAATGTCTCGGTTTGGCGATGCTGGCTGTTAACATTCACCACTAGTTGCTTGAAACTGAACAGGACAAGCACAGGAGAAACCTGCAACAAACCACAAGGACTACATGCAGGCTCATGTGCTGTACACTGCTGCATATTACACAGTAAATACAGTTTCCCAAAACACTGTTTGATAAAACTACAAACTGACACCTGCTGTCAATGCAGCCCAGGCACTGCCACTGCTGCACAAAGGCATTATCTGACTTTCAGACTGGACCTGCCTCGGAGGACCGAGATCACGTCGAGCTGATTTTAATAATTATACTGAAGACCTGTGGCTTGAATCTGCATTGGTCCCTAAGGTCTGCAGATATTTCCACACTGTGAAATTAAAGTGACAGTGAAGAAGATTCCAGGGATGACATGCGCAGACATTCAACAGCTGAAAAAGTACTGAGATCTGTAAGGGCATTGAGCTGTATTTTTCCCCTCCGCGTGTATTTTCTTCAAACTCCGTTATAATCTAGTCACATCAGTCGGCATTACCCCACAGCTCCCACCCCAGTCTTGACGACGTCACTGCTCCGGTTTCGGCGAGGGTAAAGACGAGCTACACTCTCCCGCTCCAGCCTACCAGCTGTCTTTCACGGAGCGACACGAGGCGAAAGAGACGCAAGCCAGTGGCGCGCAGGTCTAGACGTGCAGCGAGAAGGATGATGTGCTTCGCTTTGCAGGAGCTGCTCGCCCAAGAGCACGTGGGGCTCCGCTCCTCAGAAAGACTGCAGGCTCGGACCACCATCGCAAACAAGTCACACGGTCCGCCGACGACATCACCACACGGCCAGCCAAGCCTCTCGGGCACAGCACAGGAGAGGCACGCTAGTCATCCTGTCACCCAGAGGCCTCCGGATGGACAGCGCACACCTCAGCCCCTGGAGTCCTGCGCTCGGATCACGCCCCACCAGCGGGGCAGCTTACTCGGGCTGCAGCACCGCCACAACGTCTCAGGCACACAAGGAGCAGAGCAGCACCGGCTGTGCCGACCCACAGCGGAGAGGGGAAGGCCTGTGAACGACTGGATCTCTGTCCTCTTGGAACAAAGGCACCTTTCTTATTTTCTACTCCACAGCGCGATAAATCTTTACAGCAGGGATTCATCTGCAAGGGACAGAACCCAGTTCTCAATTAAATCTGGAACTGGAGCTCCAACACCAGTACACATGCTATCCACTTATGGGAACATACAGTAGCTCATTCAATTTCAAATGGGATCACACCAACAGAAATTTTTAATCCCAAAACCATATCAGACAGACTATTTTCCTATTTTTGGTAGGAGTTTTATTTTAGGCATCTGTGCCGAGGCTGGAACTGTCATTAAGTGTCATTAAGTATGTCAGGAATAGGAAACATGAAAAAATGTTTGCAATACAATCAATCTCCCATTGTTGATCAAGGTTGGGGAACTACATTGTAACAGGTGATGTTACTAGCTGAATAAATAACAGAAATGTTAATTTCTTTACCCTAATTACCACTCCATGAAAAGGTCTGACATGTTCAAGGTTGCTTTTCAGGTTTACCAGTACATCTTTGATAGTACCTGAAATACCTGAAAATCATCAGTTAAGAAACAGAAAATTTGAAAGTAAAAAGCTATTCGGGTACAACGAGCTCGATCTCATCCAGCTATTACTTAAAGGAAGCCAAGGTACATGCCTCAACAACATGGCTGAGAGACCTGTTCCATACTCCCACTACCCTTTGTGCAAACACAAGGCACAAATGCTATACTAAAGAATACATAACTACATGCATTTATTCCAATAACAAAGACCTTACTGAAATACAGGCTGGTAATGCAGTGTTCTAGGACAGTTTGGCATAAACTTTAACCCACTACTGTTTTGAAACCAAGTTAACATGTCACAACTATAAATAGCTTCTCCATTGAGGGTGGACATGCTCAGAGGAGAGATTATACCGAGAAGAAATGCTTTAGACAGCTGTCTTCGATAACAGGAGTCTCCTGTCCATGTTTATTTGTTCTGGAGTTTGGGATTTGTTTTATTCTTGAGCCTGTGCATCACTTGCAGTTCTCTGCTAGCAGTTCCTCCTTCTGGGAAGCAGTGCCTTGGAGATTTTAGAGCAACGCTGTGCAGAAGACATTTAGAACTTCACTTCATTAAATCTCCATAATGCAAAACAAGAAGCATGATTTTTCTATTCTGCCCAGGAATTTGATTACATTTTACCTTTTATGACATAGGCCATTTTGCTTTGTAAAAAATGTTTTGTAATACTGATGATCAATATCAATTCTTTCCTCACAGCCCTGTTATCTTGCTTCTAACTCCCTCTTTTGTATTCGAATGAACAGAAGTTAATCGTATACTACAAACAAAACAAGATCTGCACTTGCCTGCTTTGTGTACATTAATTTTTAACGGGCTCATCAAACCCAAAGTGTTCTCCCGGAACACCCCATCAATGAGCAGAGAGAAGGCGAGATGATATTGAGATACGAAACTGTGAAAGAGAACTTGCACAACGTCAGTGTACTCAATAAACCTTGAAACATTAACAGTTATTCTTTAAAGACACCAAACAACCAAAACAGGCTTACATGTATTTCTCTGGCTGAAGCTTTTTATTTGAAGCAACTTAGTTTTGCACTCATTTACGCAGCTGGGTGTTTTCCTGGAACAGTGTGGGTGAGGTACTGTACCCCAGTCAAGGGTACAACAGCGGTGTCTCACCTGGGTCTTGAACCCACAACCTTCCAGTTACAGTCCAGAACCCTGCCCACTGCTCCACACATCTGCCCCATTCCTACTGCAGCACACAACCACGCTGACGCTGGTACGTCTAAACAGGACACTGCATCTGACACTACACACGCCACTACGTTCAGCTTCAAGGACTAAGGAATCATACACTGCAGGGTTTTAAAAGTACATTAAATAACACTTATCTGTCAATATACTTTCAGCATAGTCTTTCAAACTTTCTTACAATAAAACTAGACCAGGCCCATGCTTCTCTACTGTCTGCAAACTGGGTAAACCTGGATTCAGGGGCTAACGAGCGCTGCTCCAGCATCCAGGAAAGCGTGGCAGCGTGTTGCCTGCTGTTGTCACCCAGCATTGCTGCACTGCAGACGAGCCTCTTACTGTCAGCGCACAGGCTGTGCGAGGACTCGGCTTCGGGTTCTTTAAAACTAAGAACAGTCATCACAGGCTTCCACCATCAACAGGCCACGTGCCCTCTACCCCAGCCTTTAGGAACTGGGCATCCCTCCAGTTTCAAGGAGTACCTATGGTGCATCATAAAGGCAAATCTCACCACTTATAGCAACTATTCAGAAACACTCGTCCACTACACACATACAAGGCTCTGTCGAACTCAAAGCAGATGTATGACCTGCCACTGACACAAAAACACCCCCTACACGCATCGAGCAGATCAAATATTACACTTTCAAAGAAATTCTGAAAAATCAAGCTCTCGGTTCTCTTCCAGTCTCTACTTACAAAAGCCAAGGAGAGCCCCCGCACAGCAGTCAGTGAGCAAAAGTCACAAAGCACTGTTTATTGCTCTTGTGTCCATACAGCCTTTTGCTTGGCACACAACACCTGACATTCTCACACGTGTCTCACCTTTCACACAACAGAGGACCGTGACCTTGGATAACACGTTTTAAGATATTAGCCTTAATATTAACCAGGGAGGCAAATGTACTAAAAGTCGGTTTTCATTTCCTTTTTCATTCCCAGGCCTTTGAAAAACCATAGATGTTGTAACCCTGTTACTTTAACCTTTTAAAAGAGAAACAAAAACAATACTGATCCCCAAACCAGCTCTCTCAAATAAGAGGTGTTGTTCACCTGTGGACTTCCCGGTCAAAGTTCACTCAAATTACAGAGTGACTGGATGTTACAGGTCTTAAACTGGGGGAAGAAACTCGTCCCTTTATTTTCGCAAAGAACGAAAAACACTGGAGTTTTCTCCTCTACCTCTACAGTGCAAACAGCTTTATCTCCCTGAGCAAACACGCGTTATTTACTCTACCTCAATGAACTTATTTTTATTTAAAAAAAAACAACTTTTATAACAGACTTGTTGGTGGTGGGGGGGGGACCGAGACACGAAAGCAGCCAGCACGGGCTGTGTGCCTTCCACGGCTAATGACCACGACCCCGGGAGTGAAGTGAAGTGAAGAGCACGGTTCAAAGGAAGCTGCTCTGAAGGCAGTCCGGAACAAACCCGTCCGCCTAACCTGCAGCAGCTGCGCAAGAAGCCACGCTTCCCCTCGCCTCACCACGGCCGGCGGGGGGGGGAGGGGATAACGGCGCTGCTCTCCGTTCAGACAGCTGCTTCGCCGGCCCGTCCCCGCCCCGCCCTGTCAAACTCAAGCGACCCCGGGCCCCACGGAGCCCGAACCGAGCCCCCCCAGGAGACGAGCCCGGCCGCGGCGCAGCGCCCATGAGATCACGTGTTTCCAGAGGAAGACACCACGTTGCCGACGGGCGGGGGGAATTCTGGGTAACGCGGACGAGCCTAGCAACGCTCTGCCTTAGTTTCCAGAGCACCCCGACCCCCACAGCCCCCGGAGAGGGGCACCCCTGCCGCAACACGGCTGGAAACTATCGGGGGATAAAATACAAGTCACCTTTTCCTAGATCTGAGCCTCGAAACACGCTGGTTCCTTCGGGTTTTTTTTTTGCAGGAGGGTTTGGGGAAGGGGGGGTGGGCGAGACTCGTCCCTGTTACAATCACCGCCTTAACTGCGTGGCCAGTGGGGTTGCTCTAAAGTTAAAACAATCGCTTTACCTCCCTGAAATAAAAAAAAATAAAAGACTTTGAAAACAAAACGGTTTTCCTTTCAATTTCGTGCCACCCTCACGTTCTCACACGGGTAAAAACGAACAAAAACCAAAGGAAATGCTACCGCCCAAGCTCTGGGCCATCTGTCTGAAATAGGTATAACAATTAAAAAAAGAGACACGGGGGGACAGCAGCGCCGACTGAGCGATGCCCCCCCATTCCGCTCGTGTACTCGGGGAACCAGGAAAAGCCACGAGTGACTAAAACGTGAACCACATGTAAATCACATGGATTTCCAGCTTTTTTGCCAATAACCCCGCATGTTTCGGATGCTTCAAGAGCCGAGGCAGGGCTATATATATATATAAAGCCAAGCCCGACGCAAAAACCAGCCCTCCCCACAACATATGCTAATCATAGGCGTTGGTGCGGCGCACGGTGTGCCCTCGGTGCGACCAGCCCACTCCCTGGCACACAGCGGAGAGCCGGCCGCCGGCGTGCAAACCCCCCCCAAAACGCATCGCCGCACCGCTGCCAGTCCGCAGGCCCTCGCCGGGGCTCCCTTTGCACGAAATGCGCCCTCCCGGCCGCACGCAGCCCCGAAACACGATCCCGGCCGCCGCAGACGCGACCTCTGCTGCGCCCCGCACCGTCTGCTGGGGCAGGCCAGACCGCACACCCCCCTCTCTCCCCCACAGCGGCTCCGGGGCCTGCACCCAGGGCTGCCCGGGGGGACCTGCGCCCCCTGCGGGCTGGCCTTCGGGGGGAGGGCCCCCGCTGCCATCCGTCCGGGCCAGCTGCACCCCGCCACGGCACTCGAAAGCAACAAGCGAAGCGTTGGAAAAGATGTTAGGAGGTACACACCATGATGTGCTTGTCCATTCACACTGACCACGGTCACCGTGTTCATTTTCTTAGTCCATGGGTTCACCTTGGGAGGGGGCGCCTCAGTGAACTCCTTTTTGGTGCATTTCGGGCCTTCCTCCTCCGGGGTGACCCCGTCTTTCGGGGCAGCCCCGGCTTCCCTGCGCAGGCTCTCCTGCTCCTGCGCGTTGCTCTCGTCCTTCGCCTGCTTCGGGCTCGGCTCCTGAGCGGCCATGCCTGCCGGACCCGGCTCGCCTCGCCTCACGCCGCCGTCCGCCCCGGGCTCCGGGCACTCGCCGCCGTGCCCGTGCTCCTCCGGCTTCAGCAGGGGGTTGCCGGGCAGGAGGGTCTCCACCTGAGTGGCCATTTCCCCCTTCTTCTCGCTACCCCGCAAGCCCTTCTACAACTGGCGAGAGAAAACGCGAACTGTGCGCCCCCGATCCGGCTCGTCTCACTCTTCTCTCCACTCCACCCCTAGACCAAATATCCTTCAGTCTAAGACGCAGAGTGGCCACTTGCGGATTAAAACACAAAATCCCTCCGAGCGCCTGTTTAAAACCCCCGATGTCGCTGGTCTCCCTTACTAGCAGCAATATGGAAGCACACCACGCGATCGACGGCGGCGCGCACGCACGCCAGGGGGAGTGACGACGCAGCCAGGCGCGCGACCCGGAGCCGGGTCGATGACGTCAGCCTCTTAAAGAGGCAGCCCGTTATGAACTGGCTGCCAATCAGTCCTAGTTCGATAAGTCGAAAGCCCACTGTTTCTAAAGCAGTTTGTTTTGTTTTTTCCTTTGCGGTGTGAAACACGCTTGGTGTTCTCGGGCTGTTCAAAACAAAAAAGTCATAGGAACTCTGAAAATGTGCTTTCATACGGTTCCAGATGCAATTGTATTCCTAATGAGTTTAAACACATTTCACATTTTTTTAAATGTCCATTTAAGGGAATGTCCTCCACTAACGGGCTGGAAGAACTCCACCTTGTTAGTTTTGACGCTGCACAGAGGATCAGGTGGAAAAGTGAGAATCTGCCTCTGGATCTGTACTCAGTTTCGCATCTCATCCCCGGGACAGCACCCCAACAGCACAGGGTCCCTGGCCACGATATGGGGGCAGAGCACCTCCTACTGGTCCACCAGCACACCCACCCCGCCAGGACAGATGCAAGCTGGTTTTCCTCACGGGTCTCCGGTCCCTGTGCTGGCCAGGCCCTGACGAGAGCAAAGCAGCGCCTGTCCATCTGCCAGTTTGATCAAATGCGGTGACGCGTGGGACTGGATTTAACCACAGCGTTTTGGTCTAAAACACACATTGCAGCGGCCACAGGATGGGGAGACAGGAGAGGGGGCTGCTGCCAGGGTCCGGTGGGTGTCCAGACATGTTCCATGGGGCCATTATTAATTCTTGCCCTAGCTGCTGTACTGCAGCGTTGATAGTCTGCATGTCAGAAAACCTGCTTAAGACTCCGAGTGCACCGTGCGGTATTTGCAGATGGTCCCTAAGCTGCCCCCGGCCATGCTTGAGGGACACGGGCAGCAGCCTGTGCGGAGTCCAGGAAGCAAGGCTGTCTCCTCTTCCTGCACGCTGCGCACCGCCGCGAGGCGGAGCAGGGAACTGCAGGCGAAGAGGAACTTCCGCTTCCGGTTCCGGGCGACGTCTCCGCCCTCCGGTTCATGTGAGCCAACCACCGCTGTCATTGCACAATGTAAACCCAGTAAATTAATAAGATTCATTTAAAAAGTTTTTAGATTAAATTAGCGCTCTGGTCATCTGCAGGAATGATAATGAATTAGCCGGATTCACAGCAAGCTAAAGGAAACCCCACCGAATTACAGAGGCACAACTACTTAATTTGTTATTTATAATGTTTAATATTAGCTTAAACCACAAATATTAATATGCACCAAGAAAAAAACCCCTCCGGAGTGGAGTGCACGGTAACCTCATCTCATCAGATCCGCGAAAAGCAAAGTTACAGCGGTTCTTCCGTCTCTTTGAATGATACGCCTCCCTGATACCAGAACACATATCTGACCATAAATACCATAAAAAAACATTTCCCCAAGGCACATTCCTGGGGCTCCCGGCATGACAGCGGGAGAAGGGTTTGGAGTCGTGTGTGCAGAGAAGCGGCGGGTCCTCGGCTCGGACATGCCTGTCGGACTCCGTGTTTGTGTCCCGACAGAGAAACGTGCTGAGTCAGCTGCCACTCGCCTGCTGTTTTCATAACGGCTCCGTTATTTATCCTTTTCGGGGCTGTAAACAGTTTTTTTTTTGCAGTGAATAAAGAAAGAGATGTAGGAATACGATGGGCATCGAGTTCTTATATACTTACGGCCGAATTCTCCCATCTGTTTTCCGCTGAGAGGTAAATACATTGGACAGTTGAGCTCATTGAACTGGGAGGGTCTCCCTGTGTCCCAGTGCTGCGACCCTGCAGACAGTCCCCGACCCTGCGGGGTGTGAACCAGCAGCGCTGGAGCCCCCTGCTCATCTGTCCTAAAGGCCAGTGGAGCTCCAGCATGGAAGACACCCCTGATCCATGGGACCTGACACGCCGTCCCACAGGTGAATAAATCTGGTAGGATCGGAGCTGGTGTCAGCACTGGCTGGGTGAGCCCAGGCCCAGTGGAACAATCAGAACCCTCCTTGCTCTCTTCTCCACTCCTCCTACACCCTGCTGTGCGAGCGTGCGGCTCCGAGACAGCGCACTCTCGAGCTGGCTGTGGGCCGCCGGAGCTGGGCGGGGCTGATCGGGGTCAGACGGGCCCTGACCTTTCTGCTCGGGACTGACCCAGCCTCGGCTCAATTCTGGACCTGGGGTGCTGTCTGTGTGGAGTTTGTAGATCAAAAACTACATATTGGTAGTTTAACTGGGTTCTGGGAAACTGTCCCTGGTGTGAGTGTGTGTCTGTGTGTGCCCAGTGATCCATTAACCCATCCATCTACCCAGACATCCCGTCCAGGGTAGAACCCGCCTTGTGCCTGTTGCTTGCCTGAGTGGACTCTGACTGCCCTGTGACTCTGAATTGGATAAAACAGATAGAAAATGGATGGACATTGCTAATGATTGAAAGAATGGTATCACAGAAAAGGAGGCTTTATTAAAACAAAGTGAACAGCTTTTCCTTAGTGCACAGAGCTGATGTGTGTGCAGCACAACACTGAGCACAAAATGGAGCAAACACAAACACGAAGGGACCTTGTAGTCAGGCCTAGCGCTTCATGGAGTGCCAGATTTATTTCCTCAGGTAGCAGGCTTAGCTTATACCACACGTGTGAAAGTGTTGTGGGGCAGTAGGGAAGGAGTTTCCAGCACTCCTGTGGTTTTAACGCGCTCGGGCTCTGTGCTTTGTAAGCGTGAAATAGGCTCAGCTGGAATAGACAGCCTTGCAAGGACACTTTGTCGTAGGCTGAGAGGACGTTCCGTTGTCCGCTTCATCTGTCTCGGTTTTCTGTCCTTCTGCCTCCATGGTGTCCACCCAACTGTTGAAGACGTCCACCTCCACAAGGGAACTGTCCATGGTTCCCTCGAGCTGCTCTTGCAGCTGCCTGTCTACCCTTTCAGCCTCTAACAAGAGACTCCTGTCCCATCCAACAGGCCTGTACACAATGCGCAGTGGAGCTCATGCCTGTGAGCCGCTGTAGCTGCGCCAGATAAGGGGACGAAGATGTCTGTCTCACTGCTGATTACAGCTTTCAGGACGAGCAGGGTGGTGAAAGATAAACGGTGGCTGAACGTAAGCTGTGACCGAACTTAAAAACCACAGACAACTGAATGTGAAAACCAGGTGCGAAATTTTAAAAGGGTATTTTCCAAATCTCCAGCTATAGCACTCCCATTTGGTGGAGAGTTTATTTTAGATCTTGGTCGCCTGATCTACGTGGTCACCTGGTCTCTTGGTCTCATCTCTCAGGGTGCAGTATATTTACACAGCACAGTTAAACACATCAGAGCTTACAGGGGCTGGCCATGCGCACACAGGGGCTGTGACCGAGGGCGAAGCCCACTCTGTCCGACAACAGCTGCGCACCCCCTGCATGTCCGCCCCAGGGTGCTGTTCTTTACCCCCGCGAAGCAATCAGCAGCACAGTGAAGACGCAGGGTGATGCCGACCCAGTCACTGACACACGGGGGAATTCCCTGACCCTTTTCTTCGTCTACCGTGATAGTGCATTTCAAGAAAACAAGAAAACGCGATCCCTACAGGTTGAACAGCTCCGAATGTCCGACGAATTTCCACCATGGCAGCCCCAGCCATTCTGAAATAACTTTGCTCCAAAGCAGACACACGAAGAGGTGCTCATATGCACACAAATGTGCACGAGTACACACACACACAGACACACACACACACACGGCCTTTTCTGTAGCCCCTGTTGTTGCACAGGGGTAAATACTCTGATACCCCGACTAGCTGCAGAATCCCTTTCTTTGTGCACAATGACATCAGTGCCATGTAAAGCTCTTTGGCATTGTCCACCCCGCTGGAGCCCTTTAGTAATGCAATCGCCAGTTGAATAAGTGCAGGAGACAGGGGACAAAACTCGCAGTCAGCAGCTGGTCAGCAGATCCCACACGTGGGATGTGCACAGTAAGCACCAGGCTGCAGCGGAGCCTCGGAGCTGCTGGCCACCCTGACAGAGAGAGACAGAGACCGGAGGGGCGCCTGTTCCGGCGGCTGGGAGTTCAGGAATAACCGCGCAAATACTGGCGGATATGCAGAGCTGTACCACCCAGGCTTTGTCGGCGGCGGTTTCTTTGTTGTTTGCGAAGCACCAGATACCGTCCAGGAAGAAAGCCCCTCCACAGGGTTTCACACAGCTGAGTCCCGACCGGTGAAAAAGGACACATCCGATACAGGGGCCGGTCTCCTGTCCCCCCCCCCCCACAGGCACAGCCACAAGGAGCCTGCCCCTCTCACCTGGGGGTCCCCAGGCCAGCGCCCCCCCTGGTTGCCCCCTCACACTCATATGAATGATTCTGGAGTCAGAGCTACACCAGAGGGGATTCATGGGGAACGAGGGACAAGCACACACTACACTCAGAATCGCAGGCCGATTAAGTGGATCATTAGTTTACTGGCAGTCAATCAAGCTGCTTGGAGCTCCGCTCATTTATAATGCCCACGTTCTTTTCCCAAATTCATACCACCACTTTCCGATGGATGTTGTACAAGACAAGAAACAAATCAGTTAGGCTCAAATCTCCAACGTGCATAAGCACTACACAGACGTAGGCCTGGTTCCCTTTTTGAGTCAACGTGCAGTCTCTGAATGATCCCAGTTCGTTTTACATGCTAGGGGGATAAACACATGGGCTGCCAGTGTCAGCAGCAGCTGAAATGGGCTGTGGGACTTGTATTGTATTAAGATGCATCACTTGGGTAGGTTATTTTTTGGCCCAAGTGGATCAAGCAGTGGAGACTCTTCTGGGAGCAGGCTGGGCTCAATGATCCAGACATTCCCAGTATTCGTCTGGTCACTCCGGCAGCCCCAGAGACCGGGAATCTCCAGGAGGCAGCACGCGGTGGGGTCTGCCCCACTTGTGGTAGGACCAAAGTTTACTACTGCAATACTAGTCCCTGCAATTTCCCAGCTATGCCCCATAATGACTTGTGATGACATCAGCATTGCTCCTCCAATCAGTGCTGAGCCTCCTGTATGTCACTTCGGAGCTTGTAGCTGTGGACGACTGTCTCAGTGGGTGTGCAGGGCAATGCTTGCACTTCCTTCCTTTCATTGTGTACAACATGGGCAACCGCCCTTATTTTATCCCCAAGGATATCAGGGAGTCACCTATGCTGAGTGCATTTAAATCTCAACTCAGAACCATTCTGTTCAGAAAGGCTTTTATGTCATTGGCGTCTGTGTCTGCTGCACTTTCTAAGGACCTTGTAACCACTTGTGTCTCTTATATGTGCTTATGCTACTCTTTAAAGACTGTATCTGAAATGAAGTTTCATCTTATTATTATTACCTGAAAAACCTCCACTTCTGTAAATATGTTATTAGTCCTTTAGCAATGAAGTATTTCCTTTTAGATAAGTGTGGTACAGCTCCCGAATAGCTGCAGTAAAACCCAACAACAGTAACAAGCCAATATTCGACAGCAAGTCGAAGTCGAGTATCTGGAGCTGCCTGGTTTACCCACAACAGCCGGGAAGTGATTCCTGCATTCCAGATCAGCCTTCCTGTATCACACTCACCTACACTGCTGTTCGCTGTGTTTCCGCATGGACCAGATCTTCCCTAAAGGCTGAGCAACGCCTTGAAGGAGCACAACCTGCTTTCGTGTCACATTTCAGGAGGAAGGGCCTTCCTGTCACAGCCCTGACCCTCCCTCTCTGCACAGTGCAGAAATCTTAGAAACGTGCTCGTTCTTGCCTGGTATGTAGGGAGCTGACTTCACTGGCTCACCACCAACAGGCAGAGACAACCAAACTGAACTGGAATGGGCTGAGAAGGATTTTCTATCTTCAGTTATATGAGTATATTGTAACGCAACGGGGGCTCAGGCGGGCGCCCTTGCCGCATTAGGTCGGCCCCCCACCGTCAGGGGCTCGAACCCAGGACTCCCGCGTCTCTCTGCAGCGACCCAGCCCGGTGAGCCAAAGAGAGATCTCCCTACAGCCCAGTAGCTGTGGTCCTGCTATCACAGGGAAGGGCGGTGACGTCACCTGCTCTGGTACGCCGGCTCTTACACAGTGCCTGTCGGCCGTAAGCGTTACAATATATAATCTGTCTATGTGTATTCATGTCATGTATATATAGCATATATTATAAAATAGAGACAGGTGACATCTGTATGTTTAGGAATCCAGTATCGATCTCATGCAGACCAAAAGGAAAATTTGCACACAAGCAGATGTATAGATGTTTCTAGTGTCCCTCGACTTTGTTATTCTATTTGCTTATCTCTAAGAGGAGGGAGAGAAACAGCTGGCAGGACTTGCTGGGCTGTTCCTCGGAACAGTAATCACCAGCTCACAGCCACTGGCCAGCTATCACTCCTCACTGCATCTCTGCTGCTGCAGACTGGGTGGGGTCTGAGTGACACAGAGGACAGAGACACACAGGCAGGCACACTCACTCGCAAAGTGAGCCTCCTCTTCTCTTGATAACCTCCTGCTGCCAATACTAGACTGACCAATTTCAAATTCATAGAAAGCTTGCCACAGCAGCACATTTATAGTCAGTACTTTATATAACAAAATATTCCCCTGTTTTTATGCAGCACTTTGCATCCAACAAGATCCCAAAGTGTATTTCATACAGGAGATGACCCACTTCATCTATTACTGAAGTGCTGCCCCACCTGGGAGACACACAGTGATCATTCTGAACCAGCAGCCCCACCTGGGAGACACACAGTGATCATTCTGCACCACCAGCCCCACGTGGGAGACACACAGTGATCATTCTGCACCACCAGCCCCACCTGGGAGACACACAGGGGCCATTCTGCACCAGCAGCCCCACCTGGGAGACACACAGGGATCATTCTGCACCACCAGCCCCACGTGGGAGACACACAGGGATCATTCTGCACCACCAGCCCCACATGGGAGACACACAGTGGTCATTCTGCACCAGTGGCCCCCACTGTAGGTGCAGATCAGGGGGAGGAGAGAGAAACAGCTGAACCAATTGAAATGCTCCAGCTTTTCTGAACTGTGGGAAGGTCAGATTGAGTTATTGAATTAGTTATATATATAAATTGGTAATGTGAAGAGGGACTATGCCAATACCTCCTCCAATTCCTCGTCCGCTATGAATTCATGTGTATGTCCTCACAGCGCCGTGTCCCCATCTAGTGGTGGAAGTGCGCCATTACCTACACGATATCAATATACTTTTCAGCCCGTCCGAAAAAAAGGGTGTAAAAAACACTACTTGTGAATATCAGGAACTCAGAATGAATTCGCTTGTCCTGTCACCAGAGAAGGTGTGTGGCCTCTTGACTATCTGAAGAAGTTAAACTGTTGACACACGTGTATGTGTGAGGTACGTGTGTGGGAGGGAAACCGAAATCAATCTTTTGCAACGTCTGCAACACGGCGCTTCGCCTCTGCCCCCCTCTCCCCCGCTCGTCGCTCGACCTTAGCCCCAGAGAGGTAAGGACATTGTGATCCGTCTCATCCTACACTCGGAGGTGGTGCTGAAAAGTGAATCTCAGACTCCGGTCATGAGCTACGAGTCGTGATTGTGGCTCCTGGCTGATGGAGGTCTGGGGATGCAGACGGCCATTAGACATGTGAGTCGCACCACCCAGTCTTCACACCGTCACGCTTCAGACCATTTTAAAACAGCTTCTGCCCCGTCCCCGACCATACCGCCCGGGACAACATCAGCAACACGATACAGGACGTGGTTGATCCGCATTGCGCATGTGTGCTTCCTTGGGGTATAAGAACTGCGCTCTCGGGCTTTCCGAAGACTTGATTTCCGTGCGTTGGTGCGCTGTGCTGTCGTCTTAAGGTATGTATAAGGTCTGTTTTGGTTACCTTACCTGGTACTGACGTCTACAGCGACATCTTTTTTTCTGGAAACAAGATAACATTAGCCAACCTAAGGTCGCACTTTAACGACCTACATTAATGACTTAATCTTCTATCTAGGAGGTGGTCGCAGGGTGTGTATTAACCATGTCTGGACAGAGGTAAAAATGTGTGTAAAACTTGCTGTTTTCCTCAGTGCGTCAGGGCGTCGCGCCTTATCTCTCTCCCTGCATTTATTACTTAATTGTACTTATTGCCTCAATTCCTCTTGTGGAGGCTGTACCCCGACCTGCCAGGACCGGGACAGAGTCCGGCTCCTCCTTCGCAAATGGCACTGACGCTCTCCGGGAAAGCGGCGCTCGTCACCGGCGCGGCTCAGGGGCTGGGCAGGGGCTTCGCCGAGATCCTGCTCCAGCACGGGGCGAAGGTAAGGTCGTGGGCTCATGTCTGCAAATCACGGGAAAAAAAAGAGAGAAACCGCTCGAAACAAAATGTCTGAAAAGTTTTCAAAAATAGTCGAACGGCCAGGAAACCTGCGGCCGCCCTCGGTCTGTCATTTGCGCTCAGAACAAGACAGCTGGGATTTGTTTAAAACTAGCTGTAAACTACACCGCGTGTAGCACTTGGATAGAAGTACAGTTAATTAACCACATCCCCCTTGTAATATAGCAGATCTGTGCGCGATAAGTACGTGTACCATCTGATCCGGTAATTATGATGGTGATGTTATTAAACGTCCGGCAGCTAAGGACTTCGGATCATGTCCGCGCAACATAGCCTAAAGCTGAAAAAAAAAATCCAGATGTTTCAGTCTCAGTCCACTTATATTTTACAGCCTCGTGGGTTTTCGCCTTTTTACATCTTTTAAAAACCGGCGAGACCGACAGTAGGACTTCCTCTTCCAACAGGGCTGTATCCACAGAGTTCAGATTCCGAGTCGGACAACAACAATCTGTTCACTGACAAAAAAAAAGTGACACCTCGTTTCACATTCAAGTGGGTTTATCTTTTTTTTTTCTCGCGTGGGACCTCGGGACCGCGACTGTGGCGCTTAAACCCGTGACTGTCCGTGTTGTTTTGTCAGCTGTACATACTGTCACTGTTTATGTACTGTTTCGTCTTCATCATGTACTGTCCACACTGTGGGGTCTTGTTTGTCACACTGTGTCGCCTGCTGTACTGTGCCTGTCCTGAGAGATCGGTGTGGATAAGATGTACATGTACTGTACATATAGCAATAAACACCTCTACCTACCCTGTACCCACCCTGTTCCTACCCTGTACCCACCCGCTAATGTGCAGCCCCACCTGGGCGACTCCCAACAGCCCAGGAAGTTTCATGAAAAACTGTTGCACCTGTTGAATTACAGGAAACTTTACAAATGAACTTTAGAGAGGCCATCCATTGTTCATGCCCAGAGTGGAATTTAGCCAGGACACTGGGGTTAACTTTCTTATCTATTTCAGCAACGTAAAACCCAAATAGTTATGCATTCTCTCGTACATAAAGAAATCATTTTCTGAAAAAAAACAACAACAAGTGCGTGCTCCAGGCGAACAAGTCCAAGGGAATCCTAAGGGACACCCAGGGCGAAGTCCAAGAGTCCAGAGCTGGGTGATCCCTCCAGGACAAAAACAAGACCGGGCCGGAGCGGGATCCGGTGCAGGGGCAGGGAATAAAAACAGTAACGAGGCCAGGCGCTCCGAGCCCCGGACTCAGACGGTCAGGACGCCGTGAGGAAGCCTATGCCGCCAGGTCTCTCCTGGACCCGTTGGTTCCAGGTGTCCATCTCCCAGTACTGAGCGAGGGGTAGCGAGAGCACCAGGCTTGAATAAGGAGACGCAAAACAGGGAGCAGGTGCACATAATAAGCTAAAATACAAAAGGGTCGGAGCGCCCTTTAAGAGGAGGGATCCCTATCGTGACAATAAGACCACTTTACTTTAAAATATTCTCGTGGAATCTACGATTTACCCAACGGTCTAATCACATCTACTAATACCTGTCTGTTTTAGGTGGCTCTCCTGGATGTAAATGAGACAGCAGGAAGTGAACTGAAGGCAAGGTTTGATGAGCAGTATGGAGCCGACAGCACACTCTTCCTGCCCTGCGATGTGTCTTCAGAAGAGCAGCTGACAGGTGCGCTGCTCTCCTTAGATTCACCAGGCCTGCCTGCTTCCCGCGTGCGCTGAGAGATGAGCTGGATACAAATACGGACGGATATGACTCAACAGAGTCAATGTCTTGAAAGGGCTGCTGTTGGAGAGCTCAAAGTTAAACAGTTTGCCGAAATCTCTGAATTGCACTGCATGAACTGGGTGTCTGAGCAATGCACCCGGTGGACTGGATCGCCTTCAAAACCAAACGCGGCTGAGCCTGTACAAAAGCCACACATCAGAATTCCCATTTCTTTAGATAAATTCCGTTTAATTCAGTTTAATTTCATTCCTAGGTTCTGCTGAGTCAAAAGGTTGGTGTTATGATGGAAGGGGAGATATGTTGTGTGGGGCGGAGGATTCGGTGCTCCTCTTGTGGTAGTTTTGCTCGAGATAGTGAAGAATAAGCAGGTAACATTATGTACACCTCACCACATCTGAAGGAGTTATGTATTATAC
This sequence comes from Lepisosteus oculatus, assembly GCF_040954835.1. Classification (NCBI taxonomy): domain Eukaryota; kingdom Metazoa; phylum Chordata; class Actinopteri; order Semionotiformes; family Lepisosteidae; genus Lepisosteus; species Lepisosteus oculatus. The sequence continues at coordinate 40,892,818 of NC_090706.1, read as the reverse complement.
TATACTCAAGGTAACACTAGAGCGTAGAGTATCTCCACTCAGGATTGACGTGTTCTGTGGGCTTATAGTTGTGTTCTTGTTTCGGAATTACACACTATATTTTGTTTTGCTAGCTTACTTTGTCATTTTAGCTGAGTTATTGTGATTCCTTGTGGTTCCCAGATAAGGAATGTGGTGGGACAAGTAGGAACGTGAAGTACAGAACTGGGCAGCTGTTTCAGCAATAACAGATCATTCTTCTGATCACAGACGCATTCGCCAAAACCTTCGAGAGATTCGGGCGGCTGGATATTGTCTGCAACAACGCAGGGATAGGCAACGAGAACGACTGGGAGAAGACCGTTGCGATAAACCTGGTGAGATTCGAGGCTGCAGCATTGAGCCAGTGTGTGTGTGTGTGGGTGTGAAGAGGGCAGGAGGGAAATTCTGGAAAGGAAGAGATTTGTAGGCAGATAAGATGTTTAACCCCAGAAATCCTCCCTGAGACATCGAGTGCTGGGTGCCGTCATCCCGTCAGCTGCTCCTTGAGCTTCCACTCAATTGATCTCCCCTGGGGCTCCCAGCACCCCGCCCCGGTGGGGCTCCCAGCACCCCGCCCCGGTGGGGCTCCCTCTCCTCCTGCTGGCAGAGTGCTGGCGCGGCGAGGGTGTTAGTCGGAAACGGAAGCGCGCGTGGTGTCGTCAAGAGCTCTGACTGACGCCGCTGGCCTTCGCTATGTTGTCAGAACGCGGTGATCCGGGGCACCTACCTCGCCCTGCAGTACATGAGGAAGGAGAACAGAGGTCACGGAGGGGTCATCGTCAACGTGGCGTCGATGGCAGGTACGACATTTTCCACAGCACGTCTCCTCGTGCGAGCACGGCTCTCCTCGCTGCCGTTTTTTTGACACGTTTGCTCGTTGTTCTGAAAAAAAAACCGTGGCGAGTTTATGAGGAAGCCACGTCTGATGCACAGAGGCGGCCAGAGGAGCCAGGCCACAGTACGCCAGAGGAGCGTGTGGCCTGCTCCTCCTGCCGGGCCTGAAGCATGGGCTGATGGCTCCGATCAGATACATCCACAGCTAGTGCAGGGACTTCATTAAGAGCTCACGTGGATCAGAATGCGTCCTCTGCGGCTCACCGGGAGCAAGCGCGAGGGAATGTTCCGGTGAGCGGATTCGCCCGGGCCGTCCTCAGGAAACGTCACTGAGTGTCACTCTCCCTTTGCCCTTAGGTCTGGGGCCCATGCTCACGAATCCTGTGTACACCGGCACCAAGCACGGCGTGGTGGGCTTCAGCAGGGCCTTGGCGGTATGTGTCTGCCGTGCTGCTCCGCGCCGGTCAGTGCTCCCTTCTGGTCAGACCCGGAAGGGTGTTCAAGCCAGTCCCTCGCCAGCCCCAACAGACAGAGAAACAAGGGATAGGTTTATGCCATGCTGAAAAGAGAAGGAAGAAAACGCAACGTGTCGGCGATTTGCAGCCTACGCATGCTGACGCAGCTCCCCACCTGAACCACTAAGAGACAGAGATACCTGCGAGTGAAACAGGAGACCAGGGAGACGGGGCTTGAAGCTGTGATAGAAGCACTCTGTGTGCAGGGGTATGCGGTGGTGGTCTGCTCTCTCTCTTTTCTTATTTTCTCTTGCTTGCAGGATGTCTTACAGCACGTGTCTAATGGGGGGAGTGCACACTGAATAGCACTGGCGTCCCATCTGGGTCTGGACTGACTCTGGGTCTGGAGGAGTTTCACTCTGGAGTGTGACGCAGTGGTCAGTGTGTAACAGCGTGGGTCTCTCTGTCTTGCAGGATGCGTCCCAGGTCTGTAACTATGGAGTGAGAATCAACATCCTTTGCCCGGGTTTCGTAAACACAGACCTACTTCAGTCTCTGACCCCAAACGTTCATCTGGAAGATTCAGACAAGTTGAAGGAGGAATATAAAAACCTCATTGGAGTGCTTGGAATGATGGAGTAAGTTTTTCTTCTGTGCAGTGTATTTAATCAAATAACACTTTTACTGTCCCTCACAGAGGGTAGGGAAGCTCGTGAAGATATGGTTGCCAGCACTTTAAAAAAAAATTGTGTGCCCTCATAATTTAGAATCTGGGCAGCATGACTGCGCAGTGGTTAACATTGGCGCTGTGCTGGGCCGGGTCCTGGGTTCAGTTCCTGGGGTGCTGCCTGCGTGGAGTTTGCACGTTCTCCTCGTGTTCACGTGGGTTTCCCCTGTTTGCTTCTGTTTCCTCCCACAGCCTAGAGACGTGATGGTGGGTTAATTGTCTTCTTGGAAGCCTGGCTCTGGTGTGTCTGTGTGTCTGTGTGTCTGTGTGTCTGCCCTGCGATGGGCTGGCGGCCTGGTACTCTGGGATTGGATCTGGCCGCCCCGCGACCCTGAACTGGATGAAGCTGCTAGATGAGTAATTTGAACCACGAGTGAGTTCTAGTCTCAGCAAGCAGCCCTGCAGCCCCACACGGGAGAATGCGGAAGTGTGCGCCCATCCCTCTGCCACGCCCCCCTGTCTTTTCACACGCCGTCAGCGCTGACTGGAGGACAGGCGCACTGCTCGCTGACAGCCGGCAGCCCTGCAGGCACCGGGGAAGGAGCAGGGGTTCCAGTTTCCCCAGGAGCTGAGAGGGCCGTAGCCGACTAACCCCACCCTATTAATGGAGGCTCTCAGACTCCCGTGCATTGCACGTTGGCCAATTCTGGGGACTGGACACCGGACACTATTGTTGCTTTTTGCTGCTGTTTGATGCATCTTAACCAGATGTGACGTGTGGGATAAATGACTCAATGGAAAATAGGGAACTCCTGGCTCAGATCTCCCCACCCCCGCACCTGTGGCCACAGGGACTGAACAGGGCTGCATTGCCAGGGCTAGGCCTCTAGGGACTAGATCAGACCTTCCCCACCCAGGAGCCATGCAGTCCAGATGTCCTTTCACCTGATGGGGGCTGCTTTGAGCCCGGGCTTCTTGCTCCTGTCCGACGAGAACATTGTCGCAAACGAGAGGAAGCCGTTCAGCCCACTTAACTCACTGAGCTGCTAAGAGCTCGCTGACTGGAGGATCCCACCCACCCGTGTCTGGAAAGAGCAGCTCAGCCCCAGCTGACGGGCGAGCCGAGGCCGAGCGGGGCCTGCGCTTCTGAGACTGACAGGGTCTCAGTGACACAGATGCCCTCTCTGCCGCTGTTTCACCTGCTTCCCTGCCTCGTGCGCTGTCCCCCCACCCTGTGTGTCTGGTTCCGTGTTTGTTTGACTTGAGGTGTAAGTGAAAGACGTTGGATGTTGGATGATGTTGCTTCAGGCAGCGCAGCACTGCGGCGTGTCCTGAAGGATGGTCTGCAGCCTGTTCTTCCTCTGCCGCAGGGTGCAGGAGGTGGCCGCGGGCTTCCTGGAGCTCGTGAGGGACGAGAGCCGGAACGGGGCCGTGCTGAAGGTCAATAAGAGAAGCGGAACCTCCTTCCACACGTTCTCCTAGAAGTCCGGAGGCGACGCGCCGCGGTCCCCCCCCCGGCGAAGACGTGGAGGTCCGTCGTCTGCGCGGAACTGAAGACGCGATTCTGTCATGCAGCGAGGGCTGACGCAGTCAGGCGGCCTGGTGTGAGGTCTGCAGGGTCGAGTGATGAGGTTCGGAGCCCCGAGAAGTCTGTGGCCTCTCACACGTTGAGAACAGTCCAATCCACCCATTCATTTTCTAAACGCTTCCTCCCGTTCGGGAGCCACAGGCACAAGGGCAAACAGACACAGACACGCACACACTCACACCAGGACCAGGTTCTCCAAAAGCCAGTTAACTGACCAGTATGTCTCTTGGGCAGTGCCGTGGTTCTGTGGCTCAGGACCTGCGCCTGTGGCTGGAAGGTTGCTGGTTCAAATCCTGTGGCTGGCAGAGGAATCCTACTCTGTTGGGCCCCTGAGCAAGGCCCTTCACCCCAACTGCTCCAGGGGTGCCGTATAAATGGCTGACCCTGTGCTCTGACCCCCAGCTTCTCTCCCAGTCTGTGCCTCTCATGGAGAGCAAGCTGGGGTATGTGAGAAGCCAAATTCCTAATGCAAGAAATTGAATATGGCCAATAAAGAGATCTTATTTTACAAGCAGAACATATAAACTCCACCCAGACAGCACCTTAGGTCTGGAATTGAACCCAGGGCCACACCTGCCTTTTCTGCTCGGGTTGCTTATCGCATTTCATTGTTCCACAACAAGCAGCTTTCATTCCAGTTTTAATGGGCCACCTAACTGTCGAAGTGCCTCATACACGACAGGATCACGACGTCAGTTCTGTTGAGATGTTAAGTTCAAAGTGTTTTTTTTACATTTGTTAATAAATTCAGATATGTTTAAATTGAATTTTTTTTCAGTATGTCTGCAGACGTTCAATCGTGACTTGAGATGTAAAACCTGTAACAGTCTAACAAATTGCCAAGATAGATCTTATATAAGAAATAAGGAAATTGTGGGAAAGGTTGGTAACATGCTTAATATTTATAGATTCAGTATTTAGGAAAGTCATTAATTGACAAAATTAATCAAGAGACATTTAATCATTTACATGCTTGAAACCCATTTACATTTAGAATAAATATTTTCCCGCTGACAAATTAATGTGTACACATACTTGTTCAGTCTATAGCTCTAACGACTGTTTCTGCCTGTTCCTCTGATGTTGTAGTAGAGTTGACCAAAGAAATCCTCATCACAAACCAAAGAGGAGGAAATTCAACCAGTTTGTTAAAGTGTAGGTTATCACGTTTGGATATCATTCAAACATTTACGCTTGTTTTGTTTTGAATTTCCCTTGAACTTGATTCTGTCATAACCTTTTCCATCTTTCTTCAAAACAATTTATCTCTTGTTGCATTAAATTTAAAGTTTATCTTCGTTAAAGCAGAATCCAGTAACACAACCTGAGTCACTGATAATACCAGACAATAGAAACATATTAGTGAGCCATCAAGACCTTTTGTAATATATTTCTACTAGAGCTTCATAATTGCTAAGAACTTTCAAACTTGATATTCTTTAGCAAACATCTCAGAAGATATTAATTAAGCCATACAAAAAGTCGTGGAGGGCATAATACCCTTGTTCAAGGAATTGTTCTGTCACACTAATAAGCCTGGACTGCAGTCCCTCCTGTGTCTTATCAGGCATTTTAAAGCTTGTTCATTCTGAACAGGAATTTGCTCACTCTGGGGGGTGATGCATCAAGAACACAGACCTTAAAACGTTGATGTAATATGGGAAAATGGTAACTCATTTTCCAGCGGGGAATAGTAGCTTTAAAAGTTATCCTGTTGATCTTTTTGCTTGATTCTTGGGAAGAAGCTGTACTCACCACCAGCCCAGGAATCTGAGTTTAATCTTCTAAACGCAGCGCGATGGGCGTGTGTATGCTTGCTGTGCCTCGCACAGCAGTGTTGGTCTGGTTGTTTCTCCACAGTGGGCATGTGACTTCCTGTTCAGCGCACCCACTCACAATGAAAAGAGAAGCACCGAATGGCTGCTATTGCCCACATTTATTAGTTTCATTTTAGAAACATTTCACTCCGACCCCCTGCTGTATTTATAGATACAGTACATGTGTTATTCAAAGCTAATCAAAATGTCTTCAAACATGCCGGTCATGTGCACACCAGCAGTGTGTGCGAGATCCACAGTTCCTTGTAGATTACCTTTTGGAAAAGGATAACTTTGAGAGACACATTTACTCTAAAGTGTTTTATTTAAAAGTATGCAGTTTTTCCAGACACATGTGAAGGTGTCTTTAAATGTGACCTTTAAATTTCCCCTTAATTCAGGAGAAGTTATGCACTTCTCTCCCAGATCAGCTGTGCAATGGGTCTGCTGGGTACCCACCATTACCACAAGGTGTCACTAAAATGCCAAAAGTTTTGCTGCAGCTCACACAGGAGTCCCAGAAGTACAAATTGGAGTCAGGAGGCTTTCTCTGTGTGCAGAACAACAGTCCAGCCTGGAATGCAGGTTAACCATTAAGCCATCTGCCCATTGGCATCATTCACAGCTTCGAAAAGTCTGACTTGTCGAAGTCAATGTCAGAACCCACTGCAAAAGTCCTCATTCAAAATGCTGTCTTAGCCTCTGAATAAACAAATGTTACAAGAAAGGATCGAAGTGTGCAAAGAAACTTTCACCTGCTTTTGAACTACTGGCAGGAGAGTTCTGCTCAGCGCTAACCAGTGCAAGAGACAGGCAGGAAAGGTCTGGTCATGCCAAAGCAAAAACCCTCCCAGACACGGAGGTGGGCAGACTCGGCTCGCTCACCAGTGGTGAGGAACTGGAATGGTTGTCGTTGCTCTTGGGGGGCTCAGTAACATGTACCAGTATGGCGACAGGAGGCGCTGGGCTGCAGGGGGGAGCCCCTCTTCTGTATACAGGTACCACATTGCCAAGGGCAGGATGGAACAGAGAGCTGCACTGAGATATGTCTTCCCTGTTGAAGATCAAAGTAAATTCATTTAGAGCAGTGGAGCAGTTGTCTAGTACACAGAGAGTGCCACACTGAATAGTGTGAGCTGGGGCGCTAGTTAGTATTTCTTCTGCCGGAACGGAACAAGACATCAGGTTTCCTTGTGCAGGTGCTATGAACGGGCCCAGGATGCACCCGGGACGAGGCACCAGGCCGTCACAGGGCCTATACAGCAATCAAAGCTGGGAAAGACAAAAAACTTGCATGGGCTTTTCTACACCAGGCTGGGGGAGATGTGTACAAGTGACACAAAGATTTTGAAAAGACACCTTCGTGAATCACAAGCTTCTGATGCTAGACCTTGACACTAACATTCTGACCGAGCACTTGGACTGAATACAGTCAGACTGTAGTAGGAACAGCTGTGGTTTGGATCAGAGTAAGTTTGGTCTGTCAGAGATCAGATCTAGAAACGTTAGTTGTCTTTTTTTACCACTATCCAAGCAGTATATTCTGTAGTTGCCCTGTGGTATCAGATATGCAAAATAAACCAAATTTATAAAGCAGACCAAACCATTCAGTGTGGGATTTCAGCGATTAATACATACGTGTTTAATGTTGACTGCTTTGACAAAGAGCTGTCTTGTCCATTTCCTGGACAAGGTGCCCCCCCCCAAAAAAAAGAAATAATTAAAAAGTAAAAAAAACTATAAGTGCACCATTGTGGCAAATTATACTCCATAAAACTTCTCATTTGTTCTGCAACGTTTTGAACATTTTACTGAGAGATCCACCGACGGCAGTTTTGCCTGGGTTTACACTGTAAATTGCTCTGCGGGTTGTTTTTAATGGGATTATAATGACAGTTATGGTTTACAAGAATTGATGTTTGTGACTTTTATGAGGTGTGAGTGAAGGGGCGGGCCCAGGACAGGTCGTAAAGCCGAGAGGAATGTTAATTGGTCGAAGCTGTGGGCAGTCTGAAGCAGCCCTCTTTGTTCTGCTTGCTCACACAGGGCTTCTGTTGTGCTCCCAAACAGGCTGCCTGATTTAAAATCTGTGATTTTTCCCCCTGCAATTTAATGTTGAGCCTCGAGACTCAGAAAGGTTTGCACTTTTAATTTACTCAGTTTCTTTTAATCGGACTCCTAGCTTCTTGTTGAGTAGTTCCTCGAGCCAGGCAAGCTAAACAACACAAGCTGCAGCGCTGCTGTGAAGCTCGGCCAGCTTTGTGTTCGCTCCCGTGTTTTGAAAAAAGTATTTGACTTCAGAAGGTCTTTTAAAAATATTGTTCCTGCTAGTTTGTGCGGCACGTTCTGCCCAGTTCCTAATAAAGTGAGACAGTGCGCAGTGAGAAAGCTGCCCGAGTTAGTTTTTGTGGCGGCACTTGGATTTTTTTTTCAGGTCCACAAGTGCAAATCTAATTTAAAACCCAAGAACAGGAGGACTTCTTTACCCAAAGGTTTGTGGGAGGCTGGAACAAGCTGCCCAGCCGTGTTGTGGTGAATGACGTCTGCGTGTTTTTAGATGCTCTTATGGTTTCAGTTCCACGCTTCACGCAGCAAATGTCTCAGTTTTGCAGACGGGTTATGGAAAATGTTAATATGACACCCACCTTAATTTCTGTGACCTTTCAGGCCTGCTTGTGTTACAGCTCAGACAGGTCAGGAAGGCCATCTCTTCCAGACGCTGTTGTAAATTCAGTTCCTCCTTGTGCATCTGAACAGTTCTGTTTGATCAAGGTAGGACTGCCCTGTCAGGATGTGTCCAGCAAAGAACATCTGACCAAGCTTTGATCCCTCAGAGCTCAGGTGGCAGATGTGGCAAACGATTTTCTTTTCACAGCAAATCGCACTGTTTCTAACTGAGAGTCCCGTGTGTTTCTGTGTTCGTTCACAAGTTAAGGAACAAGGAGGGCCGCCCATCCTCGAACCCTCCAACCCTCGAACCCTGGTACCCTCAAATCCTGAAACTCTTGAACCCTCGAAACCAGAGACCCTTAACCCTTGAACCCACAAACTGTCGAACCCTTTAACCCTCTGACCCTCTGACCCTCTAGCCCTTGAACCCTCTAACCCTCTGACCCTTGAACCCTCTAACCCTCTGACCTTCGAACCCTTGAACCCTCGAACCCTCACCACTTCTATGGCAGCTCTCTGTTCCACTGCCGAAGTGCAGAAAGCCCTGGTGTGAACCAGCCTCTTGCAGCCCCACGACTAACCCAAATGCTCAAACACAGCACAACCCGCCTCCCTCCTTAAAATGTCAACTACTTTGTAGGCCACAACTTTTTACATATCAGGATATATATATTCATTATTTGTATTTAATTTGGTGTAATACTTTGGCGGGGCGTAACCAGGAACGTGACAACATGGCAGGACATAACGAGGAAGGAAAAGGCCGCTCTAACTGAAAGCCAAGCGGGAAGTAGGGGGCGTGGCCCCCCCAGGTGCCTGCATGAGCGATGTAGTCACAGATGGAGCTTGCGCGCGCACTGCTGAGCCCATGCCCTCTGACACGCAGCTGGCGCCGCTGCCCGAGTGAGTCGCCTGCTGTGCGTGTTCAGTGTCGCACTCGTCGCCGTGAAGCGGGCGCAGGCGGGCCTGCTGGAGCGCGCTGAAGGGAAACGAGCAACACCAGAACCTGGAGAGCCCGAGTCCGGCGGGGTCTACGGGTCTCCCTTCCATCAGGAGAACAAAACCTGGGTTCAGGGCGAAATGAAATGAACCGGTTTACTCAAGTCGGGAACGGCCAGTCCTTAAGAGCTACGGGGCCCTGAGATTTCCATGTCCAGCGAATTCCAAACGAAATGAAAACGAAGTAACCTGCTCACGTTGTGTTCAAGACAGAGCTGTTCTCGGTGTTTCACAGTGATTTCGAATGAAGGTGACTGTGTTAGACCTGCGAGGCTGTGGCTGACCGCTGTGCCTCGGGGGTCTGGCAGTGAAGAGGTGACGGGCTGCAGCTGGGCCCTCTGCTCCCCGGCGGGGTCTTCAGACGGCCCCTTCACGTCCCCCCCGGTGCCGAACTGAGCCACACCGACGCCAGAGCACAGACCTGTAAAACGACATCGGGGTCTTTTCCGCTGCCAGGACTGCAGGGGTTACACAGCAAAGCCGGGGCGTTTGGAGGGCGTTTGTATCGCATTATCGGTAAGATTGGAACCTACCCCCCCCCAGTCCTCACCCCCAGTTTACAGACACCCTCTCTTTCCATAAAGCATTCTCGCCCAGGGCAGAACATGGCAGGTTCGCACCCCTGGGCGGGGTTGCTGCGGTAGAAGGGATCTCGGGACTGTCCAGGAACGCTCATAACCCCTCCTTTCACCAATCGCCCGTTGTAGCTGCAGCTGCGTTGGCCAATCTGCCCCCTCGAAGCTTGTTTTCATTTTGATAATTAAAGAACGACTCCGGACAAAATATCCCGCTCTGTGATTCACCCCCCTGAGATGGGAAACAGCTGTTTTTCATGTAGGGAGCCATAAACGGAGCTCCTCTGTTGAATGCTGGGAATTTTGTCAGACCAGAATTGTGTATAATGATGGGAAAGGCAGCAGAAATCAGGGAGGCACGGCAGCGCGGTGGCTAGCCCAGTTCTGGACTGGGAGTGCTGTGTGTGTGGAGTTTGCATGCTCTCCCTGTGTTTGAGCGGGTTTCCCCCAGTCGGCTTCTGGGAAGCTTGGCCCTGGTGTGAGTGTGTGCGTGTCTGTGTCTGCCTGTGCCCTTTGGTGGACTGGCGTCCTGTCCAGGGCCTGTCCTGCCTTGAGCCCACTGCCTGCTGGGATAGGCTCCGGCACCCCTGTGGCCCTGTACTGGATGAAGCGGCTAGAAAATCGATTTGATTCCTTCACAGATTCTGGCAGCTTCCCTTAATATGCTTGAGGGAAAATTAAAAATATCTACAGCCCAAACAGGGGTGCCAATCCACAGCTAGTTAAAGTAACATTTTCATTCAAAACCTGTCCCTGTAAACCAAGATAAACAGACAGAATATGGAAAAAAGAAAATCATTCTGAAACAGGAAAACAAGTACAGGTACACGCTGTCAGAGGTGACCCATTACCTTACTGTCCCTGGCTGGGATATAGCACAGGGTGTAACCTTCCACACGTTATCAGAGCCCCGGGCCAGTGTAAATAAACAGCTGGAGCCCTGTGGCTCACATGCTCAGCGAGCTCTCTGAGGGGTACCCTGGACCCCGGGGTCTCTGTCTGCTGGGGGGGGGGCTTCTCTGATCCTTTGATTACTGAACTCTGTCATTCAGATACCCAAATGTTTAGTCAAGAGGTGCCAACAAGGCCATAACATTTCAGCCGTCAGGATACCTCGCAGAGGCCGTGAGGCGTTTCCGCCCTCTGGCTCAGAGGAGTCTGTCAGCCTCTGATTTGGGAAGAAAAACTACCTTTCGCGCTGTAGCCGGACCGGGGGGCTCAACCCTGCGTTTCCTGAGCAGCTTTGAGGGCAGCAGCCGCCGCTTGTCTGATGTCAGACTGTGCAGGGAGAGGGCCCTCCATCAGGCTGCATTCACCTACAGGGATCACTGCAAGAAAATACAGCGTTTACACTGAGACTAATTAATTAATAATAATTCCTCAGTTTCCCTTCGGGATCAATAAAGTCTTATCTATCTATAATAATAATAATTGCTTACACTGATATAGCACTTTTCTGGACGCTCCACTCAAAGCGCTTTACAGGTCATGGGGATCCCCTCCACCACCACCTGTGTGCAGCCCCACCTGGCTGATGAGGAGTTAATGCGTCCCAGGCAGTTAAGGCTTGTCTGCATCACGAATATATTTGCACAGGGAGAAAGATGACGGATTGGATTTTCTGCTTCATCAGTGCAATTTGTTTAAAAGCCCGGGAGCTTGTAAAAAAAGGGAAAGGTCTGTGCCGAGATCCCATTCCGAGTTGCTCCGCTTAAAAGATTGCGTTTTACTAGCTCGACAGCGGCTGTGAACAGCGGGCTACCGCTCCATGACTTTGGCACAGGGTTTGGCCCTGAGTTCACTTACTGCCGCCTGTACAAGCCCAAGGAAGTGCGCGACCCCTGTGTCAGCGGCTCTCCATGGAGGGAGCGTGCGTCTGCGAAAGTGAATTCACATCCTCTGGCTATGACCGGGGCTGCACTTACTGTGAAACAGCAGACACGGAGTGAAACCACCTTTGCCCTGTCCTTCAAAGTGCACGGAGATAACAGCCGCCCTCCAGCAGAGGGCGCTGGGGAGGACTGTAAGTCACTTTGTGAAGCCTGAGTCCCGCTAGCCCGCAGGTTTGGCCGGCTGGTGGTCTGACCGTAACTGCAGGGAAGAGCGTCTGAGGCATGATAACTGTAACCAAGGCAAACCTCCTCGGCGATAAGAGTAGAGACATTTGTTCCTATCAAGGAAAGTGCAGCGGCTAATTTCATAAAACTCACCGGGGGAGCAGAGCAACCTCCATACCGCCCGAGGCTTGTAATTAAAGTATCCGAAACACAGATTTCAGTGGTGGGGTGTAGAACTGCGCTGCTTTCCGAACTAAAACGAGCACAGTGAGGTACCCGGAGATTTCTCTGTGCGAATGCCCACTTTAATCATTCCTGGATGAAAACCATGAGCCGCAATTTGGAACTATAGTCAAAACAACATCAAATTACACTTGCCGGTACGAAGGCTTCAGACACACAGCTGAGATTGCAGTTTACTGCTTCTCCAGCCATCGCGGAAGGGGCTCTAGGGATATAAGTCGGTACATTACATACTGTAATGTATTGGGGGGGAAAAAATACCTCTGGAGCAAAAAAACGGATGTCTGATGTGATCAAATTGTTTTATTCCAGAAAGCTGCAAACGCATTCCAAGCGGATTCTCAACAGAGGGGACAGTCACGGTATCCCGAGTGGAACTGCTCACACGTTTCCAAAAGTTGTGTACAGAAGGAAGGCTTCGTTTTGTAAACAGAAAGAGAAGAAAAGGTTTGTTACCCTGAAAACTGAGGTGTAACGGAGTGTCTCCAGCAGTGTTATTCACTGTTCTGTAGGGTGTAAAAGATATTGTTACACCACACAGTCTTCTGGGTTTTGAAGAGCATCCTAACTCCTTTAACTACTGAATTAGCTCATTTTAAGACAGTGAACACATCTTTCTTCATAAATTCTTTTCTCCAGAGATATCTGAAAATTTGAAAAGCTATTACGATCATGTCTCATATATACAAACGCATATATATATATATGCAGGCTCTGAAATTACCTTTCAAAGTCAGCAGTGCTTTATATAAAGCAGGCCCTGCATTTTAAAGTCTAAATCATGTTTTGGTAATGCCTCTGTCAAGGCTGAGGATAAACTTGTGGGCCAGCGGCTCTGCAATCTTTGTCCTCACTCCCAGAAGCCACAGGCCTCTCAGGCCCAAGCAGACTCTCTGTCACCATTGTGATTGGTAGACTAAACAGCTGAAAATATTCACCAGATCCCAAGCTAACACGTTTAACCATTAAAACATTAAGACATTTAAAGGAAGCAAACTTCAGCAACCTTCGCACTGTCTGAGCTGACATACCCCCAAATACTCTGAAACTTTGCAAACAAAGCCATTTCAGAAGTTCAAAAAAAAACAACAAAACAACAACTAATGTTGGAGCAGGGCACAAGTTAAGAAAGTGCTCTTGGAGGCAGCGTGTGAACTAATCCAGGAGCTACAGCAGTTTGTTTTACAGCTCTGTTGAATCTTTGCTATGACAAAGGCTGTAGTGGAAATTAAGCTGATGCTTGCTCTAATGATTCCAGCCTAGCTATTGTTTACAAGGTTCTTGAGCTCAAATAACTTAATAGCTCTCATCAAGTAAGAAGATGATAAAGAATAAACAACTGTGGGATTCAGAAACTTTTTTTCTTTTTCAATTTTCTCTTATCTCCATTGTCTCCTGGAGGAGTATGAATCCCTAATAGCCTTTGAGGGGGCAGAGCCTGCATTCCAGCACTTTGCATGAAACATCTGCATAAATCACAGGGACAGCTCACCCGTGATTTCAGGGATAAATAAAAACAAGACAGAGCAGGGAGCGGACGGCTTGAACAAGGACAATCTAAAAAAGGAAGAGGGCTTGCCTGACTTCAGTCTCAGAAAGGAGAAAGCCTCCAGTCTGGAGCTGCATGCTTGTTGCAGACCGCTGTTGAAATGTGCACATCCCCCATCCCAAATCCAGAACAACTGCCTGTTTTTCCCACAGCATTACCGCACCAAGGGGACAGACAGCAGCGTCAGCATCAGGCCCTACCCTGATGCACCCAGTCTAGTGACTAGACAAGGATGTTTGTACGTGCTCCACTTTGTGTTCGGTGTGGTGTCAGGCACATACTAGACTAAATGTCATAGGCAATCTATATCATTTTAATATATATTGAGAATCTTTATAAAGCAACACATGCTATTGGTACCAGCACTCATTTGCTGTGTTTTTGATGCCACTCTGTATAGAAAATGAAAACATTTGACCAGATTCGTCTGCCTTGTTTTTCTCCTTTTTTAACCGCCATTCCTGATGCCCTGCTGGTCTACACTGGGAATCACCATAGTGGTTTGAAAGAGACCCCCGTGACTAATAAAATCTGTCCCTACATCTCAGCTTTAAAAAAACCAACTTCATAGCAAAACAGAACTGCCAGTCACAGAAATGATTTATGATGTGTTCAAAGAGCTTTTTCTCCTGAAGGACCTGAGCCCAGGAGCGAGGATAATGACTTCAGCGGTGGATAGATACGCGTGGTTCAGCCGGTTTGCAACAGGAACAAGTAAAGGTTTATTCCTGCTGGAAGGAGAAGAAAACAAACACAACGTTTCGGCTGCGGAGCCTTCTTGTGTTTCCTTTCTTCTCTTTTCAGCAGGAATAAACCTGTACTTGTTCCTTTGCGGCCTGTCCATGCCGATGCAGCTCCCTGTTTCAGTTTACCGCAGGTCTGGGCTCCGTGTGGAAAAGAGGAAGGGGTTATTTCACCTTGAAAACTCCCAACAATTCAACAGCCTGGGAGCCTCATCCCGTCAGCAGGTCAACCTCTGCTTGTTCCTTCACATCTCCTCGGTGTCAGCAGGGTCCTTACTGGCTAGATTGGCTGAGCAGGCTGGAGATGCCTCCTCTAGTTTATAATATTTCTTTCTTATTTGGTGAAGTTACTGTAAACATTTAACATTAAAATCAGCCCCCTATGTTCTGTGCAAAGAGACTGCATCAGACCCTGGGGGAGTAGCTTCGAAGCCTCTTTACTAACTGCTACGATCAAATAATTGTGTTTTTCCACTCGATGTTGCGGGTGAAGGAATGTAAATTCCACGGCTCAGTGAAGAGGTGCGCGATTTCTAATCAGACCTGCTGGCTCTGCCTCAGAGACGGGGCCTCCAACTGAACACAGGTCTGCCAGAGGAGATCGGTGGACGTGTCCTCCCTCAGGCGCTGTCCATCCCAGTCCCTGCACACCTTTACACTGGCCGGAAAAACAAAACCAAGGCACTTCCACCCCAAGACGGGCCTCTTTAACACGCTGCAACGATTTGCAACTTTATCTTGTTGTACCCTAATTTCTAAAAAAAAACGATCGGGGGGGGGGGAACGATCCCTTTACTTCTGGTGGTAAATATTTTCTGAACGCTGCCTCAAAGGGTTTTTTTTTTCCCCTCTCCTTCACGCGAAGACACATCTGCTTTTCATCCCGCCTCTCGGGCCCGGTCTCCACACATACTTGATGTATCTGACGATAACAGGGATCGCGGCTCACACGTCAGCGCCGCGACGCGCGTCTCTGCGACCCTACGAGATATCAGCTGCCGCCTCGCCCGGGAGATTCCTGACACCCCAGAACACACCCTTCCCTCTATGGTGGGGCACGCCAGGGCAAAACTGACAGGGGTCTGTGCGGCACGGCACGGCGCCGAAAGCCCGCTCTAACTGGGAATGAACCGGAATGCGCATCGGTGCATTGAAAATTAGGAATTGCTGCAGTGTTAAATTTAATGAGGAAAGGAAAAAATAGAAATATCATATAAAGAAAAAAAATAGCTTCCCTGAGAGGGGGAATAGGTTTTGATTCTTCGTTGTTTCTGCATAGAATCCCTTTATTTAAAGAATGAAGTGTTTCATAATGTCAGCCGTCTACGTGGGGTCTGCCGAAGGGACGGGCCCAGGCGACAATGCGATGTCCCACCGAAAGCGGACCTCTGAGCAGGAGGGCTGAACGTCAGGATTAGGGAAGAGGCACAGTTTAGCTTTGCCTGGTCACACCTCCGTTAGGTTTCACAGTGTGGCTCTGTCGAGCGGAAAAGACCAGTGTCTGGAATTCAGTGTCGCATGTCTGCGGTGTACAGAATGTCAGGACAATTCTGTACTCCTGAAATGCGCACACTAAAGCATCTGTACGTTTAAGAGTTCAAGACTGAATGTTTAAACATGTTATTAGGTTAATCTCGGAGTTTACTGCATAGAACCAGTTTACAGATCTTGACAAACCAATATTCTTTTCTGAAATGTTTAACCCTTCAAGAACGCTAAACTCAAAATAGAATTTATTAAAATTCCCTACAGTAAACATTTTTTCTCTGATACCTGATTTTTGTTTTACTTAAATATTTTGCATAAGAATGCATAAACAGTCTCAGTAAGGTAGGGGACCATCTGGCCTTCCCAGTTTGGAAGCTAACCTGAGGATCTCATCCTGCTTTTTATTGAGAAAGCCAGGGTATCGGCTTCAACAACACGTCAGTGTAGCATTTCCCAGTAACGGAAACTGTCTCGCAAGACCTGGTCTGTGTGTGAAGCAGAAAGACAAGCTGGAGTTAGATCATTATTCACTTCCCAATCTGAAAACTTCATGCATTTTCTAACAGGCTCACCGTGGTCCACGGTAATATTTATATGAGGTGCAATGAGCACTTCGAAATAGCTTCTGCCTAGGCTAAATACCTAAAGCTGTGGGAGAGAATTGCGATTCAGAGCTCAGGTGTGACCAGTGAGAGGTGGGCTAATGTCAGGTAGCAGCAGGAGGAGCGCACTCCAGAAAAACCAGGAAATCCCGCTTTTAGATTCTTCTGCTATCACTCATCACAGCTGTTCTTCCACTTCAGGGATGATTATAGATCACAGCTCGAGAGCAGAGCTGGCCCTAAAAAGGGACGTTGAAGTTCACTCTGCCACAATAAAAGCCAGAGGAGCACACAAGCCCCCACGGACGAAAACAGGCCATCTGGCCCATCAGCGGGACAGCTGGACCCGTCTCTGCTCGGCTGCAGTCCTGCTGCCTTGTTTCTTCAAGTTAAAGGTCCAGGAATGTATTACAATCACAGTGGCCAGCACACGTCACGAAGTCCTCCGCTGTCGGACCGCGAGTCCTCGTCACACTGTGAGTGAGCAGGCTCATTCCCTCCCGCCTCTCCACAAGCGCCTGCTGCACCCCCTTGCGGCTCGAGGCTGGGGCATCAGTGATGGAGGAAGCTCCCGGGTCCTTCCTGGAACCCGAGTCCCCTGAAACACAGCTTCTCACCGCTTGGAGAGGAAGAGTGCCCCCTCTCCTGCCGGCTGTCCTGAGACCAAGCCTCCGGTCTCAGAGGCACGCCTTCACACTGGTTCCCATGCAAACCCACTCTTCCCAGCTCCACTCATGGGAACATCTGCTGGAGCGCACAGACACAGGGGGTCCGGGGGTCCGGGGGTCCGCTGGGCAGCAGCTGGCCAGAGCAGCTACAGAGAGGGTGGAGAGGGACCTCAGTGTAACCGGGCTCTGGAGACGTCCAGCGGACCGACAGCTCACTCACAGATACCTTGGAGAAGCACTTGGACCTGGGTTTGTTATATTAACCCCAATTAAGATATCGAGGCGGTTACGGAATTGAACACGTAGATTGCAGTGGTTCTTAAATCACTGTCCCGGGGGCGAAGACAGCCCATGACAAGCAATATGGAGCGTCTTCTCCTGCCACCAGTGGACGAAGCGGCTGGCAGAGGGCTCGCCGTTCATCGCCGGTCCCCTTCTATTTATTTTCCTGAGAAAGGGAGTTTGTTTTGAGGCTCTGCCGAAGCAGAGAGGGAAGGGGGAGACATCAGGGGGGTTCCTGTGACAGCAGGGCTATCTCTAGCGCCCAGGAAGCTTCTGGGCCGCAGTGGAGCCAGAGTTCTGCTCATCCATCATCCTTATCAGGGGTGTGTGGCAGCACTGGGGTCCCTGCCTCTCGGCCAGCTCCAGCACCAGGGCCGGAGCCCCGCACTGCAGCAGACAGCACCAGGGTATCAGACAGATAAGCCATAATCCAAATAAAAACACAAAGACCCTCATCTGAAACATCAAAGCCGAACCCCACTGTATTTTCATTAAAGAAATCGGCCGAACTGTCAAAAAAGATGAAAGCTAATGATTCCCTGAAACGTTTCTCTAAAATCCTAGTTTGTTTAGCAAGGTTTCAAGGATAGAGGGGGCATAGCAAAAATCTAGAATTCCTCTTCTGCATTTGTTGCTAATAGTAAGAAAGTTACCTAGAACTCTCCCTCACAGCTGCTTCATCAAAAGCTGTTTTGTGATCTTGACCTTTAATTATTAAAAAAAAAAAACTAACGCCGGTGCACTGACAGAGACTCTTGAGGAGCTGCAGAGACGGCGGTGGAGAGGGACCGCAGAGGAAGACGGAGCAGAGCTAACATCACTGCACAGGGCAGAGCAGGGCGGAGGACAGATCCACGCAAAACACAAAGCACTTCGTCCTTTGAGCCAAACTAATTGGCCTGGCAAACTATAAACCAACTTATTCTCCAGGTCACCCGAGCTTTTCCGGGGCGCCACAGAAGGATCGATTGTCATATCTGAAAGTCTACACAGACTAACAGAGAAAAGAAAGCTAAAAAAAAACAAGTGAACATTGCTTACGATTCTGTCGTGCAGCTTGTTACCTGTATAACAGTATTACAGCGAGACTCGACCGGCGCAGGACCGTGATAAAAATGAATATTAAAGCTGCTTTAAGCCGCGGACTTCAGAAAAAGGTCCTATGAGTCATGTGCGCCTCTTTTGAAAGGTTATTATAATATTATTACAAAATATTCCACAAAGAAGACTGGCAAGAATGGAAAGGCAATGTCATTACTGTACGGGCGAAGATCAGATTTTGATAACATTAAAGGAAAGCTTCCTTTCTGTGGCTCCTGTCTGCCTTTCGCCTTTCTAATTTATCTTGGCATAAACCAGACAGAGATCACTTTGATGTCGAAGTAACAGGATGAGAACAAACAATTTTCTAATGCGGTGTTAGCCAGTAACCTCACAGGCTAGCATCTCCTTTATTGGAGTCGAAAGTCATGCTGTTCCTCAAATTAAACACTGACCAGCTGTTATTCTCACCGAAGAACGACAAAATAAATAAAATAAAAAACCCGTTTAATCCAGAGAACAGTTTGGTGTAGATTTCATTCGAGTAACTGGTCCTGTTCACGAAAGGTGCAGAAGATGCCGCTCAGAGCAAGGAAACGTTTCGGAAAACTTTGCACCACAGCATGAGCTTCTCTCAATATGCTGAAAGGAAAAGAAAAATTAAAACTTTTTTCTCCCGTTTCATATTTTTTTTTTGATGTTGCAAAAAAGGGGATTTGGTTTTGCGGTTAGATCTACAAGCTTCAGTGTCACCCCGGAGGAAGTCGAAACTGTTGTCTTTTCTGCTCTCTGGCTGGGCTGAACGGCCTTCTGGTGTTTCTGACCGTTCTTAGTTTTACATTTAATGTTTTTAATTTGGTTTTAATTGGAAGAGAGTGGTCACTAAAATACGATGAAACAATGCAGTAACAGTGCGCCGTATATTATTAGCCCATGGCTTCTTCAGGTTTCTTCTGTTGTGCATATAAAGTCAAATCATCTGATTGAAACAGATTACAGTCTGATGTTATGGAGTTTTTTTAATAACATCACACTGCTTAAGGTCGGCGTCTCCGGCGTTACAGAAAAGACTGAACACAGGACAGGCAGAGGAAGGAAAGGAAATGCTGGAAAAATAACACTCGCTTACGGGAATATTTATTTAAAAACACATTTGCAAGAAACTTATTTAACACAATTCTAAAACAATGTTCAACTGTACAGTATATTTCAGTACATCCGGGGAACACACGTTTGCGCAGGCTAACTTGCCTAGCTAACGAATAAACCATACGAGCGAGTTTAGCGAACGAAAAATCTCATTTAACAAAACAAAAACAAAACAAAACACTATTGTATGGCGCACTCGAGTAATATTAAGGTGGTATAAGTAAGACACATTTATAAGAGTGTTTCCAAAACGAAACCCCAGATGATTAGTGGAATGCTTCGGGGACAATTATATATTTTGCTTCTAAGGTTCCGTTCGGTCCTCAGAGTAATTTGGAAACATAATTAAAAGCGCATGTTAAGACCTGTTATATAACGGCCTTAGTGCTTCTGTCTACACATAGGGAAGGATTCGTACACTGGTTTACAGACAGCGTTTAGATATGTGCTACGCCAGGGCTTAAAAAGGGATTAAAAAAATAGTAGCTAACTTCCAGAATACAAAGATTTCGTATTTCCCGAAAAGCATGTTTCATGTTTTTTTTTTGTTTTCTTTCCTGATATTTGCGAATTGTATTTCTGTTTTCCCAAAGAAATAGAAAATATAAAAATTAAACGACTGCGGAGTCTGAGAAAATACAATCACCCCTGATCGTTTTAATTAGGATTTATAGTACCCCAGCGTGGCGGTGTTTGTATTCGTTGATCGAAATTTCAGACTGACTGGTGTACTGTAATACAATTAAAAGCATTAATTAACGGTACTATTTTGATCCATTGTGATACGTTAAGGGTAAAATGGACTTCTGTGGATTATAAAAACTGGGTCTTCACACAAAGAGGTGACCTGAGAAACCCCTTGAATTAATGACGTCTGGTTACCAGAAAGGTATTGAACAAGAGAGGAGGCGGACACAGCAGCCACTGCGATTCCCTTTGTAAATCGATCCATCTTTTAGTCGATTAATTCAGTATTAAGTGAATGTTTTTTTTACATTAATGTTTTAAGGCGTTAATTCTACTAGCCAACTAGCTTTAAGTGGAGACAAATAAAAAGAAAACGGACAGAATTATGTCCGTTTAGCGCTGGGGCTTCATGGGACTTTATTTATTCGTTTTACCTTACCGCTTTAAATGAGGATAATATGCTTCCCTCTAAAATAAAGGGAAATATTTTCAGAGAAAAATAGTCATATTGCATATTCAAAATTATTTAGATACTAGCTGGCTTTCAATTCGATTCTATCGTTCAATCCAGGGATGAAAAGTGGATAGGAGTTACAAACTACCTCTTGCCTTGCATGTTGCGGAACTTTTCACCTCCTTTAATTCTTTTATACTACAGCTAATCCAACAATCGGAAAGTAAAAAAGCAGTAATAGACTCAATGAGATCAATATTAGATAATCAAGCAACTTGTCACCTTGCCTGCAGAGTCCGAACTCCCCCATTTTATTTTCGGATCTTATCGTTATTTTGGGTCACGTCATGCCTCGGCGGTCCACAAACAAAGATGGATTTGTATTTTGCAGCTCGTTCCTGGCACATGTGAAAGACCCGACAAGAGCAGCGACAGGAGAGAGAGAGAGAAAAGACCAATTCATGAATCATGACATGAAATCGCGAGTAAGAAGTGACGTTAAACGATGTTTAACATCGGTAAACTAAAATATAAAGCGATGCTGGAGCGGGTCGCTGTGGAACAATAGCGGGTTAAAAAGGCACCAGATGTGGAGAGGTGCGCGTGAACTGAGAGACAGATTTATGGCTTTTTCTTTAATGAGGTAACATCCTTTTCACTCGTATAGTTTTAAGCATATTTTTCTACCACATGTGAAGAAACGGGAAACAGTAGTTTAGGAGGGGGAAAAAAACGCTTTAAACTGCAATAATGCATTTATTGTTTCTGAAAGCGTAGTCTGCTTTTTTACAGCACACTGGCGGAGGGAATTCGGGATTTGTCGATTGAAAAGGATGACAGCTGAATCAATGTCATGCACTTCTGCAGGTCTCTTGCGGAAGGTGGTACTGAATTACGAAGTTATTTCCAGGGTGCATTGCGGTCACTTTATCAAGATGCAGGCTATTTTTATTTTACTTTAATAGACATAAATGTCTGCAATCTAGCAGGAGACTTCCAAGCGTGCACGTTATTTGGTTGCTTGAAAACAGCGAGAGCAAATGGCGTTTACTAACAGACATCAGACCTTTTAATGAACTGAAGTGTTTTGTTCTGCTGCGGAAACCATAAGTGTGGGGGTAACTGTGCGGGTCAAAGCTCTTGTCGTAGTCCCCAGAGACAAGAAACGTTCGGAACATACCGGATCTCCCCCTTTTCAAACGACAAATCCCGGAACGGAAAGGCCGGAGTCTCGGTGCTCGTGTGCAGAATGAGAGCCACGGGACCTGAATGTGGAGACGGTGATGACTAGAACTTAAAATTAAATTTCCCTAAACGTGGTGTAATGTTGCGGTCTGGGTCAGGCCGCAATGTTATTATCTCCATTTGTCGTTCATTAATTCAGCACCAAGCAGGCCGATGACAGGATTTCCACCTTTTCCCAGCTGTCTCAACCTGCCGGCTGATTTACTGGAGATCGCTGCCTTGGTATGTAAACTATCTTCCCGCAGGAATGTATAAGCAAGCCGTAAAACAGGACTCCGGCCCGGTCCCGCTAGGCCAAGCGCGCCGCTTAACAATGCCTGCATGTCCTTCTTAGTGAATGAACTGCAGTTCCCTTTGGTTTACAGATTGCAAAATGACAGACCATAGATTTGAAGAGGCATGTTTAAAGTTTTAAAAACCCTTATTTATGTTATTGAAGGATGGAAGATTTTGAGAGAACTTACAGTCTTCTCTCCAAATAAACGAAACATTATATATGACTTTTAAGAGGCAATTACTTGAAGCCGTAAGAATTCTGTAGTGGGGCTTTTCTATGTAAGGCGTGCATGTTATGTCACTTGTGAGAAGAATACCGAGCATAACCAGACGCAGTGATGCTGAGATAATGGATATCACACTTGCAGTGTGTGTTGTTTGCAGAGGAACAGGTATGGGCTCATTCCACTCTGAAAACTGGAAATGAGAAACTCAGCCTCTTGACTACTGTGCCTCCTTCAGGCGTGAGCCTCCTTCAGAAGGCTGAACCCAACAGCCAAAACATTGTGTTTCTAATTTCTGCTTTTCAGCATAGAACGGCCCTTTACTTGTTACTGTAGAAAGAGTGTGGAGGGTCTTGTTTAAATGCCTGCTCTCCAGGAAGACAGAGCCAGACCTTTTCCTGCTACATTGCCTGCCTTGAACATCGGTCCTTTTGCTGCAGTGAGCTTTAATTGCTTCTGTACTTACAAATCATGCACCAATTACAGTCTCAGCTTAATGCTGGCATCCCATTAAAATTAGGCCTGTGCTTTCATTGTACTCCATGAATGTGAACACAAATGGTAAAGAACCAACTGGCTTTTTGAAAATGGTCACAAATAAGCAATGGTTTCTTTGATCAGAAATACAAGTACTGTATCAGACAGCACAGATGATTTTCTCATCCAGGCCAGTACACCACCTTGTGGAGGAAAAGACTTCGGCCGCAGTTTATAATCTGTATGCAAGACCCAAAGTAGACACTCATTGTACTGACATACTGCACTTTCGAACCTTTTTTTTGCTCCAGTATAGTATTTTCTCCATTTATTTAAACCTCGAATAAATCCTGGTTAAAATTCCAGACCATTTATATCAGTGATCAGTTATAGATGACTTCATTTCTTTTTGGACATTATGAAAAGGCTCAAACCCTCCTCTTTTTTTGGAAAGTTTGCTCTTAATCAAGCTCACCTGTTTGTTGTGTTTAGAAAATTGAAAGCATACTCAGATGCTACAAAGCATTAATAATATACTACTACTACTAATAAATCAATTTTTCCCTTCCACAGATGTCATCAGATCCCTTCCAAAATACAGGACACACTTCCATGCCTTGAACTCAGACTACAGTGAGGACAAGGCAGTAATAACACCTACCCCTTAATCAGTTCCATCCTCCGCTGGGGTGAGATGGGAGAGCTTGCACAAACGCTCAGTGAGCTCAGTGGGAAAAGTGGAGACGATGGGAACAGCTTCAGGAACTCCACAGCCCCACTCCGGGGGCAGGCTGGATACTTCATATCTCCACACAGCCTGTGGTTTCTATGAGTCCCACAGAGAGCTAAGAGATGTAGTTTGATTGGATTAGAGCATGGAGGTATGTAAGGGATATAAATTCAAACGTTTGGTTTGTTATCACTCAGGGAGTTTTCCCAGGAGAGCACAAGCCCTCTATCCGCAGGTACGTAGCTGCTGTTCTCCTGTGTGATCATGCGCTCGCTGCCTAATGCATCACAAAGGTCATGTGTCAGCAGAGCTGCCATAAAAAATCTGCGAGGAAAAGGGAAGGAGGAAAAAAGGCCCCGGCGCCCGCGTCTGCTTTTTCTCAGGGCCCGGCCTCGCAGAGCCGTCCAGACAGCGGCCGAGAGCCGGCAGAATTCCCCCTCGCCCCCCGGGCGGTGCTGGGCGGGTCGGCAGCTCTCCTGGTCCCCTGGGCGCCGGCGCCGGCGCGGACCTGCTGGGGTAGCACCAAGCATGAGGGGCACACGGCGCTGCCCGAGGAAAGCTGGGACCGAAACAAAATCGGTCCTCTGCTTCTGCAGGAAAAGATGTTAGCGCACACATTTTTACGACGTGTTTTTTTTAAACAGAACACACGTCTCCCGGAATGATTTAGGACTGATCTGTCAAGAGTACACTGGTCTGACTTTACAATACATCGATTAGCCAGCATAGAACTGTGTGACTCTCAGGTCTTCCCACAAACTCTTTCTCAAGCGACTGATTTTAATTTAATTAATAGGAATTCCACAATTTTAATGTTACTTGGTCAAAGGATCAGTCAATAAAAAGTCGAAGACTTATTTAGATGGTGTCAAAAAGAAAAACCCTGAAAAAAATCAACAGTTCATAACATTATATTAAAGATTTGGTACAATGTTCCTGATAGCCAATATTGGAACCTATGTTGTGATTTACCCAAATCAAGAAACCCCAAGAAAGACAGAATGTTAGCAGACATTAGATGTTGGATTAAGGTTATGATAAATCTTTAAAAAAAAGAAGAGTGAAAAGAAACGGCAAAGAATAATCATACGATTAGTATAAAAAAACAAATCTTATTCTACCCAAAGAAAAATGTTTTTAAAAGGAAAAGGCCAGAGTTATTTTTGCTAACGATACAAAAACAAGAGAGGCCCGGTATGAGAGACGGCCTTTCAGTCCACTGTTCTTTCCTGGATTCTAACGTTTTTTAAATCTGGTTTGGTTCTGAATGTTCCTAAAATACCAATGTCCACAATACACTTTCCCCAGACTCGCCCAGAGCTCCCTGTGGAAAAAGGTATGGAAAATAATTTTGCAGATTTTAGAGTCATACGATACAGTCCGTTCCGTGGGCCTGAAGCTTTACTTGCAAAACTTTAAAGGAGAACTTCTGACAGCAGAGCTTCTGTACTTTTCATAAAGAGTTTTAAATCTCTTCTTAGACTCTCTACAGTGTAAAAATAAGAGAGTTATTCCACACATTTTAAGGGGTTTGTTCCTCTTTACTTGAACAACAGTTGAGACCATTAGAGTAGTATCCTCTTACTTTAGATGGAACAAGTACTTTTCCATTCAGGCAAGACTTTAAATGCCTCACAGACCAGACAGTAATTCTTTAATTCTACTGAAAACAAGAAAGTGTATTTATATTATCTCACACCTGTTCTTTGTAACTTTGTCTTGTGTATAAATGTCATCTTTAAAATTGCCACTAAAAACATGGAATTTAATTGGACTTTTTCCTTTTTATTTTTGTAGGTTAATACAATGGTGTGGTGTTCAAGCACTGCTGCCTCACAGCTCTTGGGTCCCGGATTCAACAGACTGGTGACCCTTCTGTGTGGAGTCTGCATGCTCTGTGTGCTCACAAGGATGTTCTCCTGCTGCTTGCTTTCTCTCCTGCTTCCCCCAGAGCTGCTGGCTGGGTTGATTGTGACCAGAGGTGGACTGGAGGGAAACCCAGGGTGTGGTCCCACCAGGCACCCTGAGTGTCTGGAGGCAGCTCTGGGGTGCTGAAACAATTTTCAACTTTTTTCTGATAATTCAAAGTACCTGGAGTACAACACACTTCCCTGTTGTTTCCCCGAAACATCCAAAGCTCTTGTCTCAGACAACAACAAAACACACATCAGTTATTTTACGTACGACAGCCAACCTCTGCTTGCACATAGCTTTTGTTCAGTGTCCTGTAGAAGAAGATATGAGGAAAAGACAATTCACTCATGCTGGATCTGAAACATTTGTACATTTCATTCACTGTACGTCTGTGATGAAGTTAAAGACCTGCCCCTCGGTACTCCAAGAGGGTCTGTCCTGGTTTCTGATGTATCCTTTGGGTTTTTTCAGACTGACTGTATCTAGATTTACCAGCTGAGCCCAAACACTGCGACTTCGTCCCCGTTCACATAAGAGATACTGTTCCTTGTGCTCCGCAGCACGCAAACCTCCCGCGTGACGGACAAGGTAATGAACTGGACCGTCAGCCCCTGGAGAGACACTGCCACGCTGTGAATGTGGGATACTGTTGTGTGGATTATCCCACTAGTATCAAGTCATTCTGTGGTCAATGTATTTCATCTGATGAATCCTTTTCAATATTTTCATGCATGCTGCTGAAGTAACTGATTAGGGTGATGAAAAGTGGACTCATGAATAAAACCTGGTGTTAAAGATGGCGATTAGAGCTCTACGTCCAAACCTGAACTACAGTACAGCCCCAGAAGGCACTCCTACAGCTTCTTCCCTCCCAGCATAAAAGCAACCCCTGGTTTATGAGTGTAGCTTCATTACGCTATTAGATTAACATCACCTGCATCCAATCTAACTGCTTGTAATGTCCTGTACCAGTAAAGTAGGGGTATTCTCATATCGAAATTCCATTTATTGCTGTTAATGAGCAGGGGATTCCTACGGAGAGGAACAAGCATGGACCTGCTCTCTTTTAACTCTTCCAAGCCCATGTCGCAAACAGCTAAAGAGGAACAAAGCTGCAGATGATAGCAAGTTTTATATTTTTCATATTTATTCCCATGCTTGTGCTTTCCATTTGCACGTGCTTCCCAACTGAGTTGCTTTAATAATTAATATAGCGCTTTTCTGGACACTCCACTCAAAGTGCTGTACAGGTAATGGGGATCCCTTCCACCCCACCAGTGTGCAGCCCCACCTGGATGATGCGCCAGTCCGCTCCCCACACACCAGCTCTCAGTGGGGAGGAGAGCAGAGTGATGAAGCCAGTTCAGAGAGGGGGGTTATTAGGAGGCCATGATGGGTAAAGGCCAGGGTGAGCTTTCAGTAATGTAAAGGTGATAGGCCAGGTGATAGGGTGAGCTTTCAGTAATGTATTCAGCAGTCTTTCAGACTGAAGAGTCGAGCCCTTGTAGAACCGGCAGAAAATCTTCTTTTTAGACATGTGAGTTGTTTCATGTGACTGAGCTCATTTGCAATAAAGAATTGCAAGGAACTACATTTCGAAGTGGTGGTATATCGTGAATGTGTCTGATTCCTGCTCGGGTTTGCAGGCTTTTTATTCTTGCTTCTGGCTACCCTGTACCCCCATAAGGCTGCTGTCCAATTTCGTATGGATCAGAATGTAAGCAACATTGAGGTCCAGCACACAGACCCACAGCCATTGATCTGGAGTGTTTCAGAATATCAAATCAAACCTTTTAGCAAGAGGGAAAAATGATCTGGTATGTTCCAAAAGACCTGAGTAGCCAAATATTGTCAAACAGGGGAATCTTTGACTGAATTGTTGTAGAAAAATTATTTGGCTGCTGTTGGTGGTCTGGCAGTAAGGGCTGGTTAAGAAAAAGATCTGAGCTAAATCCAACCAGAGGTCTTGGCGTATCAAGGTAAGCTTCTGTCCGGTATACACAGCATAAATCAGGGCAAAGGGCGCCAAGGCCTCGCATTGTCACATCACAGCTGTAAACAAAAAGTAGCCTTTGCACGGAAACTGTCTGAAAACAGCCACTTTTTCTGCATTCCTTTGAAACACTTATCTTTATTGGTTAAAGTGAAGCGGCGGTGTTTTAGAAAAGCAAATACCAAGATAAAAACGAAAAACACTAGCAGAAAATATGTTGTTTATTCAATGATTCCTGTGGGATATATTGCGCTACAGACTGAACGTTTTAAGTTTTCAATTCCGTTTAAAAATCTAAAATGAAAACTTTGCATATGTCCTTTGCATAAAAATGCATTAAAACTCTGGCTGGCATAACGCAAGGAATAAAAAAAAAGGCATTAATAACCAAATCAAAGTTCTGCAGCACTTCCGGGATTATGAACTGTACAAAATCACCCACAGCGGAGAAACCGAATTCTCGATGACAGAACAGGCGCTCACAGATGTTCTTGTTCTTTCGGGATGGCTGTTACGTGGATGGTTGTCATATGAAACTGAAAAGGAAACGGTAACTTTTCCGCCAGAATACGTGCAGTCGTTAATAAAACCCCGTCTCACGCATTTGTGCAAAAACAAAGCCTTCGGAGTCGGGGAAACCTACGATACTCCGGGCTCCGGGAGGTGTCGGCCGCAGAGAACTGTGGGGATTGGTATTGCCTCTCGGATCTGGTTAGTAAATGTCTTAATTGAGAATGTCACGATTTGTGCTTTTTCCTTTTTCGACTGAAGGGTTGCGTCTGTTTTCTAACAAAACATGGCCAGAAGAATACTAGATGAAAAAGTAAGAAAATTATGAATCTAGGTATATACATTTTTTTTTCGGGATCGGAAAAACTGAATGTGAAGAGCAGCATAGCATTCTATCAACAACTGGAAATCATTTTCTTTATCTAACTTGGCCTTCCAGTTTATAAGTTAGTACGTATGACACGGGTTAGGAAGCCAAGACACCATCCTCAACAGGTCATGTGCGGAACAGTGCAAGTTTGACATTTCAACGCGAAATCAAACGACCTCCCCAGCAAAGCACGGGCGACTTGCGCCGCCCACAACATTAAAACTGCCTGTTAGTGACACTGTAAGTATGAACACCTTTCTTTACGACGGTACACACAAACACGCCAATCTAGAAATATCCTAGAATCGATCTGAAACACTCCGGATTTTAAACACACTGTACGTGCGCAGAAATGGCCTTTGGTTAAAATGAATGAACAGATGCGTGCTCTGTGTTTCTCGCGGCTGTCATTACTGCTTAGCAAACGAATTAGTTATGTGGCCATGTTTATGTTATTAGCAGATTTGTATTAGATTTTATTTTTAAAAAATTGTTTAAGAGACCGCTATAAAATACAGTGTGCAATGTCTGTTTCAGAACAATAACCTCTTAATTTATAAGTGATTGAATGCCCTACCGCGGCCTCTGCAATCTTCCATTTTTATTGTTCAACTCGAATATACAATAGTTCAGCTGGGTAGCTGCGTCAGCCTGCGTAGGCTGCAAGGAACAAGTAATAGGCTTATTCCTGCTGAAAAAAAAAGAAGAAAGAAAACACAACGTTTCGGTCGTGGAGCCTTCTTCAGGTGTGAGGGTTTATACAATTATACATTATAATTGACATTATACAATACTTTGTATACATATACAAGACATTGACATTGTACAATAATGTCTGTTGTGAAGGGATAATTAGCAAGATCCCAATATGGAATTCTGCATCATTTTGTAGGGTCGTTTTGTCAGAAAGCTTTGTCTTGACAAAGTTATCGCCAAGACACTCCCGATTTCTGTCTGGTCCTCCGGAGAGAATCACGACAGACGTCGCTTGCATTATTGCCGTTGTCATTAAAACTGAATCGTGAAATTTGCAGTCGGCGAAAGAGCGGATACTTATTTGATGCCGTCCGCTGACATGAGAGGAGAGAAGACAGTCAAAATCTGTACCTTCTCTGTAATATAAACAGTGGCTGTGCAGAGCCGCTTTTCACGGAATATCTGTTTAACTGGAACCGGGGAGCGCTGATTTATTGCTATATTTAGATAAGAAATGCAGTAAATGGTTTCTAAATAGCGTCAAGGTCATGTAATGTAATGGGATAATGTTTTCGTCTCCTGCAGATAAGCCAGCCGTGCGCGGCGCGCGCAGTGGAGGAATGTCGGGCCGAGGGGGGACAGGTCTCGCGCGGCGGGAGCGATAACCCGCGCGCCCCCCTTCAGCCGGTGGGTTCGCACGCGCGCCCAGCTCCCACAGCGGGCACCGCGTGACGTGCAGTGGGGGACCCGCTTGCAGCTCAGGCCGGCTCTGCACGGTGCAGGTGATGCATCGATACGGGCCTCTCGGGCAACAGAGCGAAGGGGCTTCGCTGCTTTTCGTTTATTGCTTTCTTTCATAAGGTCTGATCGTTCTTTCTCACGCAAGACAAACGCGTGGGTCAGTTTAGCCTGGCGGCCGGCAAGCGAGGTGTCACCAGGCCTGGCTGCTGGACTCGCCTAATAGGGGGAAAATGCGAACAGATGACAGAGAGGCCGCGGGGATCTGCGCGCCTTTGACCCGTGGAAAGAGAACATACTGTACACACAGTACTCGAACCCGAGTCCAGGCGTATTGGCTAAACTGACCTGGAATGAAATCGGGGGCATTATATAATGGATTTCATACCCTTAAGAGTCCGTCACCATGGCATTGGTATTAAATTCTCAATTTTAATAGCGAATTCGCAATGTATTTCTTTAGTTAAGTAAAAACGACACCAAATTATTGCTTTAACGTCAAATGATTGTATCTATAATTTATTAGAACCCGTTCATACAATTTAGTTTTTTAAAAATGCAACAACAACAACAAAAAAAACGAACAGACAACGGAATTAAAATCAAAGTTTTTTTTTTAGTCGTTCACATTTAACAGACAGGTTAGGAAGTTCGAGTGGACTGTTGGAACCCGAGCCGTGTCTCTGCAAGTGCGTGTTGTCTTCGGATATTAGATGAGGGACTGAAGACTACACTCAAACTCGGGCTTTCGGTAAAATTCAGGAACTTTTCTCCCGACGCAACAGATCTCCTCGTACAGAGGTTTCGACCCACGTGTTCGTGCATCCCGAGTGTCCGAAACCCCCCGGAAACTGGGAAAACAGCTGGGAAACGACCTCAGGGCCGTGACACAACTCCGCCGGTGTTCGGCTCGTCACAGAAAACACTGACTGGGAATTTTATATACAATAATCCCCATCTTTTCAGTAGCAATTAACGACATTTCGTGTTTTGTTGAACGTAAGAAAATAAACTTGAAAAAGGAGAGGGCGCCGTTCGGCTTCCTCGAGTCCGTTTGGTCAGGATCTCCAATTTAAAAAAAAACAGACATTTTCCGACAGTCTTCGATCCTAATAACTGAAGAAAAGCCTTTGAAAAGTATCAGGATACTTTATATAATACGATTATATTTATATTGATAAGGTTATGGGGATAATAATCTTCAGGGTTGTTAATAATATGAACCTCGTTATTATTATTATATATAAATATTATTACTATGTAATTATTATAATCAGACAACAGCAACAACAACAATAATAATAATTATAATATTCTTCTTCTTGTTGTTGTTGTTATTTTATGCTGGGGGCGCTTGAAGACGCTCTGTGGCTGTATCTCGCCCCTTGCCCTGTGGTTCTGAAGTCCGGCCTCTCCGAGCCCTGCTGCCGCTGCGGCCGGACCGGCTGGTCATTCCGTTGGCCTCCCAGCACAGGACCCGTCACGCGCTCGCGGAGCCGTGTCTGCTGGCAAAGGCTTTTATTATTCAAACCAGGGGCATCTCGACATGCGAATAAATTCATATTGCGTTCTCAGCACAAAGGCGAAAGGGTTTTTTTTTAACACCAGGTCTTTTAGATAAAAATGAAAAAATAACTATGAAGTCACGGGAAAAAAAAAACAAAACCAAACAGTGCGACACTTGTCCAGCAAGTTGCGTTTTGGGGATATATGAGGCATCGTCGCCTGTGTCACCGTCCGCCGTTTAAAGGTTTCACTGCTGCCTTGTGCGTCGGCGCGCAGCGGTCTGCGGGCTGTACCGTTAGCCTTGCGGGTCTGTCAGGGCCGTCAGATCTCCTCCCTCATCCCCTGTCGCCCTCTCCATTGGTCAGCTGCACAGCGCCCTGTTTCTACACCATATAAGCGTGGGCCTCCTCACCTTCAGAAGGGTTAAATTTGCAACCTCGCGATTCAGCAGAACAAGGAACTTTGCCGCACAGCAGATCGGAATCTCTCTCTCTCACTCACACTCATATATCCTTTATTTCTCTCACACTGACTGACAGTATGTCAGTGCCGGTTTTTAATTTCAACACAGGCGACACGCGGAAAAGGGCTGCTTTGTGAAAATGCTCTCAGGCTATTTTCTAACACGCCGCGACGAGTTCGTGATCCTGCTGCACCCCCGAGTTTGAGAATTCGCCACCCCCTTCGGGTTCGCCCATGGAGACCCTGTAAAGGCGAGGTTCGAGCTGCGAGAGGGGAGAAGACACTCGGCTTCAGGCGGGGTTCGTCCGGACTCTGTTTCCCCAGCCAGCTGCCGACATGAATTTGATCGGGAGCTACCAGCACCACCACCTGATGCGCGAACCTTTCCCGTTTGTGTCCCGGTGCCACCAGGATAACCCTTACTTTCAGAGCTGGGTGGTCAATCATGGCGAGGTCACTCCAGAGCTGCACCTCCAGCCTTCATACGGCTCGGAGTTCGTGGTCCCGGGCCCGGCGCCGGAGCAGGGTCAGCTGGAGGCGCTGGACGGGCGGATGGGCAGAAGACGGGTCTCCGCGCCCAAGAAGGAGCGACGCCGGACGGAGAGCATCAACAGCGCCTTTGCCGAGCTGAGAGAGTGCATCCCGAACGTCCCCGCGGACACGAAGCTGTCCAAAATCAAAACCCTGAGACTGGCGACCAGCTACATCGCGTACCTGATGGACGTGCTGGCGAAAGACGCTGGGGAAACGGAGGGGTTTAAGGCTGAAATCAAGAAATTCGACAACAGAGACCTGAAAAGAAAACGAGAAGCGGTGAGGCATTTTTAAAAAGTTTTTTTTTAAAATTATTTTTAAATGATAAAACCCGTATTAGCACACGTGATACTGTATATGCGCACTTCAAGACTGTGATCAACTGAGGTAATCTGATCAATTTGAGGTAAAACCGGCCCGGAGTGTTATCCTACTGTTACTCTTCCAATACTCTTGTCCCTGTCTGAGCGCCGCTGAAGTTTCCAGTATGTCACCCAGGCCTGTATACGCGTGTGCATGTGTTCTTAGTAATTTCAAGTGAAAATAAATCTCTCTTAAATTTATTGATTAAATTCAACAAATAATAACGTTTTTCGAGCAATGTTTTTCAGATGTGTTTCCTGTGCCTACGACAAAATCGTACTGTTCGTGTGAGAAAAAGCGACTTCAATATGTTATTTGCTGTTATTAATACTGCTAATGGGCTCGGAGATAAAACTGACTTCATCTGTGTCTCACCCAAGGCGTAGTACCAGTATTATTAAAAACGGTTTTTACATTATTTTGTGCCTAGTGTTGATGTATGAAGACATATTTGATTCAATTACAAATTTATTTTCCCGTTAAGTTCTGTATTTTCAAGTGCGCATTAAGAAAACGTTACCTCGAAATCGACAAAAGCGAGGTTATATTTCAAAACCTCGATTAGTCGCTTACTAGTTTCAGATTAAAACATTTCAGAACACAGAAAAAATATACGTGAACGAAAACAAGGAATAAAGCTGAATGAGACTTTAAAAACTAAAAAAAAAAAGATTTTAATTTGTGTCAGTGTTCAATATTGCGTTGTAAAACTGATTTACGAAATTGTTATTTAAGAAAATATTTGTGAAAAAACGAAAACAAATTTAATTCGTTTAAGGTTAATACAATTAGGTTTATTTAATTTAATCAGTAGTATATTGGGAATTATATGATATCCTGTTTTTCAGTATATATATTTTTTAATGTTATCGGCCAAATTATTTTGACTCGGACCTCAGCATGGCCAAAAGGTGAAATAAAAAGCAAAATCTATAAATGTAAGGAGCATTTAAAAAGTGACGTCCCTTTTTTGGGGTGCCTCGCTCAAACGGTTGCAATGCGGCGGAGACGGCTCTGCCCTGGAGGCTGTTCGAGGTTTCTGAAGCGCGTCTCTTCTTCCCACAGAACGAAGGTGTTCCGGGCTCTCTGGCCGGCGAGAAGAGACTGAAAGGTCGCACAGGCTGGCCCCAGCAGGTCTGGGCTCTGGAGCTCAACCAGTGAAAGTACCTGGCGGAGCGGCCCCCCCGCAGAAAGACTCGGTATACAGGCGCCAGAGACTTGGAATACAACCACTTGGACTCCCGGAGCGGGCGACTTTGCGGTCAAGAGGCAGGTTTCAGCCCGCAGGGAGCAGCGGGCCCGTCTCGGGAGGCAAACCGAGCGCTCCTCTCCGGCGGACACCCCGCTCCCGGCTAACCTGAACTTCTTCTCTTGCCGAGATGCAGGCCCAGTCACAAGGACCGCAGATACGACTGCGCCCGCACCGTGGCCGGCGAGAACATTTCAGGCGTGTGCACGGGTGGGTTTCGGGAGGTCTGGATCGTGGGCCAGTCCGGGCCGCGCTCGGCTGCGGACGAGCCGCACGCTGTATCCGTGGTATTCGAATGTCTCAATCTACCTCCAGTGTGTCTCTCCGTATTCTTGTTTCTAGTGAAATAAATAGAAAAATGAAATTCACGATACATCTAAACGCATTGCACGGATTACCCATTAATTACTCATGTCGAAACACCCATTTATTTCATGTTTGCACCATCTCTTAAATTATTATTTAACCTAGAGCGTCATAATTTATTATTTGAAAGAAACAGCTGAGATTTATCTGTATCTATTATAACATGGAAAGCCTATGGCATCACTGCGAATTTATTATTATTATTATTATGCGAGCTTTTCAAAGCACAGGGTCAAAATGAGTTACTAACTTTAATCCTACACTTTCACCGTGTACCGGCGGGCATGCTGTCATGATTATTAAAGGTATAATATTCTGACATTCTGAGCCGTTTGACACGTTCGCAGAGATCCCTTTGACATTTAATTTTGTGTTTGTCGAAAGCCGGTGCCGACAGAAGAAATGAGCAAAGGAGAAGCGGTGTTTTTGCGCAACATTTCTAGCGTCGCGCTACCGGCCAGGTGTCGTACTCGCTGATTATTAGTGAGAAAAAGCTGCGCCAACTATGTCCCCTAATGCGGAATATCTTCTTACAACATCTACTGCTAATAATTGCAATTTTCATCGGCATCATCACACTATACTGTAGTTATAGCTGTTTTAATGTCATCGTGTTTTGCCCAATACTATTACAATAGATGTCGGTCTGCTCAAACATACTGAAGCTCCGCGTCACCACAGTGTGTCGCATATATAACACACATATATGTGTAGGTGACAGCTAACAAGCAAGTTTCAGAATGTGAGATTTCGGCATTATTAGGCCTAGATGAGTGAGAGCAGCCTGATGATTAGGTGACCCGCCCCGCACACCCAGGTCCTTCAGAACTGGCCGAACTGAAATCCATTCGCCAGCCCGCTGTGGCCGATAACTGCCCCCTCCTCCTCCCCACCCCTGTTTATTTACCCTCCGTGCGACGGCCTCTTTATCTCCAGCGCGCTGCTGATGAGACTCCGCGGAGCCGCGCGGGATTCCTGGGTGACATCAGACTCGTCCAGGACGGGGGTACCCGTGACAGCCCCCATCTGGACCGCTGACGGAGCACCCGACACGTTACAACCGGTGTCACCAGAACACGCACCGTCCCAGTTTCCGGCCCTTTTCACCTCCCTGCGCCGAGCGCGGTTTCAGACTCTTGCACTTGTTCTAAGAGCCAGCGAATATATCGTCCAGAGTCATTTGGGTGGAAAGTGGTCACATACTGTACAAAGGAACTGAAACAAAACATGTTTTGTGAGAAACGCCGTACGACTCATCTTTAATTTATGGGCAAAATATCATCGGCTTGATTGTGTTTTATGGTAGGATTTTACATCGGTTATCGTTTCCTTCAGAAATAGCGAAATCACATCGTGCTGGAACTTGAACGACTAAATTACCACCATGTGGGTTTCAGAGCCGATCGATGGAAGTTAAAAAAATGGTAACTGTGCTGAGCGAACCGGCAGCCTTACGGACAGGGTGGGAGCGGTTTAATTTACTCGCCAAGACCAAATGTTTCAAACGAGAGAATGCTCGATTCGGTCCATCCGGAGGGCCACTGTCGTATTAACTGTAGGGGTATATATGCGTTATAGAGTTACTAACGACATCAGCATTTCACTTAAATCTCTAACCAGACAAAACGTAAAACTGTAAAACAGTATCAATCAATGCACGTGAAAACCGGTGTGAAGACCCCAGGAAACACGAGTTTAGATGATCTACCAATCAATGCCGCAAAGTTAAAAGAAAAGAAAAAGGTAAAAATTAAAGAGGCTCGATCTGAAACTCAGATAGAAAAACGGAACAAAAATGCCCCACATACTAGCAATAATAATAATAATAATAATAATAATAATAATAATAATAATAATAATAATGGGACTTTGGCCACAATGCCATGCAGAACTCGCTTCATTTCTGCCAACAGATCAAGTCAATAAACACGAGAACACAAAATCCGATATTTGAGCCTGTTATGCGAAACGATGTTCGAAGTAACGTCCCAACTTTGGGAAATGCGAGTAAAATAGGACTGCAGTCGTGAATTAAAGCCACGCAGCTCGCAGCCCCCGGGTGCGACGGTCCTGAGGGGAGGGCGGCCACGGAGAGCGGCCCAGTGTGCTTCCCCCTGCGTGGGCGCTCGGGGCAGCCAGGGGGCTGGGGCTTGTCTGACCCCGCGGGGGTCCTCATTAGCCGCAGACTGTGCTGCACAGCCCCCGGGCCTGCGGGAGGGCTGATCGCCGGGACTTTCTCACCCGGCCTTCATCGATCAGGCAAAGATCGATCAGGCTCGCCCCGGCAAGGTCTCCCTACTGCTTGGTAACCCGAGCTCCGCTCTCGCTGTGAGAACACGGGACCCGCGGCGGGGCTCAGTCCCACCCTCGGCTTTGCGTCGCGTCCCGGGAGCTTCAGCTGTGAAACGCTACCATTAAATATACTTCATCGTTAGACACTGGAAACGACAGGAAAAAAGCAAACTTAACCCCTATTTAGGACTGCACGAGGATACCCACGGGATATCAACCTTTAGCTGAACTTTATTAAATGCTCGTCTTAGAAAAAAAAATAGTGCAAACAACAAACCGTATTAATATACATGTCCTTATACACTGAAAGGTTTTGATTTAGGGCCTGTTGTCATGTGGGAAGTTGTATTTTATAGTTATTTTCCTTTGTTCTCATCACGTTAGTACGAACCAGCCAGATTAAGCCTTTTATGTAATTTACGAGGGTCGATGGATGGCATTGGCGTCATCGGTCTTAATTCGCTTGGTTATTACTTACAAATCCCAAAATAACACCTTAATAATAACTGTGTAGTTTTACTACCAGCAATCTAGCAACTGTACATCAGTGAACTTTATAGCCCAGGGGTGCAAGCAGGGCTCTTTCCTGCGTGTAAACCACGCAAATAAGCCGCCGTCTGGCATGACCCGAGCCATCAGAAACATCACCGCCTTCCCTCGCACCTCGGGCACCTGTCCGCCAGGTCAGCGGTTCATACTGCCCAGGGCAGGGCAGGCGAATAATGTCGCTAGGA
Source organism: Lepisosteus oculatus (assembly GCF_040954835.1). NCBI lineage: Eukaryota > Metazoa > Chordata > Actinopteri > Semionotiformes > Lepisosteidae > Lepisosteus > Lepisosteus oculatus. Next base: position 40,855,550 of record NC_090706.1, on the reverse strand, counting down.
GAGGGAACATATCGAACTACCAGGCCCAGCCCTGTTCATAACCCCGCCGCCGCGTCTCTCCGGGGTGTACCTGAATGGGCACCGAACAGTCACACAGGCCGGACCCGAAACCACAGCCTGAAGGGCGACCTCCTCACCGCCAGTTTCCGCAAATTTCCGTGCGGGGAAGGCAGGCGAACCGAAAACGATACCACGATTGTGGTCCATGGGCGCAAACCCCCGACTGCAAACACTTACAGTAGGTTTGTAAAAATCGGCAACGACACGATACGTGAATACACCATTTAAAAGCGACTTCAAAAGTCGCGTTGTCTAAACTAGTGTGTACCACTTTAACTTCACACGAGCAATAATCTGGCGTTGTTCTGCAATAACAACTTCCATAACACTGTCTCCTTAGTATTAACAATAATAAATCTAAACGACTAAAGGTGTTAATGGTGGAATACATGTGTCACTCGGTCTACCTGCATGTAAACTGACAATCAACAGCGCTCCTATGTAGCTTTGGTCTAAGTGATATATTCGCTCTTGTGCGCAATTCTCAAGACGCCCTAGACACATTCAGCAATCACAATATATGTTGTGAACTGTGTATTTAAGCCCCCCTGTGTGGTTTCTACTATTGTAACAGCTTTTTTATTGACACGGACGAGCTTTGGCGAGAAACGATCGAGACGGGTTTTTAAGCATCTTCACGTCACACGGACCAGGGTGTTTAAAGACTTGATCACAACGCATCAAGTTCAACTGTATATGAACAGCCAGCCTGGAGTGCTGTAGCAGCCCATCGGTCACACCCACCAATCACCTCCGACTGCCTCACTGCCACGGGCTGATGCTCCTTCTCCTCGCTGCACCTCCAGAAAGACAAGATTTCCGCACCAAAAATACACATCCGACAGGAAGAGCGGTTTAAAGCCCACTGCCGTGGATTAGACGGCTAGTGAACTGTGTTTGCGCATAAAAAAACAGTAAAACCAGCCCACAGCAGCAATGCAAAGCTCTGGCGCAGCAGCGTACTGTAGGTGTATATCTATTTGCGCTCGGAATGGACAGTATACTGAGGCACGCCCTAACAGGCACCTTTCAGAAAGTTTAAACCCAAGGAAATGCTATTTGTACCTGCATGCCTGCTAGCATGGTTGACTGTTTGAAACGACCCAGCCGCGGTATTCCCGTGCTAATTCTGATGCCGAGCTCTGCCGGGCCGGGCCGGGCCGGGCTGGGCTGCTCTCTCGGCAGGGGAAAGGGAGGGGCTCGTCCCCGATTAACACGAGACTGTAGCAAACGTGTTTATTCGGCGACCACCTTTAAGGTGCGGGAAATACAGAGCCGGCGAAATGAAAGTTTAGTCCCTTACAGTGTGATCTGTTCCTAATAAGAACTGGGTAAAATAAGATTACCTGCCCAGCTCAAGACACAGCTGTGCTTGTAATAATAATTGCTTACACTTATATAGCGCTTTTCTGGACGCTCCACTCAAAGCGCTTTACATATAATGGGGACTCCCCTCCACCACCACCAGTGTGCAGCCCCAGCTGGATGTAGTACTCTGAACACGCTCAAGTCCGAGACTTCACGACAGGCTGCTCCTCACTGGAGCGGTCAGCTGTAGTCAAGCGAGCTCTGCACTCACAGCGTTTCCGACAGCGGCGGTGTGAGTATTTGTGCTGAAGACCGCAGCGGACTTTGTCCCGGACTGGACCCCGTCTGCGGCGCTGCAGGCACGCCCCTTCATATCGGCGTGCGACTCTGCAAGGCAATTTACTGGCGGCCCATCGAGGGCATCGATATAATATAAACGCACAATCGTGCAACAGTATCCAGCAAACAACTACATTACAACGGCGGTGCCACTTCACCGCCGCTAGTGCATGATCAGGCGGATGCGAGGCAGAGGGAATTCACTCGTGGGCACAATGCTGCCCCCGTGTGGCCGCATCAGTGATGCGCTATAGAGGCGGACCGCTGTTTTGCCGGAGTGCGGGCAACAGGTTCACGGGAGAGCAAGCGCACGTCTGATACTCGACTGCAGGTGCACTGCTGATGGTTGGAACACTGGTTTACACTGAAAGACAAACAGCTGAATAAAAACCACTGCAGCAGGCGCGCTGCACGTACTTAATACTTGAGAAACAGAACCCAGCAGTTTAAAAAACAAAGGACGCGCGTTAAGAGACGTGTAACATTCGAAGTCACAGGGAGGAAACTGAAAAAGCTTTGACAAAAAAAACATTTATAATTACATATACATCCTAGCATTTAGAAGATGCCTTTGCAGAAATTAATAAAAGAGTCTTGTGTGGGAAGATATCAATAATACACAGTGAGTGAAGAAAATAAGAAATAAAAAACTGCATACGATATTGAGAGACTCAAAAAAAACAAACACACAGCAAGAATTCACATTACAAACCTGAGATCGGGAGAAAATTGATAAAACAGTCAAGAAATACTGACCCCATGCTGCTCCTGAGGAGCTGTTCCCAGACGGCCTGGCTCTTCTGGTCTCCAGGGTAACGGACCCCAGAGCCCCGAGCTGGTCCAGCCCCCCGCACTGGGGATCTGAGCAGCCGAGAGAGCACCACTGAACCCCCAAACCAGGACAGCGGGGGTACAACACTGCCCCGGCCAAACTGTGGGCAACACAACACTGGCACAGGACCCATCAGCAGCAATGACACAACACCACCGGTTTACTATACACAGAACATTTATTAAAAGCAGTAAGCGGTGTCTACCTCAATCTAGTTTAGTACAGCAAATTGTAGGACAGCACAGCCAGTGTGTTTACATCTTACAAAACCTTTAAACAAAAGAAAACAGCAAAACGTATACAGCACTAATGTGTACTAGCACAGCTGTAACGGGTATCAACACTTCATCAAGATACAGCAAGTGTTGTGGGGACAAAAGCTCTTTCACTTCGTACATACAGTCTTAAATACAAAGCCTCCAATATAATGAGGCTAACAAAACCCCATACTAAGGCATTACATCTTGGACTGAGGCCTGCCAAGCACGTCCAGCCCCTCTGTCGGAACAACATCTTGTTCATCACATGGTAAGAACCACTTTGTGTCCAATATATGCAGCGTATATGCATGGTTGATCTCTTTCCAGATTAATAAAATATACTCAAATAAAGGCATGGATTGAAATGGAAATTGCTACCAGACCCATTTTTCTATTACATTGGCTTTTGTGTTCTGTAAAAAATCCCATTGAGTACCAACTGAACAAGAGGCCACTTGATCGCGTACTCGGCCGTCGAATTGGAACAGGCTCCTTCGATCCACCCTTTCATCAACAACCGGGACCGGTGCGATTCTCCCGCAGGGTCTTCTGAGCCAACATCACGCCAGAGGAAAAATAACCTCACTGAACCCAGGAACACCACAGCTTTTAAACAAAGCTGAGTTCCAGCCCAGGAGGAAAGGAGATGATGCTCTTCAGCCCACAGTGTAGCTAGTGGTTCAGCCCATTAACCTGGGCTGCGAGAGGATTCTAAGAACAGTCTTGTGCTCTACAGTCCTTTCATCGCAGTGCATTCCCACCCGGACGTTTCGCCATGTGCTCGGACGAAGCGCAGCAGAAGAGCCATTCCCGCAGTCCGGAAAGGCCTGTCCTTGGGCAAGCGCCACTCCACTTCCACAGTTCCTGACCCAACACCACCAGGAAGAAAAACTAAAGTTTGTGCTGCTAAAATTACTAACTGTACATGTGTAGGCAACACATTTGAAATAACCTAGTAAAAAAATGAAAGCAACACAACCAGGAATTCGATATTACACATGCTCCACGGAGCTTAAACCATAAACGGAAATAAAAATAAGAGTTTCATTGTTTCACATGCTGTAATATTTCCACTAAGTGTTCCACTAAGTATTTTACTTTGAAAACAAGGTAATTCTTCTGATCAACCCCTCGCGATTGTCACGCCTGTCTATTCAGAACTGGGTTAATTAAGGAAAATCACAAATGGTGAAGAGATACAGCACCAACCTCCGTCATTTACACAATGTACATCTTAAAAACATCAGCTGGTCGGAAGTGTATTCTTTCATACTTAATTTTCCAAAACGCCGTGTAAAACCATACCTGGGAAGAAGATACCCCCACACTGTGCAAAGCTTTAAAAGCAGTATCTGTCTACGAGACTGCAAAGTCTCATGTTCTGCATTGTGGAAACCTTTCTAGCCTTGGCAGGTCCAAAGAGCATTTGCTGAACGAGTAAAGGGCAGCTTTACTCTTCTCAAGTTCCAGACCAACAGCAGTGGGCCCAGCGTCATCTCATACCAACTGGAGACACAGGTCTCCCTTCAGAGCTGGGCTGGATTAAATGACGGTAACAACCCCCTCCCAAAATCAAATTCTGCCTCTTCCATCATCCAGTCTCACATAAAAAAATAAATAAAAGGAAGGAACGGGCTTGTGTGGCATTTCAGAAAAAGGTGGCTCTTGTTTTAGTCAGCATTTCATGATTTCCAGTTCAACGACCGACAGCAAAATCAACAGACATGATCAACAGGAGCCGAGGTCATCGCTGCGAGACACCTTGAGAGTGGGGGAGTGCAGGTCACTTGCTGGGAAGCTGCAGGCGCTCAGATACCCCCATCCCCACGGCTGCTGGAGCAGGGCGTGAGCGGACCCCCCTGCCGGCCCCCAGCTCTCCTCCCCAGCCAACCCGACTGCTGTTCGCCGCGCCGGCCTGCGAGTGCAGCACCGCGGGCCGACACCCCGGCAGCAAAAATAAAAACACACTCTTACTGCAGCAACACTACATCTTCTTCTTCTGCCACGTTCAGTTAAAAGTTTATTTTTTGTACATATATATTCACATTATAGCTATACCCTTTTCGACCGGAACAGTCTTAATGTTTGGCTGAACAAGAGCTTCTTCGTTTCTGACATGTCCGTCCGCCTCAGGTACTTTACAACCCAGTGACCTTATTCCAGCTGTTTGCTGCCTTCTGATTTCTGATCAAGACGGCTTTTGTTGCTCTTCACCATATAAATAAAATAGGTCAGTGTGTCCTTCTCATTCACAGGAATATTCCTGAAGTGACGACTAACAGTCTAAAACAAAGAAGAGACATTGTTAATGCTTTCTGTAGGGAGGATAGGTTAAAATTCTGTCTTTAAAATGTTAAGTGAAGACACCGCCTTTCTCCAAGGAGAACTGCAGCTTCTCTCTTTGCACAAGTTCAGGTCAAGTTCGCGATCTTTAGTCCCTGTCCTAGCAGATATCGGGAAACCTCACACGAGCACGAGACGTCCTCGCTGAGGGCTGAGCTGGCCTCAGGACAGGCTGGAGACAGAACATCTCCAGTCTACTGACCCGCAGGTGCTTGTAGAAATTCTGGCCCTTCCTGATCCTAGAACACATTCACCTTCAGACAGAGACACCACTTTTGCCTCATCGGGACAATGTGAACAACAGCGTGCAGCCTGAGTTCAGTAAGAACTGCCCTGTACAGGGAGTCTTATTTCTTTAATGCTGCCCAGAAAGACAGTGGCCAACAGGCCTTTCAAACAAATCAATGACACAATTTATCCAAACGAGACTGCTGCAGGGAGATTCTTTTGTGAGACTTTTATGGCTGGAGTGACTACTTGGCAGGCCTTTTCAATGTTCCTTGGGCACAGACACTAGCGCCGGGCCCGCCCCCAGCGCCAGCCAGACCGCAGTAGATAATGTGCTGTTTTCAAGTACGCCAAGCCAGCGTCGCAGCAGTAACTTCACACAGGGTCTGAAAGGCAGTGCGGTTTACTGCTCGATTCCTGCGGGGTGGCGTGCATCGTGCCGACTCCCAGAACGACAAGGGAAACCCCTGACTGAGCAACACCGGGTTCGATTTCAACAGCTTCACCCCACTGTACATTTCAAACCAGCGCAAAGTAACGTAGTGGGATACTTGCGTGCAAGAAAAAAAAACTCCAGCCAGCACCAGAACTACTGTGGATCCCTGCACTCCTGCAAAATCTTATAGTCCTTGTGCCTGACAGCGTATGCAGTAACAGAATTTGGCACCGGTTGTCTTAAACAAGATGGTCCTTTGATGATAATTTTGTAATAATGCTTAGCTGCACTTTTTTTTGCCAGCCACAGGTTATCTGTGTTTGGGGAATACTCATACACTCTGGAGTACTCGTGAATCGAGGGATTAGAGAGAAGAAGAAAGAATGATATTGTTCTCTCCCCCAGTCTCTCTGTACAGCCTACATCCAAACTTCTGACTGAGCCTGTTTATATAACAGCTAAATTGGATATAATGAGGCTGTGCAGCCAAGGTAGTTGCAGTTACCATGGTTAAAAAGCGGAGATGGTACATGTGAGGGATCTGTAGATCCGTCTATTTGAGAGACCACAGTGCTGTTGAGGATTTAGCATTTTCATGACAAACTGGCATTGGCATAAAAGAGTTCTGCATGAACCTTTCAGCATTAAAATGTGTATGAACAGGAATCTCCCTTTTCCCCCTACGAGGCCTTTTATTTAGGCCACAAGCTGTGTCCTAACGAGCTCCTTCCCCACGCCTGTCTTCACACCGCAATGCACAGCGGCCCAGGGGAGGCTGGGAAGGTTTGTCATTTAACCAAGATGTCAGTAGACCTTGCCTGTAGCGAAACACAGTGCAACGCATTTGATTTTCTTGTCAGGAAAAAAAGAAAGAAAGCGCATCTTGTTTTTTGGAAGAAAAGGAAAAGCACCCCTTCTACCGTCTTCGTATGGCCTTTGTCTGAAACGGTTACTGTTTCTGGCACTCGCACTGAAAAGCAAAGATAATAGTCTTCTTTGCAAGGTTTAAGGTTTATAATTGGCCAGAAGATCTGGTGCTTTTTATATCACTGACACAGCCAACTGATGTCATTATCCGTTTTCAAGCCACAGAGCTCTGAGCAGTTGATGGAAATCATTTTCTTTTGTTTCTCATTTCAGTAGTCAAGTCACACACAATTATAATGTGAACGTTAAAGCTAAAGGAATGCAATCCAGTCTTAGGAACTTGCATGCGATGGGAGTCCATGTTTGATATTTTTAAAATGCCTGTTAACTGTCCTTATGACAACAAAGCACGAACGGTTTGTCATCTGGGAGTACTGATGCAAAGCAGCATACGCCGCAAAGTTAATTGGAATAAGCTTATTTTTTCAAGAAACAAGTTTGTACAAGAAGGTTCTGAACAATTTTCTCTCTAATGGACGACTGGCCCTCAGCCAGAATGATTTGAAGTCACAGCTGCCAGATTACCTTTGGGGAGCAGGAAACAGATGTTTTGCAGAGGGGGCTCCAAATGCATTATTATGATCATAAGTTCCCAAAGGGGTGAACGAGCCAGTGTGGACCTCAGGGAAGAATGAAAAGCTTCTGAACTTTCTGCCTTTCGTTCAGGACATGCCGAAGCCCCCCGTTCACGGGGCACAACAATATTTACTGCTGCAATAAGTCCGAGAAAATGCCAGGCATTCCCTTGTGTGGAAAAGGAAGACTCGACTTTGAGGATATGCAAGGGTTACACAGCAGAACTCGAATGGGTTCATCTGAAGCAATAAACCATGATAACTGAATTTTTTTGGCTGTACGTGGTTATTACAGACAAGGCTGGAATGATTTTTATTGCTATGGAGACAAACTCCATTTATTTTGGAGACAAACTTTTATGTTGCAGTTTTTAAACTTCTGTCGAATTCAATAATGATGGAAAGCTGTGGCGATTTGTAGATTTGTGTCTGTTGTGGAACAAACTTCACGGAGAAACTTTATCACCAGATCTCAGTTTCGAGATGGAAACTAACGCACAGGCCAAAACCAGGCTTTACAGAGCAAAAGCCACTGCTTTCAGAAAGAAACGACAGTCTAGAAACTGAAGCAAAGACTTACAGACTCTATCAACGGACAGCGTGTGCACTCAGAAATACACATTACCTCTGCCAGCTGAGCTTTGTTGAGGCCTGGCCGGGTCTGTAACTTGTAATGCCGCTTGTAGCGTCTTAGTGTGTTCACCTGAAGCTGAAACAAGTCAACCTACAAAACAACACAAAAGAGAGCAGTCAAGACTTTCAATCCATTAGCACTGCTGCTGAAACAGCTCAAACTGTGGTCTTCCATGGAATACTGCAGGCCGCCATCGAGCGCCAGCGGCCTCATTAAGATGTGTCAGCTTCTGCACTGGTTACTTTTCAAGCACGTGGACGCAGCGCAGCGCAGCGCAGCGCAGCACACATTCACCAGATTTGCCTTATTTAACAATAGGGGGTATATCCAAATCTGGCTCTGAAGTAAAAATGTTTTTTTTTTTAGCAAAAACTAATTGAAATACAAAAACATTATGCTTAATTATCAATTGGTTTGAGGTTAGTTGTTTCGCAGGAAATTCACCAAGAACGCAGTTAATTCCAGCCTGGACTGCCGACTGCCTTGCAGAAGACAGGGCTGTGCCGATCACATGAAGACACAAAGCTGCCGAGACCCCACACAGGGCTGTCCATCGGCGAAACCTGATACAGGTGTTCAAAATCCTCCATCACAGCAGATTTCTGAAGGAGAAAAGCAGGTCTAAAGTGGCTTCCAGATTAATTCCCAAATCTTTCCTACTGAGCCGCAGCACTGCTAGAAGGACGTGGGGACACCTAACGTCCACACCTGCCCTGGACTCGTGTCCGAGGACTCGGGGATCAGGGCTTCCTTCGGCACACAGCGCAGTTCTGCGACCGGCACTTCTCGAGTTTCACACAGTCTCCGTGCTCCCCTTGGCTTCAGGCCATGTTCTGTACCGCTGACAAACACTGAAGCAGGACAGCGAGCCGCGCCGAGCCCCGGCGAGCCCCGGAACAAGACCCCTCCCCCGGCTACCCCGCCCCCCGCTGGTGCTCGGCGCTTCAGCCCGCGCCGGGAACCGCGAGCTGAAGAGAAAGACGCACAGCTGGAAGGGCAAAACACATCTGAGCACGAACGGCTCGAGCACGGCCAACACGTAGCTTTCCTTCTGGAGCGGGAGGCGGATGTCTGGAACAGACTGCGCGGCCAGCTGTCCTGGGCCAGTGAGACACTGTTAGCTGCAGTAAGATGGGGAGGCTGGCCTCTTCTCATCTGACCCCTGACTGGCTTGCAGAGAGCCCTGCTGCGCCCACACTGCAGGCAGTGGGCAGGGAATTATACCCAGACAGGCTGCTCACACTTGCGGCAGCGCCTCAGGGACTGTGTCAAACTCGACACATGCTTCTTGCCGATGTCCCCGCCTTTGGGGTACACCAGCCCATCGATCAGGCCTGTGACTTTGGCAGGACCGCCCTCCACGGGCGACAAGCCCTTCCACTGCCGAACTCGGACACCGGCTGCACTTGAGCATCTACGTCAGGCCCTGCGCACATCCTATCAGTCTGTCACCAGTGCTCGCTTTAATCTGCGGCTTCATCTGAATACGCCTGCACCCCCCCCCAGTACCTCTGGCACTTCGACGTCGTGGTCAGGAGACTCGCCCCCGTCGTCGCTCGTCTTCCTCTTCCTCTTGTTCCGGACGCTCTGGATGAAGTTCTTGTGGAAGTCGCAGATGTACAGATGCCTGACCTAGGAGCAAGCAGACGCACAGCACTCAGGACTCGGGCCCAGCGCAAAACACGCCGTCAGTGTTTCCCCCCGATCCGCTGCGGGACAGATACCCGCAGCGCGACTCGCTCCGCCTCTCCCTCTCGGCGCCGGGATCGGCATTCCCGGCCCGGCCGCGGACAACCCGGGGGGCTTCCTTAGCAACAGCCATGTTTGAAGGAGAGAGGGAGGGGGGAGGAGGAGGAGGAGCCGTGGACTAGCCCGCACCAGATCTCAGGCGCTGCGGGACCCCAGCCGGGAGAGTCAGCTCTGCGGGCTCCAAGCCGAGCCGGACCGAACTACAGCGGCGACCCGTGCGCAGCGATTTGGCATTTAAAAGCGAAAAGGCCGCCAGGCGCACATCGGGTCAGCCTCGGCGTCACCCACCCCACCACCCCGGGTGCCCCAGCCCGGACTAAGCGGAAGAGGCGTGGGGCCAGCGTGCGGCGTGCCGGCGGGTCCACCTACGCTCTTGTCGATGTCCAGCTTGAGCTTCTTCTGCGAGATGCTCTTCTGGATGCGCTTGCTGAAGGAGGCGTTGCCGGCGGAGCGGCTGCAGCGCTCTCCGTCCTCGATGAGGCAGCAGCTCTGGCCGTAAAACGGCGGCGCCGGCGGCCCGTCGTGGCTGTCCTCCTCCGTGCTGAACCCGTTCATGCTGCTTTTGTCTCGGACTCGGGTGAGGGGGACGAGAGAGAGACACACACACACACCACACGCACACACACAGTCCGGTTCCGGCCTCCTCCTCTTCGTCTCCTCTTCCTTTCTTCTTTTTTTTTTCCCTCAGTCAAGCGAGCATGCACTCTTTCACGAGGAGACCAGAGCGCTGGAAGAGGGCGGCCGTGCGAGACGCAATCACAAAAAAAGGGCAGGAGCAGCAAAAAACAAAACCAACACACACACACACACAACTCCGGGCGAATATCAGATAGAGAGGATTAAGGATACGCGACTAGATGAAGTCTGGGGAGGAAAAAAAAGGCTACGATTGAGGTGGAAAAAATAACGCCTAAGCTGTTCTCCGATTGGAAAAAAAAAGTCGAAAAGCTCTTCAGTGATCACACAGCGACTTGCTGGTTCGGATACAGCTTTCTAGACCAAGCCAAAAACAGGGACCGAGGTAAAAAAAGTACGAGGCCAGACTACATTCAAGTGCAAAACGCAGAGCGAGGGGGATCTCTCGCTGGCTGCAGCAGTTACAACCTCACTCTCCACCGCGTCTGCCGCTGACCGCAGGCCCGCTGGGGCATGCCCACACCTCCGCGCCCGGGAACCCGGCGAAACCGGCGCCGCACGGCCAGACCCCGAAAAACGAGAAGCGGCCGAAGTTCCTGCAGCGGCGGCTGTTCGCAGCCGAGGTGACAGGAGAATCGGGAGGGAAAAAAGGCTGAGTGCAGTACTCTACCCGACTCCACTTCTGCGCCGCCGGCTGAGCTGGCTGTACCGATTAAATGCCAGCACACGGACCCCTGCGCCAACGTATCGAGGCTCCGCCGACAAGCCTGCGGGCGAACCGGGTATTTCGAGTCTCTACGTGCCCGTCCTCCTTCAAAACCGCCGATCTGCCCTACCGAAACCCGAATTTCACGGACTTAGAAACAACTGCAGGAGTCTTCAGTGAAACTGATCGCACAATAAAACATGTCCTATCCTGGCAGCGGAAGTGCCGCCCCCCCCGAGCGGCGATTGGTCGCGGGGCGGGGGGGGCGGGCGCCGGCGCTCGCACGCTGCGCCCCGGTTGGTCGGCGGGCCCGTCACTCTCGCAAGACGTCTTACTTCCTTGATTCCGGGTCGTATTTGTTTTTTTTGAAAGGAGGGTCGGTGCCTGGCTGGCTCGCGCAGGAAGCGGCCACAATGGGCTCGCGCAGGCATGTTGTCATGGAGCGCTTGCGATCCCATCGCCAGAGCAATCGGTGTGTGTTTGTTCGACAACAACTCCAGTCACTAATCATGACATTACATTGCCGTCGATCACATTATGCCAGCGCAGGACGATTGGAAAAAAAAAGCTTTTCGGACATCTGACAGTTGCGTGTACGATATTCTGTTATTTTTGACTGCGCACCGTCCGTCTTCCCCCCTCTTAGCTCCGTTACCGAATCTGATCTCACCCTGTTTTCGGTCAAGTTCCACCCTTTTAAATATAACAAAAGGGACCAAAAAACAGCGCAAACGAAACTGCAGTAACAAAGGAAATCCCCTCATGTTTCACCAGTTTGTCAGTTGCTTGGTTTTCAAATGATTTCGGCTGTCTCCCCAACTGCGTGAGGCGCAGTGCACGATTGCTCCGGTACACCGACCGGACGGTACTGCGTTTGTTTCGAAATACTGCGTTTGTTTCTAATTGCTACAGCATAATAATGATGAATAGTGATGATGGCAATCATAATATAGTGTTTAAAACTCAGTTTCGGATTCGATTTTAAAACCCTTGCCAGACTCAAAAACGCAGAGTAATGAACAAACAGCATGTGATTCTACATGAAAAAAGTCAGACACCCTAAATAACTCGTATATGATCTGTTTCGATCTATTTAAACGACCACAAGAACTCCCTTTGGGGATGCAGTGTGAATAAGTGGATGTTTAAAAAGCTTGACGTCATCAAACCTTAACTGACAACACATTACTGTCAACGGTCCAGGTTGGCTTTTGAGCTTTAAAAAAAAATATTATGAGGGCGTGCCTTTAGTTTACACACTCAATTGGAAGTAATGCTGTCTTCAGTAGGGCTCACAGACCAGTGAGCAGGTACTGTGCACACTTGACCAGTCTCTACAAGGAATGGGGCAGAGCTCCACAAGACAAAAGCATTGACATGCAACCTACCCCTGTGGCAGCACTCGCAGGTGGGCAGCCTACAGTATATGGCTTCCTCACTGGCCACACACACTCCTCTCACCTGTGACTTTCACAGCACAGCCCTGCTGATGCAGCTGCTGCAGTTTCCACAAGCCTGCATTCAGAACATGCTGACACATTCTGGGGTTCAAAGGAGCGTCCCACAAGCTGGAGGAACTGAGTCTCTTTAGTCTGGAGGGAGTGTCCTGCACTGATAGGCTGGGGGAACTGAGTCTCTTCAGTCTGAAGGGAGTGTCCCACACTAACAAGCTGAAAGAACTGAACCTTGCCAATTTTGAAAAGACAATGTTATGAAGGGACCTGATATAAGCATTCAGGATCCTATTAGGAACTAACAAAGTCAGCGGATTTCTTCAAAGAGAACAGTGAAACCCAGACCAAAAGACACAAGAAGAAGCAATTCTGTAGCCATCTTAAGAAAAAGCCCCCGGTTCTTGTAGTTTCCCAGGGCGGGCGTGCCTTCGGAAGGACTAGCGTTCGAGCTGGGGAGGAAAACAAAACCTCAATGAGACGAAACCTGAGGGAACGGTCTGTGTTTTATCACCCCTACAGACAGATCTCCCCCGGCACCCGGCCTCTTCTCAGGGACCTGGAGCAGAGCTGAAAACCTGGCCAGCATGCTGCCCCTGGATCACGAGAGGCACTGCAGTAAGAACAGCTTCTACTCTATAAGGCACCACCGGGCCAACGCCAGGGTCCTAAACTGCTTCAGCAGTGCTACACTGATAGGGGGTGTCCTATATTTGACCAGCTGAAGGAACTGAACTGAAAGCTTCTCTTTCTGTCTGTGTGTCTCATGGAGAGCAAGTTGGGGGTCTGCGAAAAGACAAATTCCTCGTACAAGAAAAATTGTATATGGCCAATAAAGTGATCTTATACCCTGTCTTCTTCGTCAGTCACGATCGATCAGCTGTACTTGACTGTGACCACCAGAGGGCGCCACACCCCGCCGGTTGGCTTGGCGAACTTGCTTCCTTCCGGAAAACGGTCAATGTTTTTTTTTTCTTTCACCAGCAGAAGTCTGTGTTTAGGTACAGTACTAGAAGTTAGAAAATGCATAGACCACAGTCCCTGTCCTGTAAAAATGAATACAACATTAACATTTGACAACAGCTTTTTAATCCACACATCCGAGTTCCATATATTTTTCTGTGTTTACAGGGAATAAAGCAGCATGTTATTACAGTATATAACAGTTTCGATGCGTTTTCAGTTGGCAGCACTGTACAGCGCAGAAAGCCGCCAAGCGTCGGCGCGAACCTGAAGACATCACGCACAGTTCCCTCCAGAAGAGCAGGGGAAAGGAAGGGGCTTTTATCTGCTCATTTCGCTTTGCAAGAGCTGTTTTCACGGCATCGACATTTTGGGTTTCCCCCCTTTTTTTCTGTGTGACGAAAGACTCCAGGATTTGCTCTCTTGAGTTCGCAGATAAAATGTTTTTTTCAATGCCATCTCCGATTTGTTTGTTGCAAATATGGAACAGCGGGCTAACTTGTAGGACTGCTCTGACGCCACATCGCCACACGCACAACTCAATCTAGACAATCGCTGCTCAGACGAGAAAGCCCAGTCCTTCACACGTGTCTCTCTCTACAGGCAGAGGGCTAGCAGAATAATTCTGTTGCTTTGGCCAAATGGAGGATGGGCGGCAGCGTGTCAGTTTCGGAGCTCACGGTGTGCTCACTGACCTGAACTGAAACCATCCCTTGTTGGTGCAGTGATTTGCAGCAGAAGACTCTAGTTTTTTTTCAGTGAAATCCAAGGATTCGGTCACTGTGTGGTGTAAAACTCACCATCAGGAACGTGGCAAAGATCTGGTGGCCTCGGAGAAGAAGTAATTGTGAGGCAGGGGCGTCTGGAGGCTGGGGGCCGGGGGCCAGGGGCCGGGGGCCCTCAGCGGAGCAGGTGTCACGGTGGGACCACCTCGGATGGCGGAGAGCGTTGGGGATAGCGTGGACCTGCGGGATAGAACCACATCCTGATGGAGCCCAGTACCGCAGCCTTGGAAACATCGTCCGCCGAACTGCAGGACCATGCAAGACCGCGCTGGGACTCCAGGGGCCTGGCATTTCCAGGGCGCTGTGTCTTCAGGATGAGCCTCCCCGACCCTGTGGTCGCTCTCTGCGGGCACTGGGGACTTTCTCTGTTTCCCTCACCTCAGCGCAGTTCCCAGGGCAGCAGATCGGCCAGACAAACCAGCTTCCTGGAGATGAGCTGTTGCCGTTTCCCTTGATAGTCTCGGACTGCACCAGTACAGCCTGGTGAAGGCCATTAAGGAAGCAATGAGCTGTGGATCTCGAAACGATGAAGCTTCTCTCCCAGTTTCTCCTGTCTGCCTCAGCTGATCAGCTATTCCGCTACGCACTGGGGTCCGTGCTGCATGATGTAAAAACGCTAAACACTACACTTATTGAAACATTAATACTTCCTCTTTGTTTTTTCCTTAAAGTCACGATCCCACGTGCTACACCTGTGTGGTGTCTACAAGCAGGGGGAAATTCCTGGTCCTGGAGGGGGCGCTGTGACTGCAGGTGGTCACCCCCTGAGGAGCTTGGGAGGAGCTGCTAAACTGCCCTCGTTAGGACAATAATGAGCTCATTTTAGTCAAGAGCCGAGCTGAAATAACCTGCAGACACACAGGCCCTCCACGAGCAGGACTGCCAGCCCTGGAACAGTAAATCATGCATTTGGCAGCAAGGAAGATTAGTTCTGTTGATCTGATCTGTTTTAATATATACATTGGAACAAACAAAGTGGAACTAGACTGGATTTTTTTTATTAAGGGGGAAATGAGATTAATTAAAGTCAAATTTGAGTTTTCAAGCAGTCCAATTCTAATCATGTATCTGAGGAATCTTTTCAGTTTCAACTCCCAAATGCTCACTTGGCCTCTTGTAGCTCTCTCTGCAAGCTTTCCTTTTAAAGACCTTTCAGATGGATTTTTTAAGCAATACATTTCAAGATCCCAATTTGAAATGGGACTTTTAGGAGATGAAAAGGTCTGGGAAGGCCTAATCAATCTGGCCCTTAGCAGAGATAATGTACCAATGATGCAACACACTCAGAGCTCAGAAATCCTGCTCAGGAGATTCAGTTCCTTCCAGGCTGATGTAAGACAATGAAAATACTCTGCATTTCAAAAAGACCACCACCTCACTCTGGGCTTGAGCAGTCCTGGCCTTAATGCAACATGGGCTGGGGCAGCTTCTCTCTGTCCCCCTGATCTGCTGTGCAGTGGGGCAGCTGGTCCAGGAGGAGCTGAGCTTCACTGGTGAATGAAATGAGTCCCTTTCTACATGTGGAGCACCTAGGGATGAGATCCTGGTTGCTGCAGGGCATGAACACGTAGGGTAACCTGTATTTTTTACGACCCTCACCCCAATATGCACAAGCCAATGCAAGGACGAGAACGAATGAGGACACTTCTTCAGCCCTTAGATTGTACACTGCTATCCTTATGGGTGGAGTGGTGGCTCTGTGGCTCAGGATCTGCGCCTGTGGCTGGAAGGTTGCTGGTTTGTATCCCACGGCCAGCAGAGGAATCCTACTCCGCTGGGCCCCTGAGCAAGGCCCTTAACCCCAACTGCTCCAGGGGCGCCGTAAAAATGTCTGACCCTGCGCTCTGACCCCCAGCTTCTCTCCCTGTCTGTGTGTCTCATGGAGAGCAAGCTGGGGTATACGAAAAGACAAATTCCTCAAGAGAGAAAAATCTATGGCTAATGTGATCTTATCTTACCAGCTTATCACAGATGGAAAGCTCTCTGAAGATACTGGAGAGACCACTGGTCTCTCCAGAGTGCATTATAACTGCACTCTGTTATAATGGTAGGGCACCAAAACTTTGAGAACAGTAAATATTCTTTAAGCCAAAAAGGAAAAAAACAGGAGGCAGTAAGAAATTCAAATATATAAACATTTTATTGTACATTTCAGCAAAAATATTATACAATTCCAGTTTAGTTGTAGTTTGTTAAATATCTAAATACATTTTTTACAGTCATTGTGTCTAAAAGTCAGTAGAAAAAAATATTGGATATTTATGAGATACAAAATGTGCACTTTAATCCCCTAAACATAATTCCACACCAAGTATACACAGTATATTGTGAATTAAAAGCAACAATGCAAACATTTCTTTCACTTTAGCTGAACAGTATTTCAAATAGGAAATTATCAAATTTCAACTGTATAAAAGATGTATTTTTCCTCTTTATAAAAATATTAATTGAATTAGCACCCCCCCAAAATATATCTCATATTAGAATAAAATCAAATTGTTTCGAGATCCCCTGAACCACCCAGCTGAAACAAGCACACGGGTTCTAGAACTTCCACTGCGAAGCCACACAAGCTCTCCGATTCACCTCCAGGATGTTAGAAAGGTTACAAACGAGAGGAAACCATTCAGCTCATCTAAGCCCAAATATATTTCATGAAGTCTTTAAATATAACAATTCCGAGTTCACAAAATTACAGCATTGAAAGCATAAGATAATGCCCACAAGTAAGACAGAATTCTACAAAATTCCTCCTATAAAACATCCAGTTAAAATTAAAGTATATTCCAAATCTAGAAACTTTTTCTACCCTAAATTGACATGCTGGAAGCATTCAGTTTTGCAGGTTCGTTTGCATTAATTTAAAGTGCCAAACACTGTATGACAGACCCTTTTCTTTAAAAGTGTTAAAATCATTCTCAAAAAGGGCATTGCAGAAGACAGAGCTGATTTAAATAGTAAAACATTTTTGAAGTCTCAGATCCAATAATCATATTTATACAAGAAGATCTGGAGAAAGTCCACTGTCGCATTCCTATGTGTGTTTTATGTTTTATTTTAGGCTGAAAAGTCCGGCATTGGAAATTCACGTTTCAGCACCTGTCCAGACCAAGCCTGATATTTTTAAAGAGAGCACATTTTCTGAAAGTATGATAAGAGAAGCTAAAAGCATCCAATTATTCAAGTGAAAGGTTTGTGCTAATGTGTGATAATGTGCTACTTGACATCTGAAATAAACGACCAAAAGGAAAAAGGAATCCCATCATTAAAGCAATGATTAAAAATAAATCTTATTGTCTTTAGGACTATCAAAGTACTACAGAAATCATAATGAAACCTGAAGAACTAAGGTTCTCTCTTTTGAGTGGGATAATTCAGAGAAACCAACTCCATGTTTAAATCGAGAGAGAACAGACACTATTTGAGCATGGATCCAGACGGTTTCTGAGGTGACTGGGTAGCTGCTAGTTTAAAGGATCCATATTGCAGCAATTTCATTCTCTAACTTCCATCACGATTCTCTTTGACGGTTTTCACTTAGTCCACTGTGCTTTGCACGCATCACAATTATGAATTCAAAAGGCCACATGTTCCCAATGATTGAATCCAGTGGGTTTTGGATTGTTTTGTGTTCTGAAAATTGGGTCTGTAATTTCAACCACGAGTGAGCTCCTGGGGTGAGTTCAGCAGACTGTGAGCTGATAGCAGAGCAACGTTCTTCCCCACCTGCATCACAGCCTGCCTGCAACTCAACTGTAGGACATAGGGCAGAATTATGAAATGGCTTATTAGTGAAAATGAACCCTGCTTGAAGCAGAAAAAAAACACACATGGGCACATAATTAAAAAGAGCATTATAATTAATTAAAGGTTGCTAAGTTGTCACTCCAAAAAGCCTCCAGTATTATTTCTAACCCCTCTAGGATATAGCAGCACATTGACAGAATAGACAGTGACACCACCCTCTCTCATGACCTTACTGTTCTAATAGGGAACTCCAGCCCAACAGCCCGTTTGAAATAAAAACAGTGACATTGAAATATCCTACTTCTACTGTACTGCTAATAACAATAAACTAAACATCTCATTGCAAAACACCGCTAAGCAGTGTCAAATGTAAACAGGGCCCCGGGCACAGGTCCTACACTCTTGCAAACAGATAAATGACCGTGCCAGCCAGGAGGCAGGTGGACTGGCTGGGACTTCTGGGATCTGGCAGGAAGAGTGCCACCTGCCTGTTGGCCTTAGAAGTGTCCCACCCCAGGACTGACGAAGAACAATTTGTCAGGAGGAGGCTCTGAGAGCAGGCTTAGAGGTGGTATTGTGGTGAGAAGAGACAGCCATCAAAAGTAAACCTAAAAATCTGGTTCAGAGACGTACAGCCTCTCGGACTGAAGCACACAGGGGTCAACCACAAGAGGTCGTCGGAGGCCCGGCTCTGGTCGGGGGTTCCCAAGAGAGAGACGAGGGCAAGTGCAGTCAGTGCAAGAGAGCTGGGGCTTTGAACACAGTCGAGCTTCCTGGAGAGAAATAACTCTCCACGGACAGAATCACTCAAACAGCTGTTGGGGCTTTCGTATGCGTTTATCCAACTGTTGCATATGTTTAAATGTGTTGTTCTAATTGGAGTTCCCTTTTAAACCTAAAACATACCGTTATCTGAAACTGTGTCACTCTCTTTTCCCAAGCGAACAAATACTACAGTTGAAAAACACAGAAAGTTAACATTCATTAGAAATGCTTTACAAGCTAACGTGCTGGGCGCACACACACAACAATGCTTTAAAAAAGGCTCCTTGGCCCAGAGCTGGGATGCGTCGGCCCTTGTCCAGCAAGGCACTGAGATTTCGTTCAAGTCTGCCACCTCAGGTTCGACCGTGTGAGCCCCTCCTACAGCTGCGACCTGGGCAAACCAGACTGGCATGATCGTGTCAGCCCCCAGACGGATCTGATTCGTATTACTGCTAAACAGAGTTTTCATAAATATCACTATCCAGTTTTTCCCCCAACAAAAAAAAAGAGTTTGATTCTTTATCTCAGTTTAATATTTCAAAACACTTCCTCTTCAGATGTAAAAAGGTGCATAGATTACATCTGCTGTTAGTGTCTTAATAGCTGCTTTCCAGATCCTACTGCCACCATTAAGCATTAAAAGCCTTTAGACAACATACTTTGTGATGCTTTAATGGATTCTAAGCTTTTGAAAACAAAGAGCTGGGGTTCAAGAAAGTTTTAGACATAATTGTATTACATGGACTTCTGTCACAAACTAGTTGCCATCTTATTAATGTTGTCTAACTTATTACTAATGGCTAATTTATCTGCTTCTGTGTGCTGGGTGTTTCAAGACATGCAGTGCATTTAGTTGTTAAATTAACATTCAAATGCACAGTGGCAGTGCAGGACTGAAATGTTATTGATCCCCAGACAGGGAGCTAAGAGCAGCCCTTTCTGCGCGCCGACTGGTCCGCTGGAGTGGCAGGGATGTCTCAGGCTGGCGCCATGTGTTGTGAGGCCTAAGGGTGGCCGAGGGTCGCTGTGCTTGGAGCAAAGCTGCCGGCGTCCACAAGACAGGCTTCAAGGGACAAAGGAGATGCATAACTATCAGTTGCACCACCTGGAAGCTACTGCAAAAAAAAACCCTTGTAGGTAAATCAGTCCCAAAATAAGATAAAACCCTACTGCCCCGACCATTTCAGACTTTATCCCAGCATAATTTGACGGCCAGGCTGTCTGCATTCCTACAGCGCGCACATGCAGACTGGCTTGCCCATCACAATTTTACCAATCCCGAGAAACATCCCTTGTCCCCAATGTTCCTTCTAAATTCCCCCAGAATATCCACATACCCGGCTCCATAGGAAAATACACTCCAGACCTTGGAGTTGGTGTTTCAGTTGTTTCTGTTGAACAGTTCCAAGACGGTGGAGTTTGTTTTCTCAAACACCCACTGCTGTGTTTTGGAGGAGTCACAGCTGTTCATGAAGACCTTTTTCTCTGCTGGGCTGGCGTCCACGCAGCTGTTACTGATGGGGTGGTAGATACTTTTGTCCTGAAGAAAGAGACAACAGGTATTTTGTCACAGACCATCTGCCCCATCCTGCCCGTTTGGTAGTTCAGTCACTCCGTGAGAGAAGCCAGGGCGTCACTCGCTGCACCGGAGGCAGACCAGGCAGAGCAAACGAGTCAGAGCACCGCAGGGGGAAATTTAGGGACCCCTTTAGATTTATCTGAGAGACATCCGACAGACAATATCATGAGGGACTATGGTTTTGATAAGTTAAATTAAAACCTTAAATGAATACTTCACCCGGGTGATTACTGAAGAAGAAAGTGTCAACATGCCTTAGGCCGAGGAAACACGAGAGTGATGGTCTGTCAGTGAAATCTTTTACTTCATGGCAAAGAGTCAAATTGATATTTTATACTTGAGCTAGATGAAATAATTATTCTGATCCAGTTTACTAGTAGCAGTGAAAAAAAGACTGAGGCAAACAGGGTCTATTCAATTACCCTTGTACACTAGATGCCGGGCAATTGAAATTCATTATCCAAGTCAAAATGATTTTAATTAAAACCAATATTGCAACAATAACTAAAATCTAGAGGAAAGTAAGATTTTTTTTTCCTTCCAGATTCAGGCGAAGCACTGAAGACTAATAACTAATCAATACAGACTCTGGAATCAGCTTTCATGATTCAAGTCAGTCTATCAAACCCCTTCCAGGGAATTCCTGCCCAGTAATCAGATAATTACTTCATACAGCTCCCACTGAAAAAAAAGAAAAATAAAAGAGCAGCACAGATGTACAGCAGTTCAGCCTTTTTGTATCTAAGGTGTAAAATGATCAAGATTACAGGCTGTTCTTACCTTTCTGTATCTCCATAGCTGATTCCCTTTCATGCCATGGCAGTCGTATAACGTGACAGGGCTGTTGTGTGAAATAGCATCAAAACACACCTTCTTCGTGTGCAGGGGATCGCCCACGCGGATGTCTTCCCTCCAGCCGAACGTGAAGACCTGCAAGTCAAACAGGAGTTTCAACCCGTTATCACCCAGCTCCAGCAGCAGGGCTCTGCACCCTGCCTTCCCCTTCCTGAGAGCTGGGGCTGACGCAGGAGTGCACACTCCCAGAGCAGAGTGACACAGGAGCGCGCACTCCCAGAGGAGAGTGACACAGGAGGAGGGTGCACCCCCAGAGGAGAGTGACACAGGAGGGGGGCGCACTCCCAGAGGAGAGTGACACAGGAGTGTGCACTCCGATAGGAGAGTGACACAGGTATTGGGTGCACTGCCAGAAGAGAGTGACACAGGAGGGGAGCGCACTCCCAGAGGAGAATCCTGGGGGTTTTAAGAGCTGAGTTTGTTTTGCTGTTTTGCAAACCTGTTTGCAGTTATTACAGTAGCAGGTTTATATGGCAGCAGTAGCAGCCTCCAATTTAATCTTTTGACAGCTTTGTTCATGTATTCAGGTCTGTTCTCAGTGCTGCAATGAGCTTCTTCCATTTTTTTAATTTGCCTATTTTGCCTGTCAGGCACAAGATTAATTGGTAACATTCTTCCATTAACCGAAGTGTCACAGCTTCAAAATCCAGGGTGATGTTTTTTTACTTTTTTTAATGTTAAATACAAACTCTCTCTGATGTGCTCCAGTGTGCTTAAATTGCTTTCTGTCACTGTCATTAAAAACTGACATGATTTGGCGAAATTGCTTCTAAACCCCAGTTCATGATCACGCCCTTTCCAAAGGTCTCCTGCAGTCTCAGACGACTGTAAAAGCAAAGCAAAGTTTCCAAAAACATATTTAGAAAAAAGATTGCTATCACAGTTGCAAGAAAAATACAGAAAACAGATTAAGCAATTCAAATGCATAGCAACTGAACAAGGAAAACAAAATGTAGTTCAAATTTATTGCACAAATTCAGCATGGCAAAGTTTACGCCAACAAACATTCAAAGGTTTTTCATACATCATATTCTCTTTTTTTTGTCCTTACACTTGGCATAAGTCAAGATGGTCAGATGTAGCAGTCCTGGCTCAGTCTGAGGGTATGTGTTTGAGTTTAACCCAACAGGAATGTGGTCTACCTCATTTTGACAAATGTCACATTTTGGGAGTGCTTTCTGATCAGAATGTTCAGGTCAGTAATAACGAAATGACCATACTGCTGCTCTGGAATCAGTCCAGAGAAGAGCAAACAGATGCATTTTGGGTCTTAACAGCTGCCATGGACAGGCTTAAGGAGCAGATAGAAAGAGAATTTGATACAAACATTCAAAATCTTCAACGCTGTGAAAATCAACCCAGTGGACTTCAAGTGTCACATATGGAAACGACATGGAAATGCACTTTGCCCAAAGGGTAAAGGTGACTCTCTATGGTCCAAGGGTGTAACCCTGGTGTCCTGGCCAAATTTCCCCCTGGTCTTTACCCATCATGGCCTCCTAATAATCCCCCTCTCTGAACCGGCTCCATCACTCTGCTCTCCTCCCCACTGAGAGCTGGTGTGTGGGGAGCGGACTGGCACATCATCCAGGTGGGGCTGCACACTGGTGCTGGTGGAGGGGATCCCCATGACCTGTAAAGCGCTTTGAGTGGAGTGTCCAGAAAAGCACTGTACTAGTGTTAAGATATCATTATTGTTATTATTCTATGATAGAATCAAGACGCCAGGGCCTCCAGAGGCCAGGCCTGTGCCACTCACCTGGCCGTGACTCCAGCCCGTCTCCCCTCGGCCCGCCGCGCAGACCTCCAGCCTGATGGGGGAGCCAGAGGCGCTGTGCTTGCTCTCTGCACACAAGCCGCTGCCCACGTTCCGCAGCTGGAACAGACACACACAGACACTCAGGGAAGGGAACCCCAAACTGCGCCCCGCCCTGGTTACTGTAAGCGAGCTGTTGAAGATGCACCCCCAAAGTGTTTAACGCCCACATGTTCGACCAAGGTGGCGGTGCCCCTTTTAGAAAACCACCTCTAGCTGGGTCACGGGGCTGTGTGTGAACATACGGCAGGTCTGTGCACTGAAAACATTTCTGCGCACATTTCTCAGGACTCCTCCCTGTACATACTGTACGTACTGCAGCACTGTCCAGTTAAACATATTCGCAGTACACAAGGCACTCACTCAAAGTAAAGAAAACAAAAGCATTATTTTATTAAAAAATATATCATGACACAGTGTGGACACAGTGTGGACTGTACCTCCCCCATCATGACACAGTGTGGACGCAGTGTGGACTGTACCTCCCCCATCATGACACAGTGTGGACGCAGTGTGGACTGTACCTCCCCCATCATGACACAGTGTGGACGCAGTGTGGACTGTACCTCCCCCATCATGACGCAGTGTGGACGCAGTGTGGACTGTACCTCCCCCATCATGACACAGTGTGGACGCAGTGTGGACTGTACCTCCCCCATCATGACGCAGTGTGGACTGTACCTCCCCCATCATAACACAGTGTGGACGCAGTGTGGACTGTACCTCTCCCATCATGACACAGTGTGGACGCAGTGTGGACTGTACCTCTCCCCAGGCGGCGGCCGGTGGCTCCACAGGGGGGTAGTGTTTCGGCAGATCCCAGGCCACATCAGTCATGAACCACTTGAAGCTTTTACAGTTCAGGCTGTTCCTCAGCTCCTTCTGGACGGTCATGTCCCCAGCGGAGAGGTGCCTGTACTCAGGCCTGCGCTGGTAGATGTACTCCGCGTACTCGTCCATCCACACCTCCGCCACTCGCTTCAGGTTCTGCAGGAGAGCACGTTCACAGACAGGACGGTTAGAAACGGGCCCACTCCGCCCCTTATACTGATCCTAAAGCCTCATAGTCATTCCTCAAAGGATTCCAGAGAGTTAACATCTAACAACAGGGCTTCAGCAACAGATATTCACTGGCCGTTAGCGCTCAAGGAATTATTTATTTTCTGCAGTGAAGGCACCTGAGCAGAGTGTCAGCCTAAACATTTTGGCAATGAAATGCATTTTTTATGCCTTGGAAGAAAAGCAAACATAAGCACAATGGAAAGAGAGCTGGTTTTTAAGTCTTTCTGTCCAGCCCGGTGAGATCACTCACTTAAAAAAAATGTTCATGATCCCAAAAGCCAGTGGCCAAAAATGAATACACATGAGAAGCACTGAGTTAATCCTAAAAGTTTATTCAAAATAAGAAAAGGACAGTTCTGTTGTTCACTGTAGAACTCTTGACCTTGCACAGCTCCAGAATAAAGTAAAACTAGGAATTTTTACAAAAAATAAAAAGCAAAAAGCATGCAGTAGCAAGGCTGATGCATGTTCTTCAAAAAACCTTAAAATTCAATTTTGAGATACATTTGTTCAAATGTGGTGCATTCTATACAGTCAGTTTTTGGCAGGCAGCTCTGGAGGCTTAATTTCTTAAAATAATGCACTTACCCACTAAAATATTCTAGTCTGCTCTTCAGTCAAATATGAACAAGTCTATATAAAAAAAGCACTTCAAGGCATTGTGTAATGAGGTAATGAAGATAATCAATGCATTCAGATTTCACTTTACTAGGCAAGAATCGAAAGCCCAATTTATACAGGTTATGCTGGAGTGAGGATTTGACCTAATGTTAGGATCAATACTGCGAATTCCTCATCAAGGTCACTTATCCAGTAAGCTTTCAAATGACCAAATCAATACACTGCTAGTTGCAAAGAATGCAAGAACTAGAAACCTTTGTTGGAAAAACAGGAAGAATCATAGATGAACCTTTTCAAACTTTGTTAATATGTTCTTCAGCCTTGAATCTCAATGCCCAGCAGACATGTCTGGCGTATTGGCTAGATTAACAAGAAAGCAACAAGATGTCCATTTGTCCTTCTCAGACTAAAGAAGTACACAGAGAATGTTTTAGCCCAGATAGGCTACTGGCAGAGGAGATATTGATCTGTCCTGGTAACTGGTTGTTCACAGGGGAAAGGCCGCTGGAAACACCCTCACACACACAGACTTCCTCGGAGTTGCCAAGCCTCTGTGAGCACAGGGAATTATTCAGATATTGACCTGCCTGACCCGGCCCTCCCCGTCTGCCTGCCTCCTGCAGGGGTGTCTGTCTGACAGAGCCGTGTGGAGCTCCACTGTCCCTGGATGTGTAGGCTGTGAGTGTTTGACAAACCCCCTTCTGCTGTTCTAACCTGTTGGATAATGAAGGAACGATGTGTGTCACGCTGCGATGTTGTCACCAGGACGGGGTTCGGCAAGGGGCCTCCCACACTTCAGACCAGACACTATCTCGGGCTGAACACAGGGCCGACACAGGGGCCTAACACAGAGGCCCGACACAGGGCCCCCCACACAGGGCCCCCGGCACAGGGGTCCGACACAGGACCCCCCACACAGGGCCCCCGACACAGGGGTCCGACACAGGGCCCCCCACACAGGGTTATTCATCTCCTTAAGATTTCCTGTCCTTATTTGTGACATCACACCAGGTTAAGACCAGAGATCTGAGGGTGACCAATGAGAGCATGGTAGCGAATTAATTGAGAATTACTTAAAATCCGTCTCGTTCATTCATTAATTTTCATGCTCTTGACATGGAGCTCTGCACTGCAGCACAGGTACCGACATGAAACAGATTTCCGAAGGATTCATGGGATAGCACATTATCACTTTCACATCGAGGAATAAAACATTCATTCTGCCAGTCAGGTTTACTCAACATGAAATACTCCCATGCATGTTAAAAGCCCATGGGGACAAACAGCATTAATATTTTACTTACCCTAGCCAGACTGACTCCACCAGGCACCTTGTATGGAACGTACTTCCTGTAGATATGTCCCACTCTGGAGCATGGTATGTCTTCCATTCTGCCACCACACATCCACACCTGGTGACATCAGCGCATGAAGAGTTAAACACAGGCTGTGCACGACTGTACTGTACAGATCACTCCACCAGCAGGCAAATCGTGCTCCACAGCTGGAGAACCTGGCAAGACAAACTGTTCCCAGCTCCAGTGCTGGTGGTGCTCCGAGGGGCAGAGGAAACAGATGACTGAGTACAGAAACTACAGTTTGTGCATTTTTAACAGAACACTGCTGTCCATTATTCTGCTCCGCCAAACACTCACTGAAAACAATCGTCCACTGAACAAATCAGCAAATCAGTCTCTGACACCTAAAAAAAGAAACAGGTTCAAAAGACAGGAGCACAGCTCAGACCGAGAGGGCGTGTAATGCTGCTGTCCAGACTGGGCACTGGAAATCTGTCCTCTTCAACAGCGTCTGAGAAGTCTCAGGTAGTTTACTCCCTGCAGCTGTGCCCCCTCTGCCTGGAGCGCTTGTGCGACTCGCCAACCAGCAGATATAATCAGACCCTCTGGAACCTGCCAGGATACTTCTCAGAACATACAACAGGTGACCTGTGAGAGGTAACTAACCGTTTAAATTGATGTCAGGATCTCATTCAGACACGTCCTGCCATGGTGTGAATCCATGTGCACAACATATCCAAACCGACCGTGGAAATGGAAGGGGCTGATGCATCTGCTCGCTGCTGTATTTGATATAATAGCAGGTTCTGGTCTGGCCCCAGGGTCTCACTGGCTGGTCCTCTAGAGCCACAGCCAGCAGCAGCTGCTGCAATTAATTTGATACTCTTTCTGCCCGCAAGACAAGAAAAAGATAAAACTGCAGACTACATGACAGCTGTGACTGAAGCGCCCCCTTCATCAGAAACTGAATCTACTGTCTGCCGGCGAAAGTCAGCGAAGTGTGTTGGAACAAAATTGAAGAACAAATACACTGGTATTCTGACACAACATTTTGTCTCCGACCAGGTATTTTCTGCTAATGGGAACTTTCCATCTGTAAAGCCCCAACTCCCATTTTAAAATCCCATTTCACAGGGTGAAATTGCAAGTGAAGTAACATGTGCTGGGTTGTCAGTGCGGGCTGGTAAATAAGGGTTTTGTCCCACGTGTGCCGTGAATAACCCAAGCCAGGCATGCTGGCAATGTTCAGGAGATTCTCCTCATGCAAAACGTTTAACATCTGGCAAGGAGGATTGAGCATTAATTGCACTCTTCACCACTCCAGTGGAGACCAGCTCCTGAGAAGAGACTGGGTGAAAGAGAACTCTTAAGCTTCCGCTTCTACTGCAGAAGGTTTCTCCACAATAACTACAACTCACTTATACAGCATATATATAATTCAGATCACAGCCCGCGCAGCTGCATG
This sequence comes from Lepisosteus oculatus, assembly GCF_040954835.1. NCBI lineage: Eukaryota > Metazoa > Chordata > Actinopteri > Semionotiformes > Lepisosteidae > Lepisosteus > Lepisosteus oculatus. The sequence continues at coordinate 40,828,110 of NC_090706.1, read as the reverse complement.
AGCAGCTAATGAAAGATCAATAACAGACAGAAAGGTAACGGCTTCTGTGTATCAATGGATGTTTACAGCTCTTGGCAGCCCAGGCCCTGCTGCAGCAGGCGAGCGCCGAGGGGCTCTGCACCGAGAGAGATCCATCTGCTGCAGCGCTGTCACACTGTGCGGTTCATCTCCGTGAGCCCTTCATTAACCCACGCTCGTTAGAGAAGGACCTCCCTGCCAGCAGGGACAGGACTGTAGGCCGTTCTCTTCTTAAAATATTAAACACCTCATACTCCTGTTTCCTCTAGGCAGCAGTACGGCATTGCCTTTGGTATCCTGGGAAACCAAACTTCCAGCATGGACTTGTTGGCATATTTACAGAGGCAATTTCCTGGTACTGGACAGTTACTTTCTTTAACCTCTGCACACAGGACCTAACAATGCAGTCAACGCAATTGGGAAACAGACTGCGGATTTCAGAGCCCTTTTCTAGCATGGCTACTTTGTTTGCACGTTGGAAGGAAATCGTCCTAAATTCTTTATGTGTTCACATGGTCGAAATCCCGCTGGCACGCGCAGTAATGGTCTGTGTTCGAAAGCAGGACGACAGCCCTTTTCCGTGTTATTTCACGGAAAAAAATATTTTCTCCCAGTTCATTTAGTCGGGCTGTTAAGAAAGAAATCTCGTCGAAGACCACTGTAGAAAATGAATGTTCCTCCCATAAAAGCCACAGATTTTATTCAACCTAAACAAAACAGACAGATAAAGCAATCCAACCGCACGAGTGATCCCAGCGCCAGAGCGACTGTGCCTGAGCGACCACACGCTGCTGAGACAGGACTGGATATTAGGATCCAGTAGGCTGGGAAGAAGATGCATAAAAAACGACACTCGTCTGTGCAGCATCGACTTCATGGGAAATTAAAACATTCACAGTAAAGGGAAGGAAATACCAATTGGTTAAGGAATGTAAGGAGCTTATAGCGAGGGTACAGAGAAGAGCACTTCAGAGGGAGATCTGTTGCACTTTACGAGTTCTTTAAGCCTTCACAGAGGATTAGAAACATTTTTCCCATATATGCATTTTTTTCCCCCAGATTATAACCGATATCCTTGGTACTGTACAAAATGAAGAAGGATAAAAAGCATACAGTGCTTTTCTCCTGGTTTGGTGAGTTCCTTACCTGCAGTAGCACTGAATGTTTTAAAATATGTGCAACACAGGTAAATAATTCCTTTTAAAGATGCAGAGAGCCAGACCTGCTGGGTCTTCAGTCCAGACCAACAGGTCACTTGAGCTCCTCCCATGGTACGGCAATTTAAAAATAAAGTCTGCAAAAATGGCTTTTTCAAGTGTAATCAGTTTAACGATGAGTCTGATAGCATGACCCAGCCAAAAGCTGTTATTATTACGCTCCTTTTATTACGTCGATTAAATTCAGAGGGAGGAGACTTTGCAATGAAAACTGAAATCTGATATAAGAATCACTCATGCCACACTGATTATCTTTTCCCTTGATCACAACATTATATATGGAATACAGTCACTTTCAATTAAGAGGATAAGCTCTATCCAAGTCTGTTAAATGCCACAAGCCTGCATTCAGGCTGCTCACGGAACAGACAATTTGGTGGGCAAGTGTCAGGGCCGTTTAGACCTTTATAACGCTGTTAACTGCTTAATGAGAAACTGCAGGGTCTGGAAATATTGAATAAACACGCTGCCTGACTTTGCCTTGTACTAGTCCTGAAATTCTCTGTGTGAACACCCTTCACTGCTGTTCAATTTTTCATTACCACTTAAATATTTAACTATACTGAATAAAGAGACTGCGCAGGCCTGGAGTGGGGTTTTTGCATTTTTCACTCTAGTCCAATGCACATAATGAAACACGTTTGGGACGACTCGTTTGTAAACAACATTGGATCAAACCACTGCAGGAAAGAACAGGTTGGTGAAAGACAGGAAGAGTTCAATCTTCAACCCAGCGAAAAAAGAAAGCATGTTGAAAACAGTAAAAGCTATTTAAAAAGGGAAGTGTTCCAATTTATTTAAAATTGTTTGTTTTGATGACTAGTTGCTGATTAACATGGTTTATTCACACACCAGCTCAAGAACAACAAGGGACTGTTTACTGCCCACTGATGCACTGATGTCAAATATCTGTTATTTTCCAGTGTGTGCACTCAGTATCTTCACAGGAAACTGGATTTAGAACAATTCTGTTTATTGGAAAGTGTTTTGAATTTTAATACCCAATGATAAAATAGTGATTCCCCAATAGTGTAATGCTGCTTATTTCCTTTACACCAATTGGTAGACTTTAACATGGCAGGTTTTCCCTTTGAAAAGAATAAGCCGTAAAAAAAAAAATACAATCACACAGATTTACAGTAAGCACCGGTTTTTGGGTGTGTATGAGTGTGCGCGTCTGTGTTATTGCGAAGCGTGTGTGTGTTCTGTACGACATCGAGCTCATTTAAAAGGGCTTTCTTCCTCTTCACAAATCCTGCTGCCAGCTCCCCTGTGGAGCGAGGTCTTCAAACTCAGTCCCGAGCGCCTGCAGCGCCTGCCGTCTCCTGCTGACTCTCAGGGAAAGATATGGCCCTCATCATGCCTTTGCTACTGAGCTGTGAAATATCCTACCTTGAAGGAAATTTCATACTGTTCTCCTCCCCAGATTTCCAGGCCGGTGTCGTAGCCTCCAAGCTCCCAGAACCACTTTCTCTCCACGGCGAAGAGCCCCCCAGCCATGACAGGAGACCTAGGAGACACCACAAAGCTCAGGCTGGCTCGGGGAGACAGGAAGGGACAGCGCCTCCAGCTCATGCAAGCCTGCAGAGCTTCTCAGCTGAGCTAGGAAAACAGCAACCTCTGTGCTGGCCCCGCTGCACCAGCTGCCAGAGACTTTTAAAAGACACTCATCACTGATGAAGTTCGGAATGGCATGGCACGGTACCAGGATGCAGAAAGGACCTTCTACCCACATAAACTGCCATGACACCCTAGGTGTGAGAGTGTGTGTATTTGACTGTGTGTCTGCCCTGTGATGGACTTGTGTCCTGTCCGGGATGTACCCTGCCCTGGCCCAGTGTGGTACTGACCAGGAACAACCTGATTATGGATGCATACATATATCTGTGTCCCACAAGTCTCAGCTGCTGCAGTTTCTTTCACGTTTTTTTTAAATTTCACATTTTTTTCAAGTCAAAATAAAAAATATATATTTACATCTTTTTATGACATTTTTATTTTATCCTGATTTTCTTCCTTAGTTTGTAATGATCCTGGGTACCTTTATATGAAAGCTGCTATATAAACAAAACACAAGAGCACTAATAAATAACTTTATTAGTAATTAAAGTGCCAAGCAAAGCAAATTGCACCAGATTGCTGCCAACACGTGAAATAAAACTAATTTAGAGTCCCACGTATATCAAAGCCTATAAACTTCAAAGTACTTTATTGTTTATGCACAGTTCAAATTTTATTGTTATATTTATGGGCCATTTGTAAGAAGCAAACATTTTAATACAGTAAATGAATTCTGGAGCCACATTTGTAGTGAGAAGTTGTCTGTGAGTTCCTGAGAACCGTTCTTCAGTAATTGAATCATGTAAGATGCTGAAAATTAGACACATTAAGCAAATTATTTTGGCACGTTAGATAGCTCAGCAAGCTTAAGTAACTTGCTAAACCTCCTTTTTAAGAAGGTACTGATGCGACCTGCTCATCTTCTCTCAGATACAACCTTTTATTTGTTCCACTTCCAATACGTGGAAGTGTAATGGGCAATTTATTTATTATCCACAACTGTGCAACAGTTACCTACTCTGTGCAATATGCTTGGGAGTGTGCAATATCTATACTGTGTATTGCATCTTTTTTTGTGTGTGCCTTTTCTGTTTTGTTTGTAATTCTTTATTCTGTTTAAAAAAATGTATTTATTATATTGTATTACTACATTTGAACTGTACTGTGTTTATTGTGCCTGGCTGCTGTAGCAGTTGAGTTTCCCTCATGGGATTAATAAACCCATATTTATATTTATAAACCTACCTACCTCAAATTCTTTTCCCCTCTTCAACTAAGAACCGGTTTGCGAGGGCCTTGTCCACATCAATAAGGTCACACGCTTTCACGATAAAATCTGAAGCTCTAGGACTTTCATGAGTAAACGCAAACTAAGCAGGTATTAAGTAGAACTGTTAATTAACAGAGTATTTATTTTTTATGATCAGAGGAATAAAAATTACACCCTACAGTGGACTGAAATCTACTCAACAAGCTGTATTCCAATAAAAAAGTTAATAAAAGCAATGAAATAGAAAGTAATCGTTTTAATTGGACACTGGCGGAGGTCCCTTGTATACTGTATGCCACAGGTTAGATCTGGATCTGTTTAGTCCAGGGACGACTAAGAGAAGATGCACAGTATACGGCACTAAAGCCATTTTCTGCCTTTAGTAACGTCTCATCGCAGACCCCCCTCTGACAGGGTTTGCCGTCCGAAGAACAATGAAAAACAATTAGCCGGGCTGAGAACTCTAACGAGGTCGTCACCAGTGTGCCTCCACCTGGTTTTAATGGGCTGCTGAGCGAGCCGGCATCGCAGTTCCACCTCCGTCGTCACGGTAACGGCACCAGCGAGCTCAGGGTGTGGGAGAGCGGGAAGAAAAAAGCCAGCAGAAGCGCTGGCACGCTCTGGACAATGTGACACGCTCTGGACAATGTGACACGCTCTGGACGGTGCCACGCTCTGGACAATGTGACACGCTCTGGACAATGTGACACGCTCTGGACAATGTGACAGGCTCTGGACAATGTGACAGGCTCTGGACAATGTGACACGCTCTGGACAATGTGACACGCTCTGGCCGGTGCCACGCTCTCTTCTCCTTGACACCCGTCCGCCGAGCGAGCGGTCGCGCACCCTGTCAGCCGGCAGTGAGCCCGTCACAACAATCAGGGCTTTGGAAAGGATAAATGCTGCCGCGCTAACAGGCCCGAAAGAAACCTGGGTCAAACGCAGAAGTGCGAGCAGCTACAGGGCAGGCGGTGCAGGGAGATGCTTGAGCACACGGGCCGAAGTGCTGGGCCCGCAGAGGAAGAGGGCAGCTACAGGTGGGGCGGAGATTCCCCGCAACGTCTGCTCTGACTTCAGGCAGCTCCCTTTTGTCTGATTTACATTCTGCAGCCCCAGACGGCTCCACCGGAATCAGACCCTAGTTTAATCGTCCATGAATATTCGGACTCGCAATCTAGTTTTCAACTTAGAGTTGCAAATCGCCTCCGCGAGTCGACTGTACTGACCTCTGAAGCGAGCGAGCGCTGATGGAGCCCCGAGCACATGAAACCCAACCCCCCCGGCCCCCCGCCCCAGACGCCACTCACTCAAAGGGCTCGCTGGGGTCCGCTCTCTGCAGCTCCGGGGGGATGGGGATGCGCTTGTAGTACATCTCCCAGTCGAAGGCCCCCCGCATGGCGTCGCCCGCCTGTGTCTCGTAGCCGAAGTTGTCGTGGTCGATCACGTCGATCATGGGGCACACGATGGTCTTGCGGTTCTGAGCGATCCGGTCTGGAACCGAGGGCCGGAGACAGAGCGGGGTTAGGGCTGGCACCGGACCGCACCGGAAGGCGGTGGCGAAAGATAACATCACGCTGGTTGAAACGTCTCTACCCCATTCGAAACCCTAGCAGGGGAGCGTCTCTGGAAGCTCAGCTCCCCGGCACTACCGAGCATTTCCAAAGGATGTCTGAGCGGGAGAAGATCCCTCCTTTCCATGTTAATGCAACAGAAAACTCTCCTCTGGAACTGAAAGCTGGGAAAACTGTGTGGGGGCAGGCCAGAGCACAGCAGGCCATCCTACTGCAGCTCCAGCCTAGCGACGACGAGACTGTGATTAAGTCAATAACTGAGTCAATTAAGCCATTAGCTGAGCTCAGGCTGAATGACAACCAGAAGACCTTGTGGCTCTATGGGGTCAAGAGAGAGGAGTGCTGTTCTGGAGTGTTTAGGACCTCTGTTATCACTAATTAATATCACAGTGACTCATACTTGCTCCCACCTATACAGCTGGGCATCATACGAGAGCAATGTGAGTGAAATGACTCGAACCCACAACGTTCCAGTCACTCCTCCACACCGCACGCCCAGGGCTTCTGGTGTTAACTTCAAGCTGAGTGGGTCCTTAGCAAGTTACTGCGCGTCCTGCTTGTGCCTCTCTCAATGAGCGGTTTTTTTAAATGCTGCTTACTGTAATTATCTTGTAACGAAAGCCCTTGTGGGCTTGCAGATCCATTAGCTAGTAAAAATCAAGACAAGCCAGACAGACCTAATGGTCTCCTCTCACTTGGAACCTTTCCTCTGTCCTCAGAACAATTACTTTTCAAAGAGTCTTATCGATTGTTACCTATTTAAATTTAGCAAACAGGTAAAACTAATATTTCATTGTCAAACATTACAAGAATAAATGTTTGGTTCAAATAGTAAGATCAGTAATATATCAGACTCCAGAAGTGAGACTAATGGAATTTACCTCCACATAAGCCTTCAAAACCAAAGTAATTATCTCCCCACATGTACTATAATTTTTTCCTATAATGGTAACAAAACATTTTCTGTCCATGTTAACTAGTTAACATGCTGGGAGCAAAAATAGCATCTATAGAGATGAAACAGAACCTATATCATACACACACACATCACCTTCGAGCTATAAGTTCCAAGAATTATAATCAACAAAAGGTATCAACATACCTCACATGTGAACTCAATTTTGCCCTCCTTAAATTCTTCCATATTTATATCTGTCATACCTTCTTTTAAGTGAGTAATAAACATTTCACAACAGATTTGCAGAAGAGAAAATATCCAGTACGTAACGTATTCACACACACACACAACTAAACCTTAATAGAAATCCGAACTTTACTCCGATTTAAAAAATGAATCCCTAAAGATAACAGCCTCCAGAAGTACTGGGACAACAAAGTCAAAACTGATATTTTCACTTCACAGTCAAGCAATTAGTATTAATGACCTCGAGATTCATACGAATGACAAATGCAATATAATATACATCCGATCTGTGGGCAGCTCCCGGATGGGGGTGCCTCCCCAAAGTTTCAGAATTTGCTCGAAATGCCAGCATGAGCCAGGAGAGCTTTGAACAAGCCTTTACGGACAGATGAGACCACGATAAATCTTGCTGTCTACTGAAACTAACAATGTCATGGACGTATGTAATGTAAAAATGTGATGGCAGCAGCAGAACCAATTCTGAATTTTACAGAAACAATTTGTCATCTTCTGCAGGCTGAGTTATTGTGCGTTGTTTCACCGGGCAGCATAACAACGACCTAAAAATACGGTCAATGAAACATTACATTACATCCAACTGAATATGCATTATACTTGCTGAAATTAGAACATGCCAAGAACAGGCAAGAACTGCAAGTGTCACGCAAAGGGTTGGTAAAGCATCCCTTAGCTACACAGAGTGGTGAGCTCAGTGGGATGGAGACTTTGTGCAGTTACTGCCTGAAAGGGGATACACAACCCAATGCATGCAACTCAAATGTGTGCATGGAAGTACTAGGACACACACTTGTAAATCATTGTGTGCTCATTGTTCTCGTGATAAAAAACACTGGAGGAACCTGGGGGGGGGCGTGGCCGTGACCGCAGGGCCTTGCCAGATGTTACATTCCTAAGCTGCCAACATCCCCGAGAGACAGGTCTCCCTCCTTTACACGTGTCCACATCTGCTGATGACGGCCATGCAGTCGGTCACCGCGGCAGCGGAGGGGAAAGGCGGAGTCGGTCACCGCGGCGACAGAGGGGGAAGGCGGAGTCAGACACGATGGCGACGGAGGGGAAAGGCGGAGTCGGTCACCACGGCAATGGAGGGGAAAGGCGGAGTCAGTCACTGCGGCGACAGAAGGGAAAGGCGGAGTCGGTCACCGCGGTGACTGAGGGGAAAAGCAGAGTTGGTCACCGTGGCAGGGGAGGGGAAAGGCGGAGTCGGTCACCACGGTGACAGAGGGGAAAGGTGTGCACTTGCATGTTTGTAGCGGACACAAATACAAATGGAATGACTGTGAAGCAAAAACAACAGTTCTGAACTTGCGTTCCCACTACTTTTGGAGTATGTATATCACTTTATTTCTTAACCGCAGTACTACTCTCCTACTCGTGTCATAATCCAGACTGATCTCTCTCATCGTCGTTGCGTGTTGGAAGCGTCTGATGTCTAACTGCAGAAGAACAGATGCGCCGTGTGTCTCACCATGACCTCGGCGCTAACTGGTGACAGGCAAGGGGGGATATAAAAACACTGTTCAGTGTGTGTTCAGCACAGGGCGGGCGCTCCACTGACCGAGCAGAGGGGGCAGCCAGTTCACGTTGGCCTCGCAGTGCGAGTCCAGGAAGGTGATGACCTCTCCTTTGGCCGCTGTCGCTCCCAGGAGCCGCGTCCGGATCAGGCCCTCCCTCTTCTTCGTCCGCAGGATTCTCACCTTCGGCAAACGCACCATGTACTCCTCCAGAGAGGCCTTCAGGTGCTCTAATTAAAAAAGGAAGGGGGAGGAAAAGGCTCAGCCGCAGAGCAAAGCACCTGGGACTTGATGGGCTGAAATAAGAATTTCTCCATCGCTGCGCCCCTCTTGTCTCCCCCCGGCCCATCAGCACCCTTTTTCTCACCAACAGCACGACATTACCAAAGGGCACCCTTCCCCTTTTTCATTTGAACACCCGTCTGGAGTCGCTCAGACTCGGGAGAGCTCCCCGTAACTGGCTTGCACTGCCTCAGAGACAAGCTGAGGCACATGAGTTTACCATGAGTCAGCAGGCACTTTGGAAATCTGATCCCACCTTGGAAAAGACACTGCTCACCAGGAAACAGCCTCAAGGCGTGTGGAGATTAAGGCTTTACCTGTGAAGCTGTGCATATATTTGCCAATTAGCACAGACCTAAGGCAAATTGAAATTGACAATGAATACCACTCCCATTTTTGATACCATTTTAAACAAAATATGGCAAAGGATATCACAGAGGATTTCTAAATGCTATTAAGACACCTTGTCTAATACAAAACTCCTCATATACAAAACTGTTCGGGGAAAAGTTTAAAGAAAAGAGAAAAGGTGATTTGTGCAAATGAACAAACCCGCTTTAGTTCAGAAAAAAAACAGCCATTTGGAAAAAAAAACAGCACTTTGAAAACACTCCTGAATCCAGTCCAAATCACTAGTCAACAAGTCCTGTAGTAACATTTCATTTACATATAAACAACACACGGCCACTGTCATGTATCACTCACAAGCTGTCTGCTCCAGCACTGTAAATGCCCCTCAGATTTGCTCAGTGGGAGCTGTGGGTGAGCACTGAGGCTGGGCACACTGCAGGACCAGGAGAGGAAAAAACGGCACACTGTGCCACACCAACATATTTTCAACACAACCCATCGGGAAGGTCATTCTTCTCCAGGAAAAAAAGAAATCAATTTGCCTTCATCGAGCTGATAAATTTTCTTGGCCAGTCTCGGCCGTTTCCTGACAAGCCAATTTACAAACACCATTAAAGTCAGGGACATGCAAGATCTTTTCTCCCGATTCGCGGCAGTGTGAGAATGATGGACGCCCTGCTGGGGCCGACACCCTCAGAGTGTCAGCTCTCCATCAGCATTCCTTCCACAGCTCCACTAACTCCACTTCCTTTGTGTTCACATACCACGGTTGCTAGGGTACACTAGGTGAGTGTATTTGTGAGAAAAGTGCTCTGCTGCGTCTGGAGCCTCCTGTTGATTTAAAAGCTGCAAACTCAAGTGCAAAAGCATCCAATCCACCTTACTGCCCTGGCTTATGAGGTAAAGCAAAAGAGATCAACAAATGAAGATCTGCAGGAAGCCCCCTTCGACTTCAGACCTACAGGCCACATGCTTCACCTGTTTGTGAAACTGCCAGCAGGTAACAAGAACAGTAGGGTCTTGACATCTGCGAATTTAACATTCGCTTATTTGCACTTCCGCCTGGCAGACTGGGTTTTGTATGTAAGACAAACAGATCGGGATGAAACCGAGCACAGCAGACTAGGACTGTGAGATGAATCAAGCTAATGAACAAGTCTCTCCCTGCCCCCTGCAGAAGTGCTCACTGCCCAGACCCCGCATCTCAATGTGGTCTCGAGTTTGTGTATCGTAACAAAAGCTCCAGGTTCTGTGCCAGCAGGGTGGGGAGTGACAGGCTGGAGTGGACTGTACAGTTTTGATTACAGTGGGGCAGAGAGAAAGTGCAGGTATCCAATGGACACATAGGAGGGATTCACGTTGTTTATTTTTGCCAATAACTATACGTTTGTGATTATGGTTGTTTGTTTTAGTTGGTCAGTTATTTTACCCTATGGTTATTTAAACTTGCAACCAATGCATTAGTACTTTATCATATAAGAGTGGGTTACTTAGGTCTTTTAACCATACATACTATATACTGTAGAACATTATATGATGGTACAGTGGAGGGGAGGAAGTGGTTATATGTGAATTTCACGACAGTTTGCGGCATGGAATACATAAATGCAGTATTAGATTTATCCAACGACTTTAAAACCATAGGCAAGCACAGTCCCTTCAAATTACTTAGTATGAAGTCTGTCCCTTTAAGAGAATGGATTCTGACTATAAACAGCTCCTCCCCAAACACAATTGTTCAGAGGCTCCCAACAAAATTGCACATAAAATATTTCCAGCCTTCTTTAAATGCAATCTATCTGATTTTCATATGACTTCCATCAAGCCAATTACTGATGCTTCCAGGCAATTGTGTGATGTGCGGTACCTTCTTCACGTTCATTATGCAAGAGATCTGCAAATGAAAGAACTATTGCTTCTGACAGAAACAACCTGAAGTCCATGGAGTTATTTACTGCAGACTAGACACTCTTATTCTGAAGGGTAACGGGGGGAGTCTCTGGTGGGGCCTCTGTGGTGTGGAAACATTACATCGAAGGATTGAAACAGACTTAAATAGCTTTTGATGTCTGCACTTCCATATGTACATCTAGTGATCGTTAAAACGGAAGAGACCTGAAGAGACAGAAGAGCTATAATGTAAATAATATATTTGAAATTCTAAGCCCATGGCCGAAAAAAGCTGAGTGTTAGGCATCACAACGGATAACTAATGGCTCTGGACCCTGCGCTCAGAACATCCACAATCACCTCCGCTCTTAAAGAATTCTAGCCACACTCCTTTGTGAGTTTTAGGACTTTATTTCTGACTTAATTGCCAAATGCTCCAGCAAATTAGAATATTTTCCCCCCAGAGAAAACCTTTAGAGGTATTATCTATACTGCTCCAAGGGCAACGCTCAAATGCTTTCAAATTCTGCAGTCACCACCAGCGCTACATGGAATAATTGGAGTGCTGTCTATTCGCTACCAAATCCTATTTCACAAATATCCAATAGGTTTAGCTTTAATTTCTAAACTTCTGAATACCAGCATCATATAACCTTCAAACCAGTTGTAACACATACAGTACCTCTCTACCCTCTAGTGAAGCAGCTGCAGCTGTATTCCCAGACTGTTAGATGCCCAAGCAGGAAGTGCTGTGTGAATACAAGGGCAGTTACACCTGCAGCTGTGCTGTTTTTGTATTTTTTATGTTGTGTCTGTGTCTTGTATTTTGTTGGCTGTCTCCTGCCCAGGGAATGCAGATGTAAATTGAGTTTTTAGCTAAGTCTGATGCAGCTTAAGAGCTGTGCTCTGTCCCTGTTCAATAAACTAAAAAAAAATAAGGTCAAGTGAGCCTAATGAAGTTTTCTCTGGCATGCCGATGACCTAATTGTGTTTGCACTGACTGAGAAGAATTGCAATTATGATCGTGCAAACTACATAAACTTGCATAAATAAATGTCTTATTCTGTCGCAAATGAGCTAAGTGGCATCAGGCATGAAGAGGAAACCAAAATATCTGAAATACAAAGACTTTAGGTTCAATCTATCGATGTCTTTGATGATTCTGAATACTTGACTTGGGTCCCCCCATAGCCTCCTTTGTGCAAGAGTGAAAAGATTCATTCTTTTATCCTGTGAGAATAGAATATTTCTTTGAGCCAGGGAGAGGATAATCTTATTTTAGGGTATGACTGGCAGACTCAAGCCTGTCAGAAACATTTCTTGCAAAGCTGCTGGAAAACGTATGGCCCTTTTTCTTACAAACTGCAGCCGTGTCTTAGCTGAGTGCTGAAGCAGGCATCTGAGTGCTTCTCGGAGGGGCGCTGCTTGTGACGGACATGGTGCAGAGAGGAGAGGTTAACTTGCTCTTAACACTCTTCTCGAGGACATACAAATCTAGCCTTCTGAAAGCAGTGACATAACTAGGTTAGATCTGTTACTAACCCATCAGCAGAAGAATTACACTCATACAAACCAGCTGTTGAGAGGCTCTCGGTGAACCTTGTACATTCTTTTCTTGCTGACACTGCAGCATTTTATAAGGTGGACACACAGAACTGACTTGAACGGAAGAATGCTGGACACAAGGGCTTCCTGTGTTCTGTAATAACATATATGTAACCAAGTGTGTTAAAAGATGTTATCTTTGGCAAATATAGAAATATAGGAAGATGAGTGTGATCTTGGAATGTTGCCCGTCAGATAAGCACAGGGAAGCAAGATAGACAACAGAAAAATATTTAAGAGCTATTCTGAGTTAACTTCACTTTGAGAAAAATACACCGAGCATCTCTGTGAATTTTGCTCCCATGCGCATTAAATAAAAACGTCTTTCAACTGTCTTAAAAGGGGAAGTGGAAAAAATTCTCCAAGACAGCAAATACAATGGAAAGTTGCTGCAGTGATTACTGTAGCCTTCATTACAATAATCTTCAATTGCACACATAAGAACTGTTTGAAAATCGCAAAACCAGGCTCTGACGTGGCTCTGCCTGTGCAGGCTCCTGCTTGGAGACTCGGGTTGGAATCTGGGCTGCATCAGTAACTAAGTCTGACCAGGCTTCCTCAAGGGTATGTAATTAGCCTGAATGCAGAGACACGCTCAGCTCGCCAATCAAAAACAACTGTGTGAGCTGTGTTTTTCATGTCAAGATGGAGAAAGAGAAAGATTACCAAGTGCAGGCAATGAATTATCCTGGCAAAGGATTAACAAGTAGATTAATCCTGCAGAATAGACATACTTTGACAGAAATTTCATATCACCTCCTGCATTTCTCTTCGCTCATGCAAATGTACAAAAAGACTTTCACTGAGGTTAATGGATCCCTCTACACTGTTAATTTCACTTCAATCAATTCTACCAGTAATCCAGTTTACTGGAACTGGAAGCAATTAATCACAGAAATGAACAGTTCTCTGCTTTCTTATGCAAACCCATTACTCTTTATTAAGGATATGAGAGCAGAGATAGCAGCAGAAGCAGAATCCTGAAGTATATTTTACAGTACAAAATAATTCTTAAGATCCTCTCCAGATGAAGCTAAAGGCATTAACTTCCCAGGGACAGTGAAGTACAATGCAATACAGAAAAACTCCACTGTAGCTCTGAGCTCTGCTGTCAAGATCTGTCGAAAGATTAAGTTTAAAGCACAATTTGAGTGACATGGTCTGCATTGACAAGGGCTTCCTCTTGAAAAATTAAGAAGGTCTTTAACTCGAAATGTTCCCAAGCGTTATCATAGCTGTAGCATGCGACAATCCTAAATTACTTTTTTCCTACTGTATGTACGTTAACGAATACTGTTTTATCCATTTATTTTATACCTGCTTCCTTCAATTCAGTTCAGGACAGGACGCCTATCCATTGCAGTGATTACTGTTTTATAAGGAAAAATAAATCATTTTTATCTGTGTATCTTTTCTTGTGTATCTAACTTCCAAGCAACGGCTTGCATATTCCGACCGAATCTCTACAGTTGTCACATCTGTGTGAAAACTCTGGGAGAAGACACAGCTGAAGAGGATATCAGAGCTCAAAGAAAGGAGACAACAAGATGGAGAGTCACTTTGCCAGGAAAGGTTTTCTGAGATGAGACTATAAATGTCAAAGCTCCCCATCGCAGGAAGCAGACCCCAGCCAACAGCAAAAACCCAGTCATACAAGAAAAAGCTCCTGGCAGGATGAGCTAAAAAAAAAAGCAGCACACCACTGGCTCCTCGGACAACCGGTCACCACGTCTGACCTGTGGCTCCTCTTGTACGGAGCAGCAGGGCAAAACGAAGTCTTATCCCAGCTCACGGCCCCTCTGAAAAGGGACTTTTTGTGGATTCATGAGTATTCCCGAAGTGTCAAATTAAAGCAATTTTGTACTGACTGTAAGGAAGGCTAAAGAAAAATGGTAATGTCGAAAACATTAAGGTGTCAGAAATCCTAAAACGTGTGTGAAAACTCAACAGTATGTTTCCGTTTCACACACACTCAGGTGCAGTATGTTGTAAGGCTTTGCTAGGGACTTCTGAGTGCTAGGTGATAATTCTGAGTGAACGTGTCGGTGTTTATCTGCAAGCTACTATAATTAAATGCTTGCAACTTTCAAGGCTAAACTTCTACAGCTATAATTTAATGCTAACAATATACTTCCCTTTATGAAAGGCAAAAAAAACCTTCCTTAAGCAAGAGACTTCCTTAACTAAGATTTATAATGGAAACTGCATCATTTCTAGAGCTGCGCAGTCACCTGGGCCCTGGGGCCAGAATTAGTCAGCCAATTCTGCAAGTCCCTCCATCCTCGGGGTACCTCCACTTCGCCACGTGCCTTCCCTGCACGCAGAAACGATGCTGCACGGATAACAGCAAACCATTACAACTCTCATAGCCCACCATTATAAATGTGCTGATACACAACGGGGGGATTACTTGCTCCAAAGTGTACACAACCGACCAGAAAACAACATGGATTACTGTTCTTAGTAATGATATAAATACAGATATTCAACACTGATGATCCTAGGAACCTTAAGGTGCTTGGATTAACTACAGTAACTTCCAAATGAACTAGAGGGGACGATAGTTTTTTAACCTTTCTTGCAGTTTTAATGACATCCGGTGAAATACTTCTATCTCCATGTAAGATGAGAGTATCCTTCCTTGTCAGTGCTGTGTATCATCTCCATACCTGGCATTAGAGGCAACGCTACTATCTGGAAGCTAGGAGCGCGCAGGTGTGTGCGTGATGCCAGAGAACATGTGAGAGAGACAGTAGGCAGTGTTGAGAAATGCGTTTTATTGCATTGATTTTCCCACCTCACTTTTGCAAAAGGAAAAAAAAAGTTAAAAAAGGAAAGGATATACGTAAATTAATTTTAGGGACTCGGATTAGCGTTCTTACGTAGTTGCCCGAGACTTTTCATCTTGGCAGTGTAGGTGGTAACTGCAGCTGGTAAAACAACACTGCTGTAAAACGTGTGTGTAAGAGTGCGGGGGTGTTTGTGTGTGTGTAAGAGTGTAGGGGTGTGTTTACGTGTATTACTACAGCTCAGATGCACAGGGTTGATCAGGTGGCCATAAAAGCCAGGGCTGAGTTCAAGTCAAGCAAGCGTGTTGCTGCAGAGCCCGTCGCAGCGGCAGAGCGAGGCGACCCATCCTGCACCACTCAGCTCGATACTCCGCTTGCTGCCGACTTTTGTGATCCTCACGCACGATGTTGCGGTAAAATAATCCAAAGCCTGGCAGTCACCAGGGCATCTCTCCTCCATCGCGACACACAGGGTCTGTCCTGACGCACTTCGAAAATATGCTAATGGGACAGAAGTTCCTTCACACGGAACTCAAGAGGGCTGCTGTCTGTTCCCACACCTCCAGGTTAAACCTGCCCTGAAGCAGGCCTCGTCCGAGGAGAGCAGCTGGAATGACGCCGTTCCCCCGCACACACACCTAGCTTTGCGCTCAGGCATCTCCTTCCGGTTTCCACTGGCGACGCCGATACCCGACGTGATTGAAGGGGAGGGGCTGAGCGGTTGAGATGACTATGGATACCAGGACGCCTGTGGTGCTGAAGAATTTCACAACTATGCGTATGGTCAATGATACACACATGATCGAAATCAAGCATGTAAATGCTTCTCAAAATGAAACCGGAAGATACAAATGTTGGGACATAGGAGGAAGATACCAAACAAAGTAAATTTATGGTATTTTTTAAAAGATTAAGTCACACTGTTATTTTTATTAAAAGCAGATACACGATGATACATATGCACTGTGCACATTTATATGCATGTGTGCTAAGATGTTTTAGAGAATTGCCATCTTCTCTAATGAAGGCAATAAGAGACCAGCCTCCCTGCACGACAGGCAGTGTCCACACCTCCCTGCACAGTCTGTTCGCACGAGAGGAGAGGAAAGTACTGTAAGTCAGGCAGCACAGGAACATGAAGGCTACTGAAGACCTACTGTGAAAACCCTTCCTAAGTTTACATAATTATGATCTTGCACCTTTTTAAATGTGCTTACTTTATCTCGCAAGGCATAATTATGTAAGTTAATGATATTTTAAGTGAAGTCTCTACATTATATTATCCATTTTGCCAGTAAGAAGCCTTTTCCACTCTACACTCCTTAATAGGTTATACAAACAGATTTGTTCTCCTGCTGTTATTTGCAGGTACAGCTTTGGATGTGGAATAAAACTTGCTTGGCATGTAGGAAGTGGATTGAGCCGGGTGTGATGAAAGATGCTGGCTTTAGTGAGAAGCTGATTAAAGACTGAACACTTCATCCTCAGATTGCCTTATGAAATACCCACTCAGCCCCTCGGCTTTCCAAATAAAGGTACAACAGCAGCTTCCAGAAAGAAGGTGATTATAATCCGAAATCCTCACCTCCTGTGTTTAGGAGTGTTATTCAGTCGTGCACCTTTTATTGAGCATGTACAGTACATCACAGTCTATCTCATAGGTATCACACCACATGAGAAAGGTGTTCATTTAAGATCAGAGTACATTATAAGGAAAGGCAGAATTAGTGATTTACTAACTCATTATCATTCAATGAGTCTCTGCAAAGCCTCTCTCTGCTCAGTCTTCAAAAGCCTTTGATTAGGTTACAGAATAGAAAAAGCCAGCACTCTCATGAAATAACCACGAGTCCTCTACTTCTGCCGAGGAAAGAATGCACTGCACATCAAACAAGAGAGCTTTGACTTGGATCGCTCTGGGAACTGCACCTGTGTGATGTGTGAACTGAACAGCAGACAACATGCACTCAGCACAAAGCTGCAAATCACACACAATTCCAGGACTTTCAACCAAGAAATATTTTAAAAGACACGTGATCCAATGAAAGGCGTCACGGTGAGTGCATTCCTCTCTGCAAGATGAAACCAAAGAGAAATTCCTGTAAGAGCATTGTTAACCATTTCTGACATTGATCCATCAACCCATCAACTCATCAATGCAGGGAACTGTCAAAATGATGATAGATACTTAAAAGATGTTAGATGCACCCAACTTTCCATTCCACATGTGTTTGGATCTTTTTGGTACATTTCTCCAACAATTTCCACTGTGCTATAGAGTCTCCTTAAAGAAACATCCTGTAGGCTCCCTTGTGGACCAGTTCAATCTCATTCCAGATCCTTGTCTGATCTACATTCCCATGAATGAGCTGACACCCTCAGTCACCTGGCCAACTGGGAGAAGACAACTTGTCAGATAACAGTGACAATAACCAGGAAACTAAGGCAGCCAGGCTGGTCAACCTGTGCCATTCGGAGACAGAGGGCAGACCCTCCGCTGTGCAATCCCATCAGAGCAGGGAGGGAGAAGGTAGTGCCCAGGCATGGACCACAGTTCTGTAGAGTTGGTGGGTTTTGGAAATTATTTTGGATTATTTTGAAACTTTGGTCTTGTGGAGAGACTGTGTTCGGATCCCAGTAATCGGCTTAACTGCTCAGTGTTCAGGGAGGAACTGCACCAGTCTAACTAGAAACCCAAAGAGCTTAGGTTTCCGTTTTGTGATGGGATTTTGATTACTTTCTTGCACTGTGAATGAAGAGCACTAGTTGAGTACCTTACGGCTGAGACTGTGCGTTTTGCCTCGACCCGCCTATTAAACAGATCACCACTACACCACCCCCCCGGAGGCCTCACCCCGTGAGTAATCAAAGTTTTAACAGTTTTTTTTTCCCCAACTGAAAGTTATGACCGGGGGTTTTCTGTGCGAGGAGCTATCAGTACTTCTGGATAGATTGTAAGTAAAGACTGGCACTGTTTTCCGTAAGCACAAAAAAATACGAACCGGTAAACCAGCCCCTGTCACGTTGCAAAGGTGCAGCGGAGGGTATTTAAAGGTTATTCAGGTCCGTTCGGAGGCGAGGGGGGGGGTCGTTGCACATCGCACTGATCGTGGAGCATCGTGGGGCTGAACTCTGCTCCTGGGGGCCCCCCGACGTGGGCCGGGGGCAGCGTCGGTCAGCACACGCGCTGCGGAGCCCCACTACATCAGTCGCTCAGGCGCCGATGAAAGCGATTTCAAACACAGCCACGCTGCCTGAGCAGACCAGACGCTGAGAAGAGAAAGAAAGAGGAAGCTGCACGCTCCTTTCCACCCTGCCACGACGAAAATGAGTGCTGACCCCCAGCTGTCCAACTGTGTCTCCATGCCGGTGGTCTCGGCCTGACCGCCCAGGGATGTGTTAGTGGCTGCTCTGCTTCGTGCTCTGTGTTTCTGCTAGTCTGCTCCCCATTCACGTCAGCAGGGCTCTCGCTTGCACTGGTGTTGCTGCGCTCCCCACGAGACGCCAAGCCATGGGGCACGGCCGCTCCTGCCTGGCTCCATACAGACCCCGATTTTAAAGGTCAGAAGAGGGACTTGCGTCATATCATGTTTGAATTCCCTGATTCCAATGTGACCCGTCTGATTCCCTAGAAACTATCTTTGATCGAAAAGTTTAGGAGCAAGGAAACAGAGTAGAAGTGAAGAAGACCAGAGAGAGGAGGGGAGTGTGTTCCTTTAACACAAGACATTTGTCCTAAATTCATTATGGATGAAATTCATGATTCTTGACAGCAACAGTGAGTGCGCTGCATCTTGGAAACTGTCTTTCTTGTCTGTTGGGATACTTAGAGCACAGGACAATTAGTTTCCCCTCTGGATGCTGTTAGATTGTTCGGCGTAAAAATCAGTCCTATTGTTCTGGCAGCAACTGCTCTGTGTCCATTATGACAGGCGCTAGAAATGTGAAAAAAAGAGTGATTTGTAAGTTTTAGTCCCATCCGATTAGCATGAAGTCTGTGCAGTATCTGGAGCATTATGATCCATTAATGCAATCATGGCAGGCTAATTAAGCTTGTTCTGGGGGAATGAAGTGAAAGAAGATTATATCTTCTAGACCAAGACGAAAAAGAGTAATTGTTGTATTTACACTGCACTGTTTTTATCTTTTATTTGGCAACTTCACCCTCAAATTTTAAAAGATTCACAGGACACTGTAAAGTTACAAAAACCTTAATAATAGTGAAAAGCACATTGAGGAAAAAGCCCGTGATAACAGGCTGAATATATTATACAAGCAAGCAGGGTGAAATTGATGTCTGGTCCCTGAAGCAGAACAGTCAGGATTATCTATAATCAATCGAGCCCATTATCATTTATTATTCAGAAAGAGTGAGTATTTTTATTCCAACTCAACCAGTTCAAGCATCTGTTGTACAATGGTCAGCTGAGGCGATAGACGCAGCCATCTGAAAAAAAACATCTGCCAAGTATTTAACCAGGCATGCACATTCTCTCGTAAATAAGGTAACGGTGCAAGTGGCCTTTCTGACTCAATGGCCTAATTAGATCGCAAAGAGGCAGGATGGCAAAGCCACAGGTATCTTTGATATAACAAAGACTGACAGTTTAATGGTAAAAAAACAAACAAGGTTTTGCCCTTCATAAAAATTTTGTTTGACTTCATGTCTCACAGTAGATAAGGCACTGTCCTCATCTGTAATTGAAACAGCAAACACACATTCTACAACAGCTTGAAAGGAATTCAGCATCATCTCAGATGAAACCTAACTGGTAACTTTGTATCCTCTAATTTCCCCAGTTCCTTACGTCTCTACGGGTTTCCATCCAGCTAGACTCTTAATAACCTGAATCACCTCTATATGGATTTAATCAGACCGGTCAAACAGCTCCTGCCAGCTCTTCAAGTGCTGCAGCTTTAAAATCATCAGTTGCAACGCCCCATCCAGGACCAGGACTGGACAGCCCTGCTGCAGACACACTGACTAACCCCTCTAGGACCAAGACTGGACACACTGCTGCAGTCACACTAACCTCCCCTGGACCAGGAATGGTGACCCCTGCTGCAGACACACTGACCCTCCAAAACCAGGACTGGGGACACTTGATGCAGACACACTGACTGACTCCTCCAGGACCAGGACTGGACAGGCCTGCTGCAGATGTCCTGGTCCTGGAGGGTCAGTGTTAGACAGCCCTGCTGCAGACACACTGACCCCTCCAGGAGCAGGACTGGACACATTGCTGCAGACACACTGACCTCCAGGACCAGAACTGTGGACCCTGAGCTAGATCATGGCCTACTGCTCTTTGCCAACATTAAACTCTTGTGCTTTCATTTGCAAGGGCTCTCTTTTTCGTTGACACCAGGATGTCGATTAAGGAGGGCCTCACAAACAGGAAATGACACCTCGTCTATCCTGGTTGTTAGGATATTGTGCAACTCGTTGGAGTCAGCAGAGGAGGTCTTAATGCCAGGATTTCCTAGTATGTAAATCCTTGTCTTAATTATTAGAACAAACAGTCACCCAGCCTCAGTCAACAAAGATGACAGCATCTGCACTATGGGCTAACTGCCCATCAGATAAATTTTAGCAGTAAGTCTAATCTAAGCTTCCACCCACCCCATTTTAATAGCATGCTGCACAAAGCCCACTGCCCTGAGTGAGAGACGGGGGAGCCAGGCAGATGCGCCACGCTAGCAGAAGAGGTGTCAACACAGAACAGGACAGTCTGTCGGTTGTTACATCCTGAACCTCTCCTTTGAGCTGATAGTTCCACATTCTGCTGGCCTCCTGGAGCAGTTCTAGCCGAATCCGGAGACAGCGTTTTTATGCTGGCGATACAGGAATAACACAGCAGGGATAGTACCAGCACTAAACGACAATATTCAAATGGAGAAAACCTGCTGTTTTCCTCGAAAACCGTAAATACTGAAGGACCTGTGAGACGCTGCAGAATTCTATGATTGAAGCGCCTGTGTAAATGTCCCCAAGGAAAGCAAAATAAACAGGTTGGGCACACTAGACAAACTGAATGTATAACATTTTGGATTCACAGACAATATACCACTATGTTAAGACTTCCCCGTTAACAGAAGTAATGAGCACAACCCAGCTCTATCCCAATTAAACAGTTTCTGTTCATTCAGCATACAGGCTGCAAACTTTTGTGCCGCTGCCTAGTGGGGGTCTTTATTAACAGCGCAACAGCTAGATGCTTTGATTAGCTGGAACATCAAGGCTGGGCTGCATCTTCAAGGTTCACTGCAGCAGAATCAGGTGGGAGCTAGAAACACGACGCTCTCGGGCTCTGGACGGCTCGTGCTTCAGCGTTGTTAAAAAGAGACCTCCGTGCTCGGCCCAGGCAGCCTCAGCTGAAGAAACTGCCCCAACAGCACTCACTGTTGTGTTTGCGGAGATCTGGCTCTTGGGTTTCCTGCACTCATCTGTTAAGACTGTTGTTGGGGAGCAGCAATTCCTAGAAGCCACACAAACTGGCTGTATGTCCTTGAACTGTGGGAGGAAACCAGAGCACCCAGAGGAAACCCATGGGAAGAGGGGGAGATCACACAGACTGATCAAATCACAAGGCAAGGAAGCAAGTTAACTGAATTTAACACAGGCCTAGAGGATCCCCTGAGCTCTCCAGCACAAGATGTGGACACCCCTGTCCTGAATTAGGGGTCCCACCCCCACACCTCGCTTTGGGGACCCCCAGGCCTGCTGGGTCTTGTTCCAGTCAACTCTTTGCTTTGTTAAAGATCCAACACAGGCAAGAAGGTGCTGAACTGGCAACTTTGCAAGCACTGTTCTTCCATTCACAAAGCTGCCAGACTGCAGACCTTTGTTGACCTGCGAAGCGGCGATGAAATGGCAGCGCTCCAGAACGTTTACAGTCTGTAGACCAGTTACGGGGTCAATTATGGGCCCAATCACGGAACCGACAGCCCAGCTGGGACGGACAGCAGCGGGCCAGCGGGTGTCCAGGCCCAGGGGTGTGAACCCGGGTCCTGAAGTAACGGCAGTATCGGCCCCCCTGCAGGAACGTCTCCAACGTATTTCCTCTTCTCCGTTGGTTCGCAATGGGCGGCCTGCTGCTGCGGCTTCCGCGCCACCCTCGCCTCACCCCGGCCGCGCCTCTCCCCTCGCGCCAGGCCTACGGACTCCAGCTACCGAGAGCCAAGTCTGGCAATCAGTCCGCCGCAGCCTGGAGCTCAAGAAGACAAGTACCCCCAGCCTGCAAAGTCTACACACTCAGCAGTGAAACAGCTATATTGTAGAACCCTGGATTTGTGCTTATTAAGAAGAGAGGAGCAAAGTTAGATGAAGAGAACACCTTGTTGTTGTTGTTGTTACTTCCTGACCGATTCCGAGAGCGCCAAAGCGTGGAGCCTGGAGCCTGCTCTCCCTGCCCGGCTCTGCCCACTCTTACCTTTGTCGCTGAAGTCGTCCACCAGTATGACCTCGGCCACCAGCTGCGGGGGGGAGCGGTTCAGCACGCTGTGCACAGTGCGCAGCAGGGACGACCAGCCCTCGTTGTGGAAGGGGATGATAATGCTGGTGTTTGGCAGCTTCTCCAAGTATAGCTTCTGCTTGCAGCTAGAACACAGAAACACTCGTCTAGAGGAGCCCGGCTCGTGTTCAACGCGCTTCACCTGATCTCACTCTTTCCAGATGGATTCAGACGACCACACGGGGTGTGGCAGCGCAGGAGGCTCTTGATTCAGGTAATGATTCAGCTGGCCGTTACTGCATTTTCACTGAACAATTAAAAAGCTGATTTTTGCAAAGCCCAACCGTGAAATGCACCGGAGGGGCAAGATAATGAGAAGCCGATATTCACAGAATTAACCGTGTCGTTTTCCGCTGGGAGGCATTACAGATGCAATGCAGCGGCCTTCATTATCGTGGCGGTCTGGAAATGTCTCATTTTGAATAGCTGTCGCCACCTGTCAATACCATTAAATCCATTCCGTTCCTCACTCTCCTTTCTAAATGAATGCGGTTCTGCTCCAGTCGTAGTTGTCTGCTCAGACTATTTTTAGACACCTAAGGGTGCATGGCCATCTCTCCAAAAGCCTTCCCGCTATACAGAAATGCACAGTTTCACGTGCAAAGCACAGATTATCACCAGGAACATTCACCGATGGAAGCATTTAGGCCTCAGGGCAAAGCACTCCATGAGGGTGACCCTGAGGCAGGTGTACCTCAATCAGTCTGGACACATTTCCCATGAATAGCTAAATACCGCACATGTACGGCTTCATGTTTCAAAAGAAAGAAACTCTGCACAGCACCAGGGATGGCTTTCTGTATTTGGGAGGTTAGAACCCCTGAAACATGGTGATGAATCAAACTAAAAAAATAAATAAATGACCACCCTTATGACTTATTTTGGCTTTATGCCATTTGTGTTGTGCATTGAAACATTGGTGCTCCATGCCATTACTGCCATTATTTACTCATTTATTGTGAAGTGCACATAGTTTGTTCAATTGCTCGTGTGTCAATGATAGTACTTACAAGTTTACTGAATAGTTATTGGAGACCTGGACCTCTCCAGGGCACAGTCAAGCTGCTCCAGTGTTTTTAACTCATTTAAGACCGTGTCAGAACTGACAGGGCTGGCTGCTCCTTCACTGTCACAGACTTAGAGACCCTTCCCTCTCATGGTTGGAGCACAGCAACAGCAGACCAAGGTGCTACTCAGGTAACATCTTTTATTCTTTGGCGGTTACTACCGAGACAGTCCTGGATGAAAGCTCTGCTGGGTGACCGCGATCTCCAGGGAATGGCAACAAAAAGAAAATCTGATTGGGTGACTTCTGCGTTTACCAATTACCATATTTAAACAGAGCCTGTACTTCAGCTGGCTGATTACACCTTGCACTAAGTACAAAGGTACATGAAATTTCTCTCAAGTGGATTTATGGTTGTATGTTAATCATCTACTGTATATCCTGCCACATATATACAGTATAGATATGCACCTGTTAGAGGGCCAGACCTCATCTTCCAGATGTTTTTCTTCATGCAGATAAACTCACAAACGTGTGCTTAATGCAGCTTCTACCGTATGCCATATATGTCACACATCCGGCTCTGCTCTGGCCCTGCTGGGGTTGGATTCCGGCCCCTCCGGGCCGCAGAGTGGATACAGCGGAAGCCACTTCGGCAAAAGGTGACGTTCTCTGCCGCGGCAGAATCCTGCTCCGTCTGGGTTTCGGGGACGTGATGGCCCTTTTGCAACAAACTCAGAGCACTGAGCCCCGTGACGCATCAAAGCTCAAAGCAATGCCAATCAGTGACTAGACACAGTTCCCTTGACTGGGCGCCTCACCAGTGCCCTGTGGGAGAAGAAATTCAGGTGGGGTGCAAGAGTGAGCACTAGCTCCAGTGATGGACGTTTGCATAGCGCCACACGTTTCTTAGCCCTTCTCCTAATAAAATGCAGCAGACTTGACGTCATCAGCATTTTGTTATTTCTCTACGCTGTATCTGAAGCATACAGACAGGCCTTTAAAGTGCATTAAAGTCTGGGACACTATACGTGCGACAGCAGCACTGACAGCTATCCCAGTCACTGCTTTACAGATCTCTGAACCTCCAGGGCAGTTAAGCCCACAGAACACACCAGCCAACTAGTAATACTGCGGTAAATTCCAGAAAGCACAGTATATTGTCTTGTTTCTAGCATGTTAAGTTTCCTTTAAAAGAAATAAAGCCCGATCTCCTGAAATAAAGCCTGATTTGCAACCCCTGGATTCTCAGCATTCCCTTCATTTCAGCTCGAGGTTCAGAGGAATCCTCCCCCTCCGTCCTGCCAGTGGGAATGGGTCCAAACGGACCATGCACGCGTCAGCTGCCTTCACACAGGCACACTTGTTTGCAGCAGGATAACAAAAAAAGTTTCCAGTTTATGGAAACTTACCAATTTACACGCGAAATGAAATATTTTAATTCTTAATTTCTGAACAGAAGATACTCCCAGCAGTGACAACATGCTGCATTTGATATCATTCTCAGGCAGCAGAGACTTGAAAGAACAGCAGAGGCAAGATATCGCAAAGCGACACAGATTTGGCCTAGAGCTTCATTACACGTAATTAAATACTGCACAAATGGCAAGATTACAAGCACCCTAAAGGCTTTGCATTTTAGACCTGTGATTTCCTTGCAAGCCTGAACATCAATTAATTGCTAAGAAGCAGCAGGATACTTGTATAATGTCCGGCCCTTCGGGACACTCTTTGAAAAACCTTTAGCGAGACAGCTCTTGGCACAAAACAAATCTCGCAAGGCTGAAAGCAGTTTTTTTTACCTTCTGCTGCAACAGTATTGAAAAAATAATCTTGCCTTTCCTTAGAAATTTAAAAGAAAGAGCTACAAGCCATATAGCTCGCAAACCATCTCTATTTGTCAAGCATTAAGTCAAGGACACCATTACAGAACGGCAAACACTTCACAGGTGAAGAAGCCCTCTTTGCAGCAGTGAATCACTTTTAAAACTTGGCGATCGCCGTCAGCAGCAGATACCCTCTGCCACAGCGCTCTTTCATTGTAGCCCACTCAAAAAAACATGCAGGTTCAAAACAAAACTAATCGATGTTCAATCATAGTTCAAATTACATTTCAGAAGATATCTACTGGAGTTATTTAACATCAACCGATTCCACCTGACACTGGTTTACCCCTCCCAGTAAAATGGGTTAAGTCAGATCGAAATCAATTGAGAATGATTTAAGGTTACTCAGATAAAGGTTTTGCGTTTGAAAGCAGTCTTAATTCATTCTCTTTAGGTTATGCAGGGAAAGATGCTACACAATGGGAAGGCTTTTGAATCGCATCAGCCAGCCGGTGTTCCACGGCTTTCAATGTGATTGAACAAGCTGCCTGGTGTTTACTTTAAGGAAAAAGCAACCAGCTCGAATACAACACAGATTTTGAAAATAATTAGATTTCAGATAGAGCAGATGAAATGCTTAACATTCTCAAGAACATTTTGAATATATGAACCAGGAGTTAAATGAACATCTGTACTGTAGGAGTTATAGCACACGAAACACAAGGGCTGGATTTGCATTTTAAATCACCTCTAATAAAATATTCAAAATACAGCAGTGATTTACGATTATGGTAATCTATGGCAGTCGTTTAATACTACTCCGTGGTAATCTGTGATAAAATGCCTAATGGAATAGTTCTCCTCCAGCTGATGATGATAAAAGATTACATACATCCTGAAAAAACATGAATAAAATTATTAGTGTGTGATTGCACAACTTTACTCAATTAATCTTCTACTTCACTTACAGATGGCAGCTTTATGATATGAGCAGCGTTAGCATCCACAGAATTGACACCGGGCAATTGCTATTCAAGAAGAGCGTGGTACGAGGCTACAGTCATGGGCTGTTAAAAAATAACCAAAAGCCACAGCATCGCTAGAAACGCCTCAGAAGAAAGAAAAGCAGAACCACCTACTTGGGATGCCTGATGTCCGTCAGCGAGCGGTTCAGCGAGATCCGGTCGCTCACGTAGATGTTGAACCCGTTCTCTCTGTAGGCCTGATCGACGCGGTCGGCGTCCGTCAGCGGGAAGGCCTTGCCCTGCTCGCCGTTCCCTTCAAGACCACAACACCACAGATGGGTCGGCAGGCGGAGTGCGAGCCGGGGCGGCAGACAGAGGAGCACCCCCCCACCCCCCACCGCGCCCGTCACCCCGGACAACCCCCCCGCGGAGCGCCATCCCGCCCGCACTCACCTGCCCTGGCCGCGTCTCGGCGGATCGCCTCGTAGTCGTGCCAGTCTCGCCTCCTCGCCCCGCCCTGGCCCGGCTCGCCATCCCTCTTGGGCCGGACGTTCGCGCCCTGGGGACACCAGGAAGGGGGCCGGTGAGACGCCGGAAAAGCCTGCAGCCGGCGGGAGGAGAGCCAGGCCGCCTCGGGAACCGGCTGCGGCTGGCGGCTCTGAACCGCGGAGCTGCCCCGCGAACAACACCGGCTCGCCCGCCGCGCTGGAGCACGCTCTCTCAAGATGCGGGGCGAACTTTGACAGGAGCCAACTCACTGCTGTGTCACTAGAGATGGGGGGGGAACCATCCGGCTCGATCCCGAAGAAGCCCAGAGGAATAATCAAAGGACACCAGAGGAAACGAACGAGAAGCGGATTTGAAGCTGGGAACAGGAGGCACTCTCACGCGGAGAGCTTCGGCGGTAGAGAACGGGCTGCACTGTTGTGCTGTTGATGCTCCAGGTACTTTTAAGAAGCGTTTGGACAAGATGCACAGATTAACGAGCTCCTGCAACCAGGAAACTATTATCAGGGGAAAAAATGTCGACACGTGACTTGCTACCACTGGCACTTGAGGAGAACTGCAGAAAAGACCTTCGGACCCTCAGCTTCAGACGGCACTAACAGTAGAAGGAAGGACAAGTCCCTCGCTCAAGAAGAAAACTGTTCAAGCTCAGGCGCTTCAGAGCAGAATCTGCCCCTGCCCAGGCCCATCAGGTGTGGATACAAAACACCTGAAAAAAACATGCCAGCCGATAAAAAGGCAGGGATAAAAAAGGGGACCTTTAATGTGCGCTTAAGTCTGTATGGGGCATGTCACATAAATCAGTAACACAAACTATAGGATTATCGCAGTAATTTTGTTTAAAATCCCTCTATTTTGAACACGCACTGAGAATGGGCAGGAAACGTCACTCCACACCCTCAGAAATGCGGAGTTGAAAATTTGACCTGAGAAAGTAGGACAGAAATGAAAAGGGAAAACATTTAGTTTATTGATTTTCTTGAGACTAATGTGAAAGGTCTTTAACACCTTGCAGTGGAGCAGCTCATCAGAAAAAATGTACTCCAACATATTTGTCACGTAATTTTCTGTCCAGATGTATAGGGAAGCAAATGGAAAATGTAAGTTTCATGCTCATTTTATAAAGAGAGCTTTCCTTGCGGAACCGTTAGAGACTGATTTTTCAACTTGCATATTGTAATTATACAATATTTTTGCAGACTTGAGGTGCTGCTTTCACAGGAGGATTTCCCTGGAAAGTGTCTCTTTCACACTTTGCTTTCTGAAACGAGCCTGCAGTGTGGAAAGGTGTCAGGATGATGACACCTGTCGATGAGCAAGTTCAACATGCTGGTGACAAGCAGACACCAGCTTCACAGTTTCACAGAAGCGGAGGTGTCCCTTGTACACTTTCAGAAGTGTCAAATCACACTTTCAGAAGAGTAATTTAATAAAGTTGTATACTGATGGTAACTGGTGGAAATAAGTGAATAAAGGCTCTGTGTGCAGCAATTTAGATTATTTTTGCCACAGGTGAAAGGTGGAGCAAGTAAAGACCAACATAAAAGTCGCAAAGGAACATGTAAAGGTGCTTCCCTTCTCTTTTCTGCAGGAATAAACCTTTACTTGTTCCTCGTCAGCCTACGCATGCTGACGCAGCTCCCGACTGGAACTACTGCAACAAACGGTTGCAAGTGAGCCACCGCTGTCGAAGCCGAGCACTGCACATCTGGAGTGTTTCAGATGAAGAAACAGGCTGCACACTTAAAGCAGGAGTAAAGCTTTGAGAGCTGCAGGACAACAGAAGGGTCCATAAAATGCAGTGGCCTGGGTCGGAAACACCATGGCGTTCATGTCAGGTCACCTGCAAGCCCTGATGCAGAGGCTCGGAGGAGGCTGGGTGCAGAAGTGTCAGACCGTACCACCCCCCGAGAGGCCACCTGCTTCCACCTGGAGAAGAGGTGGCCAGCTCTCAAGTGCGTAGAGCCGCCATAAAAGGTCTTGGATAACAAAGGCAGCAAAATGGCCGACCTTTCAACCCAGATGAACCGGAGGGTGTTTTCCCTCCACTCCAGCATATTAAATGAAGGTCCTGAACACGAGCTGCAGCGCGACCACCCTCTCATTGCCCCATGCTCAGCTCTTGTGCTCGTCTTTCCTTTGAGGAAACGGACGCTCTCTCCTCCTCCGCTGAGCTCACCCCGGGGTGCTGTCTCGCGACGGGGGCGCCTCACAGCCTGAGCCGTGCGTCTCCTACAGCTGCGCTCGCCGTGAATAAACAGCCCGCAGACAGCGCCCCCCGGCCCTAAAGGCCACAGACACCCGACAGACCACACTTCCACCCGGGCGCTGCAGGACGCACGGGACATGCTTGAAAAACATTTTGAATGGAAGAAAGAAAACAAGGGGCATGCAGCGGATGGGGAAAACAATCCTGGCAAAACGGCGGTGTCACCAGCAGGGCTGAGCAGGTGGCCGCTGGCTGGGCTCCACCATGATCGCGCACTGATCTCCGAGGCAGGGAGGAGAGCTGCAGGACCTCCCTCTGCTGAAGCCTCTACACTGTGGGACGGCCTCGGGCACTAAACCTACATGATAGACGAGGTGCAGCCATGTCCACTGAAGGTTGGAAGAAAACACTTGAAAAACCATGCGGCAGCACAGTGCAGCAGACTTGCCCTCGCCCATATTAAGTTACCCACTCAGATTTAAGAGCTCTCCTGCTGACTCAACATCAACTCTGCCCCCAACACCAGGAATAAACAGAAATAAAATGTTGCCAAATGAATCCATAGAGCCAGGAAGGAATACATTCAGCATTTCCAAACCAGCCACATCAACATCGTCAGTAAAAAAAAATCACATTTTTATTACAACACAAAATAATGCATAATGAGTTGATTATAGATAAATTAGTAAACCTTATTATGCAAATGAGCGGGCTTGCTTACACAGAATTAATTGCCATTATTAAAACTATTAACATATGTAATTGGCAAGGAAAACAAAATTACCGTGAAGCATGTTTCGCCGTTACAAGACTGAAATCCCAGGTCTTCCTGAAGTACTCTTACATAATCCATACACTGCAAAAAACCGCCTCCGCATCAATTTCCCCAGCCAATTTTGACTGTGAAGAATAAGACTCCGAACCCAAGAAGAATCACAGTTCCGTTTCTGGGGCAGTACACCTTCGCCCGCCCACTCTCACTGTGCGACGACGGCAAGGGCGAACATCCTGGGGTGACAAGTAAAGGCAGGGTGTGAAAACAGCAGCTGTACAGAATAAACCACCGGGATTAGCAGTTTAATTCTGTCCGCCTGTAACACCAATTCCCGAGGGGCAAAAATATTCTGACGGCCCCTTTTATTCACACGGCTCCACCAGCCGCTGCACCTCCAGCCTGCTGCACAATGAGGGGCATCTCTCCCGTAAATCAGGATCACGCCCCACTAGTACCGAATCACTGGCACTCCCCGGGAGCAACAGATCACTCTGTACACAGTCTATTTTCATTGAAGGAAGACAAAAAACGAATGTACGTTCCTTTCACTGCGCTTCACTGTGGATTGTGCAGAAGACCCCTGGGTAGACCCTGACAGGCGGGCGTGTCCAAGTCTCTGTGCACAGGTCCTCATTCTACAGGCCCCAGTGCCGGTACAAAAAAAAAAAAAAACGCTGGAATATGGATGGAAGGATGTTAAAAAAATGTTTCAGGACATTTCAGGGAACAAACGCCCTCCTGGTTAGAAAGAAGGGCAGCCACAGTGCAGCACATGATGCCGGAATAGAAAAGTCCAAGACTTTCCGAAGTCCCTTCAAGATCAATTTTCAGTGCTTTTATTTGCAGGAAGCATTGGTTCCACGAACCAACGTGGTTCTGTATTCTATGGCTTGTGAGGCCATCTTGGACCTGGATGGACTGCACAGCATTCTGCACATGTTCAGAAAGGCACTGGACTCGCAGAAGAAGCTCTGTTGCTCTGTAGTGATCCTGCACCCACCAAGCCTTACAGGTCACACCTACCACGGGTCTCCAATCTGCATCACATGGGAATTCTCTCAAGACCTATACGCTGCTAACACTTTGCTTAATGGACCCTAAAGCACTAAACATAACTACATAGTCATTAAGAAACAGCAGAAAGGTATCCACATAAAATGGACACAGCAGGAGTTGAATGTTGCTTCACAGTTACGTTTAGTAACACTGTACTGCATTAATTCGGCATTCCATGCCACTCCTCCACTCCTTGAACAACATTACATATGCTGTTTAGGACAGTATTTAATTTATTCTTATCCGTGCCACAAGGAGAAGAGCTGACTGACAGGTAACCTTATTATTCAGGAAAACTCTTTATATTGCAGATCCTGTCTGAAGCGCAAAGATCAAAACTGAGTTCAGGAAATCTGTTCTCAAAATGCCACTATGAAAGACAGCTTCCCTAAAGCAGAAAGCTAAAAAAAAAGTCCAGATTCACTTGAAGACTGTTAAGAGGCGCAGAGATGCAACTGCCCCATTTCCCTTTGATTAAAATTTCAACACAGAACGTGGTGGTATTCCACTGGGGTTTGTGGTTAACAGGAGCTCACAAATCCTTTTACTGAGTCAGGGCATCATAAAGTCTCTCCAACTCCCCCCCACCATCAGACATAGAGCCCTAGTGTAACATTTTATAACATGTACCCTAATCATTCTAAATAAAAAGGGAATAATTCCCTTCATTGAAAAAAAACATTTCTATAGCTTTCACTGTACTAAAGTGAGAACAAGAAAGTGGATTATGAGTAATTTGCTTCAGGTTTGCCCAGTAAGAAAAATAAATCACACTGAAGCAATGCTGTTCTACATCCTCCAATTAAAAGAGTAGATCAATGGAGACCAGCTCATTTCTCCTTGGAATTCCTGAACTGGCACCTTATTGCTTTTTCCATATGAGAACTCGAGAACACGGATGAAAACCGATGGAAAGCATATTTAAAATGGAGAACAGGAGACACTTCTTTACACAGAGGGTTGTGGGTGTCTGGAACTAGCCACTCAGCCATGTCGGTGAACCCATTACCCAGGCTTCTTCCGAGATGAATGGCCTCCGAGAAGCACCAGGATCCTGAAGGACAGACAAGACGCCAATGCAAAACACAAGAAACTAATCACTGCGGGTCCCCTGATGGTCTCTAAGATTTGTAGGAACTGTAAAGATTTTACACGAGAAGAGCTATTAGTTATAATAGGGTGACCCACACAGGACCTACAATGGGCAACGACACTTCGAACTACGCACCCCAAAAGTCAGAAAAAGATTTGTTTCCCCTAGTTCTGTCGAAGCAGCCCTGTCCCCTGAGCTGCAGGCACTAGCGGAGATCCAGGACCTTTGCATTTTGGGGTGGCACCTCAGAACTGCACCTGGCCACTGCTCAGCTAGCTGCAGGTCTTTTTCGACTGGTGACCCCTGATCCCAGCTTTTCTTTATAAACAGCTGTACCTCCTCGATGACAACGACTGGGAAAAGAGACGGGCGAGGGACGAGCTACACAGTCTTTATACACACCAGCTGCCAAGCTGGGTGAGGAGAGTCGCGCCATTAATGCTGAACAACCCCAATCAAAGACTTGGGGGAAAAACATTCACAACTGGTGGAAGCCAGCGACACAGCAGGGATGCAGGGATGCAGGGACACGGCCCTTCTGGGCTGACAACCCTCGACCCGCCAGGAATGAACTCCAGGGTGCGAGATGAAAAGCCAGAGCTGTAACAGCGAACGCACATATTAACCTCTCCTATAATGGCGCAGGTTTGATGTTCTGCTGGCAGGCAGATGATTTCATCAGTATTCAGGCCACGGTACAAACATCCTAATAGAGTAGTCCCAAACAGGAACAGTCGCCTGCTTTCGGGCACTTTGAAGTTTTAAATGTGTTTCTGCACAGCATCAGCATTCAAGCTTGAGTTCGACCGACAGCAGGAAGCAAAACAAAAAAAACAACAAAAATATCACATTTTACCTGGCTGAGCAATTTTTAATCAACACTAATGTGCCCCTGTAATGGTCTGTTCTTTTAACGCCTGCTGGTAGCAAAACTGTTATGCTGAAAGGGCCTATTATAGAACAGTTCGTGCCTGCGACACAGCTTTTAACAGCTCTGCTTAATGTCTAGTGAGACAATACAGAAAATGATGTGAAATGCATATCTGTATGAATGATGCAAAGCAGATCCCTATGAGCCCAGCTGTTTCTAAACAGGAGGGTGTGACAGCTGTTGAAAACAGATTACAATCAGGCTCCTAGTACATTTGATTTTGAAATCTTCTATCAGATATGCTTTCTCGTTGACATTTAATCTCGCAAATAGTGGAGATTAACTGCACTCCCCTTTTATTTCAACGGCCTGAAAACCTGAACCTGAAGGGTTCAAGATCATTATAAATGTTGCGTGTACAGCCACTGTGCATGTGAACGGTGTCATTCCACATAATCACCAGAGCTTACTTACGGAATTAAGCACATCACTGCTCTCATGTTGGGATGTCAATACATGCTACCGAGCTTGGTGCTCCATAAAGCTACTTTAAAGAACTCAGACCAAGCATGGAAAGAGTAGTAGCAGCCTTTAGAAATCTGCCCAGATGTCATCAAACTAACATGCAACACCAAGAATAGACCTAAGCCTCATATTTACAATGGATCCACAGAGATCAGATTGAATGTATAACATACAAAGAGCCGGTTACAGCATTAACGAACTAATCCGTTTGTCATAACGTATTCACGGTACTCTGCTGCATTCTGTCAGCCTACAATCTGCGGTACAATGTACACGAAGTGCAGAAGACGCAACTTTTCTGGCTATTTTTTTAAATACTCTTAATTGCACCCAGAACCATACAGGACAACACAAGGTACTTTTCAATAAAATGACAAAACAAGGGCTGTTGCTTAAACTGCTGGAACTGTAGCAGTGAAACAGTGAATTCACTTGGTTCAGAAAGGGAACTGCTCCAGCATGAACATTTACTGTCATTGACACCGATACCCATAGCTAAATCTTGGAATAACATGAAATTATCAGCAGGAAGAATGTGCACTCTGCCATCGCTGCACAGTAATTTACTCAACACTTTCCACAAAGCTGTTGACCTGTTCATTTCACGCTGAATGAGAATCAAATGTTTTAGTATTGAATATCAGGCCTTTAACCAGAAAGGGTTTGTCGACAGGGAAGGAATGAATGAATTAATGACCCATTCCATTCACAAGTATGAAAGGGTGAAAAAGGCCATCAGAAGAGCTTCAAATCTGGTCTGGAATTGGGTAAACAGTGCTCTTTTCTGCCTTCTGCCTGAAGGTACAGAACACAGCTATATAGAGCCGATTGCAATACTGTGAGAAACGTTCATGCACATCAAACAGAATTAAACTATGGCCAGAGTTGACCCAGTAGATAGTATCAGAGAGCACTGCTGCAGTCATCAGCAAAGTACCGTGTTGCACAGGCAGAGCAGAACAGTCACTGAACACAGCGTTAGGGAGCCCTCAGCTCGGAAACTTTCCTTCCTCTTTCATCCTTCCATGCATATTATACAGCCCCACCAGCTCCCAGTTGTAGTCATTATGAAAAGGCTCCTGCTGTGCCCCGTCTCAACCCCTTCCAGGCAGAAAACATAGTTCAGCAGAGCGGCGTCTTCTGGGTCGCTGTTCTCCAAGCATTTTCGGGGGAAGCAGGAATGAGAGCTTGAGAATTTACTGAATTCCACCTGCAGTCCCTCTCTTACAGAACCGGCAATCCAAAACATACAAACCAGCTCGACCAGCATGATGAGCTTCCGAACAGAGTCTGACCTCTATGACAGAGGGCCCTTGCACTGGGCAGTACTGGGTTAATCAAGTACTGTTAAGGGATTCTGTAGGGGCGGTGTGGTGACTCTGTGGCTCAGGCTCTGCGCCACTGGCTGGAAGGTTGCCGGTTCGTATCCCGCAGCCGGCAGAGGAATCCTACTCCGTTGGGCCCCTTAACCCCAACTGCTTGTATATGAAAGAAATTCCTAACACAAGAAATTGTATATGGCAATTAAAGTGATCTGAAGACCACTGGTTCCTGGAGAAGCTGGAGACTACATCCCAAAGCAATGGGAAAGTCCAACGCAGGCCTTGCCCTGAGTTAATGATGCCGAAGAGAGGAAGCATTTAGCTCATAAAAGACCAAGGGATTGAAGGTCTTTAAAATCTGAATTTACATTGACAGTGCCTTTACTA
This sequence comes from Lepisosteus oculatus, assembly GCF_040954835.1. Classification (NCBI taxonomy): domain Eukaryota; kingdom Metazoa; phylum Chordata; class Actinopteri; order Semionotiformes; family Lepisosteidae; genus Lepisosteus; species Lepisosteus oculatus. The sequence continues at coordinate 40,792,819 of NC_090706.1, read as the reverse complement.
CTGCTAAAACCATTCATAGGGAGAAAGGTGAATGTCCATCTAAACAGGAAATCAAACGCAGTGCCGAAGGTGTCGTTCGTGTTCTCCCATTCTTCCATTTCCTCCTCATCCTCCTCCCCTTGGCCCTACCTGCACTGCTCACGGGGGATTATGGCCCTGAAGCACGACAGCTGGAGCCTGCACTGCGGCTTCCTCACAATCCACTTTCTTAATCACAAACGCATTTCTCTCGCAAAGACATCGACCGTCTTTCTTCTTGCTAAATGTGGCATGCATCAAGGAATTCTATGTTGCCATTTAGATCATTTATTGCCATGTGAAGGGTTCTGTAATGCGTTGTGCATGCTCAACTAGCAGTTACATAAGTGAACCTAAAATGCTTTATTTGTTATGTATAATTTAACTCCCTAACGAGAGACACGTGGTTCCTCCTACCTTACTCATAGCACGACGAGGACAAAACACAAAAGCAAAGAAAATGCTCTGGAAAGCTGGATTTGAAAATAAAGCTAAAAAAGCTTTATTTAAAGCTAGAATTTACAAATATTTAATATTTACAAATATAATATCTTTCTTTCAGCTCTGCTTGTATTCCTTTTTCCACTGCCTGCTTCACTTGCCTGGCGTTTTATTGAACAGCTGTTCCAAGAGCAGAATAAGAGCTCTGTGAATGCCTGGTAAGGGTGAGATTCGCTGGCTGCCGAATCGCTTACAAAAGGCATGGGAGAAGAGGAAAATCATAAATAATTAGTGCATCCTGCACAGCCATGTGAATGTCCAGGAAGACTTCCATTGACAGCACTTGCGGAGCAGCTCGGGGATTGAAAATAATTGGATTGCATACAAGTGTCTGCGCACAGTGCTCTCATTCAAGTGCATACTGTATATCTGCAGCTGCTCTGCAGAGAATAAAGCCTTCTTTTATGGGAAGTAATAACAGTTCTTAAAGCGCATTAATCCAGCAAAACAAATGAACTTGAACTGGAAGTTCGAGCTTGCAAAGGACCCATCTAGTATCAGAGGTGTCCTGGTGAGGCTCGTGGCAGCCTGGAGACCAACCTGGAAGCACACGACTGCTCTCGCCCTGGAGGGGGCGCCAGTTCCAGAGGCAAGCTCTGTGGGCCTGTTAGGAGGCGGGAGGAATGCAGAGCACCCGGAGGAAATCTACACAGACTCCGGAGGGCTGAGCAGACTCCGTACAGAAGGCACCTCAGCTCGAGATCGAACCCAGGACCCCAGAGCTGACCACCGCTGTGCCAGTCCTGTTTGCGGAGGACGTTTCAATCACGGTGGCAGGTGTGGCTCCCTGCACTTGCATTTGACAGCACCTCAAGCTTAGAAAAGCTCACGAAGGCTTTGAGTGGAAATCCACCGCCTGTCGACAGCGTGAAGCACACAAACGTGTACATACCTGAGGACGTCAATCCTTTTCGCTCTAATGAGAAAGGAAGGGAATGCGGGTGGAGAATCCTGGCACATACATTTTGTAGCTGACAGGCGACACAGGGCCTAGGTGTGCTCAGGAAGTAAAGAGCTTCCAGTGGCCCAACGCCCTGCCTCACGAAGGCCAACCATACCGCATAGACGGTGCTGCAGCTGCCTCTCTCACTTCCCGCAACCTGCGAGACACAACGTAACCTGCCGGCAAAACTCAGCGCACCGCAGACGTCATGCGCCTGATTTTCTACAGGTGGAGGCAAGAGAAACAGAAATGAGAGGAGTGAGGTCGACTGAAGGGTCCACATAGATCTGCTTTAATCGATACAATCACCTTCCTGCTGGGCTGACTCTTCTGAGATATTTGCACTAGCTGTTATACCGCTGTGCACTCTTAACAACATCTATAGTTAACTCTTCACAGTATGGAACTGACCTCTCCTGCAGCTTAACCACTGACTCTACTGGGACCGTAATAACATGGTGGGAAAGAGAACCTGCAGGCCCAGTAACGATTACCCAGTCTCCCACATGCTCCATCGCACAGCCCACAGACGGCAGCAGGCCGATTTAAGACAGAGGTCCCCACCTCTGACCCTGGAGGTCCACACATCTGCTCGTTTAACCAGCACAGGTTAATTACTTAATTGAACTCATAAGTTGCTTGACTGCAACATTTGCAAGTTTTTTTTTTCCCTACTCAAAAGTTTGGGATTTTATTTGACTTATGAAACGCAACAGTTAAAAGGTGACCCCCAACACGTTTAGTGGCAGATAACCGTCAAATAGCACATTATTGAGTCAATTCAATGCTCAATAAGGTAACAGAGCTCGGCTGGGACTGCAGGTGTGTGGTCCTCTGAGACCGTGGCTGGTAACTCCAGTTTTAAAGCAGTGAAGGCCAGACCTCTCTCTGTTCAGAGCTCTTCATCCTCAGTGTGCGCTTTTTATTTTTCAGTCGGCCTTTTCGCACATTTTGAGACAATGCAAGTTCTTCATTGAAATGAGAAGAGAAAGCTATATGAATACAGTACAATTCAACTGCTGAATTATTTCATGCACAGTAGCTTGAACAAGCCGCCCTTTTAGAAGTCATACACAGGGGGTGGGGGAACAGGTTTAAATCCAGATTAACCAAGCTGAACCAAGGTAACCGTTAAACATGTTCTGCGGTCATTCCCTACCAGTGCCACAGTCCAGATGTTCTGTCCCAGTCAACCCAGTCTGAAACAGCAGCAGGGCTCTCCACCTGCTCCATTTATAAACGATATGCTGGAGAGCGTGCAGGGAGCAGGCTTTCAGACTCAGCAGCGTCAGATACAACAAAGACAAACACAATGAAATCTCAGATATATTCACAAAGTGCTTATAATTCGTGGCACCATATAAACAAAGGTTTTCTTTTTATATCAGCGTAAGGACCAGCACTACAGGACATGTTCTAGACTGGCTGAGCGTGCAAGACGAACGCTACGACGACGTACGCAGGCCTGTGGCAAAATCACGAGGCTCAAAGAAAGAGGATGGAAACGCTTTTGACGGCTAAGGACTGTGCTTCAGATTTTTTCCCCTCAGTTCTTGTGCAGCTCTAAAGTAAAACACAGATCAGACTGTAGATCTCTGAATTGTCAGCCCGCTCCTACAATGCAGAAAGCCACATCCTGCCAGCCAGATTCACACATTGTTGGGCGCTCTGCCACTCTCATCCGAAGTGAAGAAAGGCAGGCACTATTTCAATCCTCAACCTTTCACAGCCCTCGTCAGGTCTGAGAGAAGAGAGGGATCTGCAGCAATGAAGCCCTTCGCAAAACGGCTGATGTTAACTGTGCAATCACATGTCCTTCAGCAGAGCACAATCCTGGCCTAATAAAATTCCTCAGGAGCATGTTGACTTGTAAGCGATCCTCATTTTGGATCCATGTGAATTCAGAGCCTCCAAGTGCAATATTTACAGGTTCTTTCTTTTTTGCTGCCTGCAAACCTGTATTGGCAAGTTTTTACTCTAACAATTTCAACCTTGCACCAACACATTTTAAATTCAGTATTTGAGTATTTTAACACTGTATGTTTACGATGGTGCTGCAAAAGGAACTCTGGCTGAAATCAGTTGAACAATCAAGTTTCCCCAACATTTTCTTGATGTAATTCCAGCCTGACTCATCATCACCAAGGCAGAATTGCTCTGTGATGATCAGTTGTTAAAGGCTGAGGGTGGTTTGCTTGTCATGCACTCTGAACAAGAAGGAACACTGTTCAAAGCACACAGCAGAGCAGCTAACTCTTGGCTACAGCACTTGAGGGCACTTTTGCAACAAATGTTCTGTTCAAACTAGGTTATGATGAAAAACACAGTCCAAACCAAACGAGTAGAAAAATTCCAAGCAAAACAAGTAGATAAAATGTTCTTGGAATCCACACACAATTATTCCAACAGAGCATAGGGTACCAGGATAAAAGTTCTCATTTTGGTTTTTTTATATTGAGAAAAAGAATTTCGCATGGTTACAGGACATGCATAATAGATGTTAGAGAAAATACAGAATTTTGTGTGGGTAATTAATGATCTTATCATGATTCAATTCTTTTTTTTCTCCATGGGAACAGTTCTGAAGAACTTAAAATGATCGTTTTACAATCCTTTAAAAAGACATTGCTGTCCAAGTCAGGATCATTTAAAATATCAAAGTGGATCCACTGCTTGGTGATAAACTCCCATTCCGAGTCCAACAAGGGCCTTCAGACAGTGATAGAGAGAGGCTGGATCTGCCTTAAAGGGAATGGAAATAGGAGCTGATAATAGACTTGGAAATGGAAAAGAAACAGAAAAACCAGTGAGAGATTCCAACCTCACTGTACTGTTGAGGAGGGATTATGCAGGTCCAGCTGGGATCAATAAATAAATAAAAATCCAGATGACGTTTATCCTTCTGCCCATCCTCCAGCTCACTCTGTTCAGTCCTGCCGTCCCCTCAGGTGAAATAAATGTGGACAGCAAGAACACACAAGGCCCTGGCAGAGGTCTGCAGGAAGCACCTCACCAACAGGACAACAGGGCCCTGCAGCCGATCTCCACCTCACCCACTGGGGCTCTGCAAGAGCACCCTGTGCCACAGGTGAAGGAAATGACAAAACCCAATTAGAAAAACAGAGACCGCGATGAAGCATATGTGAACGACAGGACCATCAACGTAGCGGAAGCCAGGTCTCACACCTTTTGCGCAAGTTAAAGAATTGCATCGGGCGAGGTGTGCATGCTCAGATAAGAGGAAAACGTTATGACCAGCGTTCATTTAATCCTTTACTTAACCACAAAGGTGAACCAAGAACAAATGCCCATTTACAACACTGACCTGGAAGCTAACCCTTTTATACAGCAAGGTGTTGACTGCAGGAGTCCACAACCCTCCAGCAGACTGCCCTCTCCTCCAGACAGCGGCACAGGCCCAGACTGTTCACACACCAGTCGCTCCGTTACGGAGCTGAAGATGCGGATGGGTGCAGTCCTAAGGCTGGGGGAGATTGTCATCTCACCTTGCCAGCAGAACTGGAACTTGTGGCAAAAGAGGCAGCACTTTCCTTAGACCCCGGTGACGAGAGTTCGATTCCCCGTCACACCTGCTCCAATATCAAAGGACAGTTAAGCTGCATGTCACAACTACAGCTCCCTCCGATATTGTTTGTGGAAATATAGATTAAAAAAAATGATATTATTAACAGTCAAGTTTAGCAGTTCAGCTTCAAAACGCAGCTTATTAGTGATGACAAAGGAATACAGATATAATAATAACTTATGATGCCTAAATTATTTAACCTGGGTCTCTGTAGATGCAATGGCCTGATTTCAAGACAAACCCTTAAATATTTATTACTATATTGCTTTCACACAAAGGAAACTTTTTACATGACCTACAGAATATCCAGTGATTTTTCTATTTTCATCTCCATCTGGAACCAATCGTCAATCACTTTGGTTCGCTGCTGCAGTTGTAGATAAGAACAGAAGGAAGGTAACAAACGAGAGGGGGCTACTTGGCGAATCACTTGGCCATTAGTAATGTCAGCAGGTAAAGGATCCAAGGAGCTCATCCAGCTGTTTCTGGAAAAAAGCCAGGGTATCAGTTTCGGTCACAAGGCTGGTCATCTTCTTCCAGTCCAAACAACCGTTATTGTAAGAAAGTGCCTTATATTCTCGGTTTTAAACACCCTTCTCTTTAATACAAGCATGGTGAAATAAACAAGTGCCCCTTAAAGTGCACAGTCTGGACATCTGTGATTTTGAAACCAAAACGGTGACACTCCCAACTCAACAATGACAATCAAAGTGATTTTCATAATGTCTCTTGGCCTGTAAAGCAGGACTGTACACCTCTGATTTTCTGGATTCAGGCATGTCTACAAACTAAGTGGCCCACAGTAAAGTATGGCTTTGTGACTCACACTGGAATCAGCTATACTTCAGATCCTATCAAGTACAGTCAACCATTTCTGCAGACATGGAAAACCAAGACAGATTGTCCTCCAGGATTTACACCCCACCCAAAGGAATGATCCCCTTCAATTAACAGAATAATACTGCTCCACCCAAAGTTCATTGGGTTGAACAGTGGACATCTGGTACACCTGGATATACTGTACAGCAGCATATAAGTGAACTTCTGACTCTCTGTTGATGCCAGATGTTTGAGCTGATTACTGACAGCTCATGATCTGAAGGGATGTCAGGCCTGTACTGGACAAAGAATTGTTAAGGACAGTCCTAGGTGTGTTTCCAATCCACAGATCTTGCAATTACCCTGGGACTCCAATTACCCAATCAGCACCCATGGTACACAGGCTTGTAGCATATGGGAGAAATATTCAGGCAGCTTGTCAATAATCCAAGAGCAACAACGAAGGACTCACCCTCACCTATTTCTCAGGCTATTGTCTACTTTAAACTTGACTGTCCTGCTCTGAATCAGTCAATATTGACACTTTGTAATTAGTGAAACAGGTGCTTTTTAATGCCAAGTACAACAAAGTGTGCGCGTACTCCGCCCTTTCCAGCAGAGCAGGTCTGAGAACGTGCCGACGTAAGCAGCTCTCAGTTTTGGTTGTATGCTCACACACATCTTACCGATGATGAATGTAGTATCAACAGCCTTAATGAAAACACCTTTGACTGCATGTATCAGGAACTGCTTGGGACGTATTGGCATCCTTTTCAGCCAAGGACCCAACCCTGCTGCAATACATTTTAGACCTCTCTTACTACTTAATTTGAAGCTCAGCGGTTTTCTATCCTCGCCACAGCGGTCACACAATTTTTCCCCACACTCCGAACGTTTTAAGCAAGATTTCAGATGCTCGGTCACGGCCAGACCTTCTATCCATCAGGACGCCGCGCTGCACCGCTCAACAAACACCAGCTTGGGGAAAAAAAAAAACAGCACACTTACTGCAACGGTGGCTCTGAGCCCCTTAAATCCCTTTCTTTGGCTCGGAGGGCAAGATGTGGACACTTCAAGAAGCACAGAACATTCTGCTGGCCTCGATAAAACTTGACAGGGAAAACCGAAGAGCAGCCTTGCAAAACGTGGGAAAGCCATGATCCGTCACACGTGGCGCTTATTGTCAGAAACTGCCCTCGACTAATAGACACCATGCCGGAGGCAAACACTGCTAGAAACTGCAGACACACATGCATCTACGAACATCCACTTCAGTTCCAGATGTTTGATGTGCAATATTAAGCGCTATGCGTACTCTATAGGTACTGTTCCACTGGTACCACTAGTAAAGGGATGCGTGATGAAACGCTCAGCACGAGGGGGTCAGAGCACCTGCTTCCAGCTGAACAACACGGTCCCCTGCAGCACAGAGCGTCGGCCTGACCAGCATACAGAGCAGCCTGCACTCCAACACCAGGCGCGGAGTCCAGATGGGAAAATCACAGCACGGGCCACAACAACAACACCCCTGTTGTGTCCTTTTCAACACTCCGAGGTCCTTCGCCACGACAGACCGTAGCCCGAGTGACAGATTAACAAGAGGCACAGAAAGCCAAGTGACACCCAATGTGCACACCTACGCTTGGTTCCTTAATGGTGACAAGGCCGAGTCGCACTTTTCCTTCCTTTCTTGCTTGCTTGCTTTAAAGCCTCCCGTTTCCGATAAAACATTCATTAAAATAATCCGGAACTCTATGAATTTATTAACAAAAGCTGTCGATAAGTGAAAACAAATTACACAGCCACTCCAGTCTAGACTCACTGGACCTGTATTTCTGATGCTATAAGAGTGTTACAGACCTATGGGCTAGAAATCCAAAAAACGGAGTCTTGCGAACAGCAGGTCGGTGTCACGACCCACGTGAACTCCTGCGCTGAAGTCTGCTCAGGCTGCATTTCCGGACGGAGGGAGGAGTGGGGGGGCCTCGGACAGACGCAAACACGGCCACGCTCCGCGGGCACGGAGAACACACCGGCTCGGGCCCCCCGTGATCCGAAGGGACGGACAGCGGGAGGAGCCTGTGGTGCCAATAATCACAGCTCAGCACACACAGAGCTGCTGGGCCTCCCTGCAATTCCCCTGCATGAACCTGCACCAGCTCGAGGTCCCATTCCTTTCTCTGCAGAAAGCCTGTCCTTGCTTCATCATAATATAGCAGCTGTGAAGGCTACAGTGTTCTGAGGCTGCCGGGTGTCATAATCAGCAGATCATTTGCTTAGGGAAAAAAAGGCAGCTCAAAATATGACATTGCATCACATGACACAATGGGGTGAGCCTGGTTTTCTCAACCCTGGTACTGTATGAGCAGATCACATAATTACCAAGGCTTCTTGAACAATAAACTGATTTGTAAATCAGGTGTTTTGTTAACAGCTCTCTCCCTCACTTCTCAGTTCAGGAAATCCCAGCTTTAGCTGCAATGCTGCCAAGACACTGAGCCAGCCGAAAGCTCAATGGTCTGTCGTCCTCTTGTTTCGGAAAACACAGAGGCACAAGAGAGAGGTGACAAAGGAGAAGCGCTCTACGGCCCATCGTGCCCGTTCAGTAATTAACACTTAATTGATCCCCGCATCTCATTCGGGTGTTAATTGATCCCAGGCTTCTACGCGGTAGCCAGGGTATCGACACATCCCATAATGTGTCTGGGAAGCTTGTTCCACGCTCCCACCACCCTCTGGGTAAAGAAGCGACTCCCTTTCTCGGTTTTGAGGACTGGAGAGATCTGCGTCAGGTCCCCCAACATGCAGGGGGAAATCAGAGATTCACGTTCTATGCTGCAAGTAGGGAAAAGTGAGGTACGCGGCAGCCGATCACTGGACAGACTGGGAGCTCGGAGGGTATCAGGGCAACTGTAAGGGGTGTTTAGGCAAGGGCAGCCAAGGACACGCTTTCACATTCTGCTGAAAATGAATGTTTAGAAACGATGCTAGTTTCAGGAACCTTTGCTACCAGGAAAAAAAAAGACACTGGCCTTGCCTCATCCAGACATTTCGGAAATCCATAAAAACACTGGTTCTCAAACGCTTAACACATCGAAATCAAGTATAAAGGTGTCACCCTATTTAGCAATACATACCCCCGACACTACGGGATTTAAAATGTATACAACTGGTATGCTGCTGCGTTTTCAATCCACAACCAACGAAGAGCTTCATGCTGACCGTGTTGAACAGCTCAGCCGGCTGCAGACTCGACTGGGATCTTGATCACAGCGAGCGCATCCACACAGCTGAACCTTCACCGGCAGCTCCGGTTCGGCTGGGCTCCCCCGAGGCGCAGCGGCGGAGAGGCGAAGACCGAGATTTTGTATATTTGCCTAGCGCGTTTTACAGGTAGGTTGCGTTCTTGTTGTCGGCACTGCTACGCTGTCGTATATTGTCACACACACAACACGGGGTCTTTCCTTCCAGACGTCCTGAACGAACTGCAGCTCCTTGTGGTTCGAACTCGCAGCGGCTGTAGCTCAGGGGAGCGGCGCTCCTGGCTCTGACCTACAACAGGTCAGAGGTGTGAAGTTTTGCCCCCGACAGAGCTCTCGCCCACTTCTCCTGCCCTCACAGACAGGGAAGCGCACGTTTCTACAGACAGCTAGCGTCACATATTCTGTAGCTACGCGGAAAAAAAAAAAGTCTTTCACCATTAAGGCACCGTGCTTGATTTTGCATTTTAATATCAATTTCAAACCGGCTGACGAAGTAAAACAACAACAAAAAGGCACACCTCGAAAATCTAGACAGCGCTTTCGTAACTTCACTAGCTCTCAGAACTGCACGTTTTTAAACCGGACTGCGATTCAGTCAAACGTAGATGTTAAGCTCGAGTCGGACTACTTGCGAAACAACAACAAAAAAAAGACTGCGCTCACAAAGTCAGCAGCACGTCGTCTTCAACACGTTTGCTTGCCCGTTGAGAAACAAACCTGCATCGCCTGCTTACACGGTGCTCGAGTCCTGTTTCAATGCCACGGTGCCCAAGCGCATGATGGTAGTGATGATGATGATGATGTTTGAACCTTTCACTTGGTTCTGGAAAGTTTTCTTCCCGGATTTCCTGAAACTTGTATCGCACTGCATTCGAACCGTTTCCTCGTTCGAATACGTGGCCTGTCCTTCGCCGACAAAAAAGACACGTCTTGAGCCCCGCACAGCCCTGCACAGCCTCGCCGCGCATCTGAGCGCAGCCTGCGCCCGGACACCACCCGCACAGCCACACGGGGCAACCGGGGTGCGGGTGGTGGGGTCGAGTCGGTGGAACAAAAGTCGCAAGAAGCGCCTTCCGAGCGGCGGGCAGCCTCCGAGAAGCCCGCACTCACAAGGCGAGGGGGAGCAGCCAGCCTCCGCCGGCTCCGGCTCCGGCTCGGAGCCCGCAAGGAGCTCAGCGCGGCAGGGCGACACGGCCAGGGAGTGAGACAAGCACGGCTTCTCACCTGGACAGCGGGCAGACCCGCCGCTCTCTCGGCGATCTCCGGCGAGCTCTCCAACACCCGGTCCCGGTACAGGGACCACAAGCCCACGTTCGGCAGGAACAGCAGAGCCGCCAACAGCAGCCCGGCGAACTTGAGCAACCTCTTCTCCTTCCGTCTCATCTTCTCTTCCAGCTGCTGGGTAAAGGGGGGAGGGCGACGGGCTCCGACGGCGCTCCTGCGGACTCGGTCCAGGTACAGACAACTTTCTCTCCGAGGCACAGCTGATCTATCTGCGGGCACTTCCGCTAGGGGGAGCGAACCACTGTCCGCGCCGGGGGAGTTCCAGGGTAACCCTGCCTCCCCGGCAGGGACGGCGAAACGCACATTGCCGATTTTAACCCCCCCTCTCCCACCACGGGGGCTCCTCTTGTCGGTCGTGCGTCGCAGTGCCACAGCGGGACGGGCTGGGGCCGCGTTGCCGCCGTGACCCGCGGCAGGGCGACGCCGCGCTCCTCGAAAAGCCCCCTGCAGACGAGCCGCCGAATGGAACCGGTCGCCTTTGACAAAGTTGCTCGCTCGCGGTTACAGGTTACCGCCGGGCGCCCGTGTCCGGCACCGGCGTGGAGCTCGGCGCACGCGTGGCGTGTTCACACGCCGTGTCCGGGGCTCGTCTTTGCTAAAACGCCCTGTACTTCCTGCTGTTCTACACCGGGTTTGACATGCATTCGTATGATAGAAAGGGGGAAAAACCTAGCGATTGACGCAAGGTTCAAGGATAAAGATGTACTGTGTTACAAAAAACACTTAAGTATGAATACATGGTGAATCTTCCCGACTAAACTTTTATTATTATTATTATTATTATTATTATTATTATGATGATGTAACGTATGGCCAGTAAAACGAATGAAATAAACCTTTCCTGTACTTTTTAGGTCCTCCGAGTGAAGACCTCCCCTGCCGGGGGAAAAAAAAAACCCAACAACCTTCAGCTGAAATAACAACTGACCTCTGACTGGGGACAGAGGGGTTCAAAGTGTAGGTCACATACATTTCACGGTGTTGGTTAATGTGGCCTCCTGGAGAGTTCAATCTGTCCACAGCACGATTACATTCTTACACAAGTTGGTTTTCGCGTCCTGGGTTTCCTGACTACAGCTCGGCGGCAGAGTTCAAGAACATTTCCTGCGCTGCCCCACAAGGTGTCGCTTATTCAGTGCTTGGGGATGCACAATTTCATATTTAAAAAATACTTTTTGTTATCGAATAAATGTAAAACAATTGTAATATTCCTATTAAATTGTGTTTTTTTAAATAGCTCCTCAATGTAACGTTACTCGACGGCCATCGATTTAGATACATGCGCAGTAGAATACATATAAAATAAATCTAGAAGATATTATCAATGTAAAAATGTTTACATATTTCTTCCTGTCCCAGTAAATATTTTGCAATGTAATAGAGTAACAAGTTCAGGTTTATTCCCTGCTGAAAAGAGAAGAAAAGAAACAACGCTTCGGCTGTGGGTGTTTATAATACGGAGTAGGTGTGTGTGTGTACACAGGTGTACACTCACTGGATTAAATATAAGAACTTCAGTCAAATGAATATTGAGTTTCAGGAGCACGAGACGGGCATCTCTCCTCTCCCCAGTCGAGAAAATTCCCGGATCTCAATCCGACTGGACGCTGGTAGAAGCAGGGCAGCTCAATCCCACTGTACATCACCCTCATCCTCGCCTCAGAGGAAGGCTAGCATGCTCCTGGGACTCACAGGGATCGAGCAAGTTATGGAGTGGGGTTCCTAATATTTTGGCCAGTGTGCATGGTTTTGCACAGAAGTATACAAGTATACACAGCAGCTGTTACAGCGTTTATATACTGTATATGCACTTTACAAGAAATACACTTCAGGGCTGTGGTGTCATTTTTAAGACCATGTAGTTGCTATGAACACTGGCCATGAATGTTAATTAGCCCTGGCTGTTTCACTGTGCTGGGGATTTGTATTTATAAAGTACTGCAAAGTACTTGAAAAAAAAAAACGCCTGATCCCTGTTATTTTTTTTCTACCTGCACAATAATAGCTTTCATCCCTCATTCCTTTGTCATGCCCAGGATTTTAGCTGTGCTTTCAGTAAAGCTTGTGATGTAGATGGACTCTGTGCACTGGGTGTACTGAAGTATAAATATTAGTGCAGTTTTAAGGTCGGGCTAGGCTGGGATTCCTATACTTACACGTTCTCCAATGTACTTGCAGGGTGGCACTGTTGGTTAGTGGCGCGGACTATGACCCCACGCGTCCCTGCAAGCCGTGTTTGATAATGGCAGTGCCTGTGTGTTTTGTACTGTACCTATCACTCGGGCATTCACACCCCTCCATTGAACAAAGTGCCAGCTGAAGCACTGGCTGCAAATCTCAGCACAGGCGAACACCATTTATGCAGCATATCTGTATCCTGCCAAAGCTACAACAAGAAACGAGATAACCAGAAATCCTTTTAAAACGTCTTGAAACAAATGATATCTTAATGGTATCAAATTATTCTGCCATGCTCGGCTTCTGCACGCCTACAATTAACTGCTCCATTTCTTGCGGAGATCAGCCTGGCTTCAATTCTCCAGAGGGGCTTCGCTGTAATACCCAGTGACTTCTGTCTGGCACACTTTGTGTTTAAACCCTGCACCCGAGGCCTCGTGACCTCACAGATCCTTCAGTTACAGCTAACAGGCATTCCCTTCATAAAACACCGCCGACTCCGAGTCTCAGTTTAATACCCCAGTGCACACGGACAAAACAGTGAGTTTAATGTGATCATGAATTCGATTATTTACACAGGCAGTTCTTCTACTTCGTATCCCTTTACTGAATTGCTGAAACAGTGGCTCAGTTTCAGTGGAACAGTTGAAGAGTTTGCCCACCTCCTTTCCTGTGGGCTCTTGGAAGTGTTTCACGGCCATGAGCACAAGAAGATGAGACAGCTGACATATGAGAGTGGGGGCTGCGTGGCCCATCTAGCTCGTTGGGTTGCTAGCACGTAATTGATACAGGGATCCTTTCAAAGAAACAACAACGAAAGAATCCAACAGGAATGGTCAACTTGTTCCAGAACCTCACAACCCTTTGTGTAAAGCAGTGCCGTCTGTTCCGAGTTGTAAATGCACAACCTGCAGCTTTCGCACGTGTCCTCTGGCTGGTGTTTCACTGCTGACTGTGAAGAAGCCCATTGGGTTGACTCTGCTACTCCGATAGTCATCCCTCATTTCTCTCTAGTTGAACACCATTTGACGGTACCCACTGTGGACCAAAAAAGAATCTGACATCTTTTCTTTTTGCTCTTCAATCCCCTTTCACGTTTATTCTTGTACTGCAATCTGTCAGCTCACTGTAATAATGGCTGTGTATTGTTTTGTAATGGATATGCATTACAATGAGTCCTAAAATGTCCATTAGACATGTCAGCTTTGTATAGCACTTAGCCTGCCTGCAGTTCCACGGTTCACTAACTTGAGTGCCAACTGCCTTGGACCGAGGTGTCAGAATAGTGATTAAGTCATAATGCCCTAGTTGTGCATTGCCTTTCTCAATCCTTTGTTTGCTACAGTACATTGTCTCTGTTTTCATGGTTGCTCTGCTGCTGTGTCTGACTACGCTTTTTGTTTTCTTACATAGAATCTGTCTTGTCTACCTTGTTGGCCACATCTCAAGTGAGCAAGGTGCTGCACTATTGTCTACATCAGCTTCATGTCCCAAGCAAGCCTTTCACTGTTTAGCTCTCACAGTTGCCTCCAGAACAATCTGCCAAAAAGCGACCGTAGCTTAGTGAGCCCAGGTCTGTGGCCATGCCCCTGGAGTTTTCCCCAGGAGGACCTGATACAGATCAGTGCTGAGTCCGGCAGGAATAAGCTATGCTAAAGATGATCACAGTCCTTTCCTGTCCCCTCCACATGACAAGCCTCCCCTGGTCTTCTTCATACGAGCTGGTTTTGACTGAAACTGACATGCAGCTTATTGAGTATCAGCGTAACACTTGAGGAATTCTGAGGGCACGTCACTGTTTTGTATGTGATGCAGCTGAGGTCTGATTAACTTTTTTGGGGGGCTGAGACTTGTATCCAACGTGACTGACATTGGTGCCCGTTTCTGGGGCTGGTATTTTACTGGAGCAGCCTGAGTGAAGGGCCTGGATCTGGGGAGAAACAGCAGAACTCTGCCCCCACGATTTCCACACCACCCTGTAGTTATCCAGAGTTTTGACCCCCACTATGGCGAGGTTATGAATCAGTCTCTGGGTACTTTTGCTGTGCTTGTTTTGACAGAACCTTGATTTACTGTCGATGCTCATAATATTTCAAGTTCATTTTCAATTTTTCACAAGTGATCCCTCACCTTTTTTTTTTACACTGGTGCTTATTGGGAAATTAGAGCTCTCCACCATAGCACAACCACCCAACTCCCGTCTGACAGTCTTTTCCGTTTGAACATACCTGCTCTGCATTTTTTACCAGATGCAGTTAGGAAAGTGCTGTCAGTATCTTTGAAGGCAGCTGGGTTTTCCAAGCTGTTTTCACTGTTGTCATTGTTATTTGACACAGGCTGCAGATCAGATGCTTGTGCTCTGTGGATATAGAAAGAGGGGGAGTCGTTTTGAAATGTATAAGTGTCCTGTAAGAACCTTCTCCAGGCATCTGACATCTAAATTGGTCTTACCCATGGAACGCGTGTACTGTACTCCTGAACTCTAAGAAGAAGTGACTGAGCAGGGATGAGTAGAAGTCATTTCCTCGCTGAAAATGAGAAAGAAAAACACAACATTTAGGCTGTGAAATCTCTTCAGGTGTCAGAAGACTTTAAGATACCTGAAACGGTTCCACGTAAAAATCGCTACAGCTGTAGCGGAATCCGCATATAGTATTGGTCGATTCAAACAATGAAGCTTAAAAAAGCCCAGCGATTTTTACGTGGAACCGTTTCAGAAACACGGCTTGTAGTCACCTACAGTATTATCACCCGCCAAAGCGCACGTTAGAATTAGTATACAATCTCAAATTACAGCTGTAGACATGAATCCCGGTTTAACAACATATCTACGATGGCCAGACGGCCAGGTGGTAAAGAGCTGCTTTTTAACTCAAGTGCAGGCTGAGGAAGTGATGAAAGAGACGCGCCTGGTGGTGCTAAACACGGGAAGGCAAAGCCGTTTGGCAGACAGCTCTGCTACCCCTCGTCTTTGGGAGCCCATTCCGTATTTTATTTTGGAAAGGAATTAGCCTCCGCCATCTGAATTAATCCATTTGCAGCTGCAGCGACAAAGGAGGGAAACGAGACCGTCAGATTAATTCTGTTTTCCGAACGAGAGTGAAAAACACGAAAGAGCTAGCCATCAGCTCAACAGAATAAACACGAAAAACAAAGCGGACATCTGGTGCGTTATGCGTCTTTTGTCATAATTATATTTTGAACAAACGGAGATAAAGTTGTTAGAGTTCTCACATTGTCATGTAAATCCAAATTAACGCTTCCGGCAATGAACATAGTGTAAGTGTTTCTTCAATTCCCAGCCCATCCTCGGCAGTAAAATGATGTCTGGGATTTGATCTGGCAGAGTGCGAACTAGATATCGGAGAAATAGGGTACGTGCTTCCTGTATTATTTATACATATGCATTCATGAATATACATTGCAAATACAAACAGCTTGGCGTCGTGAGATGGGGCTCTTTGGAGAATGTGCATCAACACGCTACATTCTGGAACTAAACGCACTCAAAAAAACTACTGGCATCTAATCCAGTTCTTTGAAAGAACTTGATAGCTTTAATATTCTATGCTCTTGTGTGCATCTTTGTGTGCTGAAACACACTCTTTTTTATCCGATTTCGAGATTTCAAAGCGGCGCTTGAAGATGTTTTGCATCAAGAACTATTACCCAATTACAGACTCTGAACTCCGTGCGAACTTCATGTGCAGATTTCTAATTGTAAACTTGTAGTGTTAAAATCCGAATCAAATCCAAATTTATGTGCATTCACTGTTGCAGTTCAGATGACACAGAGTGAATGTTCATAAACTGTGTCCATTATAATAGATTACAACAGAAGTTATAAGAGAAAAGTCAAAACGTTCATCAAGCGTATACATAGATGTACATTTTTCTCATATACTAGTATGTTTTTGGACTGAAAAAAAAGCCCGTTCTTCATGATTTAACACACATTCAGCACCACAGATATCCCTTAACCCCCCACTAGTTCATGATGCTGAGAGTCTACTGTACCTGTGCACAGGTGAGTGAAAGTGAGTGAGGCTGGGGTCCTCCCCCTCCTGAACCTTCAAGACCCCTCTTGCTTCCATGAAGCTGTGTGAGTATGGTTTCCCTCCTGGCCAGGAGCCACTCCTGCTGCGTGTGTTTGCACTGACTCCAAAGCTGCTCCAAAACTAAAGCACAGCAGCACACATGAGGTGAAACCGGGGTTTCTCGCTTCCTGGCGCTGCCTAGATGATGAAGGGGGTTTGGAATGATTTTCTTGATTTGGGGGTGTAGAACAAGCTACCCAGCCATAGTGTTCAAGATGGTATCCAGGTTTCTTTCAAGAAACAGCTGGAGGAGATCTTGGGATCAAACAGGCTGAATGGCCACGTCTTGTTTGTGACCAGTATTAGGTTCTGACTTACAGTAGTATGTTCTTCAAAGCTTTTTTAATGCCTGACACTGGTCTGCACTCAGATATCACTCTTCCCAGCTCTCATGTCATCTAAGCCCTCCTGAATTGCTTAACTGCTGAGACAGTACTTGCAGCTCTTCCAACTTCTGAATCAACTGCAAAGGTGATACGTTTACAAGGTATACCAGAGTCTAAATGACTGATCTAAATTAGGGAAAGCAGGGCACACACTGTGGAACTAATGATCTCATTCCAGCCGGAGGAAACTCCTGTTATCTCTTTCATTCACATTAACTAAGTCATTGTGCACATGCCATGTGATACATCTGATTCCTGGAGCATTCAGTGTGACGATTTGCTCTTCAAGTGGAACATGAAAATCCAGTCATATGCCTGAAAATATCCACTGGTGTTGCTTCCCATATGTACAAATATCCCCTAAATCATGTTTTTAATTTAGATGCAATTCTTATTTGTTTTTTTAATATTTTTTTCCATAACTCTACAGATAACATGGTGTAATTTGCTGGCTTGTTTATTTCCTTCTTTTATGAATGAGTATTTCATTCAGCTTTTCCAATCAGTTGGCACAGCCTCCGCACAACAGGAAAGTACAATTCTTCAATTCACAACAGCATTCAGCATCTCTGAAACTGTGAAATACATCAAAGGATTTAGTAAAAAAAAATCATCTTATCAGGTCAGTAACTTTATTGGAGTTTTATCTACCAGCTGGTCTCCTGAGGGGTTGACATCTGAAATATACAGTATAGAGATATTGGTTTTGGGCTTATCTATTTGGTCCAAGCTTTTAGAAAAACAGAGAGCACTAAAAAGATTGCTTTCACATGCCGCAGGTTTCCTGTGGAGGACGATGGAGGAACAGACTCCGGCTACAGCTGTTCTTCCCTGAGTGGCTCTCCTTGTGCAGGTTTATCCTGGTGTTCCCGCACGGAGGCTTTCTGCCACCTGGCCAGCAAATGAAATGTGCAGGATCCCATCTGCAGCCAAGAAAACAATTTCAAAATCCTGCAGTGTTTCATCAGATGCTTTCATTAAAGATAACTTGAACACCATTTCTTCGTTGGTTGAATGAATGCTCACCCTCGGAACGTAACCTATTTGCTCACAACAGAAGGGCTGAATGAAGAAATTAACATTTTTCTAGTTTCATTTTAGCTGTGTTTCCTTTCATCCTGGGCTCTGTAGATATACTGCATATGGATTCATGCTGTCATATAAAGAGTGGTCTTAACAATGGTGTAGAATAGCACACATTAACATGCTATCAGGTGATTTGTCCCTTACAAGCAGCAAGATGATTTTGTAGAAGGCTTTGTAGAAGGCTGATGTTAATGCTACAAGCGTTAGAATACTCTGATAAAATTAAGCAATGCTTTTTTGGGAGAGGGGTTATATTTTTAAATGATGGGCGGAATAAATGTGTGTTGAGCAGTGGTTCATTTGCCGTCTCTCAGAAAAGGAGACGACGGTGATGTGACTCTCGTGCTCTGTGAAAGCTCTGTGGTGCAGCAGCTTAGCTGGACTCTTCTTGAAAATCCGTTGAGGTTCTGAGTTCCGGCAAGGTGACCTCGGTCCCCGTGCTCGCGAACGAGGGGCACTAGAGCCCAGCTTTCCTCACTCTTCAGCATCGCAGCGCTGATCACCTGTTACAGTAGGTAACAGCTAGTGATTTCTGTACACTGAAATCAGCAGAAAGGTCTTAGACATTGGAGCCTCAGTGTGTGCATTTGTGTGTGATAACGCAACACCATTTTTCCCTTCTAAACACAGCATTTTAACACCTTTCTCTTTTTTATTTTTGAAATTCATGGCACTGTTTTCCTGCTATCGGCATATAGACAGCGTGTTGTGAATGAAGTGTAACAATGTGAATCATATCGCAGCCTCAGGTGTCTCAGCTACAGCTCATTTGTCACTGGTGTCAATTGTACAGTGTTATGAGATGTCAGCCCTTATCAACTAGAGCTATTTTCTGATTTACAGTCCTACCTCTGATGCTGGTTTTCTGTCCCAGTTTTACAGTAAATGTGGAAACTTTTTTTCTGGGAAAATCTGTACATGACAAAAGGATCTGATACCACCAGGAAAAATAATTGAAAATAAGAACAAACAGGTAAAAAAAGGATTTGCTTGGTATAACACCAGTTTTTGTTCTTCCCACTCTCAGGGTTCTAGACATAAAGGGGACTGAAGTAAAAGAATGTGTGCTGGGCTCTCACCAAAAATAAAATCAAGAAATTAAATTGATGCAAAATCAACCTGTGCCCCGACTAAATCAAAGTGAAGTGTTGCATACTGGCAATTGTCAATTGTAAGAGACATAAGACCTAAAACAGAGACATAAAAACTGAGGTCCCGACTCTCTGAAGTCATTAAAAATCCCAGGTTGTTTCTTGACAAGAGTAGGGGTGTTACCCCAGCATCCTGGCCAAAATTTCCCATTGGCCTTTACCAATCCTGGCCTCCTAATAATCACCATCTCTGAACTGGCTTCATCACTCTGCTCTCCTCCCCACTAATAGCTGGTGTGTGGGGAGAGGACTGGTGCACTTCCACTGCTGTCGCATCATCCAGGTGGGGCTACACACTGGTGGGGGTGGAGGGGATCCCCATTACCTGTAAAGAGCTTTGAGTGGAGTGTCCAGAAAAGCACTATAGAAGTGTAAGCAATTACTATTACTCAGTTGACCTTGATGCATAGAAGTTGATGTATTGCTAAACAGTGTATTTTATACATTTCACCTTTAACTCGCTTTCTGACATAGTTCAGGCAGTATTACTGTAGAATGGTGAAACTATCTAATGGCTGTTCTGGAGGAAAGCTTCATACCCACGGAGTATGTGGGATCAACAGAGGTAATGGCTCTCAGAAAGCATCGCACAATCATACGTATATTAAAGTCAGCTTAGAGGTTTGAGATAATGGTGCGAACAGTTTCCAGGCTTTGATGTGCTGTAAATTGCCTTTATTCCAGTGTCTCCCTTTGAATGGTTTATAAAGTGCTCATGAAGTACAGTAGCTGTATAAATGTAAATCCCATATGTTCACTGGTTCATTAATTCATCCATAATTCATGAAATAATATGTTGGATAGATAGGATTCTGCTAGGCTCCTGCGGAGATACGCAGGTGATAGTCCGGAAAAGAAAATCTAAAATGGATGAAAAAGATAAAAAAGGGATTGCTATATGGTGGCAGAAGAAGGTGACCGGTGATGGAATTTTTTATCTAGTGTTTGCGCAGTGGAGGTGTTAACAACAGGTAGGATGAAAAAATACATTATGGATCAAGTCTCGGCTTATTGCATACCAACAGGTGCATCAGGTGCTGTTGTGGTCAGTGTTGCATAGCCTTCAGGTCCCAGGTTGATTCCTGACTGTGCATGTTCCCCTCATGTCCACCTGGGTTTTTTCCCAGGTGATTCTGTTCTTCCTCCGGATTTCCAAGGACGTGCTGAGCAGGTTAACCGACGTCTCCGAATTGGGATTGTGAGCATGCCCGCTGGTGGCCTGACCTCACGTCCAGAGGGTAGTCCTCTCTTGAGCCCTGCGATTCCAGGTTGGCTCTGAGCTGCCCAGCTCTTACCAGGAACACACAATGGATTAATGCCTGACTACAGACAGTACATTAAAATAGTAGAGCACTCCAAAAGGAAAGATCTGTACTTCATTCACACATCAGTGACGTAGAATTCTCAGAAAATCATCACCCAAACCATCTGAAAGAGGTTCACATAAAGATACAAATAGCACGAATAACTTTAAAGGGTGATTCAGGGATCACAGAAATGTGAACATATACAGCACACTGCAAATTTAATTGTGCAGATGCAATATCAAATATGAAATTGAACACACCTTTCATTATAATGCAGAAATAATGAAAACTCATAAATGTTGAGAACATGCTTCTAAAGTTTGGAGTGCTAAAAAAAACGAGATTCCAAGCTCTGGGGGGGGGGGGGTCTCCTGTCCTGTTCTATTAAAATAGCACCTTAATATGTCTAACAGGAAGACAAATATGTCGAACAGGTGAGACATATTCCCTAATTTGCAGCTCCAAATTTGTTCTTGGATCTAGTCGTGATTTCACAGAATGTCAGTAGCCATGTGCAAAATCTCACACATGATTAATTAGCCCTTGACATTGCGCCTAGTTGTAGACATAAGTTAATTGAAGGTGTGGTGATGAAGAACCGTCCCCAGTACTAACAAGGAAAACACGGGCAGGGGCACTGCCTCATTGCCACTGCTGGATGCCTGAAGGAGTTCAGTAAAACCAGACTTTTCCATTGTGTCTGCATCCCTGAAGTGTGGCTGGGAGCAGCTGTAAGGGAAGCAGTGCGTGGCTCACTCTTATAAGAATATGCAGGCTTGACAGAGATAATTCATTTTCTGCACAATACTGGGCACAAAATAGAGTGGAAGCTAACAAAGTAGCATCTGGTAGCTTGGTCTTGCACTAGACTACAGGGTCTAGTGCAGACAGCCGTGTTGCACATTGGTATAGTATGTCCTTTATTGACACTGCTAGGACATTTTCGAATGTTTTTTAATATGTCAGGGCTCTGTACTAAAACTAATACCATTTTCTAATGCATCCATTTTCAGTAACTGGTTCATCCTCAGAAGGCTGAAGACTCTCCTGGTAGCTAACAAAATTAGCTGCGTGTTATCTTCAGTTGGAAAAACTGTTTTTAAATTCTTACAAATGTGCATTGTATAGTGTGTCTGAAAATGATGCATTTAATTAATAAAGTATTCATTTATATTAATAAATGTAAGGTTATATGAGATCATAAACATTGCAGTGTGTTGGCAGATGGGGTGTAGAAATGGACATAATCTCATATTTCCATGTTGATAATAATAATAATTAATAATTGCTGACACTTATATATAGTGCTTTTCTGGACACTCCACTCAAAGTGCTTTACAGGTAATGGGGACTCCCCTCCACCACTACCAATGTGCAGCATCCACCATGTTAAGGAGAGAAAAAAATATTTGATAGATTTGTTTGGCACTCAATGTTTTAAATCATTGTAGCAATTTTAAATCTATTGTAAAGGGGAGATGCATACTGCTTATCTCTATTTAACTTTATCTCAAGATTTTGGAAGCAAACATTTATTACTGTTGGAATTTTGAATTCTGTTTATTAAATGCCAGAGTGACTTTGAGCCTCTTATTTATGAAGAATACTTCTCTTACTGTTGTTGTTCCAAGTGGTCTCTAAGAGAGAAGTTAGCTGTGTGCGGATTAATCTCAAATTAATTTTCTCTCTTCTGAAGGATTTTATTTACCTAGTTACAAGATCTCTTAAAGCGGAACAAGCAAGCTGCTCCACTTCCATCTCAATTAGTTTGTTAAGCCCAGTGTTTACTTCAGGCAGTGTGGATAGCACAAAGCATAAATGGAAGGTGTTATGGACATGACCTTTCCCGGGGGCACACACAGATGATCCCTTAATCGCTAAGCCCGGATAAATCTTAAACTCCAATCTAGAGATATGAACCCAGATCAATGCTGTCTGTGGCGAGAGATAAAATTACACTGACAGCTGTTACCAATGGCGTTTCGTGAGTCCAACCTATAAAAAGGTTTAAAAGCTTGAGCGGACAAACTGGAAATGAGAAATGTTCTGTCAGGAAATCGCAGGCCTTCCAGCCCGTTCCCAGAGAGGAGAAGCCGAGACTGTGCAGTCCGGCCCCTGGATCACACGGAAACACCGGCTTGCAGTGCTTTTCTCAGCCAGTGCCGACACGTCCGTCAAGCGAAGACGCAGTGAACTGGACAAGAGACTCACCGGCTCTTCTTCACTCGTTGTGCTGAGGGGGAGGGGGAGGGGGCCCCGCGGAGCCCAGGCGCGCAGTGAGTGGGGAGGCCATAGTGGAAGAGCGAGGCACAGAGCAAGGAAGGAAACAGACCAATGTGAAGGGGGGTGGGATGAAGACGTGTGCGGCTCACGCTCAACGCCTGCGAGCCCCAGGCAGTTGGCTCTGCCAGGCTCAGCGCCTCTTCAGGGGAGCAGCGAGACGGTGGGGCTCCGGGAGTGCTCCCCAGTGGGGGGGCGGCGGGGGAACGGCACTCAGGGAAACCCAGGAAAGGGAGGCTTGTGCAGCTGCATGCACTTACAGGCTGCTCAAGGGTGCATCCGCAGTGGAACCTTTTGCAGTGTTGTGAGAAGCTGCAGTCCAGTGGTGCCCTGAGTGGTACTCTGTGTGTCCATGGCTGCACAGGCTCCAGAAGTCCCCTGCCCCTGGGCTCATGTGCCCAGTCGCTCCCCTGATCCACTCACTCAGTCAGAACCCAGGAGGAGGTCCTCCATGTGACACAGGCCCTCCTGGCAGAGCTCAGAAAGGCTGAAGTCAACCCTTAATCAAACTGTTCATTAGCTAAATGGACTTTTCTGATTGCTTCTATGTCTGAAACTGTTGGGAATTTAGAGGCGCCGACAGTATAAAAAATCCCAAGCAACCAGATGCAATGCAGAGTCCTGTTAAGGACATTGGTAGATTAACTAAGAAGCCAAGAGCTCACCTGAAACAAAAGCAGGAGACATACGGGGTCCTGAGGCCCGGATGTGGTGTACCCCGATCTTACAGCACCCCGTGCCTTGCACCTTCCCAGCTGCGGCAGCAGTATTCTGATGATGTGAGCACTTTTTGTGAAACACGGGGTACAAGTCATGGCCACTTTGACTCAGTAATTACCTTCAGTGAGCTTTAACACATTAGACTCTAGATTCTGCTGCCTGGAGTTGAAAGTCCACCTGCTGTGTTTGGAAGGGACTCAGTATTCTTTGGTCTACAGCAGTGATTTCCAAGCCCTAGTGTAAGTGGTCTGCGAAGTAGTGAAGGGGTGGAAAAGAAAACTGTGGAATGAGATTTAATGCGAAAACTCACTCTGATGTGACATTCCATCTGTGAGATCAGTGAAGCAGTACAGGCCCTCTTGCTGAGCTACTCCATATAGAAGCTATGCTTCACGCGTAAGATTGTTCAGGTAATGAATATGAATTTCACGTAACTGAAGGTGTGTATACAGTACCACAAACGTTTACGTCTGTTATTAGCTTAGGTTTCCTTACACCAAATGTGAAAAGTGTGGAAAGCTGTGTGAAATGTCAGGTAATTGACGAGCGACATCTACACTCAAGAAACTTGCGATCCTGTGTCTAGGTTATCCTCCGATTGTGGATTTTCCCTTTGACAAACAGAATTATTTTTGTAGGGACCATTTTGCCTCTGTGGTCTAGTATTGTGTGACCCTCTGTATTAATTCAATCCCCTCCCTCCGGGAGACTTTGGTGTTTCATCTACAGTTACTCATGAACAGCTTAAAGGTCCTTTTTTAGTGTGCAGCACAGGTAACACATACTTGTTTTGCCTGATTGTTTGGAATTTGCCACATTTCAGGCTTTGCTTTTACATTAAAGGACATCAGCTGCTGTAACTCTTCAGATGGATCTGAATTTCAGACGGTCCCTTTGTGTCATTAGACCTACTGACTGAGAGTCGGGCTCACATCCCAAACATGCTGCCTGCACCAGCCTTGCTCTGTTCGCTCATTTTATTACCATTCAAATCATTTTCACGTATAAAATAATTATAAAAGCAGCAGCAGTTCCAGTGTCATTAGCCTGTAGGTGTTTTGTACAGGTGATTTATCACTATTTCATGAAATCAGTTTTCAATTTGTGTGAGCATTGCTGAAACGAACACCTTAATTTTTATTCTATACACACTAATAAAGAGGTGGATTGTGCTCACTAATGTGGTATTTATACTGCAGGTTTAACAGAACTCCTATTATGCAAAATAAATAATGATGTAACAATGGTAATTTCAGCAATTTCTTTTATTAAAATGACATTAAAGTAATCCCAGTGCGAGTGAAACGTGTGACTTCTGCATTGCAGGGATGGTGGTGAGAAACCTTTCAAGCTGTCATTGGAATATTCATCTGCATTTTCTTCTAATTTATCACAGCTAGAGGCCAAGTTAATCTATCCATTTCTCTTGGAGGAGTTAATGAAAGCAGTTTCACATTTTTGTGAATTTTTGGTTCTTAAAGACAGAAACATTAGCTAACATGAGAAAGAATTATTCTCAAACAGCTGCTATAGTCCAGGGGTGCCCAAGCTCAGCCCCAGAGCACCGCAGTCCAGGTTGTTTTATACCTGTAGATCACCTAAATCGCCTTATAAGACACATTAGAACACGCAGCAGATACTGATAAATTCAGCAAATGATTGTTTAGTTAAGGCATTCTCATTTTTGTTCTAGCAGACCTGTCTATGGCAGCACAGGGCTAGAGACTTTAGCACTGCTGTCACAGGGCTCTCAGGCCTCACACTGTCCATACGGGTTCTCTCTGTTGTGCTCCCACAGGCAAGAACATGCTGTTTAGATGAACTGGCATCTGTAAATTGTTCCCTGTGTGCACATGCATGTGTGTATGTGTGCATCCATGCATGTACAGTATGTGTGTGCATGTGTGTGTGTGCACATGTGTTTGCATGTGTGTGTGTGCATGCATGTGTGTGCGTGTGTGTGTGTGCATATGTTTGTGCATGTGCGTGTGTGTGCTTACGTGTGTGTGTACCTTGCAATGGACTGGTGTCCTGCCCTCGGAACACCCCAAGCCAGTGTTCCCAGTGTCTGATGGGTCAGGCTCTGTCTCACTGCTACCCTGTATTGGTACTTATTGAAAATACTGTAGATGGATGGTGTCTGAATTTATTAATTTACAAAGTTACCTGCCGAATTGTTTAGAGTTCAATTGTCCCGAGTCTTTGGAAATGGATGATTGAAACCCTCTGGATTGGGGTTCTCCAGGACCAGGGCTGGAGATCCCTGCTGTATGTTCTCAAAAGACAACAAACACAATTCGAAGTTACACCAGTTGTGCCTTTAGAACCATTTTTCAAGGACTTTTTTTTAACTTCTCACCTGTGTGATCTGTGTGCACTGTAACTGCTTCAGAAAGTGAGGCTTCACACTGTGATAATAAGCAACCCATCTCTGTGTTTGGGCTACCCCACAGACTAACAGAAAGAGTCGGTTTACTCTTGGGAGGAGTACAAATGACTCTGCCACTGTGTGAAATAATCTGTATGGCGGAACTTAGTTTTCTACTCACTAGAAATACTCCCAGTGGAGAGAGAATTTAGGAGCCAGTTAGCTTGGCTGTGGAGAGAGTGCAATCTGTTGTCTGCTGTACGCTTCATGTGCAGAATCTAAGAACGGGTGATTGAAGAACCTTAGATAACAGCAGGACCAACAACAGCAATAAGCAAAATAAACAGGGAATGCTTTATTTTGAGTAATGACATCTGTTCTGTTGGATGTTAAATAATGCAGGGGGTTCTTAACTGTCTTCCCAATAGGAGGGAAAAAAACAAAGGAACCTTGTCTTTTATTTTTATCAACCAAGAAAATTGTTTTTTTTTCTCTCTGAGAGCATGATGCAGTGCGGCCTTCCTTCAGACGTGTTTGAACATTGA
Source organism: Lepisosteus oculatus (assembly GCF_040954835.1). NCBI lineage: Eukaryota > Metazoa > Chordata > Actinopteri > Semionotiformes > Lepisosteidae > Lepisosteus > Lepisosteus oculatus. The sequence continues at coordinate 40,766,287 of NC_090706.1, read as the reverse complement.
GCTGTTCCTTCTTCTGAAACGAGTGCTGTGTCTGTTGCTCAACAATGGCTTGCTACTGAAGTCGGTCAGTGAAGCATTTATAGAGGAGCTCCGGGTACAATAGACAGAAGCCGATGTCATGCAAAAGTTCCTGATCTTAGGCTCCTAAATGTGTTGCACTTGCTTCTTTTTAAGTCTTTTAGAACTGCAGCACAGAACCCTTAATACTTTGCAGTCATAGCCCTCATAGCTTGCCCAGGAACAGATGTAATATTTCTTATAAGGCAGCCAGTTGATCTTTAACAAAATCTTTATTAAAAATACCGTTGGTCCTCTGTCATTGGAGAGAGGGTTCTATTCTAGTGGACAGTAAGCCTCTGGCAGTCCTACCGGACAAAGGTAACCGCGGAACGGAATGAGAGTAATGAGAAGCGATACTTCTCTGTAAAAGCAGTTTCCATTTACATGACTGACACAGCCATTGATTTTGACTGTAATACCTGTCTGGTGCTGTGTTTAAATTGCAGTGGAAAAGCGTCGCCACGGTGCTTTCACGCACATCAAGGCTGTTTTTGTGTGTATGAAATCCATAGCTGTGTTTCTTGATTTAGCGATTGGGGGAGAACAACTGTTTCCACTTGCTGTAGCCCTGACATTCAATAGCTGCACTGAGGCACTGAAAAGCACGGCAATCTGCAGAATGTGAAATTAATCAGTTCCGAGAAACAGCTTTCCTGAGGAAGGAGCACTGGACATTCTGTAGTGCTGTAAGTCCCTCACAGGCTGGGGACAGCCCTGGGGACGAAGCCCATAATGACTTCCCCTGAGGGATGCTCATAGTACAAGACCCTGATCCTGCCATGGTCTTCAGTGCAGGTTTGTGTTCAAATGGTGGGTCTGACTGTAACAATCAGGGGGCGTTTGCAGAGGTCCAGCATGACCTCTTTATGGATACTGTATAGATATATAGATCTTTATAGATACTGTACACATAGATCTTTATAGATACTGTATACAAAGATCTTTATTGATATTGTATTTTATATATAGATCTTTATAGATATGGTATAGATATATAGATCTTTATTCATACTGTTTTGATATATAGATCTTTATAGATACTGTATTGATATGTGGTTCTCGATTAGCACAGAAGGCTGAAGGACAAGGCAAGGTGCTGGAGTGGACTTTAACTCACAGCTGGCTGGTCAGGGCTCCAGTGTGCACTGAGCACCAGCTCCCTTTATTAATCAATTCAGCATTATTCCAGATGTAGTAAAACACTGCAATGTACAGTATATTCCAAACCACAGCTTTAGCCTGCTTTGCTTTGTTCTTGTTTTCCTCTTTTCCTGTCCCAGTCAGTCCCATTTTAATGCCAGGTGCAGGTGGTCTATGTGGTCTGGTCCTCCTGGCTTTACAGAAGATTGAGTAGGTTTCTGTGGGCGATTGACACGGCCATTTCTCCTGCATCTGCTTTCAGAAGAAAAAAAAACTATTTAATGTAGCTTGTTTAAAAGCAATCTTTTACAATGCATTAAAAACTAGATATCACAATAAAAATAAATGTGGTATATAGTCACGTATGAGTTAATGCTGCAATATTTCAATGTGTTCTTAGCTTTAAAGTTAACTAAGATGAAGTATATGAGATAAGAGGCCAGGGCTGACACATCCTTATCTGCCATTGATCTTAGTCCTAAAGCCATCACAGAGATCGATTGAATGTGACTCTGGCTCAAATGCTTCAGTAAATCACTGTGTGCTCTTCTTCTGTTACTTATATACAGAGAAGTGTTACTCTTGAAATGAAATGTAATGAAATTGAGTTTTTCTGGGAAGAATTTTGAAACTTTTGTTTTGTTTGCACAAGATTAAAGGAGAATGTTCCCTCAGTGCTCTAGATGAGGGCTTCACAATCCAGCTCCCCGAGGCCTGCAAACCACAACCTTCATCAAATCATGAACTGTTTTCAGCTTTTAAACCTGCTGCAGGCTGCCTTGAAACTGTTGCAAGCTATTGTGCAATGTTAACATCAAGGAAGCAAATCTAGAAATGTAACTTTGTTACTTGGATGCTGAGTTCATCAGACTCTGCCTTTGGGAATTGTCCAGATACAGTCTATGTATAGGAAGGAGCAAAATAAAATGGAGAAGATTCAGTTTTGTTGCACACTTTGGAAGTAGATATAGGAATCTGTTGGGGGATCTCAAAATAGTGGGAAGTCAGGGGTCCAAGCAAAGAAGAAACAGTTTCCTCCTCCACACCTTCTGTGCACTGTGCATAACAGATTGTGTCTCAGTTTTTGACAGACAATGGTATTGGATCAGTGTGGGCTGATAAACACCTGCTTATCAAATCTCAGGTTCTTAGCAGGACTGGAATGATAAGACAGCAGTCAAGCTGACAGCAGAGGTCAACTTTAGTTCTGCCAGTTTGCTGAATGTCAGAGACGTCAGAGAGGAAATACTGCACCAGAACTCTTCCTCAGAATGAAAGAGGACATAATTGGTAGTCAATAAGAGTCTGTCATATGATAAGCACTGTTTCAGAGGAGCTCTGGCTGAAGTCTAATCTGAGTTGTGCTGACTGAACAGTTAAATATGATTTTAATATTAGGAAAATAACAGCAGCCCCGATTCCACTTTTACAAGGTATTTATGCAAGGTAGAGGTCAGTGAAATAAGCTGAAGTGCTGCTAAAACAGGGAACAACCTGGGAACTTCTGCCCACCTCAGGCTGGCTGTGACTGAACTCCAGGACCGCCTGTTTGCTAAGTGTGCGTCAGGAGAGCGGATCCCCTGCTGAGATCAAACGCACTAAGTGTGATAAACCCTTACAGGAAGCTGGGATCTGCAGGGTTGAAAATCTTGTTAAAAAACATTTTCTCATTTTCAAAGCCCTTTCCTCAGGAGCGAATTTTGCTCTGCTTTCTAGACGCAGTAAATGTTGAAAGGTGCGAACGCAGACCTCTCTCCTGCAGCGGGTGCAGGAGGTAGCGGAGGTGGTTTAAAGCAATCTCGCCCGGAAGCGCCGCGGCCGAGGGGTCGAGGAGACGCGCCGTTCACGTTCAGCCCTGCGGTGGGGGCTGCTGAGCCCTGCAGTACAGATGTAGGGTGATCATGGGCGGAGCGGTGGCTCTGTGGCTCAGGATCTGCGCCTGTGGCTGGAAGGTTTGCGGTTCAAATCCTGCAGCCGGCAGAGGAATCCTACTCTGTTGGGCCCCTAAGAGAGGCCCTTAACCCCAGCTGCTCCAGGGGGGCGGTATAATGGCAGACCCTGTGCTCTGACCCCAGCTTCTCTCCCTGTCTGTGTGTCTCATGGAGAGCAAGCTGGGGTATGCGAAAAAAAGAATTCCTAATGCAAGAAATTGTAAAGGGCTAATAAAGTGATGTTGATGTTATGTTGTTATGTGGCTGGTTCGGTCACAGACACTGCTGTTAGACAGCTGTGACCAGGATGCCTGACACGAGGGGGGTGCAGTGGGATTCAGCCGGCACCTCCTCAGCTTGTCATGTAAAGATGGCCCACCGTGACTCGCGGGGGTCCAGTGGGGGTGTAGCTTCCTCAGCCAGAGGTGCTTCGATCGCTCCCCTGTAAGGAGCTCAGAGCTCACCCTCACAGCACAGTCGAGCATGGAGCTCCAGCGCTGATCTCCTGTCACTGGGAGCTACAGAGTTACAGAGTAACGATGACAAAATCTGCTTCCGTATAGCCCTGAAGGCCGGGAGAGAGAACGGCGCGCCTTCGAAAAGAGGTCAGAGAGGACAGACGAAAGTGAGACAGGGTTCCAGCATAAGGAAGTGAAAAACTAATTACAGGGAGAACTGATGATGTATCCGTTATTGTATATTAGGTTAAATGGTAGAGAACTGAACCATAATTCCCCTTTTTTAACAACATGGCAAAAAAAATAGACAAATGATTGTTTCAAGAAACTAATCAACCCTTTAAGATATCCTTCCTACCCATTTAAAAACAATAGTTTGGTGATTTAATTCTTTCTCAGCTCGCTGGCTTAATGCATGTGGCTCAAGGTTCAGCGCTTCTTCTCTCTTAGCACAGCCTTGGCAGTTATTGTTGTTGTTCAAGCATGCCTTTGTTCACGAAATGGGAAGGCTGCTATATTGTACTGATTTACAGCTCTCAAGAATATGACATACTGCACTTGTATATCAAAGGTTCCTTTGTTTCCTGAATTAATGTCAAGAGGGAGGTTTATAAAAACTTTATTTTGCAATTGTTATCAATAAAATTTAATCAAAATCTGCTCACAACTGAGACAGGCACTGTAGCACCACTGCCTCAGAGCTCCTGGGTCCTGACTTTAATTTCCTCCCACTTTCCAAAGTATGCTGTCAGGGCTTTAGGGCATCTTTAAACTGTCCTTGTGTGTTTGTTTGTGTGTGTGTTTGTGCGTGTGTGCATGTGCTTCTGAGTGTGTGTGTGCACGTTGTGAGAGGGCAGATGAAAATCCCCACCCAAACGGGGCATCACAGTGCGTACGTGTGTACAGTATGTATGTTTCTGTGTGTATATGTGTGAGCGTTATTGTGCGTGTTTGTGCATGTGTGTGCATTATTGCATGTGTGTTTGTATGCTCAAGTGTGCATGCATGTGTGTGTGTGTTTGTGCACGTGTGTATGTGTGTGGGCGTGCATGAGTGACGGGCTGGAGAGCCATCACCAGGGTCACCCTGCAGTGCACCCTGTGCTTGTGGGATGGGCTCTGGGCTGCTGGGCACGTCAGGAGTAGGTTGCTCTCTGACCATGGAGGGATGAATTTCCACAGCCTCCGTACTGTTACACAATCGCATGCAGCATTAGCGCATTTTTAACATTTGCAGCAAGAAACATGAAAGCAGTTGCATTGCTTTCGGACTTTTGGCTTAAAAACGTGTTCTATTTCTAAACCAAACTGTCGATCTCAATCTGGAATCACAGTTTCAGCTCCCACCAGCACAGGGGGCATTGATGTGTAATCCTGCCAGAGCTCCTCTCCATGTCACTCAGTGCCTACAGCAGCTGGCACAGCCTGGAAGATCAGTGCTTCTCTCACTCACAGCTCTGCAAGCTCACAGGGCCAGGCTGCAGGGTGGCAAGGGCTGCTTCTGTGGGATCAGTCAGGCATTCTTTGTGTGGCCAAGGTCCACACAGCCCTGGGGCTCCCTGGCTGCTGTGCATTGCGGGAGGGGGAGTCCCGGCTCGTGGTCAGGCAGTGCCCCCGCCCCACGTCCCAGTCTCACCTCCAGTGCTCAGCCCCACAGGCCCCACAAGCACCCAGCGGGCACAGCGGGCACAATGGTCTCCTGTCGTTTGTGACCTTTCTTACATTCCTATCTAGAAAAAATACAATGAAAATATGAATGGGTGAAAGATGAAAACGAACCAAACTGCATATATGCAAACAGTTTTACCAAATGGCTTATGATGATGCAGTTCCTGTTTGTTCCATTGTGATGCACGATGGGCATGGGAACTGTTAATTATACTGATTGATCTTCTGTGATTGATGTGTTCAAGCAGGGGGTTGTTTTGTACCGCTTGGCTTTAGGCTTATTTACGTTCTTGTTGAGCAGTTTCTCGTGTTGTAAGTTTCACCTTAACATTTCTAATACAGAGTGACAGTCTCCCAAGCCCCAGATGCCATGGCCTTTGGACTGCTTTTCATGCTTGCTCATTTCCTGCATTATCAGAAGGTGCAGTTATTTAATTAGGCACATTGCACACTCCCAAATTCACACAGTAGACGTGGAACTATGTGCCTTGAAGTCTCTGTTTCCGCTGATCATGTAGTCTGAAGAGCTGATCGGTGCAGCTGAAAGTCTTGGAAAGAGTTGGTATGAATTAGGGAAGGTGACTGTTCCACAGGTGACTTTAAAATCTGTGGAATGAAAAGAAGAAAACACGGTACAGTCAATTAATATCACAGGGTTGTATTTTCCTGCTGCTTCGTGATAACTAGGCAAGAATGACCATGCAGGCAACGATGCTAAATTTATATTTTAATTTGTTCAAGTTTAGAGGCAATTTGCAAATTTGTCCTGCTTCAAAGAGTGTGCTCTGCATTCCTAGGTGATTCCTAGGTGATCACGGCTTTTGATGAAAGCTTAATTCCCAAATTACAGGCAATAGACATTCAAGGAAATTGAAGTATTTGAATTGAGAACTGGTTGATAAATAGAAAAGAGAGTGTTCACATAAATGCTGAATGCTCACACTGGGTTGAAGTCATTAGTGGTGTACCACAGGGATCAGTACTGGGACCTCTGCTGTTCCTGATTCATATCAGTGATCTAGATTCTGGTATAGTTCCCTAACTAGTCAAGTTCACAGGTATGGCCACAATAGTAGTGTAAGCAAAAACAGTAGAAACTACAAACAAAATTAAAAAAGATTTATATAGCAAACTTGGGTGAACTGCACAATGTTAGTTATAATGTTGTATAAAGCTAAAATGTAGAATTTAAATAAGTGTATATTAAAATAGTATCTTGCACTAATATTGGAATATATTCCTATACTGGAACATTAAAATATCATATAACAAGAATACTTTGCACAAGAATGCTCTTACCTTGTATGCATAAATACATTAATGATGTCAAAGCCAATCAATAGTTTAACATTTACCAGGGAACAATCATTTGCTCATTACATTTCATATTTGTCTCTAAATGTTAAATATGAAGGATAATATGCTTGCTTTCACCTTCACTACCTGGTTATTGATTTTCCAGGGAGCAAGGGTTGTATTACTGAAACATACAGAGAGCAGTAGTTTGAGTCCTATTTAGACATAATTAATACGAACACATCAACACATCTCTGACAGAGCCTGCACCTTTTATAGAATTGCCTATTATTTGCACAGCACGTTTTACTCAAGCTTGGTATACAGCAGCACCTTTGAAGGTCGCCACTACAAAGACACCCACAGTGAAGCCTGCTTCTCAGAGGCAATGCAAATGTGAGGATGTTGGGTATTATTTCTGAGCAAAGCAACGGGGAAAAATGGTTGAAGAACACTTTCAGTGCCCCACAGCACCAAGGTCCATCATGGTCAATTACTGTTTTTGCTTTACACAGTAAGTGTAGCATTCAGTTATAGTAATGTATATTTCCAAACGTATCCTGCAGTTTTTCTGTGCTTTGACTGTGTGTTGCTGCTTTGGTTAATTAATTACACTATCCTGATTAGCACTACTCTTGGACCTGAAAAGTTCATTTTGACATGAAAGTCTAGGGCTGATGCTAACCGGGGGGTATAAACCAGTCCACAGCGTTTCAAGGGCTGTACAAACAGTAAAAGTTTACCGGCATCATCATTGATCAGCTCGGTAATTTCAATTACAACAAAGAGAACTTGTAGGTGGATCCAGGAAAAGCCAGTCAATTTTGCAGCAGATGTGAAGGACGGTCACAGCCGAAGTATTACAATACCACGCAAATGTCCCAATAGTGAATTTTTTTACCGGTTCCTCTCACACAGTGCTGTGTTATGTGGAGTGAGCTGGTATTGTATCATGGTATTGTACGTAGCGGCAGAGCACCCTCCAGCTGACCCGCAAAACACCACGATTAGAGCATTGGGTACAATTTTAGGCATCACACTACAAAAAAAAATCAGCCCAGAGAAAGAGTAATAAGATACCTTCTGGGGCTTAATGGAATGCCCATCTCCGACTTGGAACTGAAGCTTTTTAGTCTTGAAGAGAGAAGACTACAGTCTACTCTGAATCTTCAAGGACCCAGTGGGCTTCTCCAGAGCGATCGGGGTGAGACGTGAGGCAGAGGACACAAGTAGGAAGGGTGTGGAAGTGCATTCAAAACCAAGAAGACGAGGTGCTTCTTGACCCAAGGGGTTGTGGGAGTTGGGAATAAGCTACCCAGCTTGGATGGACTAACTGCTGTCCTCCTCTCATTGGTTACTGTTGGTAGGTTTGACAGGAGGACAGTAGCCTTTTGACGCTGACTAAACCCAGTCTCTTAACAGAGAACAGGAGACCAGGTCGACCCTGAAGCCCCCCGGCGTCATGCTGCCGGCGAGACTCGAGCTGAGGGTCGCCTGTGCTGCTGTGTGGAGCTGGATGGACAGACACCCCCGCTGTGCTGGCAGCGGTTTGAACTGCTGAGAAATGGGCCTGAATGGGGGTGAGACACTGCAGTACACGGTATTTTCCAAATGCGCTCCGCAGTCGTGATTTCTCCTATCAGAGTCCTTGCAGGGACCTTTTTCAGATGGTGAACCATTCCATCCCCGTCCTGTGGGGGGATCCAGCAGATCCCTCTCATCTTCCTATAGTTTCTGTGAGACTGGGGAACCTTACGTTTCGTTCCGGGGGTCATTTAAGAGGAAACTGATGTCCTCGCTGTGTCCCTGTGTTTTGAGAGAGGAGAATAAAAGATTTTGCTTCATATTATTTAAATAGAGGATTCAGATGAGCTCAAAACTTATGCCTCCATTTGCTAGGGCTGTTCGCCGGGACCTTATTTAAATGGCACTGAAATCTTTCTGAACTCCCCTTTCCTTTGTAAAGGTTCGCTTCCATTATGCTTGAAGGAGTTGATTTAAATACTTATTATTGCAAATCGTTTGGCAATACATCGCCTATAGAAGACACATTGGAAAGCAAGTAAAATGACAGCAAAGGCAGAGATAAACTATGAAAAAAAATGTATTGTGCAAGCGTCCGATGGTGGACTCATATCAGATTTGTAAAGACTTTCTTCACCAACATGATGATACCTTGTGAAAACTCTGCAGTGGCGCCTCAGTAAACCTCATTAAAAGGATTTGCACCTATTTTCTCTCTCGTGTCTCGGATTCTGAGCTGTGAATCGCTAATTGGGGCTGTTAGGGCTGCTTCATCTTTCTCACCTGCCGGCACTGGAGATAACGAACTCCGCTGCGTTCAGATCATTAACATTCCAGTTAAACTCGTGCGCCACTTGCGGGAGTGATTCTGGGTCTGCTTGTCACTTTGATTGGGGGTGAGAGGGCTCGGAGAAAGGGTGCATGTGCGCACCGTCAGTGCACATTGGATGGTGTGAACAGAGGGGAAAAAAAAGTTGAGCTCAATGATAACTTGAGATGGGAAAATTTAATTAAAATCACATAGCTGACTTTGACGCAGTCCCGTTCAGCAGTTAAATGTGATCTACAGTATAATCAGTACCTCAGACTCGTGATCTCGGGTTGCCAGCAGAACCGCTTATTCAAAACATAGCAGCACCTTCCCACACGTCCTGCCTTTAAAATCAGTCTGGAGACAAAGGAAAAGCTAATAGATCTGGCAGACGGCACTGCTGACGCCACTTGGAACAGACAGTGATGAATATTAAAACGCGACGCCCACACCGGAGAGGGGGGACTATTATCTGGACGAATTGCACGGGAGAAGCTATTTAAAGATGGAAAACCAACAATATGCACCGTTCAGTCTGAAGGTCAGGCGTGAAAACAAATGTGATGAGCGAAATTATACGGGAGACAAATGAGACGGAGAGCCCTACAGGGGAGGGGGTCCCGGGGGCGAGAAGTTCCATGCCAGTGCCTGGGACACAGCAGCAGCCCTGTGCCCGGGACAGCTCTGCCATCTGCAGAGGACTGCAGGCGTCTGGAGCCACCCCCTGCGCACAGCGGCACCTGTACAGGCAGACCACTCGTGGGACTTTCCTGTTGGAATGGCTCGTGCGTGTGATCGAACCTGGTATTCATTTATTTTTCTGTTGTGTGGCAGCATTTGGGGTCGTTGTAGTTTGACCATCTTGGACAGTGAACGTTTCTAGTTCAGCCCTATAAAAACGTTTGAAAGCGATTCACAAAAAAGAACCTTTTATGATGAATAATCCTTTCTTGTTAAAAGTTGAACCCCAGTGAGAAAAGGGCTTTAACTAAGCTTTGACTAGACTGAATAACTGAAATAACATCATATGAACACAAGCAGAACATTTTAACAATACATTATTTCATTGGCAGCCCATCATACTACTGCCCATAAGAGGCTCAGGTGCTACCATCGTCTGCAACCTGCACTGGTTTTTCCAACTGGAAAGCACAGATGAAAATAAAACATGAAACTGATTTGTAGGGCTTCTGGATGCGTTGCCTGATCTCATTGCTGTTATCTCCAACTTCCTGATGGTCGTCCAAGCCGAGGCAGCGAGAGGAATGCCTCCAGGCTCCCCGACACGATGCAGCAGGACAGGAGGCAGATCACCAATGAGAGATATCTGTAAATAATTAAAACTATAGGCCATTTGAGTTTTTAGATATCTTCAAATGAATGTGGAGGCATTTATAGAAATAGCATTAGCCTACAAGGGGCAGAGGCTCTGCAGGTACTCGGAGGACGGGAGACAGACAGCAGACAGCACCGTGCAGTCAACAGTGGCCGAGCAGGAAGAAGACGGTCAGTTTCACTGGACACATCAGAGTCGTGAGGATCAAACAGCCAGCTGTCAGTTCTCGTTAGTTCCGTCCTCTCCTGGTCTTCACCACACTGACCATGCTGTCTGCATCCTCTCACAGGGGCTCAAGGACCTCCAATGCCAGAAATACATCAGAGGACAAAATTATCATTGAACTAGTGATTGGCTATTTCCTTTCTACGGTTCACTATCCCCCCGTTCACTTACAGATTTTTGTCTTCCAAATTTCACCTGGATTTCATCTTACAGATATCAGTATTTTTAGACCCACTGGTCTTCCTGATTTAGGTCAATAATCCAGACTCTGGTTTAGTGTAGAATTTAAATTGAGGCATCTCTTAACATTGCACAATGCACTAGTAAGAACTCATTTAGAATACTGTGGTTACCATTTTGGTAACAAAAAAGATGCTGCTGCTCTGGAATCAGTCCAGAGAAGAGAAACTAGATGCACTCCTGGGCTTAAAAGGCGTTTCACATTGAGAGCCTGAGGGAACTGAATCTTTTAATCTTGAACAAATAAGACTATGATGGTAAGTGACTCAAGTATTCAAAATTCTTAAAGGGACTGTCAAAGTCAGCCTGATGGATGTCTTCAGAATGAAAAATGAAACACAACCAGAGGACTCTAGTGAAAATTATGTGGAAGTGCAGTAAAAATGGAGAACTCAAGACACACCAAGTCATTCCATCTGTTCTGCATAACATCCATCTCTCTTCTAACCACTTCTTCATGGTTACAGGGAGGCTGTCCAGAGCCTATCCCAGCAAGCAACAGGCATATACCAGCCCACTGCAGGGCAGACACACAGACACTCACAACAGGGCCTATTAATAATCTCCCAGCATGTCTTTGGACTGTGGGAAGAAACAGTAGCATGTGCCAGAAAACCACACCAACACAGGGAGAATATACAAACTCCAACAAGATAGCTCACAAGTTTGGATTTGAACCCAGGGCCCCAGCACTGCCAGGCAGCAATGATGATCAGTGCACCTCTGTGCTGCCCTCCATATAAAATAAAACCCGATATACTGTAACACTTAACAGAATGAAAACCCAGAGAAATTCTGCAGATGCACCTTTAAAAACCTGTGCCGTTGTACTGAGCCCTAAAAAGAAGACTCACACATCACACATCAGTGTAAGTTGTTAGACAGGTACAGCATATAATTAATGGTTCTCGGTGAGTAAACCAAACGTTAACACTGAAACAAATGAGCTAGTGCTTATCCAAACGTTTAATTTCAACTTTGTGGTTGAATACTACCATAGCAACATTTCTAAGAAAGCCAAAGTTTCCTGGTTTCATATTGTACGTTTACAGTGAAAAAAAGAGAAGCAACAGCAGGTGGGCTAATTGTGTATCAGCCTGTCAAACTCCTGTCTAAACACAGAAACACAGCTTCCAGCTCCCAAAAGCATACCTGAACAACTCACAGAGCGGATGAGATGAAACAGGCACTCTGTACCTTGCTGAATATCGCATGAGCAGCCTAGTTATGTCAACACGATGGTATTTCGCAAATAAGAAACAAACAGTAAATATCACACACAACTAAAAAGCCGTTCACCTCTTTTGGAAGCTGAATTTCACAGACCACTGAAAGCGCACGCGCTTCCCATTTCGACACAACCTTCTTTTATGAGCTTCACTCTGAAGATTTAATAACCACTGACTTCTGGAAAAGAAAAAAAATAAACAAGGTTTCAGCTACATGCAACTCAAGGCCCCTTACCTGCCTGTCTTTTCAGTATGAATGATAAATATTTCAAATAAAAAGAGAATGTTTTAAAATGAGCTCCAATCTATTATTCATCAAAGGCAGGGGAGACATGCTCACCTATATCCATGTTGCCAAGTGCAGTGATGTTGGAAGCTTATGGGTGGAACAAATAGTTCAAAGTAAGATTTTCTTTTCTGCAAACCCTTAGACAGGTGACAGCTCACGTTTCCCACACCAATGCAGGTTCCTTTTGGCATCCTAGTGCTTTTATTCTGCTGGAGTATTTTAAATGTAAGAAGAGTTTGAGAAAAGATGCTTCAGAATGAAAGTTATTCTTTTGTGTTGAGAGTTTAGTAAGATAGAGCCCAATCATTTCTGGCCACATTGCTTCAGCAAGAACATGAGACCTCAAGAGCATGAGAACACAAGAGCATGAGACCACAAGAGCATGAGACCACAAGAGCATGAGAACACAAGATCATGAGACCACAAGAGCATGAGACCACAAGAGCATGGGACCACAAGAAAGAGTGAGAGGAGGCCCGTTAGCCCATCTCTCCCAGTTGGCAGTTTGGTAGTTAATTGATCTGAAGATCTCATCCAGCTCTTTCTCAAAAGAAGCCAGAGTATCAGACTCAACAGCATGGCTAGGCAGCTTGTTCCAGACTCCCACAAAGCTCTGTGTAAAGAATGTCTCAGGTTGTCTATTTTACAAACATTTCCACCCAGTTTCCACTTGTGCCTTTTGGTGTGAATTTCACTGTTGGTTCTGGCAGAATCCACTGGAATGACTTTCAAAATTTTGAATATTTGAATTGGGTCTCCTATAACAAACAATTCGAATCCAGTCCTTGCTTTCATTGTGTAAAATATCTGTACCAAAAGAAAGCAGATTTTTTTCTATTGGCAGATAAATATATCGATGTATCCAACGAGGGACTCACTTCTGAACACAAGATTGAACAGGTAGATACATACTGCTGCTGACCAGCAACCCAGTTTGGCTTTCTTAATATATTAAAATAAACAACATTTAAACTTCTCACTCTTCACTGTAGTACTGTAAGTCAATGTAAGTTAACATATGCCAAAACTTAGCAGGCATACTTTCTGTGTAAAATGTATACTGGAAAATGCATTAAATATTGGAATAATTTTGGAAAAATACATAGCATGTATCAAACTTTGCACTGAAAGTGGAGCTGCAGTCCCTATTTCAAGACCGGTTATTAACTCTCGGCAACAACATTAGTTAACAACAAGTTAATTGACGGTATTGCAGAATTTGAAAAATTTCTAATTAAGTGTAAAATCGTGAACTCTGTGAAAGTACCATGTGGCCAGCGAGAGTTTGCGTGAATCGTGACGTGACGGTGGCCCTTCCTGCTCACTAGTTGCTGTAAGAAAATGAGAAAAATGGTCTAACCGTTTTTAAAACCTATTATGAGTGTGTTTTAGTTGGGTGGCTCTTTTTTTGCACTACTTAAAATTATATAAAAACATGACACTTTGTATGTGTTGGTTTCATGAACTATTCATATAGTGACAAAGTTCGCTTGGTCTGAAGCTTGTTTACAATGTACGTAACTGCAGGGTTCATGCGCTGGCGGCTAAACTCTCTGCCGATACTGATGGGAACAGGATGGAGACGGATATTCTTTTTACAGTTTAACAGAACAGTAACATTTACTGCCTTTTTGCTACATCTCCTCCTGATCTTCCCCCTCCTTCATCGTCACGTTCTTCCCATAACCAGTTGGAAAACACGGAAATTTTATTTAAATTAAATTGAAATGCTCTCATCGCTGCGTTTTGTAGTTCTACATTTGAAGTGTGGAAATAGTGCTGCTCTTCCCCTTTAAGTATTTAGGCATAGTATTTACTAAGGTTACTTTTCTCTACTAAATGCTGACTTTTCAGTGTATCTGGAAACGTAGTTCTCTTTATCTTGTAATTACTGATACACAAGGATTGTCATTTTAGGAGAGCTAATTTCAGAATGCATACAACTAAAAAGGAATACAAAAATTTTGCAAGAACAGTAAATTATCCACCCTTCTGTTTCGTGTCTTTTCTAAAGTGTTTTATATGTCAGACGGATTTAGAATCACATCATTTCAAAATAATACAGCCAAAGTCGCCGGTGAAAGTTACTCCTCATTATCTCAATTTGCAACATTAGAGTTGTCATCTGCTGTGTTTAACGACGTGTGATAGCGAACAGAGAAAATGTATGAGCTATTATCCGCAATTTTCACCTCCATGTACAAAAGCAAAAATCGACCTATTTTGCTGGCATAACAGGCGTTATCGCGTATTTGCAGCTGCGTTTGCGAAGCACGCGGGGCTCCGGGATATGCTTTTGCAGGAATCTTCCTCGGAAGAGCGGTGACACAAGAGCCGAGCAGACTCGCAGTTTGTCTTTGTCTTTGCTTATTATTTCAGAAGTCGTTACTGAACAGAATTGCTGGGTGACACATACCATTCTGCGCAATGTTCTGCCCTTTTCATTTTTTTTATCATTTAAATGAAGCCTCATTCAAACCATTTAGAATCAAAGCATTCTTAGGAGGAAGGCGGACATTCTCAGAATAGGTTTGAATAATGGTCCTTGATCTTACTTGCGAAAAGCAGGGACACTTTCTAAAGGAAATGACAATCCTTAATGCCTTACCACATAATAGCGATATAAATACTAAATATGACAGTACATTTATTAGCTGAACAGACATGGATAAAAATGATGAGTATTCATATTTTCCTAACACCAGAGTCCTCTTTAATGCCTGAGAAGGCTATACCATGCCAGGCCCTGCAATATTACCATGGCTGTTAAGGCTCAGAAATGCTTTCAAGTAGTTCCAAAGGTTAAAGGCTCTACATTTGCATTTCCCGCCGAATGACACAACTGCAGTACGGGTCTCTGTAGACATAAAGAGCATATTGTCTTCTTTGAAACACGTGTATTCAATTTCATATTTCAAAACGTGATTAAAGACCCCTTAAATAGGACTGTAACTAGAACAGTTGAAATAAAACGACAGACGACAATTAAGAAGAAACTTCACAGGCTCCCATTCGAAGTTTCCTGGTGCTAGTGAAAATAAACAATCAGTCATTCAAAATAAGTTCAATCTGATGGTTCAATAACATTCTTTCCATTAAGCATTCATGTTGTAAAGGATCACCATATTTAACATATAAATAATAATTTAGAGCTTGTTAAGAAAAGACATTGCCTTTGCATAACTGTAATTAAAGGAATAACAGTGCAACGCTGGAGAATAGGAGAAAGGTTATAAAGGAGCAGACGCTTGGTTTCCAGAACCGAATGGACCTGTATTACGAGCGGGTCGTTCTGATCCCTATTGTAACGAACAGTTCTTTCCGGACCCTATGCGGACGACACAATCCGAAGGAGTGGGGAAACACTAGGGAAACGTCATGCAGGAATACGGGGCTGAAGACAGGGGGGCGTGTCCACGGTGCGCTGGTGCACGGGGAAGGCGTGGCCGAGGCGAACAATCCAAAAGAGTAGTCCTTAGAGTATCCAAAACACAAAGGTAAGTCCAAAACCAGGAGATCCATCAAAACACGGAATTAAAACCACGAAGGCCGGTTCGGAACCGGCGGACAGGGAACAAGAACGGGAACAGGGGTTAAAACCTTAACGGGACCAGGCGCTTCCAGGTCCCGGACTCGCACGATACGGAAATCAGATGCAGAGCCCGGATGAGCGTCAGTGCCTGGCTTTTAAGGTGGGCTGGGAATGGGAAACAGGTGCAGAGAATAAAGTCTTAAGTGAAAGGGCTGGAGCACCCTTAAGGAGGGGGGACTAATATCGTGACACCTATGCAGGTTGCTGAGAGAGTCCGTTGGCTATGAGTCAGAGAGCAGTGAGGCAGCAGAGTGGTTGTTGGTAGTTCCAGGCTAGAGGTCAGAGTCCGGTGAGAGGAGGTGTGACCTATGAAGGCAGCAAGGCACACAATCCCAAATAGAGGAGAGCAACCAAGACTTTCACACACACGTCCTGCTCTCCATCCCCGTTGCACCAGCTCTCAGTGGTGCAGGCGGGCAGCTGATAGACGCCACCAGACAAGACTGACGACAAGTTCAGCCCCCGAAGGAGGACAGGGGCCCTGCAGAGCCAGGGCCTGGCCCCGCTTAAACACAATATGTTGTTTGTGTGTGTGTGTGTCAATATGCTCGTACACACAGAGTATGTTTATGATTTGTGCAGTGAATCCCTCACTCACAGAGGCACCTGTGCAGAGCCTCCATTCGGATATTCCACTCTGTCACCTGCGTGGGTCCTGAGGCGGGCTGCTGCTCGATGAAGATAAAGGACAGATGACACCTCCTATACCTGCCAGATGGAGTTTACTCAGGCACGCTGGGGGAAAGCGATTATGGGAAGGATTACTAATGGCAGCTCTGCGGATGATAGGTGGAAGTCATGAAGCTGTGGCCTGCCTACGGACTTTCAGACAGAGTCAGTGAAGGCTGGGGGCCGGAGAGCTGCCAGCGTCTTCAGTGCTCATCACAGGGTTCAGGAGATGTGCTTCATTAAGAGAGCAAGGCGATCTGAGGAACCAGCTTCCATTTGAGTTTATCTAAATCTGAAGAATTGTACTACTGATTTGCAAGAGAGAAGAGTAGGCTCAAATTAGGAAACATACTCGAGCACAATCCTATGAATATCAAATATTTTTTGCAGGCAGTGGAAATTGCGTTTTATACAAGCCCGTAAAGCTTCTCGGAGTTCAGACAAAATTGAGCAAATTTCAGAAATCAGCCTCATTTAACGGTGTTGAAACTGACTACCTTACCCTACTTTAGATACCTGTGTACAATGCAAAGTACTGATTAATGGATTGGGGCTCACTGCAGACAATCAGGAAAAGACATACAAATATTTGGTTAGTCTTTGTCAACTAGTTTTTTTGTCTATAGCATGTATTTAGTCTTCTGTTTATGAAACGTGTGTGTTAAGATCATTTAAGAAGCATAGGAATAAGGGACATTTCAGCTCACTGATGGAAGCACACATTTGCCCTGAAGTTTTATGCACCATAGAAGCAACAATTCACAGTCTTTATTGTATCTTGGCAGGTGTCAGTGTCATCCCTCTAGATACGTAGTGCTGGACACAGGGCTGTGTTTCACAGTGCTTCCCCGCTATCATAGAACAGAAAAGTTTTTTCCCCTCCATATGGAACAGCAGATGTTGAATTAACAGCAAATTAGAATGCTATGTGTTTTCCAAATTTCAAGTTCTGTGCCAAACTCTAAGCCTCCACCAGTGCTTGAAAGCAGGCTGACAGGTCAGTGGGTTTACATCTAGGTAATCTCTCCATGGTTAAAAAGCAATTAACACCCCTGAAGCTATTGGATATAAGCCTTAATGAAAAGCAGAATCAAGTTCCTTTTCTTGTATTATGCATTAGCCCGTTCACAGATGAGAATGATCCTATATTAAAACAGAACATAAAACAGAAGGCAGTGGAGGAATATTATAAAGTATTTAGTATCTGAATAAATCAAATATAATTACAGAGATTTATTTTTTTAGGATTTCTCACTGTGTCTTAGAGCCCACACACTGTATAGCAGTTTGCATCTATAGCATGATGATACTATAAATAAAGCCCGGTTTTCTGACTGCAGCAGCTCAATTGCTCTGATACACTGGCTTGTATCTGATTGCTCTCCGAAAAAACTGGAGGAAACCTTTCTCTGGTTGTTGTTCATTTGATAAAAACTTCTAGAAAGCTTTCTTGTGTGGTCTAGAAAACAAATTATACATTTGCTTTCTACAGTACATGCATTGTTCAATGACAAAACGTGAAAGAGACTTTGCAAGGATATTCTGTTCTGCTGTTGATGCAGCAGTTAGGAACGTTACCAGGGAAAAGCTTTTCTTGGCGATGTTGTCTGAGAGATCTCAGCTAAATCCATTCATCAATTTTTGTACCTTTTTATCCAATACAGGGTGGCAGGGGAGCCAGAGCCCATCCCAGCAAGCAACAGGCACAAATGTCGGTTGGAAAATAAAAACCTGAAACAGCACAATGTTCCCTGTGGATACAAACGGATTTGATAAGCAAGAAGCTTAGGACTAGATTTCCTCTGTTGGTCTGTTGTGAAACAAATGTGATCGACAAAATCAAGGTCTCTCTCTATCTAAAAAAAAATGGGTGTTTTTTAAATTGCTCTCATGTTGTTTGCATTGTACACTAAATTAATTTGCTGATTGTTTAACAGATGTTCGTTAGGAGGTCAAATTCTAATCTCATACTCCTGCTCTCCTTCATATAAATACTCTCTGCCTGCCCTCAACCCTGTGCACATCTTTTCTCCACTCCTCTCTACCCCCAGACTGCACTCTTACAGCAGCTCCCTGGCTCATTCCTCATACATGGGGGTTGTGACAGCTCTTACCAGCGCTGTCATTTCCTCAGTCAGGAGAGTTTATAGACTGTATATACTGTCACGGATGTCAGAAGGGACAAGCCGTGGAATGGCAGAAGAGCGAAAAAAGACCTTATGCGTAGCGGGTTAGTCCGGGCTCACCTGGTCAGACAATGTCGGGCAGAAACCTATGACTTCAGGCTGCGAAGAGACGACCTGGTGCTAGGCGGGTCTCAGGACGTCCGAACCCTCAATGCTGATCGAGGAAAAAAGCGTGACCTGGAAATATATAGCCCAGACACACAAAGACACACAGGAAGGACAAGCAAAGCACAGAAAACTAGGGACAGGACAGAGTAGGAGTGCCCTCTAGCTGTAGAGGGCATCACAGTACCCCCCCACCCCCCACTCCCCCCTTCGTGGGCGGCTCCTGACACCCAAAAAACAAAGGAGCTGCCCAGCACTGGGGGGAGGAAAAACCTAATTTAACTGAAAGGAAACCTCCGGGAGTCCATGGCTGAGAGTTACCCCCTCCTCCAGGGTAAGGGAAAGTGGAAAGGGGGGCCAGGCAGGGTTCCAGGGAGTGAGACAAAAAACATATACAAAAGCATACACAACAAAAATAAACCTGGGAGACCAGGGTAACAAACCATACACAACAGATAGGAACCAAGAGTTCAGAGAAACAGGGGTCAGGGGAACCAGAGAACAGGGAAATCAGGAAGGGAAAAACCCAAAACGTCAAGAGAAAAACAAAGTAAAATAGTGGAATGGCAGGAGAGCGAAAAAGACCCTATGCATAGTGGCAAGATGGGGGTTACCCCGGGCTCAGGAGGTCAGACGATGTCAGGTAGAAACCTGTGCCCTCAGGCCACGGAGGAGACGGCCTGGTGCTAGGCGAGTCTCAAGACATCCAAACCCTCAATGCTGAGGCAGGAGGAAAGGGTGAACCAGAAATATATAGCCCCAGACAAAGACACACTGGAAGGACAAGCAAAGCACAGGAAACTAGGAACAGGACAGAGTAGGAGCGCCCTCTAGCTGTAGAGGGCATGACATATAACTTTGGTGAACTCCTGCTACATTCAGAAGACAGCAAACATAAGGTTTTAGTTTTATACATCAGGAGAGATAGTTTGACCTGATGATGTTCCAGAAGACTGTTTTTAAACAGAGGACATTAAAAAAAATTAATTGCATCATGAGAATTTGCATTTATTCAATTTATGGTTCCCATGCAACAAAGGAGGCATTACTTCGCTGGAGTGATTGAAGCTTAAATGCGTGTTTGAAATCCTCAGTGATTCAGCCACAGAATATTAATGTGTATGAATGTTTCTGATCTGCTGCTAAATGCCATGGAGCTTCGTTTTATTCTGTGTTGGTCTCCATTACCGCCATCAGTGTGTTAAATAGCCAGGACAAAATGCTGATCACTCAACATTGTGTCATCAAAAAAGTCATTTCCTCATCTCCTATGAACTATTATTTCTACTGTTACTTTCATAAGATTAATTCAATCAAAAGATTTGTTGTTTGTTTTGTTTCTTCTCTTTCAGGACAAGATCTTCCCCATTTTTTTTCGGTTCCCTTCTCAAAAACATGTGTCCCAGAGAAGCCACCCACACAAAACTAAGGATCTTGTTAGGACCTTGAATCTAATCAAAATGAAATAGCTCCCAAATCCCACTGGATATCGCTCCAAACTCTTCATGAATATTTAAAAGGGCCTCACAGCCACGGCAGTGGGAGTTGATGATATGAATGAAATCCTATACATATTCATGAGAACCAGCATGTCACTCCGGGTACAAGGGATCCAGTCTCACAGTGAGTCAGACTCACTGAGCAGCGACAGGAGGTCCAGTCCCCAGCTCCAGGCTAGTTCATCCCTGCAGCAGGAGAGAACATGTGCTGCCCGACTCCCAGTCTCCCAGGCAGCGGTGATGCCCAGTACCCTCTCTGGCTCCTGCCAACATTTCTGACCACATTCTTCCACAGTACTTGATCAGATTCT
Source organism: Lepisosteus oculatus (assembly GCF_040954835.1). NCBI lineage: Eukaryota > Metazoa > Chordata > Actinopteri > Semionotiformes > Lepisosteidae > Lepisosteus > Lepisosteus oculatus. Next base: position 40,745,719 of record NC_090706.1, on the reverse strand, counting down.
TCTGGTATACATGCCGGCGAGTGCATTTCAATCAATACATTAGCCAATTAATAAAGGAATCAAGCCATTCACTAAATAAATAAAAAAGTTAAAATGATTCTAGGTTTTTCTAGAGTCCTTCCTGCATGTCTTTGCTGCTTTTTGTCTACACCTTTCGCAAAGGACTATGAGGCAATTTTTCTTGAGAAATTATCTTGGTTTTGAAAAAAATGTTTCTAAAAAATTAGGTTCAGTATTTTCTTTGCTGCTACGGTATCTCTCTTCACCAACAGCATCAGCGTGATTGCAGCAAGCTGCCGCCTGGAGGTCTTTTTTGAAACGGGCCCTTGGTCCTGAGGTCATGTTAACATTGCAGCAGGTGAGCTAGTGCCCTTATCACATCACATGGGTCCCTCACGTCCGCTCTCTGGGAAGCTGAGCACTGCTGGTTACAGTGTACAGCTGGATGAAATACCTGAGACCCAGGTGTTATTCTTGACTCATAAGATTGCCCTCAGATCATTCTGTTTGTTCATCATAGAGGCACTTTCACACATAATGAACTCGACGTGCAAGCCCTGGACTTCCTACATGCACTCCTCAGAGGTCAGAGGTCAGGTAAAACTGGTCCGCCTCAACATCCTGCACACTCCTGCTCCTACAGCTCTTCTTGTGAAGCTCTGCTCCTGTGGGGTGACAGAAATGTTGCATTCTGAAATGTTGATAGTGTATTGGTTGTACGTCACAGGACAGCAAAATCGTCTGAAGATTGAAGTAAATGAGCTTGAAGATTTCCTATAGCACCTGCTAGAATCTCAGAACAGGTAGTGTGTGTTATACTGAGTTTTGTCCTGTTTGATGTCTTTTTTAAAGACACAGAAATTGCTGTTGTAAAACAACTCATTTAAACCTGTTAGGTACTCAACACCTCTGAGTCCTTAAAAATTTACAATCTGTTTACCATCTGCTGAATGCTAATCGAAGAGCTGCAATAGACTAAGACTCCAAGCAAATTAATTATATTCTGAAAATGTGCAGGACTGATCTCATAATCATGTTCTTTTCGCACTACTGTAATGGAGCATGTCACAAAGGCTGAAAAGATGCATCTCTTTCTCCTTCGGACCTTGTAAAGAAATATCCTTCTGACTTTCTTGGACAATTACCAAAGAAATTGTGATACAGTATGTGCACAAAACGTTTTTATTTTATGTATGTTGCCTAACATGAAGAAGACACATAATTCAAGTTACCAAGAGTTTCTTATGGAGTTTTCAGTCTGTGGCCTCACTATGACCTGAACTGAAACAAGCACACTCTGTTTTATTCCTCCTGTAAACTGTAGAAACAGCTGTGTGTGCTACACATCTTATTTATCTGTTCGCGCAAATAGATTTTTACAAACTGTATGAAGGCGGATAATGCAAATACTGTGAGGCTTTGATTCCAGCACCCTGCATGTAAAATTGCGTTGCACTGCAGGCCATGGAGGAAACAAAAAGATGATTTTGTTTGCAATGCCTTTGAAAAAGTGTTTGTGTAATTGTCTGACAGATTAACGTTTAATAAAATTGTACGGTACGGAATGCTTTAATGTACCATATCGATTTTGTTCAAAACAGCAGTGTATCTTTTGATATTTGCTCTTTCATTTCTTTCCTAAATCTCCTTGTACCTACAAGGTCTGGCATTCTACTTCACTACAGCAACGTGTTTTCATTTTTTGTCTGCTTACCTGTGAAGCACAAAGAGCTCTAGTCGGGGGAAGCAGGTGATCAAGAACCTTTAGAGGAACAAACACAGAAATGTTTTCTTCCCTCCTGGGAATTCACATCTTGTGAGAGCTGTGATACAATAAAACTCTTTCTCCTGCAATTTATCTGTGGCCCAGCACCTTGACAGGAGACTCATTTAGAAGAGAAACAGTTTTCAGCCAGATGTATCCTTTCTCTCTCCCTTCACAAGTGCTCCCCTGATGGCTCCTTGTGTTCAGACGTGCTTCAGGCTGTGATTGGAGGAGTCCTGAGACTCTTCAAATCCTGATTCCCAAAGCAGTTTGAACCTTTCTCACCTCCTGTCTTGGAGCTCAATGTTCCTGGCAGCGTGTGTCTGTTCTCCAAAACATAGCGATGCTTTGCATGTTCAGACTTAAAATCATTGCGTTCATGTTTTTATAACAAAATGGCAAACAGATCTGTGAAGACTTCCCAGGCTGAAACAAATCCAGACAAATGTACACCCTACCAGCCCTGCCCTGAGCAGTATGGCATGATGTCAGCATGTATTTGTACCACTGTGTGGATCACAGGCATGCGTATGAGGAAATCACACCCATCCACAAGTACAGTAAATCTGCCCTTCAACCATGTGGCTTTTCATTCGTGACCAACTGAAAGCTGTTCAAATAAAACAATACAAAAACATAAGAAATATGCCAGATGACACTGCTGTGCACGATTACAAGAAGAAGAACGAGTGGAGAGCAGCACCAAGACTGAGGCTTTCTGCCTTTGCTGTTTGGGTTAGAGTTGGCTTCAGCATTCTAGAAAGGGTGTGGCTGAACTTCGCCAACACTCACAGTAAGCTCACGGCCTTAAAAGGGGGTTGTTTTCTTCACCTGGCCCTTCGAACACATTCTGGACTGTGGTGAGAGTAAAGTTCGGGAAAAAGCCTAAGGGGAAGGAAACGTCTGTGCAGCTGGACTCACGGGTGGGTACAGTTACAGTGCTCTCGTCGTCAGCTTCTTTAAACCGGTGTGTGTGAGCTTCGGGACTTCGGGACTGGTGCCACAGCCCAGGTGTTTTGCCTTGAGTTCAAACCTTCAGCCAGCCCCCTGTGACAAATCACAGATATGTCACTACCTGAGCAAAGACATGTCTTCCTGTTTCCACCCTCTGGAACCCCTCTGGACGGGCTTGTTGTGTGTGACTTGTCCCTATTTGCACCCGAGACGTTTTGGTGAGTAAAACCTGGGATCGAGGCTGATGACGGGGCTCACTTCCTGTAAAACAGCAATCAACCCTCCTCTCCTCCTGCCACTCCACCTCCACTCACACTGGGAACAGTTCATATCGAGGTGTTCTGAGAGTTTTAGCAATGGATGGTGGTAAAGCATTAAAAAGGGACAGATTGATAAAATACAAAGACAAGGGGACGTTTTCAAGAAATGTAGTACTGTGTAGTCATATAGAGTATCATCACTGAATCTTAATAATGTCCCTGTAATCATTTATTTACACTTTATAACTTTGGTAATAAGTACTAGATATGCATTAACTTCAATATAATATTTAGAATCTGACCCCTGCTGCAAAGCATTTCCACTTCATCACAGCAACACTTTTGAAGTCTTTTGCAGGAGGTTAAGTTACGTATCCATGGGGTTGAAGGGAGTTGATATCTATGCCTATTTAAAAGCCGAAAACGATTTAAAAGGTTCAACTAAGTTAACTGTTCTTTCCATCCAGGGTTGTTAAACCGAGAGCCCCCACGATTTCGGAGCACCTGCAGAGGCTGTTGTCATGGACTGTTTACAGAAAGGTTTTCTTTTTGTGAAGGGGTGAGCAACACATGAGGCAAATTGCTTTTCTGAGCAAACAGAGATCTCTGGAGTGCATTAGTGGAGCATCCTCATCCCCACTTACTTTAATGGGGCCTGAAGGTAGAGTTGTATGCAGCTGGCCTGACCTAATGTGAATGTTTACTTCGGAGGACCAATGACAGCAGAAATGCGCCTGTGTTTCTGTATTTATAGTTCAATTGCTTGAGGTATTTTCATTGCGTTTTAAGTCCACTTTGGTGTAATTTAGAACATTATGGCAGTTTCTCATCTTTCTGTCCTCCTGGTCGCGGTGTCTGAGGGACTTCATTGCTTTTGCTGCCCTGCAGCTTTTAGTTGGTCTTTCATGTCTGAAAGTAAATTTAACAATCTGCAGGAAAACTGTCCTCACCGGCAGAGAAATTGGCAACATAATATATTGCAAATGTCTTCTGGTAAATCTGAACAACCTTTAATGCTCCTTCGCAGAAACCTGGTCCACATTTCCAGTTCAGTAGAATTATACAAAGGTTTATTTAAGTGACAGTATCATTTGTATTCCTCCTATTTTATAGATTGATTTTCAAAGGCCACAGTTGTGCATTTAATGGCTTTTCAGATTGCTTTTGGAAAAGGAAGCTGAATGCTTTCAAAATTTCAGTAAATGTTTAAATTTAATGATTCACCGTTGGAAGTAACATTGAATTTCACAAGGTTTTTTTGCTCCAGAATATAATTCTCTCCTGGTTTACTGAGAGTGAGCAAAAAAGTACAAATATCAGTAAATCATGATAAATACAGTACTGGACTGGAAATTTTTTTGGATTTTTTTTCTCATTTCAGCTTAGTCTTATTATTTCAAAACAGATTTTACACAGAGAAAGAAACAATGGAAATCATATTTAGACTCCAGAAAAGTATTTTTAAAGTTGTCCTGTGTCAGGCCAGATGTCAGAGGAGTAGACATTCAAATGAAATGACGGATATATAAAAACAAAAGTGTAGTGCTGACACTCTGAAGGTCATAGATATTTCATTATTCCCTGACAAGCTTTGATCAGCTGAGATAGTACTCAAAGAGCTAAACGTATCAGACTCCTGCAGATAGCAGTAGCAGCCAAAAGCATGCCTTCAAACACATTTGTATATTGGAGCAATGCATTCAGACAAATCACAACACATGCAATGGTAAGAACTAGGGGAATCACAGCAAATGCAATATGCAATAAAGCATTGCACATGCACATGGTGTACACAAACTAGATCCTGGAAAAACACAGTATACTGTATACAGTGCAAAGGTAATGTGGTCACCTTTTCAAAGCATTTGATTGGGCAGACTCCAGCCAATCACAGCTCATGTCTGGTAAAAGCAGGGAAATAGTCAAGAAAGGAGCTGGACCACACATGTGGACAGACGTACTGTCACTGACACTTGTACTAACCCCTTCCTCCACCCCTGGCCTCCTAACTCAGTCAGACCTTGGTGACTGGTCTACATGCTGTGCTCACTGACCTACCTACTGTACTGTACACCATCCATGAACTGCTGCTGTGAAGCTGAAAAGCATACTGTTCTAAGACAATTTAAAAAGTCGATTCATTACAATATTTTCTAGTACTTGTTTTGGGGACTAAACATTTTGGTTTGAGATTTTTTCAAACATAAAACACTCTACTTTCAATGACTTCCCTCTTAGAGAGTACACATTCCCCTTCGTGCTCATACTGTAGCTGACCCCAGAGGGCCTCATTATTACCAACCCCTACTGCTCAGAATGTCATCGATTTCAAAATTCTACCCCAGAAACGCTCTCTGATTCATTCTGGGGGTACAGAAGCTTCCAGAAACAAATAATGCGTTTCCTGGATAACAGGTGAGCAGTACTCTGGGGGAAAACAATTCAAGAAACATTTTAAATTTACTCAAGAAATCATCCTTCTGATTTTGTAGGCAGACTGTCCTTATCTGCTTAATATATAAAGTAAATAATACTGGGGCTGAAAGCTCAGAAGAAATTATGTACGTACAGATAAAAATGGAGAAAAAAATCTAGTCTGTGTTTGTTTTAATAAACAAAACATCTTTGTGTTTGATGTTTCTTGCCAGTACCAAGATGAGTCCCACTCCATAGTGATGCATATCTACACCTGTGATTTCTGCTTCTTTGCTGAAGCTACGATGAAATTGTCAGAGCTGAAGTTCTGGAAATGATGGAATGTTCATCCTGTTCTTCAACAGGGATGCTTAAGCCATATCATTTGTCTTAAAAACATTTCCTGAAAAATGAATTGGGAAATAAGTTGCTCAGGTGAGCAGGACAAGAAGAAATTGCTGAAAAATAAATTAGAAAAGATCTTTCCATGAAACTGTTCCTGCTTTGTGTTTTATTCATTTAGGTGGCTGAGAGGAAATTTCATGAGGTAATTTACAACAACCACATCTCTGTCATTCCAGTTAGTTACAGCGCTGTCCTGGTATTATCTAGGCCACTGACAAGAATACATTCACAGCAATGAGATGAGAAAGGTAACATTTACACAGTCAAGAAGAAAATAATGCAAACAGGAAAAAATTGATTTTGGGAGCCTTTTTTTCATTGCATTTTAAAACAATCTACAAGGCATTTAAGAACCCGAGAAAGGTTATAGCCAAGAGGACGACATTCAGCTCATCTAGCCCATTTAGAGGTTGCTAAGTGATCCAAGGACTACATCAAGCTATTTCTGAACAACAACTTTGCTGGGCATCTAGTATGAGTATCTTGCTCCACACTCCCACAACCTTTTGTGCAAATGTTTCAAGTGTGAGGAGCTTCTGTTTTCAGACTATGAAGCTGATCACCTGCTGTTCTGTGACACCTGAAGAAGGCTCCACAGCTGAAATGTTGTGTTTCCTTTCTTCTCTTTTCAGCTGGAATAAACCCGTTACCTGTTCCTTTGCAGCCTACGCATGCCGACGCAGCTCCCTACTGGAACTACTTCTTTGACTGTACCACAGTCTCCATTTCAGAGTCTCCTTTTCATAATAACATGTCTGTTAGCTCCTCTTGCACACAGTCCACAGGGAAACCCAGCTATAATCATCAGTCACCATGAAGTAAAGGATAAAAGAAGTTGGATAATATAATAACCCCTTTCATTTACACTGCAGGCTGATTAAGCCTGGCTCCTGGCCCAAAGAACAAAAGCTTTAAAAAAACCCTAAACATATCAGGAATTTATTCTCATAATTAAAATCCATTAATCTATGTCATACCTCTGTTGGATAACAACATCTGAAAAAAAAAAAGGCAGCAGAACAGTAAGAGTGCCAGAATGCCAGTGACAAAGAGACCATAAATTAAGAAGTGAAATATAAAATCAATTAAAATCAGAGGCATAAATATAAAATTAATGTGAGAAATCAAGCCTCCGGAATTAATTAAAGCTTGAAAGATTAGAATGGGCATTCAGCAGCCTAGTGACAGTGTAGGAGCGCATTTTGGATGGGCGCTCTCCACACATGGTCCTGAGAGGATGGGCGCTCTCTCCACACATGGTCCTGAAAGGATGGGCGCTCTCCACACATGGTCCTGAAAGGATGGGCGCTCTCTCCACACGGTCCTGAGAGGATGGGCGCTCTCCCCACACGGTCCTGAGAGGATGGGCGCTCTCTCCACACACGGTCCTGAAAGGATGGGCGCTCTCCACACATGGTCCTGAAAGGATGGGTGCTCTCTCCACACACGGTCCTGAAATGATGGGCGCTCTCTCCACACGGTCCTGAAAGGATGGGCGCTCTCTCCACACACGGTCCTGAAAGGATGGACGCTCTCTCCACACGGTCCTGAAAGGATGGGCGCTCTCTCCACACATGGTCCTGAGAGGATGGGCGCTCTCTCCACACACGGTCCTGAGAGGATGGGCGCTCTCTCCACACACGGTCCTGAAAGGATGGGCGCTCTCCACACATGGTCCTGAAAGGATGGGTGCTCTCTCCACACACGGTCCTGAAATGATGGGCGCTCTCTCCACACGGTCCTGAAAGGATGGGCGCTCTCTCCACACACGGTCCTGAAAGGATGGACGCTCTCTCCACACGGTCCTGAAAGGATGGGCGCTCTCTCCACACACGGTCCTGAAAGGATGGACGCTCTCTCCACACACGGTCCTGAAAGGATGGACGCTCTCTCCACACACGGTCCGGAAAGGATGGGCGCTCTCTCCACACACGGTCCGGAAAGGATGGGCGCTCTCTCCACACACGGTCCGGAAAGGATGGGCGCTCTCTCCACACACGGTCCTGAGAGGCTGCAGACATTCCATGATTTTAGCTTTGGGTTCTTTTGGGTCCTAGAAGGGAAGAAAAAAGCCTGGATTGGGTCCCATCAGAGTAAACCCAATTAACAAAACAATCAATCAGGAGCTTTTCTCCATTGGAATAACTGGATGGGATTTTATCATAAAAGGAAGGCTGAACGTCTTTGGGAAAAGGGGGATAGTATCCATTTGGTTCACCATTTGAGCTGAAGGGCTACTCAGTCCTGTAATTCTTTGAGTCAGCAATGTGTCATGTAATGCAATCTTTTTTTTTTTAAATCTTATTCCCTCTTGGACAATTAGTCATAATACCAAGACCTTGGTTGTATGTGGAGTATAAAAAAACTCTATCATTTTTGGACTTTATTTTTCCCAAACAAATGGTTAAAAACTTGACAACAAGAATCATACAGTTCCTGTATAATGTACCCAATCCAAAATTCCATCCCAAATAAATCAGGTTCCTTTTTTCACATGATTAAGCACTGAAAGTGAGTTTCTTAGAAAGAGATCAGTCAGAAACAAGGTTAAGACATTTTCTGCAATTGCACTTAAAACTCCTGTATTTGCATTATAGTGGTATTATTTAAGATGGGGCTTTAATACAATGATTAATTCCGCTCCGAATCCTTTAAGAGCAGATTAAGCTGCATCAGATATAAATGTCAATTTAGTTCTTACGTTCTCATTTCATACATCCAGTGTCAATACTAAGCACTGTTTTTTGCAGACATGATTCATCCCCATAGCTGGGGGGTTTTGATGTTGCCCACACAGGTGCATTAATCCTTTGACTTCCCATTGAGTGTGCTTAATTCTGTTTCCATTCATCAAGACAGTGACTCCTACTCCCAGCCACTCCATCAAACCCACTGCAAAGAGATGGGCGTCATCACTACAACCTGGACGTGCTGTTTCCAGAGCAAGTGACAGACGTGCCTGTGTGTCTTTGCAGCACCCAGGAGCCCTGTTCTCTTACCTCTCACCAGAGAAGAAATCTATAAAAGGCTGCAGCCCAGGTATTCCAAGGGGGCTTTCCAGTGGTTTGCTAATCCCTTTAATTAAACAGCCTATAATTTGATTACATATAACAACTCACGTGTTTGAGGATCACACTTATGAGGATTGCTGAAGGAGAAAAGTATTGCAGTTTCAGCAATTAAACCCAACCTTCTCCACCTTTGTGAAAGGCTTGTATATTCCTGTTCAGATACACAGAGGTTTGCAGAATAGCTCAAGAATGGTTTGTGATGCCTTTTGCTGCTGCTGCAGTACATGACTAAACTCCACTGCTGAAGTGCCTAAGAATGCCTGCTTCCACTGCAAAATTCTCAGTTTTAGACATTTACAGGGAGCGGACTTCAAAGTCACATAGTTCCCCAGAGAAAGATTTGAACCTGATTTTGTACAAGTAATATTAAAAGTAAGATCCTTAAAGGAACTACTCTATAGGTGAGAAGCAAAATAATCATGCTGATTCCTTAAACTTTCTTTTGTCATTTCACTTGGGTTTATTTTCAAATTAAAAAGAAGAGCCTTTTGCACGGGGATGGGGACTGTGTGTCACTAAACACTGTAGGAAACGACATGACTTCACTCACAGCAGTACGTACTGCAATGGGGAAACACAAGCTCCGCACTACACGACACTCCTCCTACCCCAGTGGTGATGCTTAAACAAACGCCCTGAACTCTGTGGGCTCTAGTTCTCGGACACGAGCGCTGGTTGAGATGGCAGGTCGGGAGATCGATCGTTTCCCCTGCTCCACCTCTCCTGACCTCCCTCTGGCCCGCTGGAGCGTCAGACCTGTGCCTAAACGGGAATTAAAGTAGCGAGGCCAAGTCAATCACTTCAAACAGACTGTTTTTTTATCTACTCCAGTCTGCGGAAAGCAATCAATGTTAATCCGATATTCAGAAAGAAAATGAGAGTGTCTTCAGGGCTCAGGGAGGCTCTTGTGATTACACTGTGACCTACATCATGGAGGAATTAGGCTGGAGCAGGCGGGCGGTGGAGGGAGGAGGAGAGGAGGAGAGGAGGAGAGGAGGAGGAGGAGGCAGTGGGACGCTCCAGGCAGCCTGAGAGAGACAACAGGCTGACACTTGTGTGTACGAGACTCAACAGCCAAGCCAACACGCTGAAGCATCCAGTGCAGTAGGTGTGTGATTCAAAACCACACAGCAGCGGCACCCGAGTTCAGTAGGAAAAGTCTGACCGGATGGACATGGCGTTGAGTTCCCATAGAACAGTACACAGTATCTTTTCTGTGTCCCTGTTTTATGCAGATTTTGGTTTCATTGTTTTCTGTAGTTTCTATTTTTTTTCCAATGTTTTTTTTTATCAGACGCTTTTACAATTTTGCAAACAGGGGCACTAGAACTGCTAACGTGTATGTAGCTGTCTGCTATTTTTAAAATCCTGCTTGAGCGTCTCACAAGTCACGCCTCCCTTTTCAGTCATACGGCATACAGTATATGTGTTGTAGGTGGACAATTGTTTAGAAGCAGCTCAATATGTCTCTATGAACTGCCCTGTAACTGGTGGTCTGTGTAAATCATATTTGATAGATCCTCCCACCAGAACATGATCTTGCCCTTTCTGTGTGTCTGATTTTGACGGGCAGATGAGAGACTCCATCACAACAAGAAGATTCCAGTCTCTGTGTTCCAGTGGACTGAGGTTTGCTGATCTGGGTTTGGCCTGGCCTCTGGAGTGAGAGTCCTCTGAGCTCCATGACCCATCAAAGATTTTCTTTATTGATCGGAAAGATAAAACTGACAAGACCAAGATTTTGATCTAAGACAGTTGCTTCATCTCCTTCTGGCTGAAGAGCTCTTTCAGACAGGAACTTTGACACTGTCGGATTTGTCTTTTGGGTCAAAGAAAGAAAACATTTCAGTGCTCAAAGACGTAAGTGTGTGTGGGTGTCTTGGATTCCTCATTGATTTTGTTTTCTGCCTCAGACTCTGCAGGAAAGTGTAGTGGAAGTGTTTTCCTTTGCCATTTAGGGCACAAAGGATATCTTTGCACCGAGATCGGTGTTTGACACCTCTCAGGATGTACAGAAGCCATAGCCTTTGAGAAATTCATGAGTGCTTCACGGAAACAGAGAAAACTGCTTTCTTATGAAGAATTCCCCTGGTGAATTTATTATAGTTTCTTCTGACTTTTATAATGCTCTTAGATTTCGCTTTTGCTGTGGTTTTCTAAGGTAATGCCTTCTCTGTGCTTTCCTACAGTGCATTGAGCCTGTCTGGGAGTATACGATGTGCACTATTGAAGGCATTCCTTTGAAAGTGACGTGAATACAAGAACAGGAGCTCTGGGGCTGAGTTTACTCGTCTGGTGTATGGCTTGCCTAGCAAGGAACACTTTAACAGGACCTGATGCATATTCGCACAGCCCACAGAATTCATTCATGTTCTTCTTCTCTTCAATACCCACATTAACCCTCATGCATGGATGCAACCTTCACAACAACAACAAGAACAGCCAGAATTATTATACATATAATTATTCAAATTTATTCATAAAACTTTCTTAAAATCCAGGCACCAAGCCATAAGTCTTCTGACTTTGCATAACCCCAAACTAGAGCGTTTCAGTGGACAGCAGAAGGACTTTTCTTGCACGTGCAGCAGAAACCTGCTTGAGCTGGTTGGGGGGTTTACACACCTCAGAGATCTCACATGCAAAACCGGAGGAGTGCTGGTGATGTACAAGTGATGAATCTAACTCTGCACAACGGAGAGCCTTGATTTAAAGGAAAAGAGGAGAGGGGAAAGGTTTGCTTACAACGCAGCATCTCGGAGAATACAGCAAGAAAGGCCAAATTTGATTCACAATGTGTCTTGCTGTTATTTTATCACTGAAAGTGCGGCCTCAGCCTCACTAAAAGAAAATCACAAAAGCTAAGCGTCAATGACATTTAAGTGTATTTTGTTGCCCATTTGATTAAAATAAATTCGCTTTGTACAAGTAGGCAACCAAAAAACACATTTATATACAAAAGAGGCAACGAGAAGCCGCAGCTGTGTAAGCCCACAACTGATATTGATAAGAGTTAGCCTTGGCCTCATGTATTGTAACAGGAATCTGGAACAGGCTGCCCAGCCAGAAAGCTGATACTCTGATCTTTTCCAAGAAACAGCTGGATAAAATCCTCTGATCAATTAGCTACTAAAACCAAGCAGGCCAGGGGGGCTGAAAGGTCTCCTTTCATTTGTAAACCTTCTCGTGTAACGGGTGTAACTCAGTGCCCTTCTCGGGTGGAGCCACAAGCCTCAGTCTGTTGTTGTTACGGGAGCCGGGTCGGTCTCCCCTGGGGGGGGGGGGGGGGGGGTGTTTAGACCCTATTTTTAATTTTCGATTATCGATAGATATATTAGGAAGTAATTCACAAAGGATAAGTTATGTTCACCTTTTCCAACTGTTCCAACTGCTTTTTCTGCACACATCAGATACTTGAATTAATACTAATACTTTGTGAACACATAACTTTCTTTAATAAATTAGATTCAAGGTGCTGATAACTCAATATAGACCCATTATTAAATTGAAGCACCAGTATTATGATTTTAAATCGAATAAATCACAGTTCTCTGCAGACATTGTGGCTCAGAAGCATTAATAGAAGGCTTATTTAGACATAGTTAGTTATACAGTACCATTTTGGATATGTGCCCGATTACAAAAAATTCTGCAAAACAATGCAAAAATGCAAAAACAATTCTGCATTTTACTTTTTGATATGATCACAGGCTGCATGTATGTAATTGATTAACTTATTATGAAATAAGTAAATGACTGATATTTTAATTCACAGACTTTCCAATTAACTTTTCTGCTCTGCTTCATTCGTTGCACTGTACATCTTGATTAACAATGTATCAGCAGACTCATTAACACTGCAGCACCAGGACAAATAAATGAAACCCGCAAGAGCACACAAGCACAGCTTTCTCTGCACAGCTCAGCAGCTCAGAATTCTGGGCAAGTCAGTAATATACATAATATTGGAGAAAGCTGAAAAACAGTAAATCCCAGCTGGACCTTAAATGGTTTACAGTGAATTGAACATAAGCTTTCTTGTTGACTATTCAGAGCAAAACACCTTTTGCCCGTGTCTGTCTGCAAGTCTCTTCATAACTGCACACACACTGTCATCAAGGCAGGTTCGGGCAGGAGGGTCATACAGTTGAAAGAAAATAAAGAAATGTATTGCAATTTCTATAGCTTACACACTGGACACTCTCTCAAGTGTGAAAAACATCCCAGAGCTTCCACTCAAGTAACCAGGATTCAGCATTAATATAAAATGTACTGTACTTGATATTACCTGGTATAGCTGAATGCAGAGTTGCCTGCTGCCTCCTTGCTATCATTTCAAAGCATAATATGCAGAAATATTACTATATATTACTGTGTACTTTTTCTTCTCTTGGTAAACACTGTTGTTTCAATTTACAGTGCATCAATAATAATTAGATTTGATGCCCTTTGATATTACATATAATACAGTATATACAAACCCCACATTCACATCTTATTCTGCAAAAGTCTTAGATATCTTGACAGTTTGGAGTTACTATATGCCGTATATGCTATGAGTATTAACAAATTACTTCAAGCTAATGCTCATGTTTTCCACTCTTATTATATGTTTGACTACTATTAAAGGGGAACTGCAAATATTAAATATTAATATAATATTACTGCCATTGATTAGTTATGATGATGTTCTTAAAGGGAGGCCTTTCTCACTGTGCCTGTCTGTCCAAGTGTTCAGATATCCTGAGAACACAAAAAGAAAATATCTAATTTCACTAAAAACGTGGACAGAATTTATACAGAGCCCACCCCAGCTAAAAAAAAAGCTTCACCGCCTTGTTTCCATTTCAGTACTCTTTGCCTACAACCTGAAGTGGAGCTCTAATTGTCTCTTTATGGCAAACAATATCTCCCCACTTCATCAGTAGGAATGTAAAGGAAGCAGATTGATTCAGGCCATAAACAACCCAAAGCTGACAGAAGAAATGAGCCATTGCACTTTCAAAAGAAGCTGTGATTGCGTTTGAAAAACAAGCTCCTTCATTTGATTTAACTCCTCCTCTGTTTATTTTGCATGCAATTTACATTTGCTGGGTATGCTTGGCCCGCGCGTTGGCACGACTCCCTCATCCCCACCATCACTGCTGAGTTCACATTCTGTTACTCACCGAAACACATCTCGTCTGCTGCTACCTTTTATATTAATGTACTTTGTCTGCAGTGTTAATTTGCACCTCGGCATCATAATCTCTTATGTGGAAAAGTGTTCATCATGTTGAGATGAATAACACACAATCATTGTAAATTAGGTCTTGTCGGCAATATTATTTAATGAATCCCTGCAATTTGATGTTACAGTTGGCAAATGCAATTAGTTTTTCTACCCACCAGTCCATCGCAGGACACACACACACCAAGGACAGGACACCAGTCCATCGTGGGACACACACACACCAAGGACAGGACACCAGTCCATCACGGGACACGCACACACACACCCCAGACAGGACACCAGTCCATCGCAGGAAACACACACACACCAAGGACAGGACACAAGTCCATCGTAGTTAAGTCATTGAAAAATAAATCCCAAAACTCAAAATAATGTTGCATTTCCAAACCTCTATATAGTTGGTGTAAAAAACACAAAACAGTTATAAAGACAGCAAATTACAGAATAAGCACATATAAGAGACAAAAGAAGTTAGAGGTGCAGCAGAAGTTACAAGGTCATTAGAAAATGGAGCGACACAGACTCTAATGAAATAAAAGCCTTTCTGAACAGAAGGTTTTGAGTTTGAAATTTAAATGCACTCAGCGTACAGTAGGTGACTCTCTGTCATACTTGGGGATAGAATTCCAGAGCTTTGGGGTGGAGCCAGCGAAGACCCTGTCACCCCTAGAATATGAACTAGATTGAGGCACATAGAGAAGACCAGACTCAGATGAATGAAGGTTGCGAGGTGGGGAGTGGGACGATAGTAGCTCACACAGGTACTGAGGTGCCAAGACACATACAGCCTTACAGGGGAGCAGGAGGATTTTGAAGTTGACTCAAAACCTGACAGGAAGCCAGTGCAAGGACACCAGGGCAAGCATCAAGCATCAGGACGGAAAACAGGAGGCGTGCCTCTACAATGAGGAGTTACTGGTTCTGGACAATCTGCCCGGCTGTGTTATAATGAAGCTAACACTCTGTACTGATTAGGTACGAGCAAGAAAATTATGTTTTCAAAGCTGCTGTTGAGTCAGTCAGGATTCTGCTTTGACACAGACTTGTTTTCAGCACACAGACTCGCAGCTGCATGTGTCTGAGCACGTTTGAGTGTCACTGCCAGGCTGATTTCAGGCTGAGGGTTCGGGTGCTACTGCTGTGAGGAGACTGGATCACAAGCAATCATTCCTTCTGATTGGTTCAATAAAAGCTGAAACGTACCGCATGTTTGTCAGGGGCAACAGCATGACTATTGTCTCATTCCAGTGGAGCGAGAATCTCAAGACCGTGGGGAGATGAGGACATAAAGACGTAAAGTCTGTGCTCTGTGGTAAAGCAACAGAAAGCTGAACACCAAGTGTGTGATCTGTCTGCATCCTGAGATGATGAAACAGCGAAGGAAGGATTTTGGACTTATTATTCTACACACTTCAATTTAATGAAGAAGAACCATGTTTTAATTCTGGTTTATAAATGACCCATAATAAAACAAACTGGCAATATTCCTTCTTGCACATTTACAATATAATGGGAGTTATGGCATTTTTGTTGTGGGACACTATTTGTGGAAACTGTAATTTTAAATAATATGATTTCGAATTTGATTTTTGCCCACTGACACAAACCTAAAATATTTATTACCTTGTTTTGCTGACTCCCAGCTTGATTACAATATAATACAGGGGCTGGCAAAGTGATGAATGAATCTCGCATTGCCTTCAAATGAATAAGGAAATAAGCACGCCTGTTTTGAGTACTTACTCTGAACAAGTAATCTTTCAAAAGCAATGATATTATTTTA
The DNA here is from genome assembly GCF_040954835.1 of Lepisosteus oculatus. Taxonomy (NCBI): domain Eukaryota; kingdom Metazoa; phylum Chordata; class Actinopteri; order Semionotiformes; family Lepisosteidae; genus Lepisosteus; species Lepisosteus oculatus. The sequence goes on along the minus strand of NC_090706.1, from coordinate 40,729,833 downwards.
AAAATGCATTTTGCAACTATCATGGGCAAAAATGATGTTTAGACTTGGCTTGAAGCTGTAATGAATATCACCGATTTCAAAGTAATCTAATTATTTTCAATAATAAGATGGAGCAGAACACTGAGACGTCTGCTCTCCATCGCCACAGCAGCAGGAGAGCATTATTAAAATATCAACTTTCTGACTCTGAAAGAACAAGACAGGAATATCAATCAGTCACGGCCACAGTTCCTTGCCAATAGAAAGCAACCTGAGTTACACAGCACAAGAATTAACATTGTTATATTAAAAACAAATAAAACGTACGACCCAGCTCCATCTTTGAGGTTCCAGACATACAGTGAGTGTGCAATACTTTTCTTGTCAATACGGCATGCTGGTGTCTGTTGAGTTTCGGCTATATTTACCCGCTATGACTTTTTTGTTTATTAAAAAATATATCTTATCCGGCTGTGGCAATATCACAGTATGCTGCTATTATTTATGAACTTCCTGTGGTATTGCGGCAGACAGATAATATATTTTTAATAAATATTTCATTTTTTGGCCACTTGTCCATGTGGTCACTGTAGCCATTTCTCCTGATTCTTGCCTTGTTTCTTACCCTTGTCGCATTCCAGCTTTTTGACCAGCTCCTGTCCTTATTACTTCTGCTGTTTTCTCTCCTGGATCCTCTGTGTTTCTGTTCCTGGGCCTTTTGGGGTTTTTCTCAGAGGGCCTTCCTGGTTTCTGTTTTCAGCCTGTTCTTGGACTTTGCCTGATGATTTAGTCTTCTGGTTGTTCCTGTAGTCCCTAGTCTGTTGGTTCCTGCACAGGGTCCACTTCCCTGACCATCACCCATCCAGGCTGATCTTACAGCTATGAGTCTCCCAGGTGGGGCTGCTAGCGAAGGAAATAAATTGCCCCTTGAGGAAAATGAAGCCTTACTGTAACGAACAGTTCTTTCCGGACCCTATGCGGACGACACAATCCGAAGAAGTGGGGAAACACTAGGGAAACGTCATGCAGGAATACGGGGCTGAAAACAGGGGGGCGTGTCCAAGGTGCGCTGGTGCACGGGGGAGGTGTGGCCGAGGCGAACAATCCAAAAGAGTAATCCTTAGGGAAAATCCAAAACACACGAGTAAGTCCAAAACCAGGAGATCCATCAAAACACGGAATTAAAACTAGAGGCTGGGTCGGAATCGGCGGACAGGGAACGGGAACGGGAACGGGAACGGGAACGGGAACGGGAACGGGAACGGGAACAGAGATTAAAACCTTAACGGGACCAGGCGCTTCCAGGTCCCGGACTCGCACGGTACGGAAACCAGATGCAGAGCCCGGATGAGCATCAGCGCCTGGCTTTTAAGGTGGGCTGGGAATAGGAATCAGGTGCACGGAATGAAGTCTTAAGTGAAAGGGCTGGAGCACCCTTAAGGAGGAGGGACTATAATCGTGACACCTACTTTGTCACCTAGCTGGGCTACACGACAGTGGTAGATGAAGTGGATAACCTCATATATGTGCAGTACTTACGGATCCTTAGAGATGACAGACATTATACAAATGATTATTATTACTACTAATGCTACTAATTAACAACACAAGAAAGGCACAAAAGGCTCTTCAGCCCATCTCTCCGGGTTGCTTTCTTGTGCATTTTATTGATCCACCAATCAAGCTATTTCTTCCAGAAGCTCCAGGTGGTTAGTTGCACAGCTCATTCAGTCCATTTCTGGACTCAGGGCCACTTTCCTCAGTGAAAAGTCCATCATTCTGCAGCAGGATGGATCAGGGCGGGACATCCTCATACTTAAAGTGCCAGCAGAGTATTTACGGGCAGTACATTTTAGTGCATCACCATGTGTGAAATCTTCAGTAAAATCTAAAATTTTAGGTGGCTAAGGAACATGCCAACATATGCCAGAATCCTCCACTATTTAAACCTGCAGTACATCTGGACTCCTCGGTCCAGTCCCACAGTCTGAGCAGAATTCGGTGTGCTCAGCCACACCTCCTCTCCAGCAGCCTGAACTCCTGCCCTTCGTGGGGGAGTGAGGTCACACGCTGGGGCAGGAGGAGCCGCGGGCTGCTGGGAGCCCCCCTCTGTCTCCAGCACGCTCCTTTTGTCAGTACCAGTCACCTTCATCACATCCTCATGAAAGGAGTCTTGCGGACTAATTGAGAAATTAATAATAACGCCCGGAGAAGAACTGCAACAATAAGCACACTGCTCCGTCACAGCAGAGGCGAGGAATACTGATGAGCAGGTAATACGTTCGGGTCACACACTGTGCATTCATATTTTATGATGATCTAAGTCCACATGATGTAAAATGTCAGTCATCATGCCCATGATTTCCAAAGTATATGCAGTATAAGGGTTAATAAGCTGCTGTATGTGTTCTACACATTATTTTATGAGAAGGAGTAGCCATTTATTAATGATCCCTAAACTTGTATTTGGGGCAAGCCTTGAATTATAATCCTTTTTAAAAACAATTTTAATGATCAGATGAATTAAATTGCTTTGCACCAGAACTAATAAGACATTTATTAATGATGATTACAGAATTATGAGGACAAGTAATGTGTTAATTGCCCAACCTCAATCATTACAACTAATACAGCTGAGTAATTCCCTATTTATATGTTTAAAACAGGGATTTATAGACAAAAGTTCTTTAAAATTTAGCAACTCCATATGACATGATTACCATGAGTAAAATCAATAATCATTCTTATATTTAAATTATGGTAAACAGCAGAAATAAATGAGCTGAGTGAGATCTCCCTGTATTCTCCATTTACAGCTTCAAAGGCAAGCAGCTGTTTAGATTAAATGACTCAGTGTTTTACGGTAACAAAAATAATCCAGAAAGAAAGAAAAACCAAATTATTTTGCATGGCCTGCATTGTTGACAAAGACCTTTCTTCTGGCATGCATGTCAGGCTGCCAAATTAGAATGAAATAGATTGTTTGAAATACATCAGACATAAGAGTCTGAAGGGAGAAATACCTAATTAAACATGAGTCAGTAGAGGTCCAGATGGAGACCCTCCAGAGACTGAGTTAATCCATCTTTTTTCAAGCTGCCGATGTTTTCTGGATAGGTCTGACTGACTGTGGTTCTCTCGGAGTAACACTGTGCTTGGGGGAAAAAGAATGAGTAAGAACCTGAAAGCAATGTTTCCCTTCTGACAACTCCTCTCGCTCAAGGTGCAGTTCAATTTACCTGTCCAGCCATCCCTGTTCCGACCAGTTCAGGGTCTGCAGGGGGAACCGGACCCTATCCCAGCAAGTACCATGCACAAGGCAGGACACAGCCTGGAGGGGACAGCAGTCCACCGCAGGGCAGAAAGACACAAACACACACTCACACACTAGACTAGACTCTGAATGGAGGTTTCCTCTGGGCCTGAAACTCACCTGGTGCAACAGGTTCCTGGAGTGAGCCCCCAGGCCCCAGCCTCCACACCTGGCAACAGCTGGCTGGTGCAACACGCTTGTCAGAAATTATGACTCTTACATCTGGGGAAATGGCAGCAAGAGCTGAATCAATGCCTGGCATGACAAAAGCAAACCACTCATTTAAAACAGGTTTTTTTTTCTCAGCGAGAGCGAATCTGTGGGGTAATAAGGGAAAGCAAATCGATAAGCGAACAGGGCAAGGTCAAGTGCTGGGAGGATGCTTCTGCTTTGTTTTATATTGCACTTCCAGCAATTGAATCCGACGTGTTTTTTTACTAAAGCGAACGGCGCACTGTGCCTCGAGACGATGCGGGAAGGGTCCGATCCCAGTGGAGTCTGCGCTGAATGCACAGCTGAGGAGCAGGCGTGACCTGAATCCAGAAACGATGGACTCTCCATGGCTGCCCTCCCAGGCCGTGGAAAACTGCCTCTCGCCGCCGCGACAGATGAAGTCTCACACACAGGGTAGTGATTGGGCTGTGCACATCGGGGAGATAATGAATTGTGTCACATTCTTAAACTGCTCTAGTCCTGGGACTCGTTTTTTTTTTCATTAGAAAGATGTTCAGGTAGCTATGACACAGCACTGACACAAAAGACAGAAGGGTATGAATCAGCACAGACAAACACTTCCACTCCTGTAGGGTTCATGCAAATCCTGTGATACCCCTGCGGACTAAACTCCTACATATTTCGACAGCACTGACACTGAACACAACGCAGTAAGACTCCTTACTCAGGAGAAACTAAATTTCTGAAGGTACTGTACCCTACAAGTTCTACTGTATGTAAGAAATGTGCAAGTATTCAGGTCCAGGAATCCTAAAGGACATGTATCCTGTTGAATTTTCTTATCGCAGGAATCATGCATCTTTGCTACTGTATATGGATGAGAAATCAAAAGATAAAATAGAACTAAATATATAACTAGGAGTTACATACTTTGGTTCCAGGGAATGAAAATGACCCTCATTCATATATGTGAATATTTTTCTGAAAATACCACATGCTTCTGATTAGTTAACTTCACAAATGAAAATCAGTTTTTTGGAGTATTATTAATATAATTGAACTTCAAGAGTCCTGTGTGAGATTTGACCTCTGTCTGGTGGATATTCTCAGAAGCATGTTTGAAATTCTTCTGGAGGGGTGGTAACAAAACTAAATGAGGAATGAAATCAAATTAAAGAAAGCCCATTACAGATCACCTGTAGCACAACAGGGAGTTAAATCACTCAACAGAAATTGGAGTTTAGACAGGCCAGCATGCCTACTGAAACTGCAGTGTGTCCCAGTCAGGTTTGAATGTGGTTAGTGAAATACTGTTCCAAGTTGCTTAGCTCTTAATTTCTGTTTTCTTCTTCCTCTTATGTGGCTCTCTATCATTACCACATTTCTGAGTAGGATAAAAATGAAAGTTGCCTAATCTAAGCACATTAGTGTTGTAATCAATCACAGAGATTTGGCAAAGGGAACATGCCTCAATAATAACAAGCTAATATCATTTTTACTTACCCTTGCAAGCCTGATAATGGGAAATTAAAAAAGGGTAATTCGACTATCCCATTTCCCTGAAAGTCAATGATGAATGGCGTGTGTAGGCAGAGAGAAGTGTTATTTCATTACATGTACATGTAACTTCTACATTTTGCAGCAGTTAAATAGTAGCTGTAAAAAATAAAAGAGCAAAACTTCTTGCAAACTAGAATACTGCACCATGTGTTTCTACATATGCCTCAAATACCAGGGTTCACACAGAAAAGTAACAAATTATAATGTCAGGATGTGTATTATGATAAAGAGGAAAGTGAGGGCTTTGTCTTTACTTAGCAGAATGACAAATATGATGATTTATGCTCCTGAAGGATTGTATTCTAAGTTACAGCACAAAAAGGTACTGTACTGTACAGTATATGCAGAATTACAAGATTTTCTTTTTGGCTTCAAATAAAATGTTGGCAAATCTAAATTCATTACCATTTTTTATTGCCAAGAATACTCTGAAAAGGTGCAGTTTCATTTTGTAAATTGCAATCTTTTGGGATTCAGAAAACAAGTTGGAGCAAAAATACCCATTTCACTGCACGGAAAAAGGTGCCGTGCAAGATATTATCAGATGGATTTAACTCTTGACTGGGGTACAAAATAGGTTTTTCACAACTATATCTCATTGCATCTGTGCTATGTGTAAGATCAAGACACCTTATGCTCACATATCCAAATGTGCCCATAATCCAGTTTTAAAATTGTTGGGAAAATGAAATAATATGTGATGTAATTTAAAAGCATGCACCTAAGAGGCATCATTATCCACATTAAACTAAAAGCAAGGATGGTAATAGTTGTATGTATTACACAGATCATAAACACAATATAATTTCCAACCGTTTAGGTCTTGTTAGAAAGTAATGCGCAGATACATTCGGAAACAGACGTCGAACGACTCCTGAATCTTGTGCACCATTCATTACAATTTGTCGTCAGGGGTTTCCAGGAGGCACACCTGCCCCTTGACACACCTCTGTGGGATTGGTCAGGTGTGAACAGCTCAGGACATTGGTCTGGTGTAGCCAGAACTGACAGCTTACCGTGGGCACGAGCACAAACTGTATATTTCAATAACCCTGGCATGAAGCCTAACCATAACTTTATACTTACCCGAACTCTGAACGGCCTTGTTCGCACCCTTACAGCTGTTTTTCAACTTGACCGCAGAGGGTTTCAGGGCATTCCTAAAGTTGGTGAAGTTATAAGCTTCAGTTGGAAGACCTGGAAACAAATAAATAGGTCTGACCGAACAAATGATCATTTAACCAATGCAAAAAGATCAAATTTGCTGTGAAAACACCTGGAAATTGCTTTAATAAATCTATAGTGTCTAGATGGCAAACACTGAAACAAAACATGCAGACTGGGTGAAGTTCACCCCAGAACTAGACTTCACCTTACTGCTGCGTCATTCAGCAGGCAGTGTGAGGAGACTGACCAAAGGTTCCACTGCAGCCCTTTCCTGCACGAGCCTTGACTTCTTCAGTCTTGCCCACATTGAGCTGCTGGCTGAGCTCCAGACAGCAGACTCCACTGTACCCACAGTACATATCCCATAATGCCAACACCCACGCTATCAGGAAAAGTTTGTTTTTAAGAAGAAATTAGAGAATGGGGGAAATAAAAGCCAACAAAAAGGATTAAAAATATAATAAAATGTGATCATTTGCATGTTTTTCTGAAGCTCTACAATAGAATAAATATTAAGGGAATAAAAACATTCAGCAGAAATGAAAAGCAGGAAAAAGCAACAAATGCTAAAATACTAACCTGTTTATTACTGGCTGCAGAGAGCACACTAGTCTGAGAAGTCTCTCTGGAGACTAAATCACACAAGTGTGGCTTTACAAATATAATTCCAATGAAAAGATGCCAGTATTTTATTTCTATCTTACATATGAATTAACAGGAAAATGTCCATGGTATATGTGATGATAACACTGCTATCATCCCCATCACTGTAGAAGTTCACTATGGAAAACTATAGGAAGAAAATAAAGAATTCATGAGAAAAAAAGGATTCTGAAATCACTCTGCACTTCATAAAAGCAAAACAAAGGAAAGGGAAGCAGTTTTAAAACCGTAAAGCCTGATTTGTCATGTCTTTCCACGTGTTTCTGTTGATTTTTGTTGGTGTCGTCTCCCCTATGGCTGACAGTTTAAGCCAGCAAAACAGCACTGATTCAGAAGTCATCCATCCCTGTTAGTTTGATTGGGTCTGGATCAGGCTCAATGTGGTTGAATGAGGGCTGCTGTTGCTCACAGATGGCTGCACGCCGCCGGTGTTGGGAGAGTTTACAGCAGTAGCTCGAGCCTTGTTAGGTGCCTGTGAGCTTCCAGAGTTATCAGTGAAAATCCCTGCTGCCCTGCCCCCCCACCACCCCCAGTTGTTCAGCTCTTCCAAATTCCAAATTCTTGGTCCTAAAAGGTTTCTAAACTAAAAGAAAACGAACTACCGTTTATTGGAATTGCTTGCTTTAGTTAGCTCAGAGTCTAGGCGACTGCAGGCAGTGCCTGTTGTACTCACTGACTCTGGTGCTGATTGAAGAGCCTTATGTCCTCCAGAATTAGTTATCCAATTGGTGTCCTTTTATGTATGAATGTAACTAGTTTGGGGACGGGAGACCAGCGCCCAGTTCATTTTGGGTAGTCACCAAGAGAGATTATTTTCTTTTCAAGGAAAATGTCACCTGTTCAACTTTAAAATAATCTCGTGGGTTGTTTGTGTTATTTGTATTTTACAGCTACTAGTAGACTTAATATGCAAAGTTTCATTCATCCCCAAGCCATCAAATTCATGTTTAAGTGCCCTCCATGCAGAATTTCCGAGAGGGATTTGACTTACATAAGAAACTGAAGCTTGCTATTCATGCTGTCTTGTCAGTATTGACATTTAAATTCCTCTTTGGATACCAGCAAAAGTTTCTCCTTATTTATGTCAATCAAAGTAAAGTTTCAATTTTTGTGACAAGCATTTTTATGCTCTTTCTTACAAGAAGCCTGTGAGCCCTGGAAAAGGGTCTCAGAAGAAAAGTCATCAGCCAGCCTTGTGTATATGACACTTTCAGAGCTTGTTTTACAGACGTTAGAGTCCTTCTCCAATACAGAGCAGAGTGGAAGAGTGAGCATTCATTCTCTCCCTGTCTTCCACTGCCACTGACGTTCTGGTTGTTCTAACAGCCGCAGAAAAAAGCACAGACATTCTTTTTGTCAGCCAATTTGTTCATGAGATTTGAAAACGCTACTGGTTGCCCTGATAAGCGCATTTAAATTTGAATTCTGTGCACAGCATTCAATTCCAATTTTTTTTTCTAGGTAAAAGCGAGAATGAAATGTCTCCTCCGGGGCATAATCTGTGTTTAATATATGCAATATTTCATTAACATATATTCAACCCTGAGTCAAAGGCATCTGCAAGTGAAACTACAGTTTCTGAAAGTGGTATTGACTTATTTATTACAGATTTTATTATGTGTCATATTTTAAAACTCAGCAAGGGATCAGCCAGAGAGTTACATCCAACCAGTGTCATAGATTATCGTGAATGGCAATATATTCGTAATATACTGGATAGAGTTGAATGTCAAGCTGCAACCCGTTTGACTTACTGTGATGACTTCCAGAATTAAAGGTAACATTTTTCATCCCTGTCACCTCAAAGTGCCGAAGCCTTCCCTCATTCGGAGCTCTAGTGTACAGAACGGAGCCCAGTGATACATCATGTCAGCGCAGTTAAAAGTTAGTCATGGGCTGAGGTCATGCAGCTATTTCCTGAAAGAGCTGCTTCAAAGGGTCGACGTTCCCCCGGTTATCCATCCTCATGACACACCGGGTGAGCTGTGTGGTCAACGAAAAGAAAACAACCAAAAGTCCTTGAAAAAGTTCACCGTTCAAACAACACCAAAAGTAAGAACTTGAGAGCTCCTCGCCGCTAATCTTCAAATACCGACAACAGTTCCAAAGCCTTCAGCACATTAATGGGGTAGTGGAAGACGTTCTTTATCTGAAACCCTCTGAAGGAGAGCTCATGAGGTATTAGGGAACCCCTGCTTTAAGGATACCAGAGAGGTAGACAGAAATCCTGGGAAAGAGGGATCTAAGATCAGACCCTTTATACTTGGGGTTCATATATTTGAGATCGCCTATTATTTCCTGGGTTATTCCCAGCCAATTTTATAAATCGCCAATAGCTCATAGACAGGCGCAGGTAAAAGATGGCTCGTTCTGTCTCTGTGTCTTTACCGCCCAAAGCAGAGGCTTAACTGTTTTGGCGTGGGGGACTTGTTAAGATAGGGTACATTTGCCGGAACTTTCTGTTGCGCTCATTTGAAGTGTATGACTTCAGAGTCTCTATGGAGCCTGGGTTTTGAAATATTAAAAGGATTCTTGTAATGACTGTTCAAAATCTAAAAAAAAGGAGGGCAGTCATCATCATAAAAATATCACCTTTCATGCTGGGTGAAAATCTTTCTTCTTCTTCTCATACACCTTATAGTAAGTTTATCCATTCTTATACCTGAGGATCAATGGGAATAAATGAGGAGGATGAATTCTACCATGACGACCACAACACATTGCCAATGTTCCTGCCCACCGGACGGTTGGGAGGGTTATGGGTTTCTGACCCAGATTCTTCTCTGAGGGACACATTTAGTCCCTTAACGGATAAATATTTCAGGGTGAAAAAAGAGCTCCTCAGTAACGGACTCGTCAGATGTTTTACCATTTTGTGGTAAGGGCTCAAGGGACTCATTAGTCCACGGTCCCCACTGCAGTGGGGGCAGTCTGCACACCTGTATTAACAGGTACTAGCATGGCTGGGGGGCAGGACCTTCCACAGAGAAAAGTTCTGTCCAGGTGTATACTCCCACTCCGTCTGCTTCCTGCTGGAGCAACTGGAATAGGCTGCTACCCAGTGAGTCAGTACGCTCAGCAAAGACAGTCACTATGCTGGGATTTGAACAGAGACAGAGAGCTTTACCAGCAAGAGTAAAGACATTCCAGCATACACCAGAGGGATCAGGAAAGAAGATGGTGATGCATTGAAATTGGTCCAGAATGCTATTTGACAATTTTTGTCAATTCTTAACATAAGGAACTGGTGGAACAACGTCATCTGGAGATCGAGGTTGGACATGTTCCAAAACTCACTGGAATGCATGACACCTCTTGCTCAGGCTGTTCTTTATGAGCACCAAGGCCCAATGTGTTATCTGGTGGGGAGCTCCTAATATTCTGGCCAGTGGGCACAAAGCATTTCATTGTGTTGAGATGTGAGAACCTTTTAAAAATGGCTTTCAGAGCAGATTGTTTAATAATGTGCTTTACGGACTATAAATAAATGTAATCATCTTATTCAGGAGCTACAATCCCCCATTAGCAAGTCAATGGATCTACTATCCCTGCCATACAGATTATTCCTCATCCTGATTTACCTTATGTGTAGGACAGCCAGCTGATCTGATTCTGCAGTTCAGCAATCCACATGGTCTCAGTGTGGGTCCAACAGCAACCTGTTCAGAACTGCCTGACTAAAGAACAGACAGGGCTGACCTCATTAGAACCACACAAAGGGTCACCATGCGCTCAGGTGTCAATACTGTAAACACAGACAGAGGCAGCCAAGCATCTCAACCTAGACAGCGGATCCCTTGAGCTCTCCTGCTTGGACTGCACTCCTTTCCCAATGGAGATCTTTCAGACGGCACTGTGACAAACCGTTTGCTCTCTCTGCTGTCAACTGCATTTATAAAGCTGTTCCAACTCACATTTTAAGACATATTTAATTTAATCAATTAGATAATGAGACCATTTCAGTGAATATAAAAGTAGAAGGCACCATGGTCCTCCAGAGAGACTAAATTAAATCAGAAATGTTTAAATTATACTTTCCTGTATTTACAGTAGCTCCAGCCTGGAGACAGGTTGTCACCAGAGAGGCAGATTATATTAAAGACAACTTGTCAAAAACAGACGCTAGTTTTATGAGTTTGCTTTCATCATGTGTCTTTATTGAATTGTTTTGCTTTCTTATGTACATGCAATTTAGAGTCCTGCTAGACAATCTAATTGAAATCAAGGCTCAGAGAAATATTGATTTATCTGAAAGTTTATCAAGCCTCAGATGAGGTTCAATAAAGGACTTATTAAACCTAACAAATCAAGTTCTGCTGTTTGTTCACTGGAAACATTTCACATAAAAATATCCCTTCTTTTCGGCAATTATGGATTCTACTGTAAGAAAGCCAACACTATAACTGCATCTCTTGATCCATCGATCTGTATCCAGACTGAAATTGCTCATAAATCTCATTTGCAGATAAGTGAGCTTGTAACTGAACTGCAGCAGCCCAAACATTACGAATATGTTAAGTTAGATATTGACTGATAATTACAGAGGAGGCTAGAGTCTAAGTTCTTCTTTTGTGGCAGAGAAAATAATAAATGCAATTTAAAGGACAGTGAGAACAATTCCAGATTTCAGTGAAGTGTTGATGATGTCTGTCTGATAGGCAGAGTTGCTCAGTGTGAACACAGGAAGACAGTGGGAACAGGACTCCAGGAAGATGTGGTTGCATATCTTGCTTGGCAGTGAGCAAGGATAAATGCCTGGAGCTCGAGAGAATATACTTTTATCCTCAGCAGGGGAATCACAAGATACAATCTAACTCCAGGGTTGAGTAATTTCAGATTATATTGGAGTCATCAAGCATGGTGTTCTTTACTGGATTTAAGAGATGAAGAACTGAGGAATAAAAATACTTCTAGAATTACTTTTCCCTTCTTCCATTAGATTTCCAATAAAGCTGGCCGGGACAATCCGTGCATATAGGATTACTGGTGTTGCTACAGGTCAAGTTAATGAACAGACAGACCAAGGTCCCTCTTTCTGTGTTCAGATTCATAACCATGTCATTTCATGAAGCGAAGCTGCTTGTTGTAGCAAGGAGAATAATGTGTGAATGATGCTTCTTTAGTTTTTTCCTAAGCGATACAATCTATAATATCACCAAGGGAGGAATTGTAAAGCTGAAGTTTGTAGTTACTAGAAACTCCAGATCAAAATAAACTCTAGATGAGCCGGAAAGCTCTGTTCAAGGACAAAGTCACTAACTCACAGGCCACAAGTGACTGCAAGGCCCAGTTTTTCTTAGCTTAATTTAACTGATAAACAATTAGTAATGGTTAATAAATAATCATTTAAATAAACAATTGCCTTAACTGTGTGGTTAATTTATTCCTGAATAATGACAATCCAAGAGAGAACACAATTGAGAGTTCACATGAATTTTAAAATCTCTTAAAATTTAAATCCTGGGGATGCAATTGCTTTGGGATCCTTTGGGATGAGAAGCGCTGTATGAATGTAATTAATTAATTATGGAAATTAACAAGGTGGCACAATCCATCTTTTCTCAGCACTCACTGACCTTGCACTTCTGCACAGATCTTATACTTCTTTATGCACTTTGCCAGCACTCCAATAGGAAGTTTAGTAAGATAGATTTTTATGGCATAACAACATTCCATCCCTCACTGTTATGTATCTCCCTCAGGAACACAACTTCTAAGTAAAGGATGTGCTATTCATCATGATGGCAACCTTAAACACAGAGACAGACTCAACCTACAAAAAAAAAGGCCAAACACACAAAAAAACAGGTTTTAAACTAATGCACTGGATCCTCCTGTAGCCATTGAAAGCAGGTGTGGACTGAAGCAGGTAGGTTTTGAGATGTGAATTAGACTGAGATGAGAAACAAAGAGTGTGAGAGGATTTAAGAAAAAGGATATGTTGATGAAAAAACTGTGGTGACACAAATGGGTGATGTCTTGAATTTTGGGCTCAGCAGTACAGATTTCTGTGACTCAGCGTTATTCTGTTTCTTGCTTTACAAGATGATTTTCGGTGAGATTGTCCAGGTCCTCCTAACCACACTCGTGGCTGCCAACGCATTGGTCCGTCTGATGAATCTGCAGGTGCCCACATGCTGTTTGAACAAGAGCTCTGAGAAGACCAGCGGTTGGAATTCACAGTCTCCAGCCCCCAAGTAATGCAGATAAGAGAAGAGAGAAACTCGCTGCCCCTGTGTCACTGATTCACCGACAGGAAGGTCACAGCACAAGGGGAATCAATCGACAGCGGCAGCTCTTTGTTAACGGGGTTAAGACTCAATAAATTATCTTGGCAATTTAACGATGGAAATAGCCATTTTATTTAATTCCGCTGGATAAATTGAATTTTCACCCACTTTGGGGCACTGCGCTTCAAGCCTAAAGAGAAAGCTAAAACTGGATTCAGTCTGGGCCTATATTCTTATCTCAGCCAGTGTTTTTTTTCTTCTTCCAAAGACAGCTAGCGATGTTTCGCGAGGAATAAAGACGTCCAAGAACCGGACGTTTCTGCGAACGCCATAGGGCAAAGAGGCTGGGACCTCTTTGCAGAGCGAGGGGTAACCAGGGGGAAGCTGCACAGGTAGAGATGGGGGGAGGGAGAGTGAGACTTAACACAAAAAAATGGCAAATTGTTACAAAAAGGGGTCCTGGTACTAGTGAAACAGAAATCGGCCGGGCAGGTTAATTGCTGATTAAAAGAAATAACCATAACCCCCAAATTGTAAAGCTTTTGGCAAGAAGCCTAAGTCCTGATGAACAAGGAAAAACCCCAGACTGCTACCAAGTATTCAAACACTGTATAACACTTACACAGGCCAACAAGAGAGATAAATGTTCTAAACTTAACAGAACAAGACCTAGATTTTAATCTCTCTATATATAAATCTGCATGCAAAGAGAATGGAAAACCTGTCTCCTTATTCTAAAATGTACCCACTAACCAGGAGAGTCAGTGTTTAACCTATGGATTCCCTATACAGGAAATCAGAGTTTTGTAAAAATTGCCTAAAGTAATCTCTCTCAACAAGATTTAAATACTTAACTTGAATCTGGTCTTAAAGGTGATTGGAACAAGAACCTCTGGCCTCCACTGGCTCTTCTCCTCTCTCCTGCCCTTCCCTCTCTCTGCTCCTTCTCTCCAATCTCTTCTTACCTCAAGTTATTGATGACTCTTAACCATTTACCCAGAAGTTAATTATTGAAGGATCAGACGATTCCTTTGACCGGTGTGTCTCAGACCCAAGTAACCACTTCAGTTTCCTTTCTTGCTTTGAAGCTCCTGAGAACTTCAAATGACACTAGTTAGAGGTTGGACTGGTGTCCCTAGATTCTCAAGACGCCTCAATAGGCACTTCCAATAGCCATAGCATGATAAATACAGCTAAGGCAGGTTGTTTAATAAAAAAGCTAAGACTAGTCAGCACACAGATACCCGCCTCTTGGATCCTAGTGCTACTCAGTTGAAGCCCGTTAAGCAAGAGCAGCTTGTCACAGGAAAAGAGAAACTCACTAGGTGCTGGCTTCTAGGTCTGCAGAGGCTCTTCTCCTTTATCTCTACAGCTGCTCCTTTTTTAGGGAGGAGCTCCCACCTCCTTATTTTAGCCCACTGGAAGCAGTTGACAGAGGCACTCATCAATTACTGCAGTCAGGGTTGACATCTCTGGGGTGTGGACCAGACCTGCAAATGAGGGACAGGGTAAATACTATGATATTGAAAAGAAAACCTGAAGCTGAAGTACAGTGGAGAATCTGAAACTTAGTAAGGCTCAGAGTGATACTGATTCATCTGAAAGATTATCAAGACTCAGATTAAGTTAATATTAATAAAGGACTTATTAAACTTGCACTGCATTGCGAGAAGAAAAATTCACACTCCTTTAGAATTTGGGTGGGTTAATCTTAGAGGACAAAGTGAAAAAAAGTATTAGTAACCATAATAGAGAAACATAATATAGAGCTAGCATTTTATTATTTTATTACGTGGTGAAGAATTCTGGTCCCTGCTGCTAAAGCCCAGAAGTGCAGAACAGTGCACACGGAAGCCGGGGAAAGTTGGACTTGTGTTTTTCTAAAAAAACAAAAAATCCTTTCAAATCTATTGAAATCAGTTTATCTGTCATTAATCTTCATAAATACGGTCTTGACTCACTCTCTCTGTCAGCCTTGTTTTTATGTCAACAATTACGTATCCTTCTCTAGGGTGGATCAGCATGTGTATCAGTCTCACGCACTGATGACCCAATTTCTTTGTCGTTTTTTCTAAATCGTGAAGATGACTTCAGCTGCTAACTTGTTTTCCTCATCTCGTGCAAGTATGTTTCTGGTTGGCTAATGGGCTCATGTTGTGTTTAATGTACTGTATTGTGCATTGTGTCGTGTCTTTTACCGGTCTGCAAAGAAAACGTCCCATCTGGGACAATAAAGGAAGCAGTTCCAACTTTTTCTGTCTTTGGGTATGATCTCAGCACTCACCGTCTGTTGGCCAGCTTGCCTGGTACTAATGAGCCTGAAAACTGTTTACAGAGAGAGGTGTGCTGACAGGGACAAACGTCTTTCCTTCACTTGCAGAACCCAGCGCCCAGCCCAGATTCCTCTCTACCCTGATGAGCGTGGCTGGAGAGGCACAATCCTTCATTACTTACAGACGTCACAGTCTTCACGAGGGAGCCAAGCGCAATAACAAATGCACCCGCATCTGACAATTCCTGTCTTTACTATTAATTTATCCAGCAGACACTTTTATCCGGAGCAACTTTTTTATTTTGCGTGTAACTTTTCCCTGGAGTGATCGGCGCGGGGTACTGTACCTGGTGCAGGGGTGCTTTCGTAATGGGGTCCCATCCAGAATCTGGGGGCCACAGCCCTTCTGATTACAAGTCCTGGAGTCACTCGCTCTGCTGCCTCACTAATCTGAATTGGATTGAAAAAACAAGCAAATTGATGAAAGCTATAAAATTCTTATTCCCAAACAGTGCACAGCACTCGTTCGCTGCAGGTGTGGGGAAGGCGATGGTCAGCCGATACTGGCTTTCCTGCCCAGAAAGGGTGAGGGTCTCTGCTCTCACCACCCCTCCCTTTAGCACGGCATGCTGTGCATTCAAGCTGTTTTTAGGGTAATGTTAACTGTAATGCCAAAAAACTGTAAAAAGTTTTTCTTTTTGTTGTTGCCTGAGACCTGGCATTGCTGTGAGATACCGTAGATGAAGGCGTCTGCCAGATACAACAAACAACAAGGCTGATAATAATAATTGTGAGTCTGGTTTTGAAAATGGGGGATATGCCGCACTCCTTTGAGGGTTATCCAAAACAGATAGCCAGGGTTTTTTCTGTTGAAATTCAGAACCAGCTCACACATCCGAACAGTCCCCCCTGACTCCTGCTTACACTGGCTGTCTCCAGCAGGGGAATTCTCTTCACACCCACCACAGGGCAGGGGTGTGGATCAGTAGCACAACCTTCACCCGGGACCGTGCTCCTTAAGAGAGGGTGTTCAGGTTCTCTTTCTCCCTGAGCTATTTAAACTCATTGTTCACATCACTGAACCAACGCAACCTTTATTCCCCGGCCTCATGCAAGTACTGATTTAGAGAGGCCTTTAGAACTTGCTGGAAAAGGACGATTTTAAGACTTACACCAGGTCAACAATGGTCATTCTCTGTTTAAAAGTTCATGAATCATTGATCTACTTTTTACACTCTGCTGTGTGTTTTGTTTTACTTTTACAGCAGGTGTTAAAATCTGATTTATTTATTAATGTGTCTTTTCTTTCTTTAAGTTAACCAGATGTGAAAGACACACTTCTTCCTGCCATCTCACGATTGTGAGGTTATTGCAAAGCTTTAATTCTAAATTATTTAACAGAAACCGAACAGACTGCTGCAGACTCAGCACGGCTCATACAAAAGCAAACTAAAGTGCTTCTGGAAAACTGAGAAAAACTTCAAACGAGCCAAACAGCAGATTTGGACATCACAAGAAAAAAGGCAGAAAAGAAGAATAAATCAGGGCTCTTGCACATTTTTTCTTCCACGTTTTTGCTGAATTCAAAAGTGTGGGGAAGGATCTGGCTCTTTCAGTTTTTTTTATGTGTTAAGTCCCACTCATATTTAAGTAAAATAAACTGATTGTTGGATGCTCAGTTCAAAGTCTCACTTTTTTGTTTGCATATGTGCATCTTTTGTTTAGTAATTTTGACGTGGGATCATTCATTCTTTGACACCCTTTTCTGTGCCATCCCATTCTGAGGTGTCTGGTGTGAAGATAGTGTTGTCAATTTAAAGAAACCTCTCTCACTAGGACTTGTATAGTGGTATGTTTTTGGGTTCGCAGATGTGATCCGCTCCTCTCTGTAGGGGGGCTTCTCTACTGCCGTAGGACATCTGATGCCCAGCTGGGGTGTTAAGAGAAGCCTTACTGCAGTCTGCATGTGGGGTCTGGCAGTATGTGCTTCAGTGGCACCATGTCTGAAAAGCACATCAATGCTATTTAAACTCTGAGCTCACTGCAGAGTAGTCCGAGAGTGTAACAATGCTTACAGCATCCACAGATCCATTATTGTTATGGTGACGTTATAATAATATCAGAAGAAGAAGTAGTAAATGCCTATCTAAATGCATATCTAGGAAGAGATCACCGACCAACCCCTCTCCACAGCTGAGCAGGCAGAGGAGTAAGACATTGCTTCAATGGTTGAATTAAGGTGAGACTATCTGGAGGTCAGACTGTGAAGAAAATCAATAATTCTTCTATTCCTGGATAATATAGCTGTGCCCTGTCATTAGGTGAGAAATACCTTAGCCAGACAAATTCATGTGATGGTGGTAGGAGGGTGTGTGGGTTTGAATAACCAACAGAAAAGTTTGAAGATGTTTTAAAGGACATGAAACTGTTCGTGTTTCTCAATCGATAATATATTCATATATTTTGATCTTATGCATTTAAATCTAGAACAAAAAACGGGATGAAAACTCAAAGATCATACCCTCCTGGCCTAGAGTGTTGTGAGCAATGCATGTTCACGTCAGTCTTTCCCATGGTTAATGAGTTCCTCGGTCACAGATGTCTGCCTGGCTTCATGACCTTGTGTCCGCTGTGGCAAGTCAGACCACAGTCAGTGCTGCTGAATTCTGCCTCTTTTTTTCACCAGGCCCATGTGAAGCACAGACACAGTTCTCTCTGATTCAGTCTAGTCTAAATAGGCAGAGTGCTGCTGAGCACATGACTGACACAGGGACTCCAGGCCTTGAAAAACGGACATGACTTACTACCTCCATCTGCCTTGCCATCTGTCAGAGATGAGCATGTCAAAGTCCACACAGCCCCGTTTCTTTATTAATACATTCTGTTAGATCAGTTATCACACATGGGTAAACTCTGGTAGTCGTTAGAAAAGTTTCAGACCTTGTCAGACCTTAATGGCTACATCTCGCCTGAGCTTCTTTCATGCATTTTCCTGCTCCTGCAGGCAGAGGTGTCTCACACAGCCTAGTCGAGAACCTAACAAAGAAAGAAACACAGGCAATCACCATAATAATCATCTTCATTTTTTATAACACCTCTCATGGAACATTTTCTCAAGGTGCTTTACAACCATGATGTAACGGGAGCCGGTCCAGGCTCCCGTGAAGAGTAGTTCAGGACCCTGTGCAGACGGTGTAATCCGGAAGCAAGTGGAGAAGGACATCAGGGGAGGAGACGAAGAGGATCAGGATGGGTGACGGCGGTGATCCGGTGCTCGGGGGGCGTGGCGATGGCAAACACGTTCAGGGAACTCCAAAGGGGGGATTCCGGGCTGCAGTCCTGAGTCCAAAACTGGGGGATTCATCCAAGACGAAGCAAACACAGTTAAAATCCGGAATGGGATCCAGAACAGGGAGAGGGAACCAGGAGGATAAAAACAGTAACGAGGACTCAGACGGTCAGGACGCCGTGAGGAAGCTGATGCTGCCGGGTCTCTCCTGGACCCGCTGGTAGGCGGGTTTCCGGGCGTCCATCTCCCAGTGCTGAGATAGGAATAGCGGGAGCGCCAGGCTTAAATAAAGACAAACTAAACAGGGGACAGGTGCATGACATCAACTAAAATACGAAAGGGGCGGAGCGGCATTTACCTCAAATAACAAAAAATTCCATCTCAATTACAATCTCAAATCTCAGATGTGCCTGCCCTATTCAGTCACCCCATGTCTTGTTACACCAAAAACACCACCGTCAGTTGTGCTTTTTGGGTAATTACGTCAGTTAGAGCACACAAATGAGTTCCTACTCAAGTACTGCACAAAGTGCTGTAAAGATCAAGCTCCCAGTCTGAACAATTTCCAGTTGGATTCATTCCCTGTACAATCAACAAATCCATGCTCTTGAGTTCTTCATGAGTCACTCGGGGGGTTCTGATGTCAAGTCTACCAATGGAACAAAGAGAAACACCTCCCCACAGATTAACTGAGAGCTGCTGACATGCTCTGTTCTAGGCAATGACAAACACTGCTCCAGGCCTGCAATCTGAAAAGCCAGATCAAGGTTAGTTTGTTTCTAATGTTCCTAAAATTACCATATTGGACAGAATCATATCCCCCAATTTATGTGCAAATATGGAAGAAAATAGTTGTGGTTTCTATTTTGTGAAGTGTATTTAATTAAAATTGATTTTAATTTACACAGGAACAAAATATAAAGTAAGCAAACTGGAAGAGAGCACGTGAGTCTAAATAAAATGAATCTCTGTAGAAATCTTTTCACTAAACAACAAAGAATTCCAAATTCTTAACCAGCAGCAAATATTTAAAAAAATGACAAAATGTGAACATGAATTCAGAGACGTGCTTGACATTAACAGTACAATAAATGCCCAATTTATTTTCTGTAAAATAAGCAAGATTTCTATTTATGATACACAAATAAACGACACTTATTGCCTCCAGCTGCCAGTCTTTGTTGGCTATTGAAACTGCCCCCACACACTGACCTTGAGTTGCTTACGAAGGCGCAGAAACATATTCTTGCACTGTGACAATAAGAGCAAACAGGGGAGCTGTTCTGGCACATGGAGCGCATGAAGTTCCCTTTCCATGTGTTTGCCCCTGCAGAGACCTCAATACAGCAGCGCGCGGGACAGACACACCCTGCCGGACTGCAGCCAGAGTCCGGGGAGAGTCGGGCGTGACAGAATGGGCACACAGAGGAGCTTCCCAAAGTGTTGGTGCAGACACACGGATGTGGGTGGTTCTTCCAGGAATTCAGAAGAAGGTGGTGGTCACAGGCAGCCGTGTGGAGCAGCAGGCTGGAGTGACAAGTGAACTGGGAGAAACACGGAGGAGCAGCTGGAGGAGCTCCTTGGATCAACTAGCTGCTAGAAAACAAACAAGCTCCATGGGCCAAATGTACCTGTGGTTTATAACCTTTCTGTGTCATATTGGCAAAGTCTCTTCGAAGAATTAAAAATTGACTAGAAGCATGCCTTGTGTTGTAACCAATACTAAATGTGTTTTAAGTTATTCAAAAAGCCTTTTATTACATGTTCATTCATTTTAATTAATACAAATTAACTTAATTTAATAAGATATTATCTTGTACTTTTATAGGTTGGAAGTCTGCACTCTTTAAGGTTTTTTTCCCGACTTGTTGGGGAGCGCATTCAAGTGCAGGCTACTGATTTCTTACCAGACTCCCAGGGATCAAGGGCATCGTTAGTGACCTGGGTTGAAAGAAATAGTGCTTAACAATTGTCATATAGAGAAAATGATGGTAAAACAGCTGCCAGAATTGTCATTCAACAGATTAGGTATTAAATGCGATGAAGATTTCAATCATAATACTCGCTGTAATGACAGAGTTCCTGTTTGCCAAAAAGGTAACGCACATTTTTCAGCAAACCCCTGCGGAACGCACCATAATTCTTTCTCTTTCAGCTGATTCAGCAGGCGGGCCACTCCTGCATGAAAGCCGGCTCTGTCCACGTTGACGGGATCATTAATCAAGCCAGAGCGCTTGGCACTAATAGCTTCCCAGCTCATCCTCCTCTGGCTGCAGCCTGGGCAGCGATGGGCTTGTGTTGGTCTCGAGCGTGTGGTGCCTGTCCACTCTTGCTCTGTTAGCTGTGCACAGCTGGCCACCTGCTCTTCTCCAGAGTTCCCGTGGGTCACTTATTGTTCGGCCAGCTTGAGATGGCTTCTTTCAGAAGTTGTCGCTGCATCATGAATCGTCTGCCTTTTCTTCCTGTCAAAAACCCCTTGCCAGCAGTGGTCACTTCAGAAACTATATTTATTCCAAGATAGGCTTTCAGTAAATGTTGGACCCCTTGAAGTGACAAACCCCTAGAGGTGTTTTATCGAGATCTTGCTCACCTCGAGTTACAGCTCCTTCATGGGCAGGGGAATTACAGGCGTTTGGACTAACTGACCGCTTCACCTTGGCTGTGCCTTTGCAGGATTTGCAAGCTCATCAGCCATCCTGAGGGCATTATTATCTCCTTCCACCCTGGGATGTTCATGATCTCTCAGGGCTCCATGGTGGCAGTGTTTTTTATGTGGTATCTGTGAAGTGTCCATATTATACAGACACACACACACGCATGGGAAGGGGTGGCAGAGTTCATGTGCGAATGCAGTCCACCGATTGCCGAATTATGAAAGATAAAAACAGAACGGGTGCCTAATGAGCGTAATTGCAATGAAACAATAGAATATGAACTTCTGCAATGCTCAATGAAAACAGTGGCACAGCACAGCACACATGGTGACAGGAGAAGCTGAACTACATTGTTCTCCTTGTGGATCACATCTGCCAGATTTAGAAATAAAACCATGATCTGCTGGGGACCAGAGTGCAGTTTGATTTAAGGCTTTGCCAAAAAATATAGCTACTGATTGCATCAAAAAGTCATTAAACCAATACTATCCATTAGGCAAAATTAGTCTGCATAACCTGGATGTGAAGTACAGTATGTGGAATAAAAAGCATTGTGAAACTTTGTAGAAACGGGGATAAAATAAAGAACGGTGTGATCTGTGACACACCAGAGTGCCACGTTCATTAAAAGCAGGACCTGGGTTAGCTCCCTTTAAAAGCACTTACACAAGCTCCTGCCTGATCCACCACCACCCCACTCTCACTGCTGCCAGCACCCCGATGCCACGAGGCCGCCCTCTGGGGGGGATGTGAGCCCCGTGATCTGAACCCAAGTGTTCCCTCGATCCAGAGACGATCTGTGTCTAACACCCCTGCTATTGCGCTGTCCCTAAGTGCACTTGCTAGATTAAATATGCAAGAAATAAAATGTCAAAAAACGTCCCGAGATTTCCTACACATTCCACTTGTGCAGGCTTGTAAGAATTGTCCACAGAAATTACACTTTCCATACGGGAGGACCTGTGGTCCGACATTCTGGAATGCTCCTGCTCCTGAGCTGATGTCAGTGCCTCAAGACATATGGGTTAACTCCCTTTCCACCTTCGGAATAAACTAGCATTCCATTAAATAACAAATTACTGCCTGCATCCAATTTCTAGGCAATTAAAATTCATTTGCATAAAACTTAACAATTAGCATATTAAAAAGGTTGATTTCCAAAACTCAAAGCACTTAGCTGGTCTTCAGGCAGGCAGCATGACTGTAATATTGAAATTACATTTTCATTAAACGGAAGACCTAATTGAGAGGAAAGAGGATTACTTTGACCAGGACAGAGACTGTGTTGATGCGTCAAGGTCAGGCAACATGAAATGTCTGAGCATTTCAACACGGATCTAACACTGAACTTTTGATTGAAATCTACCCATTCACCTACTGTGAACACCCTGTCCTACAGGTCTGTTGCAGTGTAATGAATTTAGGTTAATTTCCTTTTATGACAAATCTAATAATGGTGTATCAAAATAAAATCTTCCCAGAAAGCAAGCTTCATCACTTAAGAATAATGCTACTTAAACACAGCAGGGGCAGGTTCTCAAGTGATAGCACATTATTTTCAAGGAGAAAAACACACAGTTATCAGCACTGCTGTGCCTTCATGGTTGCCTGTTGTTTTGCATTAAATATTTTGCATTATCCTTTGGAAATGACTGAAACTAATATATGCAGTATTAGGATATCTTTAAAAGACTCTGGTAACACGGGCTCTCCAATAAAAATAATGATTGCAAGGGACAAAAAACATCAACTCAAAATGAGAAGGCATGACTTCTGCTCACAGTTATTTACAGGAGACGCATTTTCTCATTGCACTACAAAGCTTTGTTCTGTTCTAGGAGGAGAGTGACCTTGAAAACGGTATTGAACGGGGTAAATACCTGAGACTCACACAGAGAAGCAGCAAACAGACAAACTCACATGTTTTGTTACAGTTGTGCATTGTGTACAGTGTAGAGGTACACTTTTTGTTATTGCCACTATTATGCCATGCTGTGTCCCATGTGTTGCTCCCTGTTTTCAGTCAGGAATCCCTGTCTTCATCAGTGTGACAGAAGTGTGATTATTCATCTTGTAGGCTACACCTGCTTGCATTATCTCTGAACTTAACCAAAGGTCTGAGACACTTTCGCCAAAGGGTGTGGGTGTGACATTATTACTGTTGCACCGGTGTGCTCTGAGTAATGGCAGGACCTGGAACCTGAAGGTGCTTGTGTCTCTCTGGTTTCTGCTTTCATGGGCCAGAGATCAGGGGGTTAATAGATAGCAGCAGTTTGCTGGTAAAGGATTAAATCAGAACAAGGCTTCATTTTTCATTCCCCCTAAATGCAGAAATGTCTCAATAATTGGTATAGCTCTGGTTGGCATGAGTATGAGTGTGTGGAGGGGAGGGGGGCTACACAGTAAAAAACCTTCATGTTTCTGATTCCTGAAGTACAGAGCCCCTCCTGGGTGCTAATAACCTTCACAACTCAGAATGGAAGGGCATCATTCAGCTCAGGTTCAAAAGCAAATGCATTACAGCTCGACTTTTCAACCCTGCAGGACTCATTAGACAATAGCCTTCCCCGAGCCTACAGAAACTCCCACACAACAGACATGAAACCGAAGAGAGCAGATCTAATTAATGGAATTGTTTTGCTTAGCAGGTAGACCGGAACTTTGTTGGGTATTGTTGTGGAAATCAATAGAGGGATCTGAGGGCAGTCATATTTAAATAAATGACTTCATATCCCCCCAAGATCTTCTGAGAAAAGTCCTGATTTTCGAACGTCACTGGAGAATGTACGACCCGGAAAGAGTTTTCATTAATTAAGCATGATTTCATTTGAATGGTGCATGAATAAGTAATGAAATCACCGCAAGCAATACGGGGCTAAGCAGAATTCATTTCAGTGTCAAACTCATGATACAGTTTACTCTTATCTCATTCACAATTTAGATTGTGTTAATTATATGACTAAAGGGGTCATATTAACTGTGTTTTTATAAAAACGCAATAAAATATGTTCGGTATTATCGGAGATCTCTGCTCTGTCACCACGTATTTTTTCCGTTACAAAAAGCCAACAATTATTTTGCACATGAGCGTTCAGGCTGATTGACTGTGCTTGTTAAGGAAACTATACACTTAAAGTCAAGCAAACACAAAACCTAGTACTGGATATGACAGCACATGAGATGTTTTCATACAGCACAGACATAATGTGACCCTACTTATAACTGCCTGAATGGTACTAAAATACTGCAATTTTCATGTCTGCAGTTAGCTCAGCCATTTAAAGTACTGAATATGCTGAGCAGTGGAAGCTAGTGGACCCACTCTCTAATCAGAAAATCAAGATGCTGCATGTGCTTGAAACTCCCTTCAGGATACTCATAAATGTATTATGTGACCAGTTCAGTAATCCTATTACACAGTGTCCTCCAGCAGCAATGAATAATTTCTATCAACCTCCAGACTGATGCTAGACCTCATGAGATGAATGAAATTGCATTGGAAATGATTCTGCATTAGTTCTGTGTCATTAACTCTTTGGTTCGTAGACATTCACAGATTGCATGCTGAGGTGAATGATCCATTGCTCTCCACTAGAAAGGCTCTTTCAGGGCAAACTGCAAGAAAGGTATTGAATGGTCCTAGGTGAATGTGTGGCAAAACATTTGCAGCAATCAGAAAACTAAGAGTGAGACAGGTTGTGAAGTGTCTCTTCTCCAAAGTCAAATGCAAACTGCACAATTTCTCACCAAACAACGTGGAGGCAGGCAAGGAAAAATAGGGCCACGAATTTTAATTTGCCTGCTGGTAAAAGATAAAAGCAGATTAATTTTTTTTACTGGACAGCGAAAGCTCTTCTTCTATTAAAAGTCCGGAGCATGGAGAACATACCTGTGGAAACTCTCCTAACCACCAGACTGTGAAGAATCAATTTTATCCATATCTGCTGCGGAATCTGTTTGCTGAGAGATTGAGAAATTAGGCTAGGCTTGGTCTGTGAAAGAACACCAACTTTATGTTTGATAGTATTTCAACTGGTTTGATTTTGATGAAAATAAATTCTCCACCAACGCTACAAACTTGAAATAGCTACTACATTCTGGCAATGAAAATATACCAAAATGAAAATGTTTAAACTGGTGTACTTGCAGTTTCATATTTAAATAAACTCTATAATAAAGGTTAGATACTCCAATTAATTTCAGTGATAAAATTGTACTGCTGAAAGCACCTGAGACACAGAGATCATCACTGGTATTTTCCTTTCCTTCCACATAAAATGCCCCATAACATCCTGTAGTGTTTATTATAGAACTCTCTATAGGATGATAAAGATTTCAAGGAATCGGAGAGGATTTGTTCATGAAACAAACTATCTCTTGATAGTCTGAAAGGGATTTTATTTATAATCTGTCCAGAAACTAATTTATTTTCCCCATTCTTCTTAGACAATGAAATTTTCAATGTACAGTGAATGCAATTTTGTTCCAATCATTACTTTGTGCCCAATCGTTGTTCAAAGTTATTCATTACACTATGTAATCCTACAGTGTACTATTTCACACTATTTATGAATGCTATTTAATGTGTAAATGATATTTAAAGATCCTGGGAAACACAATTGTTAAAGACTGTGAGTTTGAGAAATGGTTACAACCTTTTTTGGAGTTCAGATAGCTCATACATTTTTCATAACTCAAAAACGTGAAGCAATGGCATTAACAAAAAGAACCACTTTCACCAGCCTGGTGGAGAACACAAGATATACAGACCACATGCAGGCAGGCCTCTTGTATCATATTTACAGGGACCTTGGCTTTTCCAGCCAACAAACATAAGCTCTGAGGAGCCTGTGGTTTAAAGCTGTTCTCAGTTCTGTCTTCTCTGATTTTCTTTACAAATGAGCTCTTGATTACTGACCCTTACTGAACTCCTAACTGGTCATCTGAATTAGCTTTCTTTCAAAGCTATTTCTCCACAGACTTTGGTTTCGTTGATACTCCACAGCAGAAGCTCGGTCAGCCCATCCTCCACTCCTTTAAGAGAATGTTACTCGTCTACGCCTGCTTGAAGACACTAAGAGAGCAATCTGCTATTGAGGCTGAAATGAAATAAATAATGTCAAACACTGTTAATTCAGTCATTCAAATTACAATGAAGGGCGTCCTTACCTTGGTGAAGCTAATGCTAATTTCTAAGCATAAATCTTCTTGTTGGAAATGGACTTCACCATCGAGTAGCTCGATCAGAGGTCTTGACTCAAGACACAGGGAGTCATGAAGGACAGGCAGTGAAAGCACTGGACCACAGTGGACATGGGATACCTTCCAGAATCCTGGATCCATCTGTGGGAAGAGCAGAACTGATATGAATTAGAACCCGTAAGAAGTGAAGGGAGTGGATTGACGTTTGGGAGGGATAATGTTAAATCAAAATTGCCCAGCTGTTCCTAATTGCCATCATTACTGAACTCAGCTGTATACAAGGAACACAAACACATTCTCATTTCTCATTCTTCTCAGACACATTTCTCATTGGTCTCCAGCATCACTCCTCCACCTCATCTCCAACGTGCAGCTCTCCCTTGGCTACCACCTCTCTCGGAATGGGGTTCGAGCCCCTGCGTCCTGTGGCCAGGGTCTGCCACTTCACTGGGTGGGTCAAGCCAAAACCCCACCTGAAATACTCAAACATTCACAAAAAATCAGATTCTTGGATCTTGTTGCACCTTGTGAAATCAGATTAAGGCCACACACAGTATGAAGGAAAATCAAAATGTTGTTGTTCTGCTTTGCTTGAGCCGAGAACTTGCAAATCACCATTAAAACCAGAGGGATCTTGTTGTGTGCTGCAGCAGAGCAGTGGGTCGCAGCTGGGCTGGAGCCACAGGCCATCAGTTCCCTGCGCCAGTGACTAACAGGTCAGCCTGCATCTGCAGGGCCCTCTGCGTGAGTCCCGGGCACAGCTGAGAGAGCAGGGAACAGGTGACTGAGCAGGTGTCACTCCTCCGGCGTTGCTGGAATTAAATGAAGTTGCTGTTCGTTGTGTAATAACCATGGATCTTTTGTGTTAAGGCAGGATCCTTCGATTCACTATGTAATCCTGTGCTGACAACAAACATTGTGATAGATCAGTCCTAGCACGAGCTTGTCAGAAAAAAAATCAACCAGTTATAAATACTAGTTAAAACAGTTATTGTGCTAAGTAACAATTGCCTTTGATATCATGGTAAAATAAATCTCCTTTGCTCAATGACAGTACCACATTTATCAGGCTGATCTAGACTAAGTTGGAAATTATGACACCTCACATAGCCCTGGATACGTTTGTATAATGAAACTCAAGCCTACAGGCAGGTGTAGTTAGACTGCTGTGTCTTTTCAATTTAATACTAACACTCTTAATAATTCTCCTAAAAAATCAATTGACTGCTTCTTTTTCCACTCACTTTTTTTCCCCAAATTGCGGTCTTGCTTCTACTACCTGTATTAACATGGCCGATAAACTCCAGTGACACTGTGGTAAATTAAGCCACAAGCAATAACTGCTAAATAATGCAACTAGTTCCCATAGGCATGAAAAATTCTAGACACTGCAGTTTTTAGCTGCGAACGCAGTAACAATGTGTACAAATAGTTTCCCTGCATGAAATCATCTGCTTCAGATTGTTAATACTTACTGACCATGAACTTACTACATTCACATCCTGCACAGCAACAACACTGCCTTTCAATTCTCGGCTCATTTTAATCACGGACCTAGACTCAGAGGTAACGAGACTGGCGTGAAGTCAATTAAGCAAACAAGTTGGGAATAGTGCCGAAGTTTTAAG
Source organism: Lepisosteus oculatus (assembly GCF_040954835.1). NCBI lineage: Eukaryota > Metazoa > Chordata > Actinopteri > Semionotiformes > Lepisosteidae > Lepisosteus > Lepisosteus oculatus. The sequence goes on along the minus strand of NC_090706.1, from coordinate 40,701,702 downwards.
TAGAAATGAAAAAAAAAATGGCTACTCTAAATGTCAGTTGTTAAGGGATACGATGCGGTAAAATGCCACGTCAGAAAACAATTACAGATCTCACGCCCTGAGAAAGGAGGGATAACCAACCTCTGATCCTCTTCAGAAGAAATGTAGAGGATTCTGCATTCATTCACTCTCCAGCTCCCTCTTATTTTTCCTCTCTCACCCTGGCCCCCCTTCACCCGGGAAGATTATTGTCTTCTAGGGGCTCGGTACTAAAAAATGATGAGAACCTGCCGCTACCAAAAACGTGACTGAAGAGAAGAGGGGCTGACAAGCATGGGCACGACAAGATAAACGTCATCGGCTAGAAGAGAACACCCCCTCGCTGGCGCCTGCCTGCTGAAATATTAAAGGGTGCTGGCAGAGAGGACGCTGGGGCAGCCCAAGGTCCCGCCCCTCACTCAGGACAGCGTGACGGCACTACAGGGCAACGTTCGGCCGGGCCTGCAGGGGGCGGTGTGTTTGCCTGTTTCCCTGTTCTCTTTGAAACAGCACCACCTCTGTGTTAAATTGTCCCAGTTATCTGGCCAAAGCCATTAAGAGGAGAATCTAGTAATGAGCTGAGCTGGAATGAATGCTTGCAGATGCAATGGCCCTCCAGGATGAGTCCTGGACACACCTACTGTAGGTTTGGCCCCGGTACTGGAGGGTCTGAATGGCCAGCGCTCATGTCCTCAGTATAATGGGTGACTGGTGTCTAGTTCATCTTTAATTTGAATTTACAAAGGTAGGTGAAAGTGGTTAAACAGTTAAGCCTTCCTTGATCTAGAATCAGGACTGCTTCCAATGATTTTCTCCCAGATTTGAGATTAGGCTGAAATTCTTAAACTTTTCTAAACTTTTTTACTTTTTCACAGTGTTTTCTGTTTTCAAAGCCTACATTTTCCCCAGTCAGATTTGCCCCCACCCCGGATTGTTCTAAATACTTTCAGAACATCGGGTACGATTGATTCAAAAAAGCTCTAATTGAGCTTTAATTGCACACCGACTGTGGGGCTGTTCGCCGCAGGTCGATGTGTTTGCTTTAATCCTAAGGAACAATAAAATTCCTTCTGGAGCTGCTGTCAGCCTCAGCGCAGAAAAAAACGAGGAGCGTCTTGTCAATTAAGACATAGCCCCAGTCTGGTGCGTGTCTATATCCTGTTTGTCTCATGCTCCCTTTAAATACTTTGATTTCCCTGCAGCCCACTGATGCCTCACAGGCACCTGCCTTTATCTGCTAAGTCATCGACTGTGTCAGATCTTAAAAATGGCTTACTGGCTGAGGAGCTTCTCCTGACAGTGGCTTTCCTACTGTCTAGTGGGGCATATTTTATCCACTTGTTTTTCAGCTTAATCTCCCACTCCCTAGTCTTGTTTTATATGCATGCTGTGCATGAAGGAAACCAGAAGTTGCAGCTCTTCCTCATTACTGTGTCTGCCCTAGTTTTGAAATTCTTTGAGGTGTTAAGTGTTCCCGGGCTCTGATCAAGCAGAGTGCCAGCCCACGCTCCCTTCCTCAGAATCCTGCATGTCTTTTGATCCCCACTAAAGGCATTCACTTTCTTTCTCTGCGCAGACCAGAATATTTTAGGTTTTTAGAGATTAAACTAATTATTTTGGGGGTATTTGTTCCATCTCCATGCTATTACGTGGCTGAAACAAGTTATCTTTCATGCTCTGATACCAACAGATGCCTCCTGTTTGTTTAACGTATTTGTGAATGCAGCAGCCTCATTTCCCCGGTACAACAGAGGCTCCTGACTGCAGCTGCTGATGTGCAGACCACAGGCTTCACCCTTATTTAACAATGACTCTTGTATAACTCCTCCGCTGCGATCTGGGGCAGCTCCAGAGACTGTAATCGCTTCTGGGCTGTAACAGCAGGACACAGTGATTTGGAGCACTGCTCTCAGTGCAAGGTTTTAATTTTGGGGGGAATTAAACGCAACACTTCATTTAAAAGCACTATTAAGAAGGACTGGAATGATACCACAGATGACATTACAGAGAGTTCTGAGAAGAGCAACAAGACTCATTCCAGGGCTTAAGGAGATGAGTTACAATGACACCCAAGAAACATACAGTAATCCTTTCATTCTCAGTGATATATATAGGTGGGTATTTGATCGAGGATTTCAAAAACATGATTGGCTCCAGCCACTGCAGAAACTGTAACTCATTTATGTTCAGCAAGGAGAACATCCAGACATTACTGGAAGAGTTTAAATCTAATTTCTTACCAACGGTAGATAGAAGAATAGCACAAATAGCAGAACATAGTAGAAAATACATTTTTCACATAAAGAATTCCCACTATAGGATGGCGTCACATTGTGTGGGCAGAGATCTCAGCTTGAAGAAATGTGATAGCATACCAGTGTATCAGAAGGCAATGAGCTTCAACAGGCTTCTTGGCCTGCTTTCTGAATTTCGTTTTCTTTATGGACTTAAATATATATATAGTAGAACATATTTGAATTTTACACAGTTAATCTAAATTTTACAGGCTGGGGGCGTATGGGATTTAAACAGCTAAATGAACAATCCAGACTGAAAGGATTAAAACAAACATGAGCACAACACATGTTTTTAAGCTCAAGTATTTTACAAGAAGTCTAACTGCTACAACAATATTAATTTTCCTTTCAGCATGCGAGAGAAATCAAGCAAAGCAGAAAGGGATGGGCACCGCCTCACAGTGCTGGGCTCAATTCCTGGGGTGCTGTCTGAGTGGAGTTTGTATGTTCTCCCCGTGTTCGTTAGATATTATGTCCTCTCAAATCTGAATCCAGCCGTCATTAATTCAAGTGTGGCCTTATTTTCTGCTTGGGCAGGATTGCCCATCCAGTTCTTCCATGCTGTCTTTGATTTTAAGTTATATGTCTTGGCGTATGCTTAGGTAGTGTCACCCAGTCCTGAACGGAAAGAGGCTGAGCTGAACTTATTATAATTATTTTGTAAAGGAGCAGACTAGTAAGTACAGTACCCTGCAGAATATGGAGTACAAGACTAAGGGAAAACAGAGCCATCCCTGAAACTCTAGGGTATTCTGTATCACCTTGTACTGTGTGCAGGCCCTAATGTATCTTCCCTTGTTAAAAGCTGGTACTTATCATGGGCTTGTAAGTGTGATTTAGACAAATCAGGAAAATACCAATGTTTTCTTAAGCATGTTAAAACAAGACATGAGTCATTTCACACTGACAAAGTCTTGCACTTGAGCAGTCTGTTATTACTGTGGGCAGGGAAGCAGACAAGTTACCCTGCGCTCTACAGAGAGGAAGCACGTCACTGCCAGTCTCCGGCGTGATGGATCTGAACTCTGAAGGGGAGCAGCATGGCTTTCTGGAATCAGTTAAGAAGAGCAAAATCAGTGTCTGTGTTTTCCAGCTTCTTTAAAGGGCCCTGTGTGTGCTCATTGATATGAACCCGTGTTTATTTGTTACTGCATTTTCCTCATAATGAAGAGTGATCTTGGCCCTTTTTCCATCTCTATTAACAAACTGTAGGTGGCTGGTGCTAATCAATATTTCAAGTTTTTAATTGCTAGCATGCATGATTCATTTCTACTGTACAGAAATATAAACCTAACAAGCCATTAAAACTAAAGAAAGTTCATCTTTAAATTGGGAGCATTACCATGGGATAATGCAGACTGGTTCAGCATCATTGTAATGTGCCTGTGGGCTTGTTGTCTCATTTAGAACAGTAGTCATTATCTTATGAAGATCGCAACATTAATTGGATCTTGTTAGCTTATCTGCTGCGGTGTGAAATTTTACTTCGAAACTATTAAGGGGAAGCATGACATTAAGGAATGATATCCACAAATGCTTGTCAGAGAATTAACAATGCAAAACCTTTGGCTATAGGAAATTGAAAAATAAGTGAATTCACCTCATTGTGGAAGAGCTTCTTGCGTGTCCTAGGCTATTTGTAGTTATTTGACACCTTAACCCATTCAGACTTTTTGTATTTTCTAAGCAAATGAATTTGAATTGTAGTCTGGTGTAAATGGATAAAGAACTGAAATATATAACGTTACGCTTTCTTGGAGAACAAGTCTCTTTTGGAGCTGCAAGGGGCATAAACATAAAATACTGCAGCTTTTCCCTTAAGCATCTCATCGTTATTCTTCTTCTAACTTCCAGTTTCTCTGTAGTGAAAAATGAAACAGGGGAAACAAGTAGAAACTCAGGGGAGGCAAACGCAGAGCAGGGATCAGGAGGCGTCTCTTTACCCGAGGGGTCATGTGCGGACACCCAGCCATGCTGACAAAGCCAGGATCTCGGCTCCTTTCAAGAATGATGCCTTTCCACCGTGCTGGCTTCTCTTACATAGAAGTCTGCCAGAAATGTAAAAGTGATTTATCTGCCAGTCCATCAGCTAATCCGTCAGGAACTCAACTGTCATTCAACCACAAAACTTTGTGTTTAGGTCCTTGACTCAGACCTTCTTGTTGCTTAACTCTCGATATTGCAGCCCCCACAGAGTGTCTAGGGGCTCCCCACAACAAAATAAACTTTTTCTCATCCCCACTCCCTGGTTTAGAAAAGCGTAAGATCAAAACACTGATAATGGACCTGCTTTTTGGAAATGATGGATAATCTGTGTACACACAGTTCTCCATTTAGTATTTCATACATAATAACACTTTTTTTTTATAATAGTTATAGGCTTCAGTTGGATTTTTCATTTAAGTCGGATGCATTTCTTGAAATGGCCAGGCAGAAAAGATGAAGACCCCTGAAAATAAAGCCAAGCTCTGTTCAGTTTTTTGTCTGATTCACACTAAAGAGTTAGAAGGTTTATTTATAGACTCACTCCAATATTAAATGGCATTGTGTGGGTGACAATCCACTGTGACTCATGTCAACAGCAAATACTGATAGCTTATACAGAACTTTCAGAAAGATGTAATAAGTCCAGTGTTTGTTCTTTCAAGGGAGATCAATGAAAAGGAATGAGACAGCTGATGAAGGAAGCGCTGGTATTTGTTTTTCAGCTTACGCACCAGGAAAACGTAGAAACTAGCATACTAAGGCAGGAAACATCTCACAGCAGACTTTTTTGGAGCAGTAGCAGCCTCCGTTGGAGTCCTCCACCACCTACTTACAATCTGGAAAGAGCACTCACTTTCTTTTGCTCAGAACATAACTTCCTTTGGGTTCTCGAGAGTTTGGGGAAAATGAAAACCAGGGACTGTGCAGGTGTGAAGGACAAGAGGTGCACATACCTGCTTTATACCCTCTCCCTCCCAAAAAAACCCCAAGAGTGAGATTGGAAATAGCTCACATCAGGCACTGCAGGTCACCGGGGGCTTCAGTTCAACTATATAGTATTTTCTCTATTTATCTTGATCATTTCCTAATCCTTTCTTATAAGACTAGCATCCTAGATGACAGTGAACAAGTGTTTAGAAATGGTAGGTGTGGCAGAGTGAGAGGCTTCTTCGCAAAGCCAGCATTTTGGCTCAAACCTGAGCTGTGGTGTGGCCTTGAGCCAAGATTGCTGCTAAGTAACTAAATAACTGCAATGTATACAATAAATATCACACAGTAAGGATATAATACAACAAAATAAGAAAATTCAGCTAAAAAAAATGATAAAGACACGTCTTCCACTTTCCTCTGTTCGATGGTTATTTGTCAATCAAGAGATTGAGGCTGGAATCTGAGCACATGGCAGGAGTGAAAAGCACTTAAAAAAAAAGATGACACTTTCAGAACCACACTTTAAGAGTTGATGGAGCTAAACTATTCTTCCCTTTGCTAAGGTCTGGGTGTCTTGTAGCAGGCAGCGGGCTTTAATGTACAGCATAATCAGACCTGTGCCCGGAGCCGAAAGATCGTGAAAGATTTCCTTGGCAAAATGATGACAAACCCTTGAACGAATTCAGGAGCAGTGGAGCTGGTGTCATGGTGGCCATAAATTTCCACAGACTCCAGTCAGATAATGAGCATACAATCAATTGCCCAAATCTCTGATGGAGTGCCCGTGCGCTGTATAGGAGGTACATGTAATTACCCGCTCTTCAGCGGATCTAGACTGTCTATCAGCCTTTCAAGCCATTACGGCTCAACATGACATTTTCCATTACGACATGACAGCTTCGCTTTATGGTTGAATCCTGGGAAGAGGCAGTTAACAGCAGCTAAGCGAGAGGGGCATGCTGGGTAAGTCACTGTCAAGGCCCTTCTGTCCGAGTCCCCAAACCTGACCTCCGTCCCGCTGAAGAATTACAAGCATGGGCTTAAGAAGCATGTCAGAAAGGACAGCAGAGAGGGCAGGAAGGATTATTGCCACGGAGGCCAAATAAACGTTTTTTTTTCCTCGGTACGACGGTACTCAATATTTAAAGTACTATTAAATATTAATTAAAACATATCTGAGGCAATAACGGCAAACTTCTAAGCAGCAAAAAGAAAATGGCTGATGAACTAAAATGAGAATTTCACTCTGGGGTTCACCAAGGAACAAGTCAAGGACATGCCTCAGGCAGCAGAGGGCCAAAGTCCTTTATTAGACAATTAACATAGAAAAGGCAGAAGTGTTTCAGGTACTAGAGGCTCTCAAGATTAATTACACAAGAGATTATAGACCCATAAGTCTCACTTATATTACATGTAAGGTTATTGACAAGTTTTTAAGTTATAAAAAGGGGGTAATAGCACACTTACCAGTCAGAGTACATCTGAAGAATCGGCCGGAATGATTTAATCAGACCAAATGAACTTGGGCAAAGTATTAAAAAAAAACAAGAAAAAGTACCAATTTTGATTCTAGGGGGAAATAACTGCATTGATGACTTCCAAGCAAATCAATGGACTTAATGAATGAGAATTTCTCATGGTGTGCTTGTACAACACCCATTGTTCTGGGCAGGTTAGTGTAATTATAATAAACTAATAAACACGCAGTTGCAAAAGGAAAATGAAGATTTTCTTAAGCTTGAGCACCTATCTATAAAAGCTATATGTAGACAAAATTAGATATACAGTGCTGGGTATTAATGGTTAAAACCCCAGAAAGATGGAAGATATATTATAATTTTATATAAGGAAGAATGATGTCTGTCTTTACTTGAGGTGCTACAAATAGGACTCCCTCTAACGATGGCCTGTCAGTCATGCTGTTCTCCTGAATAATAAGAGCAATGTTATGCAAATAGCCCATTACTCTGACACTTTTCACTCGTTCTGGTCCCTGAGCTGTATTTCCCTGCATGTCAAGTGGAATAGCTAAGAGAGAGAAGTTTCTGCCCCTCCTCAGACTTCCACTCAAGGAAACTTCTCACCCATTCCAGCGGGAATCGGAACGCTCAAACGGAGAGCAACGCTGAGCGCTGGTGGATCTCTGATCTCTGCAAACTTTACTGACGATTTGTCACGAGGGATCCTCTGTTCCTGCCTGGGTGTGGCTGCCGCATTCCCCAGATGTGTAGCCCCCGGGAATTCTTTTGCTGGTGGAAGCTCCTCCCAAACACAGCAGTAACCCACAGGCCATCGAAAATCTGCCAGATTAATATCCAGAGTAAAGGGCTGCGCAGAAGAACTGCTAGTTACAGAAATGCAGAATCTCCGATCACTGCTGGCAAAAAGTGTATGGAGTGCCCATCAAAAAAGTATTTATGTGAGAAGAAAGGCCTTCCAAACTAAATGTCCAAGAAAACAAAAGTTTTACAAACGACCACCACATGAAGCCCTTTCTCAAAGTCCTGTATTTTAGCGTTACGCGAATCATGCAAATACGTTTTCTTGGTTCCAAAAATATTCAGGTTTTATTGAAGAAGACCCTGAAGGACATTCAAGTGAACATTACGCTTACAGTACACAGCACCAAGGTTCAGAACAATAAACACACTAAGTAGTTACAATAACAGCAGACGATCACTTCCCTACACAGACAACAAAAAGGCTGCACATGTTAAGTTGCTATTCACATATTTCCCTGGAAAACAGAGTTTGGCAATATGGATACACTAAATAATATACCACTACACAGGAGTGAAGAAAAGTAAGAAATATAGAGCTCTTGGATAAAACATTTAGATGAATATTCCATAGTGTTTCAAGGAGGGACTCTCTTCTAAACCCTCATAACCCGTTCAATATCTGTATAATGTATGACCTTACCCAAAGTCCATTGCACAGTGTTGGGAACTGCTTAATTCTGAAAGCATTAGCAGCTCTAGGCTATCTTTTTTTAAGTAAGAATATAGTCTTGTATATATACTCTATTTCACACTCTACACAGATAGTCATATGATGCTTTTTAACCAAATAAGGAGCTTTTACTTATCCAAACTGTGTTATAATCCAGAAGAACCCATTTAATAACAAAAACCTAAAATCGAAGGATTTCCCTTGCATTTTATTTTTTAAATCTGAAAAAAGTCTGTAATCTGGAACATGGCAGTGCTTTCAGAGACTCAATTTGTTTATCGCCGAACACAAATGCAAGCAAGGACGCGTGTGTTCGTGCAGGATCAACAATGAGGGGCGCGTCTTTCCAGGCCAGAGCTGCATAGTGATTAAAAATAACTCGACTGCAGATCTCGGGGATTTCAGTGCGTGTCAAAAGGTCCTAGGCACTCCTTCACTCAAACTGATTCGTGCGAAAGGAATTAATGGTAAAACACAAGTTACAAATTGGGCCACATTCTTGTTCCACTGCACATTCACATTATATCCTGCTTTACCCAAAGCATTTAAAAAGCCTAAAAGCATGCTGGTAAATAGCTTCCAAACTTGTGGTTTACTTTCACAACCCATGTTCCATTATTATAGCCACACAACGCCTGACCTGAAAGAGTGCAGAGAGAAGTCTGCTCTTTGAGTCACACTGACTCTTGCAAAGTCATCTGAGGCACACTGTTGAAGTATGGGATTTAGCATTTGTAATGCAAACCCTTTATATGGTAATTATAGTATAATGTCACTGAATTAAACCTCCTAACAGAATTTCAGCTCCCATGCAGAACAAACGTAAACTGGCAACATTCTGCAGGATGGGGTCAGTGAGCCTCAGTGCTGTTGCTAATATACTATGAGTTCATGACCACGACAACAGGACAATTCAGTCCGCATAACAACAAACCTGAGCGCTTTCAGAACAAGCTAGAGTGCTTCACTTTTACGTCAGGTATGGCACCATGATTATTAGAACATTAGTAACAATTACAGCGCATCAGGAACAGAATAGTGACCGAGCAACAGTGTTTCTATGGCAACCACAAATTTGCCATGGCACAGTGGGCCCTTTCTTTGAAAACATAATAATAATTCAGAGTAACAAAATCACAGCGCATCAAATGATTTCCCCTGCATTTTATGTTAAATCTGAAAAAAAAAAATGCAATCTCTAACACTGCAGTTGTTTCAAAGTCATTCGCCAATATTTTGCAAACGGGTCGTATAATTACTTCAAAGCCGCAGATAAGGCAAGAATCACAGATACAAAGAGAAGAGTCTGTAAGTGCTAAAAAACTTTAAAGGATCTTTTTTTCCCCCCTCCAGCACTGGTTAAGTGAGGCAAAATACACTGATGAGAGAAAACAAATACAGAGGCCCTCTTTGAATGACAAACAGATATTGTTCTCAGTTTCTGCAGAACTTGCAGAGAGAAAATGGATTCCTGGGAAAAAAGGTTATTAAACATTACACACTTCATTTTTTTTAATGGGACATTCAGGGAGAGATTCTACAGCTTTTGGAGATGGTAAACCACACAAATGCTGGAACAGCATTAAGACCATTCGGTGAAGTGAGGACATACGTGGATCTGGATTAAATATAACATTTTTAATCTATTCCCTGGACAGAAACAAATCAGATATTCCTTAATGCCCTAATATAGTTATCCTTCAGTAAAACAAACAAAAACTAAGTGATCCAACTGCCTTTACCATAATGGCTTCCTTAAAAATTTACCAAAAAAAGTTAAACAAAATTAATGCTCATTATCGAAAAATACGACTACCCCTAATCAATCACAAAATACTGTGAAAATGCAGCAATGCATTTGTCTATAAAAAAACAGAGATGTTCAACGGAGGCCTTAAAAATCTCATGAAGCACAAGGGGATTAACAAAGGACTGTCCACCTGAGGTTCACTAACTGAAGCGGTTTCTGTTCTCCTCCTGACCTGCTGTATGTCACTTATGTGGGTGCTCTTTTGTTCGTAATGCACACTGGTATCCTCTGGGTCTGAAAGTGCTGTATGAATTATCTCTTCCACAGAAAACTGTCAAAGTGCCATACAGATGCAAGCAATTACAATACTTAACATCCATCCCAGCTATAAAAAAGGTAATATACTGACAAGTTCCCATTTTTAGAAAGCTCTTTGGATAAGCTTCTGTACATGTCAAACCAGGATGTTTTATTTTTACAACCATGAGAAAGAATAATAGTTGTCTCTTTCAGCTCAACAAATGGCACCGCAAATACAAGGTTTTTGTACAAGGTTTCCACCTGCTGGGACGAGAGCAGCACTGCAATTGAGCTCGTTAACTACATTATGAGCTAAACCACACTCAAAGACTTAGAACAAAAAAAATCCTACAGCTTTCCTGAAAATGTTATTGCTGAATATTAAGCTTCTTCATATCATCATCTCTTCCTTGTATACAAAACAACAAAAGGTTACCTAATGGAGAGTTACATAAAGGAAAATCAATGTGTAAACCTATCACAATTTTGCTGCTTTATGCACTGCTGGTCCTTCACAATAAATAATGAATTCACACTTGAGACCTTGAAGAAACAACAAAGACGAGGTATAACAACATGCTGAAAGCATTATCAAGTAAGCTAAATACACTTTTTCTTACGGGGCAGCCATAGTGCACTTTAAGGACTACAGAGCACCACATCATAGAACATAAGCCCTGATTAGCACTGATGCTGGCCTACACAACGCTATTTTACGTAAAGTCTAGGACAACCCCTAATCACGGCCTAATAGTCCAGCTCCGAGTGTTTAATGCTAAAGACATCACTTCCTTCTGGGAGGGAATGCCTTCCTGTTCTCCTCATGACATTCCAGGCTTCTATTTCTGAGCGATCAAGAAGCACAGTTTTCCCGACTGCAGGGTGCGCTCCCGGAGCCCGTGTGCCTCTCCAGCGACGTGCAGCACCGCGCTCAGAACCATTCCTAAGGCCTGGCCCGGGAAACGGAGAGCAGATCTGACACACAGTGGGGAGAAACGGGAAGAGCTGCGCTTGCCCCCCTCAGACAGTTTTGCTTCTCTTCAGTTCTTAGGACTTTAGTCCCAGGAAGCAACAGTAAAACCAACAGTAGGAAAAGAAGCGGGTGGTGTTTATGTTTGATTTTTTTCTTTAGCTTCCGTATGACGATTTTAGCTCTACCCACTCCCCTCGGAGCAGAGAACGGATTTTTTTGTGTGGCGCCTGAGCCCCAGGCTGCACCACCGCGGCGCACGGGGGGAGAACGAGGGCGGGCTGCTGCTCCTGCTAGACCCTCCCACCTTGGAGGCGCGGGCCTTTGAACACGCCCCGGGCAGCACCGCCCAATATCGCAGCGCGAGTGCCGATTGGAGGAGGGCCGCGTCCCCCACCGACAGCGGCGCTTGGGAGTCACTCTTTGAGTGGCTCGTCCCACCCACAACCAGCACCCGTCGTTCATCCTCGCTTGGGGAAGTTCCATGCATATTTTGCCAGTGACGAGACCCTGGCTTGAACCCGTGGTCACAGAGCCCCACCTGCTCCCGGGCGAGTACCTGTACCGGCTGAGCCGCCCGGCAGGCCCCTGCATGCCGTTTCACTGGCAGCCCGAAGCGAACAGTAGCTGGTCATTGTGAAAGCACCAGCCTCTCTTGAAGGAAATGCAGCACAGCATTCCAGCACTGCTTCAATCACCTGGGAAACACTAACAAATAGGAAATGATTTACAAAACACAAAACTACCACTACACTCCAAGGATTTTTTTTTTGAGTAATGAAGAGTTCCTCTGTACCCAACAGCAATGAATATACCCAGTTAGTCCCACCAATTATGTGCACCAAATGTATTTTTATAAATCTATATCTTGATGTAAGCTCCAGGGAAACAGCTCCAGTCCAAGGGCCTTAACTCTGTTTTAAAGAGGTCTATGCTTTTAACATTTTAATTGAGCCAATTCCATCTTACTTTCAAGATGGTCTCCTTTCTGTGAAGGCATGCGCTGGGAAAATAAGGTCCTGGACAGACCTGTCCAAGACAGGAGATCCTGATCTGGGGATCAGTAGTGAACTGGTGCAACCCTACAAAACACAGGAGCACTTGGGGTTTTGTTTTCACCTCTGCCTGGAGCTGTGGCAAGTCTTCTCTCCACCCTGGAATGATCTTACAGCCTGCACTGACAATGCCTTCGTGGGTCTAAAGCACACACAACACCCGAAAGACTGCAGCCTGCGAGACCTGCAGTCACATCCTCGTTAGATGTGGCTTTCATAAACGACGCATTTAGAGGCGCTCGCCTCCAGCGCGGAGGGAGACGATTCTTCCTCGTTCTCTCTCAGGCCTTCGCTCTGGGCCCCGGCGCTGGATTCCTTGTGGATGGACACCTGCACTTCCCGGCTCCGCTCCTGCACGGCCTCTTCCCCGAGGAGTGCTTCCTGCGCGCCACCATGTTGAACCGCCGACTCGATGCTGTAGACCCTGTCCTGGCACCCGTCTGGGCATCGGTCGATGGCTTGGCATTCTTTGCCCGCCTTCCTGGGCTGGCCCGGGTCCTCGAGGTGAACAGCCTCGAACATCTCCTCCACGAACGCCCTGCAGTTCAGGATCAGGGGAGGCAGGGGGACACTCCGCGCCAGCTCCTCGATGTGCCTGGCGAACTCCATCGTCTTGAACTGGGTGACTTTGGCCAGCTCCAGAGTCTTGGCGGAGGTGATGATGGGAATGCGCTTGGCGATCTCGAAGGCCTTCTGCAGCTTCTCTGCCCCCTCCGTCCTGAAGAACTCGTTGATGGCCTTCTCCGTCTTGCGCAGGTGGCTGCTGACCATGCAGAGGCGGGTGATGTTGAGGACCATGATGATGGTGAAGGCCACCAGGCACACGATGACGTAGTACAGGCCCAGGCCGCTGTACGTGTACGCCACGCGCAGGGTGATGGTGTAGTTGGAGGTCCCGGACGGGCCGGATGCTATACATGTGTACCTGCCTCGGTCTTCGAAAGTCACAGTGGTGATGTTCAAGATGCCTTTATCCAAAATGAGCCATTTCCCCCCTGAAAAAAAAAAACAGAACTATAAGTTGCATGCAAACTTTACAGCTTTCAAATCTGGCTGCGACATGACCTTGCTTTTCTATTACAATGCCACTTGCTGGCCACTGTCAAGTGAAGGAACTGTTGCTTGGGACTGACCATACAGCTTCTGGATTCCCTAAAAAGTCATTTTTTTCCCATTTAAATATCACCTTCAATATTATGATAACCCTTACAGCAGAACTACTCTGTACTGCACTCTGCTGTAGGCGCTTACTACAGTCACTGGGACACGGGGATGGGACAGAACGTCAGAACTGCCTCTCAAGCTGAAGGAAAGGGAACGCTGAGAGTGTTTCTAAACTCCAACAAGAAAGCACAACCCCAGTTTTAAAGCAGGCCTATTAGTCTTCACTGTAAAGCCCTGGTAACATCCGAGATGACCCCGGGGACTGTGAGGCCTGTTCGCAGCGGTACAGGCAAGCATTTTCCTCCGCACGACATGGAAGGAAATCGTTGAACAGACCCTGGGAAGACCGGAGGCCCAAAAATGTGGACATGCCACCATTGCCGCGCCGGGACGGGTAAGCGAACGGGCATTTCTAGGTCAAGCAGCGAGGTGATCTAACCTTGTCCCGAACCGTGTGTGTGCGTCAGGACAAGGTTAGATCAGCAACCCTCTGGACCCTGACCTCGGATTCCCGAGCAATCGATTTACCTCCGCCCTCCTCGTCCAGGACGTGCCCCTTGGAGTTGTACCACTGGATGCCCTCATGGCTCCCCGTCACGTTGCACTCAATGAGAGTGCTGGAGCCCTCCTTCACCACGATGTCCCGGAGGGCGGGCAGGCTAGCCAGGCGGTGGGCGGGAATCAGGGAGCTGTTCCCCGGCGGGTCGCTCTGGGGTCCGTCCGCCCCCTGCGCGGCGGCACAGCTCGCGTAGAGAAGCAGGAATACAGCTTGGCCCCTTCTTGCGAGCAACATATCCGGCTGTCGGCGCAGGGCAACTGCCACGCACGTATCCAAAATGCAGGGGAAAGCAGCTGAGAAATTCAGAACGAAATCCCCGGGGAACTGGGGTCTGAGCGGCTGCGGGTCTTCTTTGATAAAACCTGCGAGACAAAATGCGTGGTTTAGCGAAACATTCAAAGACATCGGGGTGACGAAAAATGCTTCACTATAAATAAACTACACATACTGGTATTTTTAGGTTTACGCTCGTTTTCCCACGATATTTATGCAAAAACAAAAACCATAACAACACCACACACTGCGCCGCAGCCGATCAAAGCACCACGGCCAAAAACATCTACACAAGCCTCAGCAAAAAAGCTACCAGAGCGTTTTCTGCTATTTAAAACAAAGCGTATTTTCGACCACTACAAGTCATAGAGACAGAACATTAATATCAGAGATTTTATTTTGTAAACAGACACGTACGGTGTTCAGTAAACATTACCCTCGCTCCCGCACTTCCTGGTTCGGCACACAGGAACCGGAACTGCCCGTGTCGTCCACTTCCTGCTTGTCGCTGCGAAGGGTGAAGAAGAAAAAAAAAGTACGAGATAAAAAAGAGGCACGTTTCAAAACTCCAGTGACGTGGCAAAAAGACACTAGAGACGGGGAAACTGTGGCCAGGCCGGCTGAACACGCTGCAGAGGTACATAAACAATACCTTCTCTGGGCCACTGCTGGGGGGCGGTTGAATTGTTGTCTGATCGAGATTTAAACACTTTAATGAGCAAAGTGCGTCAGAATAGGATGGGGAAGGGGGCATTCACTGAGCACTTATTGACGCTCCTGATGTAGAATGAACTTCACCATCATTCAGCTTGTGTGTCTGTTTTACCATATGTAAAGGCGTGCTTGCAATTGTGTAGCAAAAGGATGACGCTCAGAAGAGAACCGTGTGTTATGTGAATGTATGAGCCCAGCTGTCATTGACTGATCACATCAACCTTGTTGTCGGAATTTAACAGTACCTGACAACTGGCATATTGTTAAAATGCCGCGACATAGCTTATCGGTTAAAAAAAAATACCGCAGCACAAATTTAGTGAAATCGCACAAAGTACAGGGACGTCTGCCATCAGAAAATAGATGCTCAAGTGATACATTCCGAGTTTATACGTGATTTCCTACTGGTAAACAGACCCGCAAGCGAAGAGTAATCCAGGCGTGGTTTCTGGTGGACGGTTCGTGGTTCGTGTTGTGGGGGAAGGCAGCAAACTTCCACGTTGAGCGCCGAAGGTCACAGGTCCAAGTCCGCCGGCTTGTGCACCTCTCTGGCTCAGGGTGTGCTTGTGAGGTGCAATCTGACCTCCAGCAGCATCGTACATCACACTGCTGTCTCAGCCACGTATCCAGATTGCACACTGACGCATTCAACAGATGTTTCCAGTGATTGTGGTTGTTGTTGTTTTTTTCAATGGAAGAGAGGCCTAGGGGTTACATTACTCATGTAACAAGAATGGGCAGAGAGGGAGATTATCATCCATTTGATGTGGCTCAGTTTGTGGACAAGGAACTCACCGAGCACCAGTGGGCTGTCATGGGGCTGGTCAGCCTGAGCTCATCTTTTCCATCGCAGGTCTTTGCGGGATCTCATCTGTAATGATCAACGCGATCTGCGGCAACAGGACTGATTAAGAAATTAAGAAATTAAGGATCGATTCTGGAATTTAGTGGGATGTTTGAAGTCTTCCTAAGGCCCACGATGGAAGTACTGAAGTGCGTTATCCCTGCTGTGTAATTTGATGCCGAAGCACCTTCTCCACATGTGATGCACTGTATTAACGCAGGGAGTTGCTGTTATCAAAGCCTGTTCGTTCTCTAACAGTTCCTCTGCTTGCCTTGACTTTATTGTCTTAGCGGATCAACAGAGAGAAAACATTTGTTGCAAGTAAGAGAAGGCTGTGCGGCTCAGTGGGGAATCTGCTTTAGGGCTGTGGGCAGGGCAGTATGCTCTTGTCCACAGTTGCATATCCATGCTTCTGCCCCATACAGGGCAGGAGGTGGCACTGTATTGACTTGTATTGATCAGTTGCTGTGTGTGCAGTCAGCGTTACTGTCAATCCAGTTTCAGAATATGCAGGTGTTTTATGTGCAAACGGTTGGTTGTTGACTTTGTATAGTGCAGGGAAATATTTTTCATCTGTCAGCTATTTAGGAAATCTGTGAGCCCAGGTCATGCTTTAGCACAGGGGTGGGCACTCATGGTCCTGGAGGGCCTGTGTATCTTCAGGTTTTTATATACTCTCAGCTCTTAACGAGCTCAATTATCGTCTTAACGGAACCAAGTTAACAGCTCCTCCCAACATTTTAGGTGCTGTTGCTTTGAAGTAACCTAGAAAACCTGCAGACTCGCTTCTGGACCAGGACAGCCCAGCCCAGCCCTGCATTAGGATGTCGGAAACTGAGAGCTCCGGCGATCCTGCAGGGAAGACCGAGATCCAAGAGAACAGCGACGCACAGCAGCCGCCCTCTCCGGCTCCTGAGGATGTGGACCCCTCGAAGGCAGAGGTGCGAGTGACCCGCAAAAGACCGGAGAGCAAACTCCCCTCTGAACCGAAGGACCCGGAGCAGAAGCAGGCAAATGAGAGTTCCCAGCAGGTAAAACACAGCTCATAAGCACATCAGCTTGCCTGTACCGGGTGTTGGATGATACTGGGAGGGAGCATGACTTTAACAATCCTGTTGGGTGCATTTTTTTATATATTTGTAATGCTATATCCCGAGACTCAATGGGGACTTTTGTGTGACCTTGGAGAATCTGCCTTTATGTTCCCTAATAGGTGTCTGGAGCTCCTGCACCCCAAGGAGCCTGGGGTTACTGGGGCAGCTGGGGCAAGTCCATTCTGTCCACAGCCACGGCCACTGTGGCCACTGTCGGTGAGTTCTGGAGAGGGGATTAGTCTTTTATTCCCTCTGGGAAAAGAGTCAGTTTCCGCCTGGTGTGATGTCCCCTCAAACCTTTCGTAATATCGCTGGGAGTTTATACGGTAGAAGCCTGGTTAGTGGCTTCAATTAAAGCTAAAACATCGCAGCTCATTGTACATCCCACCAAGGAAGACCACCTTTCAGTGCCTTGTCACTTCTAAAGATGTACGTGTTAATCGGTTTATTACTGCTGAGTGTGTTGATGATACAGATTTTATTTTCTCTAAATCTGAAGAAACATTTACCCCCCATTTTTCCGGCAAAACTTTTTACTGGATTTGAACTGGCAACCTTCCAGTTCTGAGTACAGAGCGTTTTCCATATGCGATATATTTTGAGTAAAGGAATCCTTTATACCCATACTATTGTAGCCTTTAATGGCTACAAACAGCATCATTTCTTGTTGTGATATGATGGACAAAGATTCTTTTTAACTTAAAACAAATAGAGGTGTGTCTGAGTTTTTTAGTTTGCAGTATTCAGGTAAAATGGTGATGAGTGATTTATTGTGACCGTATCTTCATTTGCACAACAAGCTTGAAGAGTAAACTTATACCAGGCTTCTCACTTCTCCTAGCCTTGATTTCTTGTGTTCTGCCACCTGTGATGTATATCGATTAACATGTTATTGGGAACTTTGTACTTACTGAAATATTCGGCTTCCTAAAGGCCAAGGTATCTCCCAGGTTATTGAGAAAGCAGAGTCGTCGCTTGGGATACCGAACCCCACAGACTTGTCGACACAGATCAAAGAGGAAGAAAGGCAAGAAGGTAACGGTATTTACATTATTTGTAAATGATGTGATGATGAATAGCTGCCAAAGATGTTAAAAAACAACAAACGGCTTATATGATTATATACTGTAGATAAATCTGTGTGTAGCTGACATTATTAAAATATAAATCAGTGCTGTTTCTTTTGTGAACTTTCTTTAACGTCAGGTTCATCGAGCAGCGAGCATCCCGGCACATCAAGGGAAAGCGACAGTACGTCCCCAATAGGAGGCGCAATAGGAATGTTTTCATCTCTGTCCAGTGTCGTTCAGAGCACTGTAAGTACCGGGGCTGAACGGCGAGCTTTTCTTCGGAGATATCTTTACACTAGACACCCGGCCATGTTGATAAAGCAAATACCTCGTTTGTTTTTCTGAGAAATGGGTGGATGAGATCCTCAGATCAATTGGCTACTAATGACCATAGCAAGCTAGATGGAGAGGATGGCATCTTCTTGTTCAGAGGAACTATGTGCAGAACACCCGGTGGTGCTGTGTACCTTGGTTCACAACTGTCTCTTCCATATGGTTTTAGTAACATAACTTTATTAACTCTTAAAGGGGCACTGCAACGCTATTTTTATATTCCAGGGTTACAGAGAATCGGCATTGATGATGCTTTTGAAACCACAGTGAGCAATTCATTAAGTAATGATTTATTAAAAACTTTGCTTTCCTTTTTTATCTCTCAGGGGAAGACCATGATAAGTGGAGGTTTGGATGCCTTAGAATTTATTGGTAAAAAGACCATGGACGTGATTGCAGAGGGCGATCCAGGGTTTAAGAAAACTAAAGGCCTGATGAGCAGAACATCAACATTATCCCAGGTGAGCTCATTTTGTGTGTGCTTTGTGTGACTTATTTGAAGTGATTGTGAAAATTCCACTGAAACCATGTATCCCACTAGTTTATACCCATGAAATGGACTCCTTGTATCTGTAGCCTGATGATAGCCAGTGATCAGATCTGTCAGAAAGGTAGGGGCTTAGGTGGGATTGAAAACCAGGGGACTCTACAGGTGTTTTGGGAGGAAGTTGTACCACTTGATCCAGAAGGATGAGGTGTGGGATTTATCTTTCGTTCTCTGCTTATGAAAAAAAAATATATTAGCATCCTCATAAAATGTGTGGGACCTTCCGTGATTTTGTTGTGTTGCTGACACCTAATCAGGAACAAAAAATGAAAACGATATTGTCTTGTAGGACTACTACCTGGCAGCAGTGGAGACGATTGTGGTATAAAAAGCAATGTGAAGTATAATAGTTTAAGGAAGAGACACACAAGTGAGTTTCTAACAGCTCAGCATGTCTTCTGACTTTTGTAAGTGCATTTAAAACCAAGAACGTAAGGCACTTCTTTGCCCAAAAGGTTGTGGGAGTACCCCGAAACAGTATCCAGAAACAGTGGGATGAGGGCCTGGGACCAGTTAGCTGGCCAAACCAGCCTTCCGGCCTCTTCCCGCTTGCGATGACCTTTGTCGTGTCCCCGTGCGCTGCAGGTGTTACGGGAAGCCAAGGAAAGAGAAGAGAAGCAGACGGCTGAGCAGGTGTCCGCAGACACGGTGAGGAAGGCCCACTACGGGATGCTGTTTGATGAATTCCAAGGACTGTCTCACCTGGAGGCTCTGGAGATTCTGTCCAGAGAGAGCGAAGCCAAGGTAATCACAGTGAACGCCACTGTTGTCCGATGCCTTTAAAGTTATGTTCACGGTCGCATTTTAAATGATTGATTTTTTTTTTCATTTCACGTTTGTTTCATTTAAAAGGATTTCCATTTTTTTTTTGTTTAATTAATCTTCTTAGCTCCCATTGGAGCATTAGGCTTTGACACACCTCCCTCCAGCTCAGTCTTGGGCAACCAAGCTGAATTATTAGTCAGTTTCTTTTCCTTTTCACCTGTCCTTCTCCCTGTGTCCAAGTTCTGTGCCTCCTTCTCCTTCCACTTTAGTGCCCATTGAATGGGTGTTTTTGGCGTGGATGTGTCTGAACCATCGCTGTCTTGTACATTTTGTTTTTGGTATTTGTGCATTTGGAAATCCTTCTGCTGGTCGTGCTCAGTGCTCAGTGCTGTCTCTCGGGATCCTGGAGACATGTTCCGTCAAAGCCTCTGAGCTGCCTCTCTCTCTCTATTTTTTATGTTTCTGAGGCATACAACAGGGATGAGCAGATGTTGGATCTGTGAAGTTTTAATTTGTTCTTGGCACGGAAGATTGTAGATTTCTAGTTGCTGTCTGGCAGCTTGTTGCAGAAAACCCTTTCTTAATTTTGCTACTTACAGAGATGAAACGGACGCGCTTGCTGTCTGAACTTGCTTATCCTCTCCAGTTTTCCCTCATAGCTATGGTCTTTTTTTTTTTTGTTCTGCGTTTTCAGCTTCGTGCGTTTAGTTTTGTTAAGATGGATCTTAAGACCTACAGTCCTGATTGTAATTGAGGACATGACCACCACATGGGTTCCAGTAATGAAGGCAGTGAAGCGTGCATAGCTACACAAGATGTGGTGAGACACAATATTCCAACACAAGACAATCATAAATCAACACTGACCTCTGTACGTGGCAGGTCCTTCAACCAAATAAACCAACTTTTTAGTCACCAGGAAAAGCAGACCCTCGCTGATGGACGCTAAAGCTGTCAGGGTAGCAGACCTGGGCAGTGACCATCATCTACTCTGAACTCCTCTACAGCTTCTTGAAAACATTTGAAACCCGCTTTTCAACTCCCAAAAATGCAACGATCTAGGCAGTGAAAACTAAAGGTGGATCTCCATAACGAATTTTGAATGAGATTCCGGTTAATTGATATACTGAGGAAATATTGAAGGCGGTCCTGGAAAGCAGCAGGATGTTTTAAGGACACTGCGCTGGAGGATGGAGTGGACGACAGACTTAATGAGAGCTCATGGAGGAGACGGGAGATGACCACAGCTGCAGCATGTGGCAAAACAAAGGTTACAGTCCTGGCACAGGTGCACAGGCACAGGAAGTCGAGCCAAGCAGTGAAAGACAGGAGGAGCTTCTCAGCAAACAAATTTTCTAACTTGTTTTTTTTTTCATTGATGTAAATGAGGAGTTTATCGATTTTTATTTTGGAGGCAGAAACCAACTTACAACACTGTCAAGACATCACTGTGTCCCTTTAGAGTTGTTTAGTGGAGTAACTTAGGGCTGACCCTGGTAATGGAGATCCCTAGTCCGGCAGGTCTCGTCACCCTTTAATCGTCAATCTTAAAGACTGAACACATGTGGGTTTTGACCAATCTAGTAAGGTAATTGGTTCAGTCAGACATGAGTACTTGTGGTCCATGAGAGCTACACAGCGTTGGTATTGTCCAGGCAGTGATAAGCCTTTACCATAGAACGAAAGGAAAACTATTTCTCCTTAATCACAGTAGTTTGCATAATTATGACTTTGGGAATGTCCTTGTTTTCTGTGACAGGTGAAATCCATTCTGGCTTCGATGTCTGGTCAGGAGCTGCACAAGATGAAAGAGGAGCTGGAGCAGATCAGAGAGGCCTTTTCATTAGTGGACTTTGATGACGAGGACTTGGATGGAAGAAAAGGTAGTGTGCACAGAAGACTGGTTACCGTGTGTTTCGCCAGCTCTCTGTGGAGACTCATTAGAGCCGTGTCTTCATGACTGAAAAGGGTGTAGTTCAGATATGTAGAGGGTTTCTTCCGATTTATTGAGAGGACACAAAATATCATAATGTTTTGGGAAGATGCGATTAAATGTACACATGTTACTTTTAAAGGATTGTGGAAGTCCAACTATGTTGTGGAAACTAATGCCCTGGCTTCTTTTAAGAACCAACTGGATGAGATCCTTGGATCAATTAGCTCCTGAAAACCAAACAATCTATATGGGTAAAATGTCCATGTCTCATCTGTAACATTTCTTCTGTTCTTAAAGAATAACTGTCTTGCAATTGATTAATACCTATGGCTTGTGAAGAGCCATAGACCTACAAGATTGAACACTCCTGTGGTCACTTTGAATTTTCCTTTGCAAGGCATTACTTTGTTCCAAGATGCTGGGGATTACCTGTTTGAGTGTTTGTGCGTTTTCAGATGAGGATGGCACAGAGTTTGTGAAGGAATTAACAGATGTCCTGGCAGAACTGCAGATTTCAGCAACAGCAGCCAAGCTCAGCAGAGTAAGTCTTGTAACTGAACTCTCATGTTTCCCAGAAGGGAGGCGGACTATGACACCCTGGCCCCTCAGAGACTTGTTTTCTCTGTACCTAATGGCTATTATTAGTTTAATATTTGATATTGGTATTTTATTCAATACATGATTCTACCCAAGGTCAAATATTCACCTGTCAAAAATAAATATCCACCTACATGTATGCATCACACTCATCACTTGTTGCAAAGGGTGATTTTTCATTTTAAAAATTAATCTTTCTCAGCAGCCACACATACAGCAACACTCCTATGAAGCCCACTCATCTCATAACAATGTTACTTTTAATTGCGTAGTTACTATACACTGTTGTGTTCTGCATGATTTCTGCACTTCTGTGAGCTGTGTGATTAATTACTCCCATCCAGAGTGTTAGTCAAAAGAAAATGATGACAGTCTCGCCACGGCTCACTTAGTTTGCTTGAGCAGTAGACCTCAGGTGATTTTCTTAAATGAAAACACGTTATTGCCTGCAGGGCTTTGTGCCAGAAATATGAATTGCTTACAAGACAAGTGAAATCAAAGTGTTAAAGGTTTGTTCAAAATTGCAATCTAGAATCTAATTTATTAAGACGCAAAATTAAAGTGATTTATGAGCCAAACATATATAGCATTTACAGTATCAATAGTTACAGGCTGACTGTAAGCATTTTTAAGCAAAAGCATTTTGATGCCATCTACTGGAAAGAAACTGCGATTTTTAAAAATAAATGGAAAGAAAGACTGATAGGAAAGGTAAACCTTAAAACCACTGCTTAAATGATCTTTTTATATTTTATTGTGTGTGATTGTACATTTACGCTTTACAGTTTACAGTATGTGCAGTATGACATGGCTAAATAAGGCAGTTTGAGTTTATCAGCTGTAGTGGACAAAATCTTGCTGTCCTTGAAAGTAAAGTGGTAGGTATGTCTCCGCAGGCCAGAAAGAGTGCCTGTGATCGGATCTCTGAGCTGAATGTTCCTGCTGAGGGATCACAGGTGGAAGATGGGAAAGAAGCATCAGAAGCCAGTGGAGTTGAACTGATTTCAAGGTGTTCTGTGGAGGTACAGTATGAGAAGTGTAGGACTTCCTTGAATCCGTGAGCTCCAGACTTGATCTCCATCAGATCAGACTGACGCTTTGTGGCCAGGGCAAGGTGTGACTCTTTAACACTTGGACAACGACAGTCTGTTACTACTACAAGTCAAGAAATAAAAGCTTGGGAAGTTTAAAGTTTAGTTACTTTTGCATGTGTGTGTGTGGGGGTTATACATTGTGCGTACAATATGTTGTATATATAAATGGTCAATCCCTGTCTCCCATTATTGCTTAGTCAGGGTTTAAGCGATAAAAAAACTTAATGCAAGTCATTTCAGTTTCTGATTTACCTGAGAGGTTTCAGTTATCCAGACACAGAATTGGTCGTACTGTCTGTTCTGCCTATGGCCAGGTTTTTTTTTTCCCCGCGCACGTTTTTGCGTCCCGGGAGCTCAGCGGTCTGTTGCTTGTCCGCCGCAGGAGATCCACACATCTGCGATCACGAGCCTAGCGGAGCTGACGGCCAGATCCATAGAGCAATTCCATAAGGTGGCGGAACTCATCCTCCACAGTCAGAACGCGGGGGCGACGACGCTGGGCCAGGCCTCCGCTCTCTCTCAGTAAGGCAGCGCACCGTTTTAACTAGCCTCTCCTGTTTATGCTTTGTGTTGTCCTCGTATACCGCGAAACATTCGGAATGTGACAAACGTTGCTTTTAAACACGCATCTTTAAGAAGAAGTGTTTTCGTGTCGATGTTTCTTTTTCAGAATGACGGTGATTTTGTGCAAAGAGATATCTTTGCTTTCCAGGAGGTTCACTTCTTGCTTAACTACCGTTGGGGTGAGAGGACTTTGCTCTTCCTAGAGTGCAGGTGTCAGGTAGCACAGTATCCGGCGCGGCAGTGAGAGGCAGTGCACAGTTAATGTGAAAACTGCAAAATCTGAGCGAGGAGTGTTTAGACGAGCTCTTCATCCTCAGCCTCTCTCTGCCCCCACTCACACTGTCACCCCCGTGATAGCTAGTCAGTATTGTATTTGAAATTACTCTTGACAGAATTTTTATCTTTTAAAAAATGTATTGTTACTTAACGAATAACGCGTTTCAAACATTGCAAGTCTCAGTCCTGCAGTGCTGGCAAGATTATCTCTTGTCAATAGTGGTGGAAGATTCTGTGCAGAGGGAAAACATCTACGGATCACAATTTTTTAATTCTAGCAGTGTATCATAATGGTCACAGGTCGTATATTTAATGCAGTTTGTATTTGATACCCAGATGGTGGGATGTATATAATTCCTGGAGTTACACATACTGTCTGATTAAGGGGTGACACGTAGCACTGTATCATAAAACATGCTATATAATTAAATATCAGCACATATCAACTTTCTTTCTTTATTAGGATTAATATTCCGTGCTGTTTACTTTGTTGCATTTGAAGTAGCAGAAGGCCCATACTTATTTTATAATGATCATATTGAGACTCATTGATATTTGACACTCAGAAATTAAAATTTCTGAAATTGTAATTTCAGCCATAGTAATATACAAGTTTTATTTTTTTTCCAGTCGAATGAAAAGGGTGATGTACTCAATCCATTGATCACAGGAGTCTTTCTAGAGGTAGGTAATTTTGGTATCTTTCAGTATGTCTTTTTTAATTCTTAATATTTACCAGTTGGATTGAAAATATGACCAGAAGCCGAGCTACTGCTGTTGCGTTGACCCCAATTTACAAAGGCATTGTAACTTTAAAGATTTGTCAGTTCGAAAATATCTTGCAATAAATTAGGAAAAAAACCAAGAATGCATTTGCTGTCTGGACAAAGAATTAAGAGTGTACAATCACGAGTACAGAAAAAAAACAAACTTCAATATTTTCTCTTTGCTCCACGATGATCGTGTAGTTTATTTAGTGTGTCTGTGACTGATTTTCCCCCAGGCTTCCAACAGTGCGTCTTATGTCCAGGATGCCTTCCAGCTGTTGCTGCCAGTATTAGAGATCGCCCACATCCAGACCTGTACAAACTCCGCACAGCTGTGAGCAGCGCTTGGAGCTCACCTGTGCCAAAGCCGGAGGTGGGCCGCGGTGTGTCTGACCCGGCCATCGTTTCTGCTATCCTGCTCAAGATAAACCGACAGTCAATAAACCTGGCGAGATGGAAACCTGTTCTGTATGCCTGACACCTGTGAGAATGAACAGAACCACAATATCAGATCATAGGTACCCAGAATGATTTACTGCAGCACACCTGATTAATTACTTGAGTGTAATGTGTGTGTGGTGCCAGAGAGTCTGAGCTACTTAACTACAGTAGGTTGTAGTACACCTTGAGGACACAATCTGAAATGCAGTGTGGTAAAAGTGTAGGTTTTACCTTTACATAATTCAAACTAATTTTTGTTTTTGTGGAGTTAGAAGTAGGTAGAATTCGGTTGCTGTTAAATGCAGTAATGTTGCTAGTCAGTTCTTTTGCAGGTCCTTTTTATCAGCACCTCTCACTTAAAGTATTGCTGAAATTCAACTATTTTACAGCATAATCTGTTTAAAATGTAAGAGATTTGATTTCGTTAGCCTTAGTGTAAATAGGAAAAGAGTTTGTTCCATGTGCAGTGTGCCAAGGAAACCTGTGAATTTGAAAACTAAAAATCATTTAGTTATTTTCAAAAATTTAACTCCTATATTAATAATTTCAGCACTTCTCTAAAAAAAAGTGCTGAGGATCGAATGTTAAGTGATATTTTTGAAAGTTTCATCTGGGAGTGTGCTTTCATTTTTTTTTTAGTAACAAAACACTGTCCTTTGTGAAGATTGTGAAGCGTTGAAGTGTACATTAGTCAGTTGTACAGCTTTGCTATGATGCGCCTCGTTGTACAGTTATCCTACATACACCACCATTGCCCCTTGACTCCTGGTGGGATTTAAACATGATTAAAATTAAGACTCAGTTCTCTGTATAGCGCCCACGATCCAGATGTGAGTATGGACTGCAGTGCCCATTGAAACAGTTGCAGCAGGAGAGAGGGGGCTGCTGGCAAATTTGTCACACAGGAAAGTATGAGCTGGTACAGACAGGGAACATGACTGCAGTGCAATTCAGATATTTTTACTGAAACCACAAGAAACATGCATTTTAAAAATGTAGCAAAGCTACTCCTGAGCTGCTTGATGGACACTGAGAGACACTGTGTAAGGCTACAGTAAATTGCCAAACCTGGTAGCTCCTTCTGTATATATTTATGTTATGTGTTTGTACTTGTATTGAACTAGCTACATGTTAAGGCCAACGAGTCCTGTTGTATTTTTTTATTGTATTGAATTCAATTCTCTTACATGAAGTGTATTTTTAGAGTAAAGCTACAGTATGAAAAGCACGTAGTATTTAATGTTCACAATATCACAGCTGGTTTTAACTATTCTGTCTCTTCCTTCTCTTAGAATTATGCAGTGTTCTCCTCTTATACACTGTACTGTGCATTTGCACTTAACCATCAACTAACCAAAAAATACTAAAATATTAAAAGTATCGTTTTTTACGTAACGGTATTTATGTTTATATACATTAACATGAATTTGTCAGGGCTCTGTATTACAGTATTGTAGCAGTAAGGATTGTTTTATTAGACAATTGGTAAAAAGTGTGTAAAAATGTTACCAGTTAGATAAAAATGAAATCCTATTTAATTGATAAAATGGAAGGGATATTCCAAGCACCCTGCTATTAGACTTTGACAGCCCCTCCCTCAACAAGAGCGTTGTAATGAGGCTGAGCTGTTATCAGTGAGCATGTTGTATTGGTAAGCAATAAAAGATATCCTGTTTGAGCTGTTTGAGCTGCCTTTGTATAGTACTATGCTGGTTTCCTCCCACAGTCCAGGTACATAGTGGTGGGTTAATTGGATTCTGGGAAAACTGGTCCTGGTGTGAGTATGTGCGTGTCTGTGGGTGTGTCTGATCACAGGGCCACTCCCTCTGTGGGTGTGTCTGATCACAGGGTCACTCCCTCTGTGGGTGTGTCCAATTCCAGGGTCAACTCACCCCCCCCACTGTCCATGTGTCCAATTAAGAGTCACTCCCTCTGTGGGTGTGTCTGATCACAGGGTCACTCCCTCTGTGGGTGTGTCTGATCACAGGGTCACTCCCACTGTGGTGTATCTAATTACAGGGTCATTCCCACTGTGGGTGTGTCCAATTACATTTACTTCAGATGTTATAAAGATCTGTGTCTGACAGAGGGCCCCTGAAGTGGGGTATTTCTGATATAGCAGGACTGACTGAAGAACAACATAAAGATCTAAACAAGTGAGCAGATCAGTTATGACATCTATTAGCACTGGACATTCAGAGTTCAGCCGGAATGAAAAGCACAGTCTTGGCTGGGAACCAGTGCTCTAGCAATATACAGAAGAAAACCTTTCCTTCCTTTTGTCAAACAAGAAGGACTCCAGGATTAGAACCCTCATTGTAATCAGAGTTTCTCTCCATCCAGAGAATGAAAAGTATTCAGTTTTGTTCTTAATGCTAAATTTAACAAACCACCTGTTTTGCTGAGGTCAAAGCATCTTGTCGACTTCATGTTTACCTCCAAAACATGTTGGACTGGGGCTCTCATGGATCAAAACATTTCCTAATATAGGAACAAGTAAAGGTTTGTTCCTTGCTGAAAAGAAGAAACACAACGTTTCGGCAGTGGAGCCTTCTTGGGTGTCAAGGCCCGAGAGTTTGTTTCCTTCTTCAGGTGTCAGTGTTTCAGCTGTTGAGAAGGCTCCACAGCCGAAACGTTGTTTCTTTTCTTCTCTTTTCAGCTGGAATAAACCTGTACTCATTCCTTTGTAGCCTACACCTGCTGACACAGCTCCCTCGAACTAATTCCTAATATTTACTGATGGAAAAAAGAAACGCAACACCTCCTCCTCCACACTGCGTGGAACGGGCTGAAGAGTGACTCATCCGTGAGGAGGACCTGATGCCACTGCTGACGAGTCCATCGCAGCCTCTGTCTGGCCCAAGCCAGTCGGGGTGACGTACAGTCTGTGAGCAGAGGGCCTCTGACAGCTCATCTTCCTCTAAGGCCAGCAGCCTGGAGCCTCACTGTCCTGTCACTGATGCAGGCATTGTGTCTGCTGGCAGCTTCAGCAGCAGTACGGGTGGCAGATCTGAAACAATCTCTCAGATGGACCAGTCTGATGTGTCGGTCCTGCTCGGGTGTGGTCACCCAAGGGCGACCGGATCTTGGACAGTCATCTGTCCTGCTGGTCTGCTGAACCTTCCGCAGTCGGGACACAGTGGAGTGGCTTACCCCATAGTGTCTGGCAACGCTGCCACAGGACAGGCCTGCCTGCTGCATGCCCATGGCCCTCTCCCTTGCTTCTGGTGACATTCGAGGCATTACGGAATGCACAGAAAACTGACTAAGTGTGGCCTTTTCTTGCAGTGACCTAAGCTTTTAATTAAGGCTCTTTTAAAGGTGACCTGATCAGGCATTGTTCCACCTGGATCCCCTTGGGTAAAAGTGCACCTAACAAACTTTTGTGTGATTGGCAAGTTGCAATGCCTCACTGCACAAGCTGTACTGCTGATCAGAGGGCTTGAATCAAATTGACATCTTTTTGTGAAAGTACATAAGCTATAACTACAGTATTCTCATTGCAGACAATATTGCGTTTCTTTTTTCCATCAGTACACATCTCGGTCCCGGGATCCTATACAGACGCTTCTCTCGCTGCAGCAGCGGGTAGGCCGCCCTCCCACGTGACTGCGCCGCACTATCGTAACCGGGTCAGGGGTGAGAGGGGCTGTCAGTGCGCCTGCGCGGAGCTACTACTGCGCCTGCGCGGAGCTACTACTGCGCCGTGCTCGCTTTCGACAAGGGGACCAGGATCAAGCGGCAGCTTCAGTATAAACTGAGGGAATTACCGAAGTAGAGCTGACCAGGTACTTCACGGAAGCGCCTGAGATGATCAGGAGCGCCGGGCCTTTCGCCTCTTGTGGGAAGCGGACGGAGCCGTGATGGCTACCGGCTGGGGTTGAGGTTGAGGTTGGGGTTACGCGGCCCTGAAGTAACGCGAGAGCCGTCGCAGAATAAAAACAGAACGCGTTCTTGCTTCTGTCCGCATTAAACATAGCATTTCCACGTCAAACAGATGGGTGATAGCGTTGACGCGTCACTCCAGATGAAAATCAAGTCCCTTGCGGTTGCTTTTCTCGAAAGCCGAGGTTGTTTTGGTTTCCGGGGGGGTTAACGCGCGTTGACTGTTTCTGCGGCTTGTTTTTCATAATGGCATCATCTTCTTGCGTTCAGAAGGACATTAAATCGCTTTACAAACACCCTTCCTTCCTGCAAGTCACTTATCAGTAGACCCGTGTGTTCTTAATGTCAAAAGTTCTGCTGGAGTCGGGTACTTCTGCGTCCTATTAAATCCTGTATCTGAAGCCGCTGGGATCAAAAAAGCAGATCTGATGTTTGTGGGCTTATTCGTTTCTAAAAAAATATCTGACGAGTCTCTTTGTCATACGGGGGATGTAAAATGACATGCAGTGTTCCACAATAAAATGTAGCACCTAGATATTTTGCAACTAGAAGCCTGCAGTTCTTGAATGAATTAACAATCCACACGTGGTCATAACTTTCTTTTAAAATCGGTATCTGATAACAGTGTCCAATTGAATACCAGTATCATGGTCAGACGGCAGCCGTTTGATTTCGTCTTCAAACGGAACGACGACACCGAGTTTTATCTGTGTCTTTCTGCGTTTCAGGGTTTGCCTGAGAGCCCGTCTTCCTGGGTGGTTCAGAGGTTTCCCGGGAGTTTTCAGTCATTTTCCCCGACCGCGCAACATGCCTGCCGCGCTTGCAGATACCAGCCAGATTATCTGCGAAGTTTGGGCCAGCAATGTGGAAGAGGAAATGAGGAAAATCCGACAAATTATTCAGAGTTACAACTACATCGCCATGGTAACTACTGGGTTTGGGTTTAGGGAAAAGCCTGCGTTGTTAATTATTGTCAGAAAGGACAACGGTTCCAGCGAAATATTAGTTGGTGTGTCTTTGGTGATGGTAACAGATTGTAACTGGCCATGTCTGACTGTCCTCCCAGACAACTTTCTCACAAGATTCAAATTTCACAGCATCATTTACAAAGTGCTAGCAGGCAGGACAAGCATGTCTTCATACGGAAAGCTGGTGTTAGTTGCAGTTGTATTGGTTGTTTATAGGTTACTCTGTCCCCAGTCCCTGAAGAACCTGTTAAATATGGGTGTTCTAAGTCTGTTTCATTGTGGGACGCCATTTCATTGAGGAGGCCGTACGACCCAACTGGCCAGTTCGGTAGCGTTATTATTGATCCCGGGGCCTCACCCTGCTGTTTTCTTGAAAAGCCCAAGTATCATCTTCAAGCAGGTGGTGGGGTAGCTTGTCCCAGACTCTCTGAACCTTCTGGGTTAAAAAAAAAAGTGCCTCTTGTTCTCAGTTTTAAATACACTTCTGGGTAAGTTCGTGTCTCACTGACCACTCTGAAACTGTCCGCTGGGTTGGTTTAGTTGGTGGGCCCGGGCAGCAGGTGCCCGCGTGGTGTCCTCACCTCCCTGAGGCTGCAGGGCATGTCCTCCTCCGTCCTGCTGAGGGAGCAGGCTGCCCCACGCGGGAGTGCGGGGAGGGTGAGCTGTGCTCTGCCTGTGCTTCCCCAGGACACGGAGTTCCCCGGCGTGGTGGTGCGGCCCATCGGCGAGTTCAGGAGCACCGTCGACTACCAGTACCAGCTGCTGCGCTGCAACGTGGACCTGCTGAAGATCATCCAGCTGGGCCTCACCTTCATGAACGAGAGCGGGGACTACCCGCCCGGGACCACCACCTGGCAGTTCAACTTCAAGTTCAACCTCACGTACGTGAGAACCCCTGCGGGCCGACGCCGACAACGCCGCCGCCGTGATCCGGGCCTCGCGGGCCGTGTCTTCCTCCGCGCTCTTCATTACGCAGCCCTGTCTAACCCTCTGCTTCACCGCCGTGTCTGCCCGAAAAAACATCTCATCGGTTTACACTGAAAAGTTTATGCCGGATCAACCCATCTGTTAAGAATTTTCTCTGGTCTGCTTGAAATAATAGAGGTAGAAAAAATACGAGACATCATATACAAAATACAGTATAATGCTGCACTGCAGTGAAGATAAAATCCACAAATTTACCATCTTATTTCAATAATAGAAAAACCTTTGCAGTTTGATGAATTTCTCATATTTAAGATCTTTTAAAACCAGATCACTAGTCAACTGCGTCCTGCTTTCCCAGTTCAGGTTGTACGTTCTCCATGCTCTTTTCAGATGGAGGCGGTACGTGATCCTTAGGCATCTCGAGAAAGCTATCGGGCTCTTTTGAATTGCTTTGTAACAGATCTGTGTTGCCAACGACAGCTCCTGGGTTTTAATAACGCTCCTGCGCTGACGTGGGCATGTTTGATGTCTGTGCTTTGATGGTGTGGGCGAAAGTCACTTTGGTTTGCCGTTTCAGGGAGGACATGTACTCTCAGGATTCTATAGATCTTCTGCAGAACTCGGGGCTTCAGTTTAAGAAGCACGAGGAAGAGGGAATCGACACACTTTACTTTGCCGAACTCCTGATGACATCTGGCTTAGTGCTGTGTGAAAATGTCAAGTGGCTCTCCTTTCACAGGTAAGAGACCTGAGAGTAAGGTGATAGTATATTACTGTCAAGGAGTTAATAGAGGAGCTTTAGATATAGGGAATAACGGGTTGTGCAGCGTTGACACGATCCAGCACTGGCAATGCCGGTGCCTCGTTTCCGGTTTGTCTTGCTGTTTAGTTGGATACAATATATACAGGTTTAGAGTGGAAGGTTATTGAAACTGCCCTGGCGGTAGTTGTCTGAACACCGGATTGCACATGGTGATGCACATGGCTAAATCAGCACTATCCGAGCATCAAAGGATAAAAGAATGCACAGGATTTAGCTGAGGCGCTTTTGTAGATTTTGTCTTTAGGGGCTGGTGTGGAATATTGACTGTGTCTTCAGAAGAGAATGTTTGCACTCTTGCGGTCTTCCTGTTGGCAGCGGGTATGACTTCGGCTACCTGGTGAAGCTCCTCACCGACGCCAGGCTGCCAGAGGAGGAGCATGAGTTCTTCCAGATCCTGAACCTCTTCTTCCCTGCCATCTACGACGTCAAGTACCTCATGAAGAGCTGCAAGAACCTCAAGGTCGGGAGCCCCTCGCTCAGCTCCGCTGGAGGTGCCCGCGCGAGACAGCTGAAGGCCCTTAGAAGCGCACACTGAAGTGCAGTTTGTAGTTAATGTGGCGAAACGGCTGAACAAAGACCTAGGTTGGGAGAAGGATTTGAGAAGAGGGTTAGAAGGGTCTCTGCCTTGCTGTCTTCCTTCCTCTTAACGCGGAGTGGGATGTTCTGCTCCACTGCAAGCAAACTGCAGTCGTTTTATTTAGGCTGAAGAAATGGACCCACACGTGTGCCTTGTGCACTTACCATACGGCGGTACTTCTGTCTAATCAGGCAGCAAAGCTGTAAGCATTGATTAAAGCACTGAAGATCCTTGAAGGACGTGTTTAGGGTGTCCTGCTGTTCTTCAGATGGTATGTGTCACCTTTACGATAGGATAGGAGATGCATCTTGTGCACTTCTGTGGATATTCGTACTAAGGTGTTATGGATCCTGTCCATGTGGGTACTAGATCAAGTCCAGTAGAAGGTGTTCAGGCGTGTGTCCTCTCTTGCAGGGAGGGCTGCAGGAGGTGGCTGACCAGCTGGAGCTGAAGAGGATCGGAAGGCAGCACCAAGCTGGCTCGGACTCTCTGCTCACTGGAATGGCTTTCTTTCGAATGAAAGAGGTATCGGTGAAAAACAACTCCTAATCTGATCTGAGTGCTTTCATTTTTTATTTTTTATTCTGCCATCAGTAATTTCTGATCCAGATGTTTCTCATGTGTCTTCTGGTATGTTAAATGTTAACCCTTCACAGAAATGGTAGTATTTGTTTGCTTACGTTTTCAGAAGTACAAAAGTTTAGATGTTCCAGTGCATTTCAGGTGATCTATTTTATATTGGAATGAATTATTTCTAATAATTCTCCACTTGGTTTATTTCAAAAGAAGGTGAATGTTTTCTGCCTCCGTGATGTTGCTTGCCACAATGCGATGACCAGCTAAACTATCACGGAAATCATTTAGAAAATTACTTTCTGAGTTCACAGTATTTTTAGTGTGATCAACACAGGATGTGAAATAATACCCATTTAATTAATAATTGCACGTTTGCAGCTTGTGATAGGACACAAGCTGCAATTATGCTAACAAAACATTTATAATTGTTTTGTTAGCTCCAAAAGTGGAAGACTTGAAGTATGAAGGTCATTTCCTTCAGGTGTGACTTTAAGCGTTACCCTCATACAAACCACAATTCGAGCTCAGGGACCCCCAGTCCTGATTCTAGAGACCCCCCATTTCTGCAGGTTCTGAGCTCACAGTATGTAATTGAACCCTTGATGAAGACGGACTGTATCTTCATCTCCCGGGACAGCCTTAATTGACCTAATAAAATTGCCATGATATTTGCTTTCAAAACCTAAAACGCGTCTTTTCAACTTGCCCTTCGTAAGTCATTTACGACCCCCGAATTTGACATGGGGAAGGAAAAACACCCTGCAAAGGCCCCAGTCGAGCAGCTGGTCGAACCAGCGGCTCAGCTGGAGCCCACGCCAGCACGCTGGGGAGTCCCGGGGCGCGGGCGGGGAACTCCCTGTGCTCACGTGCCCTTCTCTTCCCCCGGCAGCTGTTCTTCGAGGACAACATCGACGACGCCAAGTACTGTGGGAGGCTGTACGGCCTCGGTTCCGGATCGTCCCAGACCCAGAACGGCAGTGCCTGTGTGGCCCAGGAGGAGGCCAACAGCAAGCACTGACCCAAGGCATGGCAGAGCCCCGGACAGACGCACTTCTTTTATTTCATTGAACACTTTTGTTAAATATACATCTTTCTGCAGCCAAAAAAGGATTTTCTGTATATAAGGCATGAATTCTCCAAGGACGTTGGTTTATGTAGAAACCCTTTGTATTGTTAAGTCTTTTACAGTTCAAGTATTACAATACAAGTTCTCAGCGATACTACCGTTGGACCTTTCTAGCTATGAATTTGGCATTGAAGTCCATTTTTTACTTCAGCGGTGCAGTTCCCAAATGTATTAGACTTTTATTTATTTTTAAACGTGGGACCAGAGGCTGGGAGCTGTCGAATTGTGAGAGGTACCGTTTTTTAAATGCTCAAGACCGGTCGCCTTACAGAATTTGCCAACAGAAGGTGACCTGACTCACAAAGGTGATGAAGATGACTTATGAGTATTAAAAAAAAAAGTCAAACGGATCACTGTTGGATACTTTTATCATCATGTTTGTAGAAATTGTAATATTTTAAATTTATTCTGGAAAGGTATGTATATTAAATGTAAAATTTCAAAGAGGCCGTTATGTTTGACCATTTCTCAGTGAGATTTTAGACTTTAAGCTGAATCAGTGGAGTTAGGAAAGGAAACGTCCGTTGCTTAAATTCACTGGAACTTTTTTTAAGTTGCTTACAATGAGCTCCTTTCAATGGATGGGTGTGATTTATATTGTTTTTAAATCGTTTATTGTTTTAAAACGTTGTATATTAAAGTGTTTTGTACAAAAGGAATCTGAACTTTCATCATGTCTTCTATCTTGTGGCACAAGTATGTGTCCACAGGATCAAAAAAGCATGGCATGTACCTAAACACTATTAATATTGGCGTAGCTCAGATACAGAGAAAAGCCGAAGAAAATGAGATAGAACGGCATTAACAGGTAGTGGTGGAAAAAAATGGAAAAGCTTAGGTAAGACGAAGGGCACCTAGTTTGTAGAAACTTGGGTTTCCACGCCGGTCTGGCTCATGTTAATTTAGGAGATGTAATTAACATAAACAGCCTGCTCAAGGTTATTTACAAAAACACTGGGCAAGCCTGATTGTATATAATGTCTATTGTGGTTAGCATGGCTGCATAAGGAGACCTCAGTGACCGGGAAGGACAGGTAGCTGTTGGGGTGTTTGGCAGGAGCTTCAATGACCCAAGAAAGCTGGACTTGCTGATGTTCCTGAAGCAAAGGTGTTGTCAGCTTGGAAATCCGAGGGAAAAGAGATCATTGGCAAAGCACAGCACCGGACGGAAGCACATGTTCCTGGATGGCGAGATCCATCCGGGCGTGAATTCAGAGCTCGAGGCGAAAACGGAGAGCAGCTGAGGATCGAGGGACTTGCGCACGTCAGCTGGGGGCTGGAGCAGCCTGTTCAGTCTGCTGAGAGGAGGACGGTAGGCCGCCACAGTCAGGCTGCTGTGCTCAGTCTGCGCAGTGCCACGAGGAGCACAGATACCTCCTGCAGTTCCTCTGCCATTATTTCATAACAGCACATCACTATTCCGATGAACCACCTGCTAACAAATTGTTTTTTCAAGTTCACTATTAGCTGGAAACTAGCACTGACACCTGCACCATCTCAGCGCCGAAATGCCTCTCCATGTTACCTTTCTGAACAGCATTGTTCGCGTTGGGGGGGGAAAAAACATTCTGCTCACTCAAGTAGTATGTTCTTGGTTTCGTCTCAGTTTTTGCTGGATTTACTTTAGAACCCGAACCTTGATATACATTTAAAAACCCTGTTTAACGTCCGCTCCTGCTAAAGTGAAAATCATCAGTGTTCGACACATCTCCGCTCTCTTCCGCCATCTTTGCATCAGCCCTCTAGCTGGGGGCGGGGCAGACCTACCCTTTATAAACATGCACCTCCCACCCACAAGCACGATTGATGGCAGCTCCAGCCTGTAAAACACCTTTCCTCTGAAGCCAGCTTCGCCCCACAAGCCTGCGTGACCCACTGCCAACATTCTGTACGATACTGTTTTGAACTTGTATTCTGGCAGAAACTAGTTTACAATCGCCTGTGATTGATGTCTTGGTCTCTTCTGCTTTATAACTGCTATCTATTGTGGAGAGTAAGGTCATTTGCTTTTGGGATGAATTAATATAATTGTAACCAAACCTGTAGTTTATTCTGATTCTTCTTTCTTAACTGTTCCGTAGCAAGAATTCGGTCTCCATTGTTTGTACAGACAATAATTCAAACTCCCCCTTTTGTTACAACCCCTCCTGATGGCATTATTTTCTTCAGTTGTTAAGGCAGACTAGCTCAACATACAAACCCACATGTTCAAGGTGCTGGTATAGTATTGTGAAAACTGCCTTGGAACAATGGCTTATACTGCAGATCGAGACTCCTGGGGAACCCACTGCAGGAAACGCACCTCAGGGCACCATTATCCACAGTGTCTCCCAGGCGGAACACGAGCCACATGAGAATAAAGCACGTCGGGGGCAGACAACCCTGGACTTCAGGTCCCACATTTGCTCTGCTCTTTGCTCTCCTGCTTTAATGACAACTGGGCCAGTGAAGCGGATGAGAAGAGCAGCTGAGTTTTCCAGTCTTATCTGAGAGGTGATTCTGAAACCTGCAGGATGTGAAGGTCTTTAAAAGTGTCCAGGCAGGCTGAGGGGCAGGTTCTGAGGCTTCCCGTTAAACCTGTGTAGTGTTTGACCGGCTGCGCTGCCCGGCCACCTTCAAAACGCACCTGGAATTAAGGGAAGCATTCTCGGACAAATCAGGACAGGTACTGTTGGGGTAAGAGCTCCATAGTTTGAGATGCAATCACACCAGCCAACAGTTCACACTTCATCAACAATCTTTTATGATGAAGAACCCGACGCCAAAACTTGTGCTTTAAGAAAGACGTACAAGTTTTCTTGCCATAGTGAAAAAACAGTTTATTATTTACAAGCTTACAAAATCGAGGCCGGTTCGCTATCTAGGTATTCTTGCTGTATTCGCAACAAAAGTGGAGAAACGGATCCAGGATTCCTGGAATGAAATCGGAAAAACCACTCGGTACGTTTTTTTTTTTATTCTCCAGCAGGTTCGTCGTTTTTTGTGCAGAATTTCTGACAGGCCTTCCTCTGGGCGTCTGTATTTCCGTACTGCTGCACGAGACCTAGAGCTCTGCCCTTCACGTCTTCAGGCGCACGGTCCATGTGGAGGAGGACAAGGCAGCACTCCACCACGTCTGGGAAAGGGAGGCGCTGAAAGCAGACAGAGGCAACAGCAGTGCTTGCATCAGGCAGAAAGGAAGACAGAGCATTAAAGCAAGGGAGCAGCCAAGCGCTGTGGCACACCTCGGCAAAGACTGTGGGGTATCTTCAACGGCATTTACTAAATCGATTTTCTCTGGCTACAAATAATATTCTCTTTAGGCATCATTCCTCCTGAAATCAAAACACGGTCTGCGGTCACACTGTGAAATTCCTGGTTTATTGTTTTTTAAACTGTTGGAATGAAAACACCAGAATAGGATCCCCAAAAATACTTGGAAATACCTTCACATCCTCGGGAATCTCATCCAGTCGCCGATTCTGTTCGGCGATTTGAGAAACCAAGGGTATTAAAGATCCAGGCTCCTCACTACGATGAGACGAGAAAATAATACTTCGTGAAAAAAAAAGAGATACAAAGAAGAGTGTGTTAGCACTCAAAATACACCAGGAATGATGTTTTCCTAGGAAAAAAGAAACCTGTAACACTTCCTTCAACAGCCACTAAACTGTATCAAGCTTGTCTCCTCTCGTTTCCCTGGGAGAGGAGCTGTGTGATTGTGAAAGGACAGTGGCTACGTTTACTAAGTATCCTCTTAAGCTGTGGTTCCCCGATGCCAATGCTGAACTCACACCAACCCTAGAGCAAGAGGGCAGTGGCAGTGTCCTTAGGGATGTGTTAAACACTCATGATGTACAAGAACACTCTACTGTGTTTGCGCTGGCCAGACCTCGGTCCCTGTTCCCCGGCTGCCGCCTGCTCCGCGCTGGGTCCAGCCTCGGCCTCCGCCTCCGTCTCCGCCTCCGCGGGCCCGTCCTGAGCCCGGCGGTGCTGCTGCACCATGCTGGACAGCTGCTGCTGTAGGTCGGCAAGGGCCCTGCGAGTGGCCTGGAGCAGGGCGTGGGGCTCGGACAGGCAGGCCTCCGCGAGCGAGCCGGCGTCCGGGGGCTGGCTGGTGCTTACTTCACCCGGGCCCTCGGAGCCATTCAGCGGGTCAGAATGGTCACGTGCACCGCCGTCTACGAGAGCCGCAGGGGGCGCAATGCCTGCCCCCTCTTGAGCTTGAGCAGTGGGGTCACTGTTCCCCCACCACAACTCGTACAGCTGCAGGTAACACACAAAGGCCTCCAGGCTGTGGACTGCCGCCGCGCCCTTCAGGTCTCCGGAGTCCAGCTTCTCCTTGAACTGCAGGACGGATTCAAGGCCTACAGGAACAAAGGAAGGAAGACATGCTCGACAGTTTCAATCGCAAGGCTGCCATTCGGTCTTCGCCGAAACACACCACAAAAGCTCGGCTTTCTACAGTACGTCGGGAGCTGGGCACTCGCCAGTCTTTGTTTGGTCTGTACATCCAGGGAGCCCAATCAATCCTAGTACTAAAGGGCCTGTGTCTCGGCAGGTTTTCATACCCACTCAGCTCCTAAAACATTCAGTCAGCTCAGCTTTAATGGGACCAGTTTAACAGCTTCTTTCAGCTCCAGCAGCTGCTGCTTCTATAGAGACCTAGAAAACTGTAGCTATTTGCACGAAGTGTACTTTAATTTGAAACTGGAAATCTAGGCGATTTTTGGATAATTTGGGAGCACACGAAGTACAGAAGCTTCAGTTCACCCAGCAGCTGGTCCGCGCGGAGGCATGGAGGAAGACCAGCGGAGACTACTGCCACCCTTACCGCATGGGAAGAGGCGCGCGCAGAGCTCCTTCATCAGACGGAGGTGTCCTGCGTCTCTGCAGCGGGAGGCTGCCTGCAGCAGCTCCTCCAGTGCCGCCCCCCAGGAGCCCCCCAGGGAGCTGAGCAGGGCGAGCGTCAGGTCCAGGGAGAGCTGGGACAGCAGCTGCGCAGGGGAGAGGAGACACGAGCCGGTCGTCAGGGCCGCAGGACCCAGCGAGGGGTCGAGAGTCGAGAGACGGCAAACTACACAACGAAAGGTGTTCATTTCTGTAGCAAGTCATCATGCAAAACACTGCAAGTGACACCTACATGGATAAAGCCTTTACAGTCAAACAACGGCCAAAGATATTTCGAAGCCAGCATCCTGTACCTCTTCTCAGACAAGTACCAGGAGACGGGACATAATGACGTCAAAATTAATGTAATTCGGCACCTGGTAGTTCTTTCACGGGCTGCAGCCTCTGTCGTGTCACAGGGCCGAAGCCGTGCCTGTCTGATTGTGAGCAGTGCTCTGCAGGCCGGCGCCGGCGCGGCAGAAGCTGACCTGTTTTGTGGGGATGTTCACGGTCACGGCCGGGTTCTCCACGGTCTTCAGCTGCTGGTGAAGCAGCTCCACTCTGCCCACATCGGCGGCAGAGACGCCGAACTCCCTCTCCCACACCCTGCCCACTCCCCTCAGAAGGGCCTCGTCTGGTCCGAGCGCCCAGCGGTGGGTGGAAGCGCTGCTCCAGTTAATCAGCTCTGCCCCTGCCAGGCTCTTGACCAGCAGCTCGTTGGTGCAGTACAGTAACCGGTGTGCCTGTGCCAGGAGAGACCGAGCAGTCGGCAGTCAGGACACTGCAGCACAGCGCACATTTTCAAACACACCAGCTCTCTTTCAGTACCAGACAAAATCGGATTTAATTCCACTTTTCAGAAGGAATAATAGTTGAGCTATTTCTGTCAAAAAAGGGAGCAAAGATCCGTGAAGGCCCCTTCAGCCAGCTGCGACCACTATACTGAGAACATGACCAGCTGTCCTGACAGAGAGATGAGGAGGATGCTGATGAAGATGGATGCTGCAATGGTAAAAGCCTGTGTACCTCTCTCAGCTCTGCCGCTGGGCGGTCTTATGATCCCGGAGCATTTCAGCCCGGCATGGGTCACTGGTTCGATCTCGGTGGTTGACCTCCTTTGCGGTCACTTCCCGTTGGACCTTGACCAGCTGACGACACTCAAACTGCAGCACCGTCCTGCAATGTCTTCCCATTCCTCACCCCTACAAGCATCCTCCTGCCACACTTGACTCGAGCGGGGTTTTGCCTGACACCAGCTCTCGGACCAGGGGAGATTTCCGGTGTGGCAACTAAGCCGTCTATCTATGCTAGATCCCGCTGTATTTGTGCAAAAGCCTAGGTCATCCGACACATGAAATTGGCCCGAAGGCCTGAGGTTGGTGATGTCTCCCTCATTCCTAAGAGACTCCCTGAAGCGCTGCGTGGGCTGCACTTTGCCTGAAGTTCTACGTGATGTCAAGGTGTGCTTCCCAGCCCGCTGAATGTGCACGCGCTGTAGGTCGTACTGCCGCAGAGCACAAAACAGAGGCCAACACGTCCGCATCCAGCGCCTGGGGCTGGGGCAGCACGCAGGATCGCAAGGAGACAGTGAACCTGGTGTCTGAGTTAAGCGAAAGGAATGAATGAGTTCCCCAGGTCCGATCACCTCAATCGTCTGAGCTACTGAGCTTCTTAGTAAGCCAGTCCTCTGCACGAGCTCCAGCGGGCGCTTTGTGTCCTAACTCACCAGTAAGCCCTCCTGGGTCTTAAGCACTTCCTGGGCTCCAAGCCAGTCCTGGGAATTCAACAGCTCCCTCGCACATCTCAGGGAAAGCAGGTGTGACAGGTCGTTTTCTCCCAGGATCAGGGCCACTTCTGCAGCTACTTTTAATGACGTTACATCCCCCTTCTTGGCAATCACCTTGGCAGCATCAAAGCCAGAGTCTGTTGCTAAGTAACTAAAAGATCAAAGGACACCACTGTGTTTGTCAGTTCTGCCACTGACAGACCCCCGTTTCCTCTCCTCCTAATGACTATTAGGCATTCGGAATGCATCTGCTGCCTGCTTTCAGAAAACACATTTCTTTCAATCACTTTGCTAAACTGAAGTAGAAACTAGTAGTTTTCATCAAACACAGAATTTTGAGGGTTAAAACGACACATCACAGGTTGACAGGTTTCATTATTTCTTAAAACATCCGTTAATCCGTCCCTCCTTCCCTCTCTGTCCCATTCAGTGCTGATAACAGTGTTACCTCCAATGATAATTAACGCTCTGGTACCAAAGCCACAATGCAATCCTCACATTTTCATATGCTGGCTGCCAAGACGGTTGTGAAAGAAACCTGTTGGATGACTAAGAACCATGAATTTGCTGGCGATGATATTCCAGGAGCAGCTACCCGGTGGAGAAGGGCAAAGGCGGTTAACTCCTGTTGCTCCAGTCCAGGGTCGCGGTGGCTAGTGTTAAGGGTGTAGAGACCAGGAGGCTCTGCACTTACCATTTGGCGGCTGTTGAGTAGTGGCCGTCACTCTCGAGCACTGCGGCCCAGGCCGTGTACAGATCCTTGAGAACAGGGTCTTCGGGGCGCAGCCTGGCCTTGGCCAGTGCTATTGCCTCCCTTGAAGAAGAAAGAAACATTAAACATGTCCTTCTGCTGCTCTTCCTGTCCTGTCGTATGACTGAGCACTTCTCTGTGTGGGAGTCAGCAGGAATCAGTGCTCCGCATCTTTTTCATCTTTTTAAAACTTCCTATTTACTTTTTTTTACAGCCGAGACCAAAACAACCATTTATAAAGCCGAATCCATGCCTCAGCTCTTCTCCCCAACTCCAAAGAGAGGCTGGAGAGTTTCTACACGCTCCAAAGTGTGAACAACTCCTTCACTTCTTTACAGTTCACTCATGCGATCTCAATATACACAGCAGAGCTACTGATACAGAGGCAACTGATAAAGCTGCAATTTTGCGAGCACCACACCAGGAAAGCTCACAATGCTTGCCCCGCCTGACAAAGACACCTCCCTCACCACTCACTTCTTGCGTATTGTGGCGCTCAGGCAACAATGAGAATTCAAAAACCATTTTAAATCCGCCTTTACTTTTTCCAGAACTAACCTTGACTCCCAGCCAACAAGCAATCTCCATTCACCCCTAAAACCCCAAATCTATGCCTTGGAGCCTCGAGGAGTCGGGCAGGCGCACAGGATTTCCTGTGAAGGGGCAGTGCCTCAGTTCTTCGGAGAGCTGCGTAAGTCAAGCTGAGACAAATCCATCAGCCAGTCGGCGATTCCCGATTAACACTCCGCTAATAACCTGTAGAGCTGCTGGGACTTCAGGAGGTCGACCGCCTCATACACTTTCTGAATGGAGAGCAGGTAGGAGGCAGCCTTGACGAACTGCTCCTGGAAGCACAGCTGTTTCACGAAGGCCTCCACGGTCCTCGACCACACCTGGTAGCCGGCTAGGGGAAGAGCAGAGAAGGCTATTGAAAGGTTCGGCATGGAGCGCCAGCAACTCTCAAGCTCACACACAGAGGCCCGTCGTGTCAGAAGGAACATCGCACCAAGCCCCCCGGCTTCCCCCACAACAACCCTCAGGCCCACAGCACGCCAGCGGCCTCGTGGTGCTTCGTCACGTGTGGACAGCAGGTCAGGGCTGTTTCTCTTCGCACACGGTTCGGAGTTTCACCGATTCCCCCAAGCATTTTCACCGCGCACTGTAACTCGGAAGGACTCCAGCTTCACCACGATAAATATTGCCAGAAAAAGAGCAAAGAGACCACCACCTACCCATTGGGGCAACAGAGACCAAGTGCTCGGTCAGCTCCCCCTTCTCAGTGGCCAGCTGCAGCGCCCCAGCAATGTCCCCCTTCCAGAGCAGCAGGCAGACAGCAGCATCGCAGTGACCTGCCTCCACGTGGTTCTTTTCTAGAGGGGCAAAGGAACAGGCCAGCTGCCGGTCACATCTCAACTGCCCTCACACAGTCAGGAGCGTGTGAAAAAGAAGGATTCACTTAAAGATGCTTTCAGTCCGATTTCTCACCTTCTTCCTCAAACATTCTGTAGAGAGCTTTTCTGTCTGCAAACAAGCCGAGCTGAATCTGGTCCCCGGCTCCGGGCTCATGCCGGCCTGACACAGCTGCAGAGAGGACAGGACAGAGACCACCCAGCCAGGGTTACTGCAGGCCAGGCGTGGCGATGGACACACATGAATGCAATCTCACAGTGGACCGGGAAGGGTTTATAAAACACTACATCAAAGAAACGACGAATACTAAAGGAATATAGATCGTGCTTTTAGAATTATTAATTATTTAGAATTAAGTTCAGGTCTTTGACCTTGAGTTTTCGTTCTCATTTTTGTTTAAATAAACACCATTAAAGTCTTGAGAGCGTGAGGAGTCTGGGGCTCTTTGATCTAATTCAAAGGGATAAGCATCAGCCTAGGGAGACTGCGGACCGTAAGTCCAGTTTTCGGCTGCAGCTTTGGAACGGAAAGAGACCTTGAGTCAACGGAGAAGCAACAAAAAAGGCCAACGCAAAGCTGGGATATAGTCAAAAGGGCAGAATTTGAAATTTAATGTCTGCTGCACTCTGTGCTGCTTTAGTCAACGACAAGAAAACCGCTACCCTGGAAACGGTCAAACCAACACTGCTGTCTGGGTTCAGAGGCCTGAGCTCACAGACAGGTTCAAGCAGCCACAGCTACAAAGAGGACCGAGACGGGACTGGACTCAGGCGGCCGGAGTGTCACGAGCTCACGTCCCAGCCAGCCCCGTCTCGGTGC
The DNA here is from genome assembly GCF_040954835.1 of Lepisosteus oculatus. Taxonomy (NCBI): domain Eukaryota; kingdom Metazoa; phylum Chordata; class Actinopteri; order Semionotiformes; family Lepisosteidae; genus Lepisosteus; species Lepisosteus oculatus. The sequence goes on along the minus strand of NC_090706.1, from coordinate 40,657,889 downwards.
GCGCGGGAGCAGCCGGGCCCTTGCCTGAGCCGTGCCGGACTGCGGCCAGTGCCAGGCAGTCTCCGTGGAGCTCCTCCTTCGGCCGGTGGTCCATGGCGGAGCTGAGCGGCAGGACGGAGCGGGGCTTCCTCTTCTTGCCAGCCGTCTCTGGGGGAAAGGCAACATGGCGGCAGGGGGGGTGAGAGGGAGGAGAGACGCAACCTGACGCTGGGGGGAGAGGGGGTGGGAGAGGGAGGAGAGAAGGGGTGGGAGTAGGATGGCAGAAGGGGTGGGAGAGGGTGGAGAGAAGGGATGGGAGAGGGCGGAGAGAAGGGATGGGAGAGGGCGGAGAGATGGGGAGACCTGCACGAGACAATGACTCGAGCTGGGCTCCGCAGGGGGCGGGGGAGGCTGAGAACGGTGGACCCCACCTCCAGCTGAGGGACAGCCGGGAGAGTCTGTGGGATCGGCCAGCGCTGTTGCAGCTCTTCATACTCGCTCTCCCTGGGACTAAATTTTAGTGAGCGTGCTTTTACTGCTTCTTTGTTATGGAATGACCTTCCCCCCAGCTCTACGAGAGTCAAATAAGTTTGACACTCTTCAAATCCAAACTCAAAACTCAGACTGGATGCCCCCAAACCAGCATCTGAGTAGCCATTTCAGTCTCCTCTTGTCCTGTTTGAAGCCTGATTACAGACTGTTACTCGGCCAGCGGCTCAGATTTAATCCAAACCTCAATTTACGAGCCAGTTGTGAAAAAGGAACCCATGCCTGGAGAAAGCCTCAGATCTTTTACTCATTGCAGCCATTGAATACCCCTGGACAAGGTTTTCATTTCATCATCTGGTCCACAGTTATAATCATAGGTGAAAGCAAGAAGCCAAGATCATTAATGAAGGGGAGGTAAGACTTATCACAGATAAAGACTAACCTTGTTTTTCTCTTTTCTTCTCATCCTTAATTGTCTCTCTTTTCACAAAAGAAAAAGCCTTCCCTCCATTGTGTACTTTTTCCAACACAGCCTTGTCTTCCTGGCGACTAAATTCCTTCCTAGATTCTTTAAACCAAGCTGGAACAAGAACAAATGAACCGGTTACCCATCCGTCACTAACGGAACACCCTGTATCTCCCTGCCGTTTCTAACCCACGGGCAAGGAGGTGAAAGAACTGCTTTACAGCCTCCAACCTTTTCAAGTCAGAAATCGATCTGATTACAGCGGTACTTTCAGGTACTCGAAAATGTGACAGGAACCTATAAATGTGAAAAAAATGACGGAAAGGGCTTCGTAATGTCTCAGTACAACATCACAGACCGGGAGGGAAACAAAGAGCATCAGTCGGGATTTCAAAATGGTGCCAGACACATTTCTAGGGTGACTTTTACTGCCTGCAAATCAGTTTCTGATAGAAAGCAAATGTCCAGAGCGACCCATCAATGCACAGAAGTGACGTAGTTTGAAGTTTGGGGGATGCATCGGGATGTAACTGGGAGGGAGGGAACCAGAAGTGATCTGCTCTAGAGCACAGGGCTTCACTACCCCTCCGGTCTGGGAGACGCTTCCTGTCTCCCGCGGCTAGGTGTCTCCCGTGTCTCCGGCGGCTAGGTTTCACCGGACAGGGGTCCGGGAACAGTCTGAGTCATAAATTAGAAAAGGGCTAAACTTCATTTTCTTAATATTCCAATCACTAAAAATGAATTAAGCTAAAACACATTTTATATAACTGAATTAAACTGCATGACTGATACGCGACTAAAACTAATTCAGTCTTAGCCAACTAAAAGCAAGAGTGAAACTTAGCCAAAGTTTAGTTGACTAAATAAAAAAAGTGTGAAGAAAATCTGACTATATCTAATAGACGTTTTAGTCGACTTGACCAAGACTGAATCAGGAACTGATGGCTAAATTCCCACTGGTCAGAGGGAATACCTGCAGGCCTGGGAAGAGCGGCTGTCCTCTGGGATTCTGTCTTCTCCTCCTCCTCCTCCTCCAGGTGCGCGGGCCCCTCCTGCAGCCGCGCGGAGCCGCCGCGCTCCTCCTCCTCCCCGTTGACGACCTCGCTGTCCTCGGACCTGCTGTCGTTCCGGCTGGGCTGCTTCTTCTTCTTCTTGGCCTTTGGTTTTGGCTGGGTGGTCCGCTTTTTCTCCAGCTCAATCCCCTTTTTTCCTGACCAAAGGAGGACAAACCACACCGCACTTGGAAGGCTTCCTGCACTCCGGTGTGTCTGAGAACTTCAATAATGTTGAAACCCAGAAATAATCCGATATGGCCCTGTACCCCGTCCACCCCCACAGCAGTGCATGCTGGGATGGCTCCCTACCGACCTTGCTGTCATTAGGGTGGTGATCGTGAAAGCATGCAAGAGATAGTGCTGTTAGTGGGCTCACCTTTTGGGGGCTTTGTGTGCTCCTGCTTGGACACAGCCCATTCCTGGACGGTGAAGTCATCCCCTCCTGTCCAGACCACATCGGGGTCCACAGGGGACCACTGGACACACAGCAGACGGCCCTTGTGACCCCTGTAGTTGCACACGGCCTCTTCCTTCAGCACATCCCACACCTTCATACAATTACAACACATGCAGTCAGGCAAAGGTCAGGACTGCTTGCAGTCTTTTTATTTTTTTTCGTGTATCACTAAAAACACATGAAAAACAAGTAAAAGCAAAATCTGTAAGAGGTAGCACTGGAAATAAATCTAACTGTGATTTGTTTAGGCAGCATTAGGGACACGGTCACTGCTGTAGTATTTCTATACAGCCACATACAAGCCAATGAGGCACGAAAGAGTTAAATAATTATTAGCTATTATTTTGGCTTGTAAAATAAAACAATGCAATCTGAACACTAGATAATTTTGCGATTATAGATCTGAACACTTTTAAAGGATGTGCAATGTTTACTGTCCTGCGCTTGCTGAAATTAAGGATGCATGAAACATAGTGCACTCAGCCTCTTTTCTTCTGTATAAACTGTGCCAACTGGACTTAAACTTAAAAAAGCCACGATGACAGCGGCTTCATGCACGACGCAGGGCCTGACAGAAACGTTCATGTTCATGGTTTTAAAACACCTACAGGAGGGTTATGCAATTCTGAAAGAGGTCATTTCGATATGAGCATAAAAACTACACTTCTGACCTTTCCTTTATGATTAAAATATCTTTTTTTGCTATTAAAAACCCCAAATCCCCAAGCAATTAAGTTTGAGAATTAAAAAATTGGCACGTCGGTCCCAGCAGAACAGCGTGCGTGACTAACCTGTGCAGTCCCATCGTAACAGACGGAGACCAGTCTCCCGTCGTGGTGGGGACTCCAGGACAGGCCGGTTATCTTGGCCGTGTGGCCCGCGAGACTCCGGTAGGGCTCGGTCACCACGGCAGGACTGTCTGGAGGAGCCTCTTCTCAAATAAAGAAAGGGAGAACAGATTCATCACCCCTTCCTCCCACAGCAACCTGGACTTCCAGAGGGTGGATTACAGGCGCTTGACTACGAGAAGAAAAGGGATTCAGTCTTCAGTCTTCAGTGAGGAGCTCTAAGTGGGATCATTATAAAGCTGCCTGCTGTCTTGCTTCCCTACAGCAGACCATGAATAAAGCCGATGGAGACGAAGGGAATTTCCTCACTGCAGGACTGCAGAACCGACTCTTTCAGCTACTTTCAGCTTTAGGATTTCACGCAACGACGGGGATATTATCCTCTAGAGGCACCAGCCTCCTACTTCCCTTCAATCCCGACTGCACAAGTGGGAAAGGCACCCACAGACAAACCCCGCGAAGGTGTGCACGCCAAGTCCTGCTCACCGATCACGCTCTTGAGGTTGTGCACGTACACCACCGCGTTGCTGGAGCCAGAAGCTAGCAGGTAACCGAGGTCCGGCTGGCTGCTGTGCTCGTGGTGCCAGCAGAGGGCATTGATGATCTTGTGATGCTGCTGAATGGTGCAGAGCAGCTGTAGGTGAGGGGCTTGAAATACATCTACTGACCTGTAGAGCACAAACACACAAGATGAACTAACACCTCACCATAGCATCCAGGTTGGGCCTTCTGGAAGGAAATACTTTACTTAAAGTGCCTTTGAAGAAAGAAAGAGTAAACTAGTGATTCACTCACAGAGACAACCTGCACTCTAACAAAGTAGAAATGAATAAAGAAAATCCAAGAGCTGAGCTACAAAAGCACAAACAAAATGATCAAAATGGCAACAAAAGTATTGCGGGCCCATGACTTTTAAGAAAGTCTTCAAAGCTAAGCTGAAGCAAACAACAGAATGGGGGAAAAAAAGCTCCCCCTCGATCTGCAGAACTGCATAGCAATGTAAATGTGTCATATAATTTCACAGCTGATAATCTTAGGGTGCAGCTTCCACAGGGTGTTAGATAGTTAAATACCTTTTAAACTAACACATTGCCGAGCAAGTTAAGGTGCAACTTTTTTTTTATTAGGTACTGTGGGTCAATGCATGATTACCATCATTCTGCTGGATGATGGCAAGATAGGCAATACCCAAATGACTCAGCCCAGCAGCTCCTAACGGTTGTAAAAGTGGGATCTTATATCTCTAATAGAACACACTGCAAATGTGACTGGAGTCTGAAGAGTGCTAACAGGTCAAGTTATTCCTATTCTCCATAAAGGTTTAGAAACTCACCCATCTTCATTCCCAATGGCCAGTATTTTGCCATCAGGTTTCCAGCTGAGATCAGTGTGTGGTGACAATTTGTGCTGAAAAAAACCACAGCAATTCCACTTGAAAAAACATGAGCACAAATACTTGTTTTCTGCCTTTATAGCAAATGTTCTAGATTTCAGACATTGGAGTCAATCTTACACGTACGTTTAGCATGAAAACATTAACCAGTGTTAATCTGGATATAACTGGAATAAAATCTATTAATGTTGACATTCTAACAGTTTTTACAGACCTTTACACATCGTTTAAAAATCACTATTTGGTGACAAGCCCCTTTACGGGGGTAAAATGCCCCCCCATTTGAACAGTCATGTTTAAGGGAGGAATTGATTCTTTCAGAAGAAGGTACAGTTACTCCCTAAGACCACGCCCTCGCTGCCCACCACTACAAGAATACAGTCTCCTCTGAAAACAAAGCCCCTCGTTCGCACCTTAATGCTGTTCGTGTCCCGAATCACTTTATCAACATCAGTGGCTTCCTCTGCCAGCTTCCAGGGGTTGTGCTGGAAGATTACCCCTTCCCCAGCACAGCTGTACAGAGCCACTGGAGGCCTGTCGTCTCCTAGCGATTGGGACAGAGAGACGGCCCATTACACCAGCACTCAAAATGAACAAGAGCCTCCTTCTTCCGAAGCGCCAAAGGCCTGTCTCCAGTTAGAGCACACAATATGACATCTTTACTGTGTACATTATCCTGGAAAATTGATTTTACCGAAAGGAAACTGTGCGGGGAAAAAAAACAAAGCCAAGAGCTTCGGCAGCCACATAAAACAGAATCTTTTTTCCGAAGAGGAAACACAATAGCGCGTGAAAACACCCAAAGGGCACATCTGTCTGTGGAGAGAGTAAGACAGATGCAACAGAATAAGCAGAAATCAAATCTTTCATGTGAGTGGGTTTTCCAATCATCAGCAACTATGTGAACGAAGGCAATTATCTTTACAGCTCTGGAGATGTGTGACAAAGCAATAAAAATGCCACTTGCAGCAGCCAGTTAAATCAGCTCCTGTTTTCTTGAATTCCCTGTAAAGACATCTGAAGGAAATTAAATGTTTTTTTTTTTTTAAACACTCCCTGGTTAATTCTCTCTTATTACAACAGAGGCAAGCTGCTGTCTTCTTCGTTTTAATTTAGTACTTCCGGTTTATTTATCTTTTCCACTTTGCCGAGCTGGTGAAGACATAGAAGCAGGGGATGCTGACTGATACAAAATCGTCCGATTTGTTTATCCGTGTATCCCACAGATGCTCAATGATAGAACAAAACAGCTCCTGTAGCTATCAAACCCCTGCCTAACTCTACCTTTCAGCAACAAAGTGGACTTACCAAATGACAGAGGCGGTATCGGGGGTCCCCAGGCTACAGTATACACCGTCTTTCGGTGATATGTGCTGGATATTTGAGGGGGCCTGGCAAATACAAATACGGCAAAACGTTACAGAAGGGCTTGCAAACAACACTACTGAGCTCTGTATAATTGGGGATATAAAACAGAGTATTAACAGGGCTGCAGTAGCCTGCTGGGAACATTCCTCTGTTCATGACTACCTTCATGTTGTGAATAAGATGGACACCTTATTGTGACCAGTAAAGTGCAACCGTTTACCAATTTACCTTTCCTAAACAAGTAAAGTTTGCAGCCTCGTTCGCTGACCATCCGTTCAAAAATGATAGCAACTTGTAGTTAACGAAGTTAACAAATGTGCAAAATCACTGACAAAAGCTTATCGCGTGCTCCTCTTTGTGAACCCTCTGATGAATGGGATGGTTAGTTGGAGATGCTGTGCGGCTGGATATTTCCCAGCATTCCAAACAAAGGCCAATTCGATTAAGGCTGTAAGAAGAAAGCTTCGTAACCTTTCTGTCCATCTTGCTCATTAATCTGTTCAAAGACCGCTGAAGAAAGAATCTCCTGTGTCTTGAAGGACCCCGGGAAGTCAGTGTCTCCAGCGTGGCTGGACAGCTTGTTCCAGGCCTTGACACAAACTCTCTTAATAAACACACCTCCTAAAGAACAATAATTACTGCAGCGCAAATTCTGCATGCCAATAGTAATGGATTCTTTTAGAAAGAGACAAACTTCTGGAGGGCCTGTTAAGAAGGGAACCCCCCACTTGCGAGGGTATTCTTTGGACTGACAATGACGGGCTGACAATTCCCTCGCACCTCACGGACCTAGAGATGGCCTAAATGTGGACAGCGATGGTCACCACCGAGACAACCTCAACGCAGACAGGCCTGGTCGCCTCGGAGACAGTCTATATGTGGACAGGCGTGGTCACCATGGGGACGGCCTAAACCGTGAATCTGTTAGGGCTCCATCAATAATGGTGCGGCCAGTTTTGTATAATCATGTGCGCTCAGAGCATGCTCTGCCTTCTCCCACTTACTTGCTAGAATAGGCCTCATAAATGCCAATCTTGCCATCATCGGTTCCAAATGCCAGGCAGCCCTCCTTCAGTGGATGCCAGGACAGCTGAAATGAACACAGCTAAGCTATAAATCTGAAGCTGCTATTGACAGAAAGAGCCTCAGGCTAAACAAACAGGTATTAAGATGTTAAGATAATCAAGAGGCAAGACCGTCGACTTCAACAGGCTGTGAAATGTCAAATCAATTAGATTGCTGTGCACTGGGGGGTCCGTTTCGTCTCTCTCGCATGGCAATGTTTCTGGCTGGAGAAACAAGGGCTTGAATTACTGTATCTCAAATTGTTTTTTAACCTGGTCTGCCGGCCGCCAGGTCCAAAAGACAAAAGCAACATGAATTAAGCTTTACAGTGTGACGGAGAAATATTGAAAGAAAGCTGACATTATCACCTGCATTTTCAAGATGTTATGTGTTGGCTACATCACACATGAATACCTACAGTGTCCTGCTTCCTCCTGTTCTATGAATGGTGTCTACAGATACTGCCAGGATGTTTACAGGCTGTAAACCACGCCCTTTCGCCGAAGGGGAAAACACTGAGGAGTAACACTAATAGCCCTCCCTGTGATATTTTGGTGGAATAGGTAGTATGCCTGAGAGATTAAAAAAAACCTCTAAAGACAGAACAAGTACAACAAATTCA